>NC_090442.1:827837787-828499795 GCF_031143425.1 Pleurodeles waltl | reverse complement strand
GGAGGAAATTTAAGGGAGACATTTGTGGTTCAAAGGGAAACCCTTTGAACCACCCCCAACTTCAAAGGAACCATCTACTATAACTAGGGGTACTCAAGGCCTGCAAGGCAGAGTAACCTTTACTGCGACACAGGATCGATGCCGCTGGACCATGTGGTACACTGCCAGTGGAATCTGTTGTGTTCAAGGAGGGGATCCGTGTTTCCCTTTCTGCTTAGAGACTGGCCAGGGGCTGATTGCCTGCTGCTGGGTAACTCTCAAAGGGTAGGTTGGCTTTCCCCTGTTCTTTGAGGAGGTCTCAGGGACATCAAAGACCTCCTGAGAGGAACCTACATTGATGAAAGGTATTATATGCAGAGCGGTGCCCTCCTCTGCAACTACATTGTATGCTGGACTTCACCTGGCCGCAGCGGTGGTAACATGGCCTAAGTATTGTGTCTGAAGACCAGAATTGCCTGATGTGGCACTTGCCAAGGATTGGCCGTACTTCAGGTGAGTGGCCCTTCATTGTGGGGACCACTGCACACTGAAACGTCTCATTAGTGTGAGCAGGATTACCTGGTGTGGGACCCTGCGGGGCACGCTATTGTTGAGTGTGTTGCATTTCTGTCATGTGAGCCTAGGCTGCAGGCTCATTGTGTGCGGTACCTAGTTCATTGGTTGCAACTCTTGTAGTAAGGGGTACAACCTGTATTTGGCCTCCTATAACATGACAGAACTTGCATAGAAGTGTTTGCCCACGGAGTCTGGTGTGACTATAAGCCATTGGGTACTAGAGAGTGCGCCTCATTCCAAAGAGGTATGTGCCTCATTCCAGAGAGGTACGGAAACCAGTTCAGAGTGTGACCGGATGGTCTAGTGCAACTCAAGTCATCCTGTGCTAGACATTGTGCCTCCAGAGGGGTGCGAGATAGACATCCTTTGTAGGAGAGTCTGGGGGAGGTCTGGTGCTTTTCAAGTCATCACGCACCAGACTGCTGCCTCTGTCCGAGGAGGTACTACCATGGGATTTGGCTGGTGAATGATGTAAGGTCAGGGTGACTCAGATCAGTCGACCCCTGACATTGTATCTCTTTTTTCTTTAGGTATAGCACAGAACACTTTTCACATGGAATCGTAACCATCTGGGGTCACTTGAGTCTTCATGCTTCAGACCCTACAACTTCGGGTACAGGTGGTGCGGGCCCGGTAGCTTGTTTTGTGCCACCGGGAGTATTGAGGGCAACTCATGTCAATAAGTCCCAATGGCACCTCTCTGTTCTGGAGGTGCTGAAATCGGTAACTATTTGGTCACACTAAACTATCTGGCTGGGCTGGGCACCTCAGTGTCTAACAGAAGCCCAAGTGACCCTGCACCTGTACTTTGCAGATCTTTGAGTGAACCTCCTGTGGGGAGCCTGGATGTCTCTGCCTTAATTGTTTACTGGCTGTTGTCTTTCCTTTCCTCCACCTTGACTCTGAAACCCTGAGACTGGTGACCTAGCTGTCAGGGCCCAGTAACCAGGGAAAGGTTGAGTTAATGCTATCTTTGGTTCGTGGAGGGGTGGGATAGCTGAATCTGAATGGTGGGTGAGGGGCGGTTTGGGACCCAGGGTGCTTGCAAACACAGTGACATTCACTATCCGGGTATCAGGGCACTGCGTTAGGGTGCCGGGAGTGAGGGCATATGATTGAGTATGTGCATGTACTGGCTGATACCCATGGGACCGCACAGTGGGGGACAGTGAATGTGCGGGAGTGAGTACCGGTAAATGCAAAGACAGTACTGTGGTGCTGCTGGTCACGTTTATCCTGTCTAGAAGTTCTTACAGGGCATTACATCTTTCTAGTGTGCCTCTGGATGCAGTGCTATGCGAAAGTTTTGCAAACATTGTATGTACATTTTGCTGCTAACGCTGGGAACCGGGGTTAACTCTGGAATTATGTGTTACACTGATTGTACTGACAATGTTTGACACCTTATGTGGGTGCGGGGAGGGAATGTACATTTTCCTCATGTGTACACTCAGTAGTAGTATTTAACATGGTTGGGCCTCATATCGTGAATTCAATTGTAACTTGGGGCATAGGCCCAGCGTTACATTATACCTGTACTGTGTTAGCAAGGTGTGTGTTGAATACAATCTTTTTTATACACGCAATCTGTGTGAAGTCTCCTTTGTGCCAGGCAGCGAGGTTGTGACAGGGAAATGCTGTGTTGTTGCTTTACACATTGCCTCTGTGATAAGCCTGACTGCTCTGAGCCAAGCTACCTAAGGGTGAGCACAGGTTATACAGTAGATGCAATCACCCACCCTTGATGGGAGTGGTAGGTTCTGCCTGGCTATGGTCCTGCCTCAGTCAACCAGAACGTGCCGCCGCCTCCAACACAGACCCTTTGACAATTCGGATTCTAAACAGTGGTCATGCTGAGCTGAAGAGGTCTGCTCTATCATCTTGTCAGAAAAAGAGCAGAGTAAGGTATTTAGGGGCCCCACTGCAGCGCCCCACTTTTCTTGTGCCCTTTACTACCCCCCAGTGCCACCACGTGTGCACTATTTTAAAATACGGTGCACTATGGTGCAGTGTAGAGACAAAAGTGTCAACTTTTTTTATGTTATTGATGTACTCTGCAGGAGTAGTGCCAAAATGTTGGTGCTGCTCCTGCAGAGTACATAGGGGCCCATTCAAAACAATGGTATACCCCCTTTTAACACCAGCTCTGAACAGGCATTAAAAGTGCTGAAAAAATGACGTAAGGAAATCTGTTTCATTTCCTTGTGCTATTTTTTCGGCCCTCCTATTGGCGGAACGCCCCCTTTGCATACATTATGCCTGGCATAGGCATAATATAGCTCAAAGGGTTACAGAGTGGCACAATGCATGCATTGCTCCATTTTGTAAATATGGCGCAGTGTTTTGGCCCTTCTAATGCCACATTAGCGTGAAAAAATTTCGCTAATGTGGTGTTACAATGGCGCTAGGGGCTCTTTAATATGCCACTTAGTCTACTGCTAGTTATGCGATGGACATCTGATTTAATGGAACTTATCATGAAGTTTCTATCTTTTATTTCAAGTAATATTGTTATAGAGCGCTTTATGCTGCACGTCTTCTGGTTCTATGAACTGTTAATAGTAGTGGTATTATTGCCCAGCTTAGTGGTATTCATCCCACAGACCTGGAAGGATGGAAAGCTAACTTGGGACTGTTGAAATTAAAACTTGCGATCTGCAGATTGCTACGTGTCGCACGAGTGATCATTTCACTTACTGAGCCAACCTGATCGCTGCAATTATGTATTGCGCTATCATATCATAATTTAGTGCTTTTTAATTAGCAGCGCCGCGATCCATGAAGTGATTAGCTCTTTCATTTCTTTTCTGTTGCTAACACCACCTGAGAGCTGCAATCGGGTGGTATTATGATAGAGGCCGTTCCGTCAGCGGTTCTGCACTATGAATGCAGCATTGCGCGCTTATTTTTCCAATACTATTTACATATAAAACCCTACGAAGGTTCTCTGCAGGCAGAGCAACGCATTTTAATAACAGAGACATTGTGGCATGTGAAAGTGGTCACTGGGACTTAAAACTCACGAGGTACTCTGGCAGAAGAGACTTATGCTTTTCCGCTTGTTCCCTTTATAGGTTTGGCCTAGGGACAGCACAAGCTGTCTAGCCGGACTTCAGGGTTGGACTGGCACAAAAAATAGGCCCGGGCACCAAAAAAAAACATGCCCCCCCCATTAGCGAACCTGATAGCAAAGAAAAGTGGACCACATACACATTTGCATTGTTGAACTTGTAAGAATAGCTGTTTTGCAAGGTATGGAAGGCTCCATGTGTTTGTGTCTGCTGCAGGCAACGCATCTGGTAATATCAGGATGATAACAAGAAAATCAACAGTACAAACTGGCCTACATGGCCACAAAAGAGGCCCACAGCTTCTAAAAAAACAGCCCACACACTGATCTGTCAAAGGCACCCATCGGGGATTGCTTGAATGCGCTATAGACTAGTCCGAACCTGCCAGTCTCTTGTAATGAAAAAAATCTTTAAACATTCATATATGGGCTTTGAGTCAGCCCTTTTATTCCAGTGGTTTGATCAACTGGCATTCATGATTTGCTTCTGCCACCTCAGCATAGAGCAAGGGGCATTGGGTGAGCCCACTTCAGCCATTGACTCTCTTGAACTGTGAATGATGGCATACCATTAGCTCACATGTATTCATCCGCCTAAAAAGAAATGCTCTTCTAGGCCTGGTGGACCAATGTACTTTTCCTTCAATTTATTTTTTATTTTTGACTATCTGTACATTTTTAAACTCTTTCCAGTTTACACTAATATAAAATCAAAAGTATATTTTCATTGCACCAATAAAAATAATAAGGATCATATTCTATACCTGTTTCCTGTACACATGCCTTCTAGGAGGCGCCCATACTCTTACGTTAAAATTCCATACAACGGACATTTAAAAAAAAAAAATTATTGCAAGAATCTAACTGCCACGTTCAAGCAGTGGTATCTTTTCTTTTCATTTTTTGCGTCATACGCTTGGTTTAAAAAACATAAAAACAAAGTAACCTTCGTGACAGCTTGCCACGGCCGAACTGATTGGCTGTGCCAATGCTTGCTTACTCGAGCCACCAGATGCGCCCTAATGATCCCCTGTTCACTGTCTGACTGTTTCCCTGGATTGCTGTGCCCCTGCATGCCTACTCATTATTTAGCACCATCAGAAAGAACTCTTCATGATCAGTGGAACAGCGACAATTTACACAAGAGAAAAACACAAGACAATGTTAAACATTGTAAGCATGATTCGAGAGGTACTCACCTCGAGGATACAAAGCAATGTTTTTATTCCGATGTGGTCTAGTGAATTATCTGCAATATTTTGGAAAAAATGACTGGTGCATTTAAAACAAAGATTATGTCGAGCAGAGCTACAAGCCAGAGATAGGTTCTCGCTCATTAGATGTGGCAATATTAAAACAAGCCCATTTTCTTTTGACCATTATAAATTGAGAGTTGGGATGAAGGAACACTGCACGTTGGAAATTCAAGAGGACATCTACAGTTCATTACAGGTATGTGGAAGAACGGTATGACAGCCTGAATTCAGATAAATCCTGGTTAAGAAAATTATATGGAAGCCCAAAGGCCAGCGGTCTATAGCCTTAGTACTCTGCTTTTGGAAAAAGATGAAAGGATTAGAATTTTACCTAAGTTTACAAACCACCAAAATAAATAATGAGGACAAAGAAGTCCGCTGAGCACACCTGGAGAAAAAGACATGGAGACAGATAAAGCAAAAGTACAGGATAAGAAAATCTCATAAAAATAGAAGATACCTCTGTTGGCAGAAAGGCCGGCTGTGTGAGAGAGTCTGTATGTACAACAGTTCAGCATGATGCGATCTATTACCCTAGGGAGTAAAGCAGGCACGGCTCCCCCATCGGAGCGGAGGAGTGTCGCCCCATGTAAATGCCCCCCAGAACCCCGGAGTTGAAAAATAAAAGGGTAACTTATTACTCCTTTATTTTTCATCATCTCGTCCTGATCCGAGTTTCAGGGTGGGGCCTGCTGAGTGGCTGCAGGGAGGAGTGGTGGGCAGAGGCTGCCTGTGCACTGTGTATACTGCTCATTTCTCTTTGGCCGCCTGTCTTGCGACGGCCAGCCCGACAGGCATACTTTAAACCTCTCAACCCAACTATTTTAAGACAGCTGGGTTAAGAGCAAGTGCAGGCCTCTAGAACGCTGGGGAGCGCTGAAAGAGGCCACTCCCTCCAATCAGGGCAATATTTTCATGCTGGTTGACACCATCTCAGCAGTGTCAGGAGTGGTAAAGGTAGTTTGCTATGGCCAGCACTTCAGACCAGGCTGAAGATGTCTGGCGGGAGGATGGCATGCTGTGCTGTCCCAATAAAGTAAGTATTTATTGATTTGCTTCTCTTTTATTGTTTTTTTTGCATGCTCATCCACCCATTTGACCACCCCCCTCTCCTCTGTAGATGCCAGCAGCCACTGGAGTAAAGTCTATAGCCAAATCAGCGACCGCAGCTGGTAAAATAAAAAGAAGCAAGACGATTAATAGAGCTGGGCAGTAGCATCTTTATAGGGGTAAAGATGACAGCCAATATGGACAAATGCACAGAAGAGAAGGAGTACTTTAGATGACTGAAACCAGTGACGCATCTCTTTCCAAGAGCAAAAAGTAATAATGTCTGGAGTAACAAGGAGTCAGGAGGGAGACTCCCGTTAACCCGCTGATTCGATCAGAAAAAGGAATGTAAAGTTGTAGCTCCTATTTGCCCCCTTACAAAATACCATTCAAAAATTAACAGGTAATGGGGATTGAGAGGGACAGCAGGCCAACCATAGACTTTTTCTGCATCATTAGACAAGAAAGAGACCCTCATTTTTAGTCTCTAATCAGTTCCTATTGATCTTGCTGCATTATATTGCTCATACCGCCTTTAAAGTATTTGTTTAGCATCTTTCCTTTTTTAGGGTCGAGTGCAAAGCGCTCCGTCCCTGGTGTAATCTCTCTGTGGGCTTTTAACCACCCCCATGTCAAGACCATCAGTTTGGTTGGTTCGTCGGCTTGACTTTTAAAATTAGCTTGATTTAATTAGTGGAAGGCATGCATGTGTCATGCATTTTCCGGTGTTTAGCCCGCCTCGGCCAACTACAGAAAAACATATGAGGCTCCATGTTTTCCATATGGTTTCTGCACTACTTTTTCTCATTATTTCGTAGGCAGCGCAATCTCGCTGGGCAGTAGTAGAGCGCTTTGCATGACTTCGACCCTCTCACATAGATATTTGCACTTTTGCTGGTTATATGGATAATTGCACTTTTGCCGATAAATTTCACTGCAAGCAAACTTCTGTTTCCTTTGGTGTGTTTGCTTTGCGCACATGGGGGCCGTCAGCTCGCTTATGTGAAACTGTTTTATTTTTCAGTTTATGTGGCAAGAAAAGTCCGGTTAGCAGTTTGCAACGCTAATAGTTTTACAGCAAATGCAAGACCCATTGCATTGCAAATGCTCGTTTTAAGTGTGAGAGCTTCATTGGGTTAATTCATAAGCTATACATCAATGCTCCAAGTAACATTATAACTATAACTTTGCCCCAACCAATGACCCCAGACTAACGTTGAGCTTTATTACTTTGCTGTGTCTCATTAACCAGGTTCAAGAACAAAAATATTTAGTTACTCCATAAATTCCACCAGCCACCACCTCCTTAGTCTTTTCTATTAGATTCTAATTGAAGGCCTGATTTAGAACTCAGCGGACAGGTTAATCCGTTACAATGGTGACGGATATCCCATCCGCCGAAATCCAAATCCCATAAGGCATAATGGAACTTAGATTTTGGCAGACAGGATATTTTATCTCTGTAGTTGTCTCTTTCACCAGTGTTAATCTTCAGGAAAGTATTCATGTTTTTCCTTAAAGAAAACAGACTAAGGGCCTGACTTAGAACTCTGCGGACGGGTTACTCTCTCAAAACGGTGATGGATATCCCGCCTGCTGAAATCTAATTCCTATTATTTCCTATGGGATCAGGCCCAAGCTCTTACAAATGAGACCTCTTTTAAATGTGGTTCTTAGTGCTACCTCCACATTTTCAAGCATGCCTTTTCCAATCAGCAATTTTATATAGACAGACCAAAGGGTCCTGTTCTTTCACCTCCTTGCATACCCAATTAGTGCTCTCAGTGATCTCTTGGTGTGCATCCACATACCTCAGTGCCTCCATCACAACCTCATATCCGAGCCACCCATTAGACCCCAATTTCTTGCCTTTGGTATGGTTGAGCTGCATGTCCATGGCTATGGGAGATGCAGCTTCTTTATTCTGAAGGATGCTGCTCTGTGGAGATTGTCTCAGGTCATGCCCTAACATAACCTCCTCTTCCTGGCCTTTGCACTCCTCTCCTGGCTTACCCGCCTCCATACCACTTGCACTTCTTTCTTAAGTCCAGATGCTTCTGGCTCCTCTCTTACTTTTGTCCACAGGCCGCTCTTCTTTTTGATATCTTCTGATCTTCCAACTCCCTGTCACTGCCATCTCAATTTGCAATTTCTAAACCACCATCTTTGGTCAACTACTTTTGTCTTCCTTCTCACTCTATGCTCTACATTTCTTCATCTGAAGACAGTTTGTTTCACTCAAACCTCTTCCCAAACATGCTTAAAAAATAATAGGTATATAGTGCAATTATGTAATTAATAACCAATCATATAAATCTTCATTAGTAATGTAGTTTAAAAAGGAAGACCAATGAGAGGTGGAAAGAGAAGCGTAACTTTAATAATACAATGCACCGTATCTTCAGATATGCATGAAAAATATTTATCAGAATTTATTAATATATACATACAGTATTGATGGAGGTCTGACCACAATCGGTCTGGCAGTGAGACCGCCGTATTACGAGATTAGCGGTCGTACCAACAAAAGATCACCAGCGGTCCGCTGGCACAGCCAGGCAGCACAGACTACCACGAAAGAACAAACATGCCAGTGGAGTCCGTGTTGCCAGTGGACCCAATATGAGGTTTCACACTGCCTATGTGACCATGGCGGTACAACTGCCATGTGCAAGCTGGCAGAAACAGACAGTAAAAAGGGAGACACTCATCTACAGGAAGCCCCACACATCAGATGCCATCATGGAGCCATTCACAAACATCATGTCGCTGTTGATGCTCATCGAAAGACAACAAAATCAATGCCACTGTGAATGCAAGCAACCGTAAGTCCACACACCCACCTGTATCATTAACCTTAAAAACTGTCTGTAGTACCAGCTTACACATCATAGGGGGCACCCCACGGGCAGCAGGTACATGTCTCAACCTAAACACACTCACAAACATACATCAACACAGACACGCACACAGTCACAAAACACCCCTTTTTGGCAGCGCACTCACACTGCACTGCAACACTACACAAATACCGTTGGCCACACAGCTCAGGCACAGGGAGACTGAAGTCTGCACAACATTGTCATACACATCAACAACAACACACCAGCAGCATATATACAAATATAAATCAAACACTCACAATCACCAATGCACATACAACACACACATGTATCTTTGTGGCATGGAACACAAACACCACCACCATTGAGTAAGCCTGCAATGTACACACACATCACAATGGAAGAACAATGGCATGCACAAAACACAGACAAAAAGACACAGAACAACATGCCAACAATACCTACACAATTGGGATGGGGCCATCTGTGACACCGAGGAAAGAAGACTTCACTGGGACATATATCACTTTCAACAGGCCCCTCAAACAACATGTGCACAAGAAATGGCAATACATGGGTCTCAGGGACAAACAATACCCAAATGTCATGCACATCTGCACAATGTGGAAAGGCAAGTCAACAGAGCACATACAACTCCTACTGCATTGGACATACCTCTACAGGAATAACTTTAAAGGACACACAACTAAATGGACACATGCACAGGCAAATGCAAACAGCTAGCATGATTTAAAAACACTCCATGTCTGCACATGCAACAAAACTCCAGCCAACACACATTACATGACTACATAATCCATATTAGGGTGACAAGTCTAACACCATACATGCCCACATTGGACAACACAAACAAAATACTTACCATGCAAAACTGCAAACAATGCAATTATATCACCATTGCATTTACCCACACATTCCCATTCACACAACATACACCCTTCTCTTGGGGGACACCAGCACTACCCACAAACTCACATCCTGCAAACAACAGCACATGGAGCAGCAAGCAGGCTCAAACACACACAACTGCAGCCACACATTACGAGTCAATCTGGAACAACATTAAGGTTGAAAAGGAATTGCAGGACAAGTGTATAACCCAAAAACCAACTGTTTGGGATTTATTAATGATACAAATCTTAAAGTCCAAAGGCCATTGGCTAGTCCATATATTTGGTTCCAACGTAGCACAGTATTGTGCCAAAATTAGACTCCTTACTGCTAGGGAACCTCCACAGGAAGTGACATAAAGGGGGCAGCAGACACCTCAGAGATTATCTGGGAGTTGGGAGAGAGGGGATCGGATTTGGGAGGGGGGTTGGCTAAGGAGGGGTGGTCATCTTCTTGGGAGGGGTGGGCTTCTTCTTCAGGGGAGAGGTATGGCTACTTGTAGAGAGGGCAGGGGAGACCTTGAAGGTGGGTGAGGTCCTTCTGGGCCTAGGATGGAGGATAACAGGGCAAAGGTTAAGGTTAGACAACATTTTTGTTTTGTTTTTTGGGACACAGTGGGACGGTCACCAGAAGGGGGTCAGGAGTGATTGCAGGCTGTGTAGGTGTGGTTGTTGTGGGTGTGTGCTTATGGGAGGTATGCTTGTGTGTGGTGGCTGTCTGTTGGATGGGTGAGTGGGGTTTTGGGTGTCTTGGGGGGACAGGAGGTGGAGGTGCTGGGGATGTGGGAGTGGCAGATGTGTTTGTGTGTTGGGTGGTGACTGTGGGTTGGCTGGATGTGGTGGATGTATGTGTGTCTAGTTTTGGTATCTGCAGGTGTGGTGCTTGTGATGGATGTCTGTGGCTCTGCTGGGGTGGTGTCTGCGGGTTTGATGGTTTTACTGGGTGTACCTGTGACTGTTGGTGTTGTGCCAGTCGGTATGCTTGATGATGTGATGCTGGGAGTAGTGGGTGTGTCCAGGGAAGTAGTGAGTGTTGTGTCTGTAGGTGGATGTTGTTTGTATGTGTGCTGGTGTGTTTTGTGGTGCTTGTGTTTGTGTGAGCTACTCTTGGGTGTTAAGGTGGATGTCTGTAAATCTGTCTGTGTGCCTTGGGTAAGTAAGGGGACGGGGATATGGATTGGGAAGAGGGATGTGGAGGGGGACAGAAGGTGGGAGTGGCTGTCTGCTGTCAGTGAGAAAGCCAGAGCCTGAAAAGATCTCTGTAGGCCAGCCATTGCACCATGAATGCCTTCCAGGAATGCATTTGGCTGTTGGAGCTGAGTTTCCAATACCTGGATGGCATTCACCATGGCTGACTGACCATCAGAGATTTTCCTCAGGAGGTCAATAGCCTCCTCACTGAGGTCAGCATGGGCAACAGGGGCAGGGGCGAGGTCCCTTTAGAGAAGGAGATGCCCAACTCCTAGGTGAGCGGGCACGGCCAACTGGGTGAGGAACAACAGGGAGGGCAGAGATAGAACAAGAAGTGGTGGACAAAGATAGTACTTGGGGATGCCCAGAAGGGTCTGCCACCACTAGAGGGTGGCCACTGGAGAAGGAATCCTTTGATGATGAGAATGTAGATCCAGTCTCCCCCATGGCACTCCCCTTGCCC
This sequence comes from Pleurodeles waltl, assembly GCF_031143425.1. Classification (NCBI taxonomy): domain Eukaryota; kingdom Metazoa; phylum Chordata; class Amphibia; order Caudata; family Salamandridae; genus Pleurodeles; species Pleurodeles waltl. The sequence continues at coordinate 828,488,456 of NC_090442.1, read as the reverse complement.
TCTAGGCCACTGGGTCCCTCTGTGTCAGTTGTGTGTTCACCCGAGGTCCAGGGCCAGATGCTTCGCCACTTGGCTCGGCCCCATCTCCTCTCCTTGCTGGTGCTGATGCTGCAAGGATAAAGAGTAATAGGGTCATCGCATGTCCATGATAACACTTGAATCACAACTCTGATTGACAAACAATACCATTATGTCAAGTAGGCCACAGCAAAAACTTGCACCTAAGTGACACATACATGTGCCATAACATATGCATGCATGCTAAGTGGATTTCCTAAAGTTTCCCACAGGAAAATCAGGATCTCAGACAACTACAATTGCATGGCTGAAGTCTTGGAACCACTATAACCATACAACAACTAGGGGACCTCTTCATCCTCAAAGCTGTCCCACATGCATCAGACCTCAGTTAACTAATGGCAAACAATAGTATCCCATTGTAAAGTGCATTCCCACATATCACACACAAGGTCATGCACACATCTCTCTGGCACATATGTAATGAACCAACAATGAGAAATGATGCCCTGGCATCCTGCTATGCTGCTTACAACAGTACAATATCCTGGAGTAGGCCCTCAACCTGTTGCCCAAAGAGAAGCAACATCACTGTCCACATCTTGGACATGGCAACCCTGGTGTTGCCTGTGGATGAATGACTGTACCCAAACACATGTTAAGTCAACATCACTGCAAGACATTTCATGACACACAATGACGCATGAAGTCATCTGTCAGACAAGAAAGAATGGTAACACAGTCCTGTCTGTGGCACACGATGAAATGTAAACACATTGTAAATATGCAATTCCATAAACAGGTTACCATGCACATATATGTGCCGGAATGCAGACATCATCCCAGCAGCATAGGTAGAACATGCATGAAACTGCACCTTACAAATGCTTCCTAAAGAGAAAGTGACACATGCAGGCACAAGGAATGTTGGCAACAGTGATGACACATCATTCATGTCACTAGACATTCTCCACTTACCAAGTTAAAGTAGTTTGCTACACCTCCAAACAATTAGCCATGTAAGCCACGTCACATGTATGATGGACACCTACACATCACAGACTTCAATGAGGCACCAGGACCCATCACACCCTGAAGATAACTAGCTTCTGGGTGGCAGATGTCTACATACACAAACATAGACACATTGCAGAGTACAGTGATCCATAACCTATTTACCTTTGGCCTGTAAACAGTACATGAATGATCTCTATCTGCAACAATTTGTGCTTCCTGCAGAACAAGTGGTTTGTGGATTCCCCCTCAGTTTTGTCCTAGGTCCCAGGTCCAAAAGGCAAGGCACACCAGTTTGATACACTTGACATGCCAACTCAAACAATCTTCTATCTACTATCTGGTACATGGCTCATCCCTCATTGTCAGGGAGATCAGTCAGTAACTCACTCAATCACCTAGCAATGGGACAGGAAGGAATTTGCTGTGTACTCACCCCCTTGTGGCTGCTGTACTGCCATCCAACACCCATCAAGCTCCAGTAGGCCACCGCCAGAATGCGGGCCGTTAGGGTGGTCATGGTCCGATGGGCATCCCACCCATGTTGGGAGGACAGCCCCAGCTAGGCCTTCACAATCTTCCAGGCCCAGCATCTCAGTTCCTGTCACCTAATGCGACAGTGGGTGCTCCGCACCTTCTTGGAGATGGCTCTCTATGGGCCAGATGTAGGTAGACAGCAAATTGCGACTTGCAATTTGCGAGTCAGAGCGACTCACAAATTGCAACTCGCAATTTGCAATGCAGAAAGGTGTCTCAGACACCTTCTGCGACTCGCTATGGGGTCGCAAAGACCCACCTCATTAATATTAATGAGGTGGGTCGCAGTTTGCGACCCCATAGCGAGTCCGGGCACTCACGGGGATGGTGGCCTGCTGGAGACAGCAGACCACCATGTCTGTGACTGCTTTCAAATAAAGCAGTTTTTTTTTTCTATCTGCAGCCCGTTTTCTTTAAAGGAAAACGAGCTGCACATAGAAAAAAATACCGAAACCTTTTGTTTTGTTTTTTTTCAGAGCAGGGAGTGGTCCATAGGACCACTGCCTGCTCTGAAAAAATTAATTTGTGATCATTCACAAAGGGGAAGGGGTCCCATAGGGACCCCTTCCCGTTTGTGAATGAGTTACCATCCACTTCAAGTGGAAGGTAACTGCGAGTTGATTTGCGACCGCTTTCGCGGTCGCAAATCAACTTACATTGCGGTGCGAGTCGCCAATAGGAAGGGAACACCCCTTCCTATTTGTGAGTCGGAAACGCATTTTGTGAGTCGGTTCCGACTCACAAAATGTGTTTCTGCATCGCGGGCGGGCATTAGCGCCTCGCAAACAGCGTTTTTTGCCGTTTGCGAGGCGCTAATGCCTTGCTACATCTGGCCCTATATCCCTTTCTTCTGATGGGCGTTGACTTGCATGGATACAATCAAGACAATCAATTATGTCCACAAGTCTAATCCAAAATGTCTGAGTCACATACATGTCAGTACACCAAGCTGAGCACATTCTGTTATGCCCATACTGCCCAACTGTGGCATATACTAGCCACTGATTACATGGACATGACTACAAACACTTTCAAATCCGCAGACCAACCCACCACCCTGCTCAGGCCCTGCAATGACTAGGTAGGTCAACTGAAATCTTGTGGGACATGATCTAGCAAATTGACTGAGATCTGAGAAACAATGTGATACACCACACCTCTGTGGCTTCTGAAAGGTGGACTCCTTAGGTATGCATGCATCAAAACACTCACAATCTGTGATAATGGTCCTCTGCATATAGTCCCTACAGGCTGCTGCCAGGGTACAAATGCAAACATTACACATGGGTAACAATGAAGGGACTGGCACGGTGGGTACAGAACAAGTCTAGCCTGCCAAATGTTTGAACATACGCAAATACAAATGCGGATTCATTCCAATTCAGTGGGTGGGGTTCTGTGTGTCTCATCATTAACACAGAACACACTTGTGGACATATATGTCCATATTACATATATTGCATCCAAAACAAGATAGGCATGCATTGTCCATTTCCTGCAATATGACTGGACTACTGAGTCACATATCATGGGTTCCCAGGAAACAACACACTGTTTGCACTTTAAAAATGTCAGAAATGCAATGAACCTGCACAGGACATATGTGACTTTTATGAAGGTGAAAACAGAGCTGTGAGATTAAGGGACCAGTCAGGGGTCTGAGACACACATTCACAATAATGCCAAGTGCACATTAGTCACAGGTCATTAACTCTCTCCTAAAACCATTTACATTATTATTAGGAAAGGAGCCTTTTTAAGCTGCATATTAGCACAGAGCCAAGATATGGGTTCATAACAGGATCTGATGAGATACAGGTAGTGGGCACAGTTCCACAGTCACATAGAAAATGTGAATTGACACCAGCCTAGACTTGGCTCCATACTGCGAGATACGCTTGACATGCCCTGGTCTCTGCAGACAGAGCCTACATGAAACTCCATTCCTTACTTCTATGCATGACAGTACATCATGTATCCAACAGCAATTTGGCAGAATGAGTCAGGATATGTCTTCCAAACAACAGTTTGGCAAGGGCAGATGTGGTTTGAAATGTCTGTGGCAACATATATATATATATAGTACATATTTATTATTTAATTACACAATTATTTAATAATCTATTTTGCATTCAAAGAATAATGTAACAACAAACTTTATTGAATAAATTTAAATTAAGTATAAATAATTCCATAATCACTTTTAATATTTATTAATGTGCATTAAAATATATTTTTCCCTTTAAGTGGGAATTTAGTCTTTTTAATTTACTCTTCTGGAAAGTAATTTCAATGTAATTTTATATATTTCTATTGATTGTAGTGATTTATTTTAATTTTCACTCTATTTTGCAATTCAGAAAGTCTGTAATCAAGGCAGAGATTACAGAGCAGACTGCAATTAATTTGGACCCTTATTACTAACATCAGTAACTGCAAAAATATACCAGGATTGCTTTTAAGTCATTAACCTTTTTTCCTGATAAGCCATTAACTTTTTTCCAAATAGAGCTTACGAATGACAAAATAAGGCCAGACTGAAGTTCCATACATTTAGTTGGATACCCTTTGGATATAAGGCCTTAAAAGCCCCAGGCCAGCCCACCATGAGGGTGCAAAACATATGCTGGCTGTGATCCTCTGGCAGAAGAAAACCAAGAATAAAGGATTAAACTATCAAATCTGCAGTCTCATTATGATTTCTGTATATTGTGTAGACTGTTATGCTATAGTACTGCATAAGCCCATAATTGACCACTCAAAATGCAAACATCTTCCTTTCTTTATCGCACCTGCAACTTGAACTGTGGTGAGCGCGCCTGATCATGGGGGTTGAATTCACAAGCACAATTTCATACGTCTTAACATTTATTGCAGTTATCAGAATCACTGAATACCGAGACCCTACCTCCATTGTTTTATCTGTAGATTAATTTGGCCACTATGATTGAAAAACCACTACCTCTTAGGTTGAGAACTCTATGTATGTTGGTATGTATGTATGTAAGTATTGGAATTTAAATAGCACAAACCTAACTAGGAAGCAATTGAACGCTGTACATTACCTGGGAGGGTCGGGAGATTATCTTTTATCAGGCACATCAAGTGGGGATTAAGCAAACACATTTCACACATTAAATTGTTTTCAGGCACAGGAAGACGATTTGCTCAGAATCAAACGATGCCGGCCTTGGTGCTTTCCTCCATATCATGTGATTCTGGGCAAATCACATATCCTTCCTGTGCCTGAAAATGTGAAATGTAATGTGTGTAAAATGCACTTGTGTGATTCCTACTTGATGTACACAATCTTGTAGGTTATTTTCTAGACTGCCACTTAACGTACATCACTCTGTTACTTCTTAGCTAAGCTGGCACTACATAAATACCAATACATACATAAAGATGCCTAGCCTAGTGCTGATGTGGGGATTTAAATCTGGGATATCCAATTTGTATCTTACAAGCATCTAGGAAATACTCTGTTGCAAGACACAAGGGCAAAAGGTCAAGGGGACAGAGAACAGCAGCTGGAACTTTCAGGAGATTTCCTTAAAAAGTTGTAGATTCTGCTTCTGCTAAGTAGATAGTGAAATATACAATTCTCACTATCAGCCATGTATCCTTATACAGTAAACTGATACTAGCTCATTTGATTATTTCTCATAACATGGTCTGTGCAAAAAATGATTCTAACTATTAATCATTCTTCTGAATATTCAGCATGTTGAGAGATTTGCTATCACATCAATTAGCAATTTACCTGGAGATAGTAATCTAGCGCTATGCATTCATAAGTCTTTTGATCAAAACAAAGCAAATCACAGTAAGCTCCTCAATGTTTTAAATAAATACACCACAAAAAAAGATATCCACAGATCGAAATGGTTTATAATAGAGTCAAACCACACTCCAATGAAGAAGACAACGAGGGGCATATTTATGAGCAGGTTTGCTCTATGCTTGCACCACACAACATGGTACATGTGTAGCACAAACAACTACAGGCCTAATTACGAGTCTGGCGGTCACTAGGCTGCTAGACTCACGGTGGAGGTCTGGACCGCTGCCGCTGTGGCGGTCCAACCACCACATTATGACCCTCGCAGTCTGACTGCAGACTTCCAGGGTGCTGCTGTCTCCACCGGGGTCGGTGATCCCGATGGGCTGACAGCGGGCTCAGGTTGTAACAAGCCTGGGCACCTTGTTCTCACCCCAGCCTTTTCATTGCGGTTTCACTTCCATGAATAGGGTGGAGGAGAACAGGGGCGGGAGGGCCACAGGGGGGCCCCTGCACGGCACATACCCATGGCATGGGCAGTGCAGGGGTACCCCTGCCCAGGACACTCGTAAGACAGTGAGCATTATGAGGGTGCTGGTGCCCCCTGCTGGCGGCAGCATTGTCTCTGGCTTGATTACGAGACAATTCTGCTGCCACTCTCCCGCTGGGCTGAATGATGGAAATCTTGGATTTGGCCTGTCAGCCCAGCGGGAAAGCCATAATGGGGCCGGTGGGGAGGACAGGTGCTCCCATCCACCTAACTCATAATCAGGGCCTAAGTCATGTTCTCAAAGCCACACAAAGCCAATTTGCGTGGCTTTGAATGGCTTCAAGAATATGGAGTAAGGCAACGCAGCACAGCGCACCGCAGCGCAAATTGCTGTGTTGTCTTACTTTGCCCCAGGGAGGCATTACATGGGCGCTGCATGGGTGCAACTCCCATGGTATTTGATGCATGAACAGATTTACCAACCCTTGTAAACCTGGGAATGCATCAAAACCCTACGCCTCCCAAGATAAGGAGTAACAAGGAGAAATATCTTTATTTCTCCTTGTTTTTCCTCTTTCTATGTGTGTTGTTTCTGCAGCACTGCACACATAATAAGAGGAAAAAGCCTTTCAGGATTGTTTTTGTACGGGAAGGTGCTCTTTGGTGTAAGCGTGTCAATGTTGGCTTTGCACAGCCAAAAGGGCACCAGCACAGGGACTAAGGACAGTAATTTGCCATATTGGATAAATACAGTGCATTCCTGCCTTTCTCTGTGACGCAGGCCAGTGCAGCAAGCTGACATGCTGCCCTGCCCTGGTCACATAGCACATAAATATGGGCCTGAGGTTCAACTAACTGATGAGAAAGTGCCACTCACCAGCTGGGAACAGAACTTTGAGATTTCAATGTTGACTTCCAACAGCTCATCCTTCTGAAATCAGTTCTTTGACTCCCACCAAACAAGATTTAGAAGCCCAGCTGTTTCAGTTCCACGTCCTGGTATCTATTAGTTCTAGGAAAAAGCTAGAGAATGTCTTCTCAAGCACCACAGTCGCCTCCAAAATGGCCACCTGTCGTGAGACTATGCAATGCTTCCTGTTCTACCATCTACATTTCCAGCATTCATTATCATGCTGAAACGATGCTCCACACTCCAAACAGGACATCTATCTACTGACACAGATCACTGACAATTATTGCTAATGCACTAAATTATAGCAACTTTTGCTGTTGTACATTGACCTTGTTTTCAGACTCTTTGCATTGAGTGAAATCCCATGTTGCTGTGAACACAGGGCGCCAGACTTAGAGGCAGGGTTACTAAGTGAAAATGAACACACTTTCCTTAATAAAAGAAACCACGGACACACACTATTTATGACCTACCATTTATGTCCTACATAAGATACTTAAGTACACTCATAACCCTCCAGAATGACCCCTTGTTGTGGCTCACTACAGAATCCTCCTAGTCAGAACACACACAGTTCTTCGAAAACCTTTGTTCCCACAACATGATCCTACAATAGAGATAATGTGGATCTGATCAGCTGTATAAAATACATTCCTTTTGATGAGGTGCTGGAATTGTCGGCAATCTTAGAGAAGCAAGCAATAAATGTCAACATTCCTCAATAGAAGGTACTAAGTGTAATAGAGAGGACACCCAATATCTGACCTGCACACCGTTTGTACTACTGACCTTATTGGAAGAGTGACTACACACAAATTATTTAATCCTCATTTTTTACTTCCTTTATGGATAATTCTGAGTGTAAATCTTTGCAGGGAAAAATCAACTCCTTCTTTGAACAAATATGCATTTGATGAGACTACACCAATGAAATCCATGAGGAAGCCATGGCTGCATTTGGAGACATTTACTACACGCAGAATAGGTGGATCCGAATTAATTGAGATACGATCACAATTTATGCATGACTCAGTGGACGAAAATCAGCAGGGCCTCATCTTGAGTGCACAACAAGAGGTCTCTCCACATATCATTCTCTCTGCATTCAATTTTTTATGCACATACATTTCTTCAAAGTTAACAGTGTGCTAATGTTCCTGCCACAATAAAATGGGCTTGTTCTACTACTCATGTTGCCCAAAAACACCTTAGGCTAGCTTTCGGGGAATGTCCATGTAACAAGAACAAAGTCATTTGAGCTAGGCAATCTTAAAAATATACATTGGACCTGATAAAAGGCTGATATTTTAATTGGAACTGTAATGTGTGCATGTGTATTTGTGAGGAAATTCAGGACAGACTGCCCAGGGAGTCATTATGAAATGAAATTCTAAGGCCTGCCCCTGAGGTTTCTTTGTCATGAAGCTCAAATGTATGCATAGATTTCATCTCACAAGATTAGGACGCTGCTGTTGGTGACCCAAGAGACTCCTGACTACCGGCTGCTTGGAGGCGGGGCCACAGATGCATCATGACAAAGCACAGAAGGGCTTCCAGCTGCTTGAGATGTGCCAGGGGATTTGAGCGGGCAAAGACTGGGCCAAGAGCAGGCCTGTCTGCACCCTTCTGCAGCCGGCCAAGGCTAGGTTGGGCCATCTCTCATGGTTTTTAATTCTCCCCTACAAGACATATTTGTGAGTGAGCCTTTCCTTTAGGAGTGGAACAGGTCTGGGCAAACCTTCGCCTGTGCGACTGCTCATTTCTGAGTCCTGAGCTCATGATCGGTAGCGTCGTCTTTGGGTGTGTCCATCTCCTTTGGAGCTCTGTTTTTTTCCCTGGGACAATCTCATTCTGAACTTTAAAATGGGGAAGAGGAAGCAGCAAGGGGGGGTCGTAGCATGATCCTAAACTCCTTTCTGGCCAGAGCTGTCGTGGTGGTGTTGAAGGAGATTGTTCTGGCAGAAAGGAGGCTCTCCCTTGAGCTCAGCGATTGGCAATGCACTTCTCCCCCATGTTCTGATGCCAAACCTTTGCAGAATGGGGTGTCTGAGGAGCTTGCTGCTGTCACAGACTTGATGATAACCACTGGATCTGCTCCCGTGACACAGGAAGATCTGCAGTTAGGGCAGGAGCCTAAGTGCTCTATCAACTTGCTGTCTAGTCCTGAAAGGCCTCCACCTGGAAGCGCCAATCAAGAAGGCCCTATAAAAAAGACTGTTATGGGCAAAGGAAGCTGCAAACTGTGAGGATATTAACGAGGCCCAAGTTGACCCCTTTGTATGCCCTCTTTGGTACTTAATGATAGGGGCCGCACATTCTCTTCGGGTATTTGTCTGAGCAGATTAAGGCACTGGTTTAATCATGCTTAGCCCCCCTGCAGGAAAAAGTTGTGCTCGCTTAATCGACTCTTACTATGTTGGTTTCCGGGTAGGAAGAATGTCAAGCATGTAGAAAATCATAACAAATCAAGGGTTCCCTGAAAACCTATAATGATGTTGGTGTGGGGCTAGGAAAAAGGCAAAGAAAGAAAGAAAACCCACACCTCCTACCTTAGGTTCTAAATAACAAATGATTATCTCCAAAAAAGATGAGTATACACATATGTCAAAAATATATCTAATATACACGTCAAACTATTCTATTTGATAATCAAATATAATAGGTTTTGATTTATTTTTATCTTTGTTGAGTGTATTAAAGAAGGATAATTTGATTATAAAATAGAATTATTTGACGTGTATATTAGATATATTTTGACATATGTGTATACTCATCTCTTTGGGATACAAGGATTTGTTATTTAGAACCTAAGGTAGGAGGTGGGGGGTTTGCTTTCTTTATTAGCTAAGCATGTAGGCCTAATCTAACAAGAATGTAATCTATCATTAGTGGCCGATCAATAACAATGAATCACTCTGCCCCTGGCCCGGCTCCTCTGGAAAATTCATTTAACCCAGTGGCTCATGTGGCCTCATCTAAGGCCCGCTCCCTGGCAATTCCAGGGTGCTTCTGAACAGGAATAGTAATGGGCTGGTCCTTAAGATGAACATGAAGTGCCCACACCTAGATGTGATCATCAAAATGCCCACTCATGGCTCAATCTCCCACCAGAATGTGACCCTTATGTTGTAGTTTTAACAGCTGTAATTCCGCTGCTGCCTGAAGCTAGAGAATCCATGGCCCAACTGGAAAGCATTTATTTTTGGTTGGGCAAGAACTCTGACGTTCTCCCTATTGAATATAAGGATATTTCATTTGTGAAAAGGATCGGATGGGTGGGTACATCAGTCAAACACCCAAAGGGTGACTGTGTTGTAATTAACTGCTGGTATCCTACAGGTGCTCATTGTTTAATTTCTACCTGCAGAAAGAAGAAACTTACGTCTGACACATTTGGGTTGATCCTCTGGGTTTTTTATAGGCACCTGCACCCATCGGGAAAACCGCCAATGCACCAGGATCTGTCAATTAGTAAGTTGCTCGCTGACCAGCTGTCTATTAGACTTAGCAATAGATTTTCAGCGTTATCCAGTTTAGAGGCTAATGTTTGACTAACAATCGCTGACAATAGTCCAATACCCAGTGGCACTACGTAGGATTTAACAAGCAGGGGGATGTCTATATCTCTTCTGACTCCTGCATTGGGGTGCATTTTGTGTTATAGCTTGTCTGCTGGAATATTGCTGGGTACAATCCTAAATTACAGGTTGAGGTCTGGGTGGAGTACATCTCTCAATTTGATATTGTGTTGATGCAGGATACCTGCTCCCCCGGGGGTGCTGAATGGGACGGGTTTGTGAGATTTTCTCTTCAAGCTGTTCAGTACCCTAGCCATAGAGCTAGGCAAAAGCTGGTGATGCTTATTTGCATCTCCAAGATATACCTGGCCTACTGAATTGAATGCAACCATCAGGATATTCTGTCTGTTTAGGTTGTTTTTCCAAATAAGCTTAATACTCTTTTAGCAAACTTTTATAATGCTGTATGGGAGTGGGGATGTCAAATCTATGTTCTATTTGTGGCCCTGTTAACACGGAAATAGAGAATGGAAACCATTTCAAATGATTTCTGTGTTACCACAGCAGGGGATTTGAGTACAAAAATTGGTACAACCTCTACTTTACCAAGCCCCTTTGAAAGGACAGATCTTAGCTGAATAGAAGGCCATAACGTAGACCATAGAGGCGGAACACATTTAGAGGCCCTTCTAAACTCTGGCTTGATAAATACTGCTGAAATGGTGGGTAATGTCCATAAGCAGATCCCTACCTTTGTGGGTTGTCACTCTGGTACAGTTATTGACTAAGTTTCTGTATCTAGCATTTTGAGCCAGTTTGTACTTTGGGCGGGATGCAGGTGATGGAGCACAGTGATCATAATCCTATTGAGATAGTATTTGATTTTCCAATTTCTAGACGCTCCCTTGCAGCCATGGGACCCAGGGATTTGGAAATTAAGGCTAATGGCCTCAGGTGAGATGACGATGCGTTAATATTACATTTGTTTTTTAAACCCTGGTGAAACATAATCTTAACTTGATCTTTGACGTTCTACTGTCTGGAAACCCAACCCCCTCAGAGGCTATGACTGCCATGGATAAATTGAATAGTTCAATTAGAGATAAAATTAAAAGCACCTGTAGCCCACCAAAAAAATGTAATTTTGGACGGTTCAATAGCACATATAAAGCTGCTAGAAAGAGATTGTGTAAATAGCTGAGCACAAATCCCAGGGATGGAACAAGAGAGATCGAGGCTGGATCTCAATATAAGCTAGTGATCAAAAATAGGAAACTGGAGGGGAGGAAAGAGATGTGGGAGAACCTCGTCCAAGCCTGTCAGACCAGAAATACTAGGATGTTTTGGAGCATTGTAAAAAAGCTTTTCAACAGTAACATCAGATGGGTTAGGGTGTAAAAACCAAACTGAAATTTGGTATAATCATTTCAGCTATATGTTTTCAAATGGGAAATCCTTGGAGGATGTGGTGGTACTGGCTACATCCCACCCCTCTTTAGATATTAGGTTTTGTCTTGACAAGGTAATAGCAGCTATTCAAGAAACAAGGTACCAGGCCCTGATGGTATACCAATGGGCCTTTATAAAGAAAATGTCAATTTTTGGGCACCCATTATTGTTAATATTTTAAATGCCGCTGCAATTCATGGATTTTCCCCTGCCTGATGATTAGCATCCATGGTTCCTGTGTATAAAAAAGGCAAAATAAGTGACCCCCAAATATTATCGGCCTATTTCCCTGCTAGACACACTGGTGAAGATCCAGGGCTGTAATATTTTTCAGAAAATTGAGAGTTAGGCCAAGGAAAATGCCATTATGACCCCAGTGCAGTGTCTAAATGTACATCTGTTAATTGGTAAATACACAATTGGCAAGAAAGGCACTCTATGTTTGGCATTCATGGACCTTAGTAGTGACTTTGATAGGGTCAATCATATTATACATTGGGGGGTCTTATACAAAACGGGTGTGCCCTGCTCTATAGTTGATTTTTTATGAGTGGATCATGACGGAACTAAAGCTTCTGTAAGGTGTGGCCAGGAGGGTGAGTGTACATACTGATTTATATATTTTTAGGGGGGGTGCCAGGGTTGTATTTTAGCACCAATCCTGTTTCTATTATTTACTAATGGTTTCTACTGTATTTTAGTTGAGAACTGTAAAGCCATACCAATTGTCAATGACAGGGGTGTGCCAGCACTGCTGTATTCTGAAGATTAAGTTTATTGTCTCAAACTTTGAATGGCTTACGGGGGCAGTGGACTCCTTTGTAAAATTTCTGGATGATCTGGACTTTGAAGTTAACATTGCAAAAACCCACTATATGGTGTGCTGTAAAGCGCAGAGTAAACCGAGTCCAGTGATCATTAGAGGCTAACTCATAAGTGGTGTTCATGAGTTCCCTTATTTGGGTGTGACGTTTGATGACAAAGAAAACTTGCTACCATCTATATCTAAGCAAGGCACCCGATTTAATACTGCAGTGGGCACAGTTTTTGGATTTTCATCTGGGGTGGGCAATAGACCAATTCTGCCCATGCTTGAGGTGTATAATTTAAAATGCCTTCCAGTTTTAACTTATGGGGTGCCCAACTGGGGAGATCGGAACAGTCCATCACTGCAGCAGGAAGTGGACAGGTTTTTTAGGCGGTTGTTGGGAGATGGGCCTAGCAGTCCTTGCTTCGCTTTACATGAAGAATTAGGCATAGATTATGTAGAGGAACATGTGAAGTTTTTCCTCCGCTTCTTTGGATTTCTATTTGGGTAAATGAACACACAACTCTCAACAGGGAAATCACTTCTGATTGTTTGTCATGTGATTTTGGCCTGATTGAACTATATTAGAAATATTACTAACAGCCTGGGCTGTCCAGAGTTATTTACTTCCCTGCAATTATTTAATAAACAGGAGAAGGGGTGGGCTAAGAGTGAGTTAAACAAACTGGCCATGGCTAATAGGAAAGCAAAAGAACTGGTGAAACCATTTGTGAGAGATTTTGCTATGATTAAGATGTGTCAAGGTAGAGAGCATATCTCATATCAATAACGTGTGGTAAAGGCCGCTTGTAACAAGATTTCGATTGGGCACCATTATGTGTAATCTTTGTTTTCATTTGGGCCAATTCAGTTACAAAATTATCCTTGCATGCCCTTGTGATGGTGTCTTTTGTCAGAGTTTCCTACATTTTTCTCTATTTTGCAAATTTTATAATCCTTTTAGGGAAATATTTTATTGCCTATTTTAAAAGATCAGGGATTTTTACAGTCTAGACCAGCCTTATATTTTCTGTGTATGTTAGCAGATGCTCCTGTTAGTCTCGTTGTGGGATCATTTCTCAAAAGTGCAATATGTTGTAGTAACTGTGAATTTTTAAACGATCAATCAATGTATTTAATTATGAACCTGTTTTATATTATTCTATTATATTTTATGGTTATCTGTAACAATAACCAAATACATTTAATTGAATTGATTATGTTTTAATCTTGTTAATTTCTCATTGGCCTTTTCTACCCAAGGGTCTAGGTTTGCAAACCACCTGTCCTGAAATAGTGAGAACAGTCTGTGGTCAAAGAAAACAGAAGCTGAGCCCTGATCACTGCTTTATGCTCAATAGTGGTAATTGAACTCTGTAATCAACAGATGCACCAGAAAAGGAATTCTGCAATGTTCAGAGTGTAGTTTTGACCACGGGGTGGCCAACTTGAAGCAGCAGAGTATTGGAGTCTCCCATAGGAGAGCAAAAGCATCTGAAGCCCAAAAGGATACTTTCAAATTGTGGTTGATATCCACTGGGTTTTCCTGCATCTCAATGCAAGGACATGTCCTGACAGTGCATCGAAAGTTAGCGGAGTGAGTTCTGCAGAGCGGTGTCCATCACACCAAAGATGTGCAGCCTCGAAGGCAAGAAGCCTTGTGCTAAACATCCATAGGCATCTGCTGCAGGTCTGGGGCCATGCAGGCAGACCTTCTCCCCCTTTAAGTGTATAGCAGTGGAGGACCCCTGGGCTTCCTAGGGCTAGTCTGCCTACTCCCAGTATGATGACCATGACTTGTCCAAGGTATTGGGAAAAATTATATTTCGTGGTGTAGGGCACTAAAGCACTGAAGCCCTGGCTAGTATGTTGGGAGAACAGATCTGACAACTTGATTCCTAAAACCTGCTGATTGCTCACTACTACTCTTTAGACATTGTTTACGCAATGCACTGAGGGTTCCAGTGATGCTTTAAAATCTGCATTTCTACACACTGGAAATGATCTACGTGTACATGACTTCTGAGCACTGCATGTTTTTTTTAACCTGTCAGGGTCACTGAAAGGGTGGCCTGCTGTGACTGCCCTCTTCCATGGGTGTATCCTGAGTGATGGGATCACAGGGAGGTGTTTTACCCTAATATCAAATACACAATATGTGAAAAAGATTGCTACATTTATATTGTGATGACGTAAACATAATCAATTTAAATATCGCAGGGAAGAATTTTTTTGGGTAACTTTCTACTATTGTTGTAAAAAAACATTGTGGTTTAAAATAATGATATTTTTAAAATTGTTGTTCTTTTTTTGAATGGCTTTTGGTGTTAAACATTTTTTTAAATATAAAAACATATTAGGAGTGGGATGTGCAGCTCATAGGGAAGTATAGTGTAGTATATTGCATTTATTTTTTTACACTAGATTTATGTTGATTGGTTTTAATAATTTGTGTATATAAATTAATGTAAAATGTGTTTTTAGTTATTTAAAAGTAATGTGTTATAAGTTTTAAAATATGCAAAATATTTTGGAGCACTATGTAAGGGTATTGGGTAGGGAGTTTTTAATGTAACATTAATGGATTGTAACCTAATGTTTAGATCTTTTCATTTAGATTATTGTACTTTTTTGATTATCTATTATCTATTTTTAAAGTGGTGTAAAGATTTTGTTTTTAGTGTATTTTTTGTATATATTTTAATCTTAAGTGTAAATAGATTTTATTTAAAAAATGTTTTACTTTTGAAAAGCATATTTTATTTTAATTTAAATGAAATATAAAGTTTAATGTAGGAATTTGTGTTAATTGTTTTACATATTAATTTTAATGATATATCTGAATAATATTTATAAAAAAGACATTAGCAATATTTTTATATAGGTTAAATTAGATATTAATAATGTTTTGTAAGTTTGTGTTTTCCAAATGTGCTTGTATGTTTTACATAACTGTTTATTTTATTAATAATTATTCAATTTGCATGTTTACATTTCAAATGTTATCTTTTTTATTTGTTAAAAAATAAATGTATCATTTTAATGATGTGGGTATAGTAAGTGAAGCTTCTCAAAGTACAACACTTTTCACAATGTGACTTAGATTGGAGTGAGGTAGGAATAGTTATCCTAGAGTGGAACTAGTTAATGGACACCCTCAAAGTTCAGCCCTTACCCCCAATGTGTCTAAGAATGGAGTGCAAATAGTAATTTTACACTCCTCAAAGTCCAACACTTTTCCCCAGTGAGGTTTGGAATGGAGTCGAAATAGTCATCGTACATTCATCAAAGTCCAACACTTTCCTCAGTGTGGCTTAGATTGGAGCGGGAATGGGAAATCTACACCCCTCGAAGACCAACACTTTCCATATTGTGAATTAGATTTGAGTGGCAATAATACATTTACACCCTTCAAAGTTGAAAACCTTTCCCAGTGTGTTTAAGTTTTGTTTTCTGATATATTTTTATTGGTATTAATTGTTAATTTTGTTTTAGTTTCTGATTTGTAGTTGTGTAGTTGAAATACATTCTTATAAGCATCTTTTTATTTTTTAGAATGTGCTTCACTTACATATTTAGGGATTTAATTGAGAATTGAATAAAGACAGTTGCTGTAAGGTAACTTTATTCTTTATATATAACCATATTTACAACACAAATTGCGTTTATAGAAACTTGTTTTACATTACTGTATACTTTATTACATTTTTATAAATTAAAGTAAAATTTAAAATATAATATATATCTACTTTGCATTTTTTTCTATGGAGTTTTTGTATTGTTTTATATTAATTTAGTGTTATTTTTCTTTACTGCTTTATTAGTGTTTTTACCTATCTTTGTTATTTGACCAGTCCTTGGTTACGTTCATTGATATTTTCCTGTTTCTGTTCTCTGGGTCAAGTAAAATTACTTTTCTTTTGTTTGTTGGGGTTTTTGTGTTTGGTGGGATGTGGTTAGGATTAGTTTAATAGGCGTATGCTAGTATTTATTATCTTTTTACTGCATTAGTGTTAGAAAATCATTGTAGTTGCGATAGTTTAGTGTGGTAAGCCTCATTGTATTAAAACTATCATATTATGTTTGTTAGCTATGTAGTGATTGCGTCTGGTTTACCATTATTATTCTATTGTATTATAATGTTGATGGATCTTATGTGCTATGTGGGTGGGTGTTTTGTTTTCCTTTTAGACGTTTTTCATTTTGGTCATGGAATTTATCAATATTTTGTATATGTCTCATTTTCCAATAAAGAAGTTTGGTTATATTTTAACAAGTAGTATTTCTTATTTCCTTGATTTTTTGGTTTTCCAGGAGCCCGTCTGCAAGATGACTGTCGTTTAGCGAGACTCTTCCAGCAGACTTCACAATCCAACATTAATCTGTGTCGTGCTTGGGCACTGATGGGTGCAAAATTAGGCTGATCTGCCACCCGAACAACTGCTGCAGCTGGGGATGTTGCTATATTGGTGTTAGCGACTGCATGAGCCCAAAACTCACTGCTGCTGGCAGCGGCCTATCTCATGCCACTGAGTACTGCTGTGGCATTTCGTCCCAACTGGCAGCATGCTTGTGATGTGCATCTGGCCCTGAACACCTGAGGGCTTTGTGCTGTGACCCCTGGAACTATGGACTCTTGGCTGTTGCTCAGTGTGTACGCACTCGCAGGTGCTCGCGTTCCCAGGGGCGGCTTGAGGTGGGCCTAGAGACTAACCACTGCTACTGTGGGATTGTGTGGCTAACCTGATCCTGAGAGCTGCTTGCTCTGTACCATCCGTGCATAAGACAGAGGTCACAGTGCTGGTCAACAGCCCCTCTGGGATTATTGTAGAGCTTTGAAGCCGCCCCAATATTGCCTCCCGCATCAGGGCTGCCCCCATGGTCTCGAAGGCATGCTGGCCATTGAAAGCCACACATTCCACTGTTGCTGTGCTCGGGGAAAGCAGGGTGCTGTTAAAAAACAGCCTGTTCTAAGCAGCCAATTGCTGTCTAGGACATGGGTTTTCTTTTCTCAGTGGGATGGGCACAATGTGGGTGAGCACTGTGCCCTGGGACCCCGTGAGCTAGTCTTATGTTTGTTCCAGTGGCTGCCTTAGACACATGCTAGAGCTGACTAATTTGGGGCCCCTAGAAACCACTGACAGGAACCACCTTCAAATTATGAGACAGGCTGCACCCGGGAAGCAGATGGTAGGAGTTGAAGTGGGTGGTTTTGCATGTGTGTTTGTTTTCTCGTTGCTCTCGCCACATCCCATACATTGCAAGACAATACACTGTGACACTGTCCCCAGGGAAATGCACACAGCCCTCCTGAAGTCCTCACCATAGTGGATACCCCCTCTCAGACATGAGATGACCGTCATGCGATCACTGAGTTGAAACATCTGCAGTCTAAAGGACAAACAGAAAGCTAGATTGGTCCGTCCTGACCTGAGACTGTTGTGCTGATCTTCTTCTATCCTGAGCCAGTGTGGGCTGTCAGCATGACTTAGCTGGGACAGCCGAAGAGGGCTGGCTGTTGGACCTGGCTGATGTCCCCTATCCTACACCGATGACAACAGGTGAGGTGCGGTGGGGATGACTGTTAGTGACAAGGGTGACCACCTACCAGGAGGCACAGCTGGCCCCTTCAGATTCTTGGTGCTCTGTAGACCCAGTTTACCACAAAAGGGGGCTCCTGTGAAACTCTCCAGCCCATCCTGCCTGGGCTGCCACTTGTCTGCCGGCCCCTCCCTTCCTATCCTCTCTACCCTGCGCTGGGCCTTCTCATGCCCGCAACCTCTCTTGGACACTGTTGGGGTGAGGCAGGGCCCACAGACAATTCCAGAGGACTGTGTCACTGCTGACTGCATACACCCCATCAGCTGGGACCCAGCGAAAGGTGCAGTAACATTGCAAGGACATCCTACTCGCTGACCTTTCTATCATGATCTCTGACTGCTGATCGTGACTGCTGATCCTGCTAGTGGGCCTGTGGTTCCTGAGATGGAGCGGAGGGTTAACTGGCCACAGTGCACCTCCCCTTAACCTTGACTGTGCAATATGAGGAAGCTTGAGGCTCACCAGTCCAAACTGGCATTTGAAAGACTTTGAACTTCTTTCCCAAATTATCAGTAGAAGTAAGCACCACAGAGATGAGCAAAGATGCTTTGAGGGACAAAAAGGAATGTTAGAAGAATGTTAAATTGAAAGTGAAGTATGATGCAAAGCTAAATATATTGTGTCATTTGAGGTTTGCGCACACCTGCTCCAACAGTGCTTAGTAAAAATAAAATAAAAAAAAAAGAAATAGAATAGTACAATACTTCACCTTTACCAACTATAGCTGTGAAAGACATAGAACATCATCAACATTCCATTTCCTGTCAAATATGAGTTGTCATTGATAATAATGCAAAATATCAAGTACAGGTGTAGTGATCATAATAGGAGGAATGGGTTGTTATTAGGTTAAGACTAGATTAGTAAGTAGTGGCCCAACTTTGCTTCCCAGATTCCAGGTAGAGGAAACAAATATTTGTTCCTAATTACACACACACACACACACACCAGATAACAACTAAGGTTAATGTCCCATGTGCAACATTGCTTACAAAAAAAACAGAAAAACACACATAGTAATATATCAGGTATCCTCTGAAGTTTGAACAAGAGGTACAAAAGACAGCCATAGTAATGATTCCCAAGATAGCAACAGCATGCATACCAGACACAATATCTAGACCGAAACACTGATGGGTGGGAGACAGTTCCAGGAGGATTGGGAAAACCATTTCATCATTGATTATCAGTGGAGGGAATGTGGAAACTGGCTAAGGAATCAATTTTATTATCCCCCCAGACCTGACCTCATCCTGTGATACTCAATGATGTACAGGCCTGAAAAACATAAGTAGAAGGTTGGATGACCTTTAGTACATTAACCCTGACAGGCAGCTTGTAAAGCAAGGCTTGCTTAAAAGAGAAAGCTCATGCGACATGCAATGCTTCATTCGCCCAGCAAAAGACAAACATCTCGATGTCCACATAGGTCTGAGGAGAGGTTATGAGGAAGCTGGATTGGTGACGCCTTGGAAAGTCCCAAACGTCTGAGAAATGTGAAGGTCACGCTTGTGGTCATCTTGTATCACGCTGCCACCATGAAATGTTATTCTACTGTGATTGAATAGATGCCTAATATATGTGTAATACCATGCATCTCCTGATCAACATCACGCCATGTACTTGATGAAGAAATTATCTTTCAGTTGTTCTGATTGGATGATGTATTTTCACCCTTTTGTGGTTTTCATGCATAAAAGATTGTATTGGAGTTCTGCAATTCAGACTGCTTGGCCTTAGCATTTCAAGCCACAGTCTCCATGTACATGTCTTTCTATTTCTAATAAATCTTTATGTTTACCCAGAAGAGCTGGCTAACGGTCATTTGTATCCTGGATGGGTGCTGAATAATTTAGCTTCTACAGGCTTGTCTTCTAGCACCCTCATCCTGCAAAGGTGGGAGCATGGGATTTCACAAAAGCGTCATAGATGTAGTATATAAGTAGGGCAGCTGGGCGCACCTGTGCAGGCCATCTCATGCCCAGCAAGCGAATGCTATTGAATCAATCACTGCGAAAGGAGACCTGTAGGAATGAAATAGCGCTTTGGCAAGGGGGAAGAGAGCTGCCTGGTCTGCCTCCACTGCCATTTGGGGCTCGAACCAAGTGGGATAGAGCCAGAAATGGAGGCATTGGGCTTGTGCAAGGTATGCCTATCTGCTTGTGCAAAGTATGCCTATAGGCTTATGTCATGCGTATTTAGGCATCCCTGTAGGAGGGCCATGTGAGCATTTCCCACGCATTGCACAGCTGTTTACCCACTCAGGACAAGGAGATCAGATTGGAGCGTAGCCGTTTCAGAAATTGAGTAGTGAGCAGGTTGATGAATAGATATTGGAGTTTGGGAGGGGCAACCATTTTAGCAATGGCTATCCTTCCTGCGATAGAGAGGGATAGACTAACCCATGCCGGGACCCACTCCTTAAGCCGAGCCATGGCCTCACCATAATTTGCACACCAAAGTCATGGCTGAGCCAGATACCCAAGTACCAGACTGGGACATTTGCCAACTAGAAAGGATAGTCAGTCTTGATCAGTGATGTGCTGGATGTGAGGGGGAATAGGGTGGATTTGTCCCATTTAATATTAATATAATATTAAGTATCTGCTGAGCCTCACCACCCCACATATTATTGGGACAGATTTGTTTGGGGTTCCTGGACATAAAGCATGATGTCATCTGCAAACATGGACACCAGTATCCTCCTAGCCATAAAGTTAAGACCTCTGTGAGCAGGATGTTGTTGTAGCCTAGCTGCCAATGGTTCCATAGCTATAGCAAATAAAACAGGGGACAAGGGGCAGCCCCATCGAGTTCCGCAGATGACTGCGAATGGGTCAAAGGTGACACATGGTTGGGGATGTATAGAGGAGGCAGATCAAGCCCAGGAACTGAGAACCGATTTTGAGTCATGGAAGGAGATGAAATAAATAGGGCCACTCCAGGGAATCGAATGCCTTAATGGTATCAAGCAGGGCAGCCACTGCTGCCAGCCAAGGGTCAATGGCATGCATGGAGGGGGAAAATCATTGTGGGGAGGTTTTGGCCAGTAGAACAACCCTTCACAAATCCCAATTGGAGTGGGTGAACAATATCTGGCAGAAAGGGAATCAACCTGTTGGCCAGGGGTTTAGCGAAGATTTTGTTGTCAGCATTAATCATTGACAGTGGGCGATACAAGTCACAGCGGTTGAGGGGTTTATCAGGTTCCAGTATGGTTACAATGACTGCCTCTCACAAAGACAGAGGTAACACTCTGGACCTTAGGGAGTCTTAGTATACAGCCTGGAGGTGAGGGGGAGGAGGGATATATACGCCTTGTAGAAAGAGCTAGTGAGTCTGTCCCACCCGGTCATCTTGTCTCTGGGAAAGCTTTGAATCATCTGGGTCATTTTCTTCAGTGTGAAGGGGACATCAAAGTGCAGTCAGTGGGCTGGATCAAGCCACAGCAACTGTACCATGTCTAGATGAACAGCTAGAGCCCCTGCATCAGGTATTACAGTGGTGTTGTGTTGGTGGGGATAAAACAATGTCATAGTCTGTAGGAGAGCATCAGGTGTTGTGTGACGAACCTGCTAATAGTCCACATGCTCTACCATATAAGCCGAAGCCCAGGGCTACTAGAGCATAGATGCCAGTGTCTTCCCAGGTTGATCGCCTTTGTCATAGCACCATGCAGTCACTTCCCAGTGAAGGAAATGGACCTCTCTCTGGACCTCCTCATCATAGACCAATAATTTCTCACTGATCACAGCTGGGGACTTGGGCTTATGTGTGGCATAGAAGTCTGATTCATAGGAGTGGATGTCCCTCTCCAATGCGGTTAATTGTGACCTCTGTACTTTGAGTACTCCAGCTTGCTTCACAATGCCAATTTTACAGATAACGACTTTGAAGGCCTCCCAGAACATCGCAAGAGTCAATGGAGCCTTCATTAGTGGCATAATAGTCAATAATTGCCATTTGGCTGTCATCACAGGATACTGGGTCTCAGAGAGCTTTGGTTGCTAGGCGCCAGGTGAAAGTGCGCAGTCTGCAAGGGTGTGGGGTAGGTGCTCTATTCTTGTGGTCCAGGTGAGGGCATCTCAGGTGAGGAGCCAATAGTCTATCCAGGACCATGTATCCTGGCTAGTCGTGATGCAGGTGCCATTTGTTTTGTGTTTCAGTCACCAGACATCAGTCAAGCCATTATCGTGCATGACCACGCGGAACTGGCCAGTGCAATAGGGCGGGGCCTTCTATAGGTGATACCACGGTCAGCAGTATGGTCAGGGCTAATGTTAAAATCTCCTCCCTAGATAATGGCTCTGGGGCCCATAGTGATGATCTGGTGTCAAATCTCTGCAAAAAACTCTGGGCTGTGTTTGGCCCATTGACTGATGCCAGTATGACAGGGTGCGCATGTAGGGTACCGGCCACAATCTCATAGCAGTTGTCTGAATCACATAGTGTCAGCCGGATGCACCAGGGTAACTATGGCCATTCCCTGGATGTAGTTGGAATATAGAGACAGATGGGTTTCTGCAGTCCACCCAGTGTGGAGGCAGGGACCAGTGGCCATGGTTAAGTGGAGTTCTTGCAAAAAGCAGATGTCTATGTGGTGTCTAGTGATGTACGCACAGACCAATCTAGCTGTCCCCTTGTCGTTTATACCGCAGATGTTCCAACTCAGTGATAGCATGACAAGCCCCTCTTGTCTGAGAGGGGTTATCCACTATGGTGAGGGCTTAAGGAGAGCCGTGTGCATGCCTGGGGGGACAGTGTCACAGTGTATTGTCCTGCAATGTATGGTATGTGGCTAGCACAATAGGAGAAAACAAACAAACATGCAAAACCACCCACCTCCCACTTCAACTCTGTAACTTGGTTGAAGGACCTCAACCTTCCTTCCTACCCAAATCAACTCCAGACAACAACATAGTGTGTTGGGAATTATCTTGTGAGTCATCAGAGAGCCAGGAATTGTGCCCTGTCGAGAGCATACTGGATGGCTGACAGGGCAGCGGAAAGACCTCCCAGGGAAGCCAGTGCAGGCACAGCACATCGTAATCCTCATACTAGGCCATGACATACATTCTTTTCAGAAACACGGTCCAAATAGGAAAGAAGAAGGCAAGCGGGTCAGACGAAATGCAGGAACTGCCATAGCACCTCAAGAGGTCTGTCACTCGTAATCACTCAGGGGGCCATTTTCATGTGCAGTGGATCCCGCTCGGAGCCATTATTAGAGGTGGATATCTAAGGGGAGAACTCCATCACTGCTTTGGGATCGCTAAAACAGTGTGACTTGCCCTCATGAATGATTTTGAGGTTTAGGTGGGTACTGGAGCATGTATGTTGTCTCAGTTTTCTGGAGTAGTCGCTTGGCCAAGAGAAATTCACGCCAAGCTGCCTTGACTGTGAGAGTGAAATCAGGTTAGAAGAAGAGGTAATTTCCCTGAAACTGAAAGGTGTGGTGCTCACATGCAAGTCGCTGGATCATATCATGGTCACTATAGTTGAGAAGTCTTGTGACTATGGGACGTGAAAGGTGCACCAAGGCTGGGCTGGAGGCCATGCAAATGCTGAGCTCGGTCCACAATAAAGATTGCTGGGAGGGTGTCCCCAATTAGTTCATGCAGCGTTAGCTCTATAAACTCTTTCATTTTGTCTATAGCAGTCGATTCAGCCACCCATATGATGCAGATATTGTTGTGCCGGGAGCGCGCTTGAAGGTCTTCCATCTTCTGTTTGATGAATTCCAGTATTTTGTCCATACACAAGCGGTGTTCACTCAAGGTGGTTTGCATGTCCTCAATGTCTGATGTACGGGTCTCTAGATGATCTAGGAGGTTGTCATGTTTATCCACCCTCTCATTTATGCGATCAATGCAGCTGGTTAAGAGGTTTATTTTGTTATCTATGGTGCAGAGAAATTTTTTGACATCCATCAGCATCTCCTTGATGTCTAAGTCCTGTGCATGGGCGGTTTGGGATGATTCCTGGGAGGGATCATCTCCTCTGTCCTGGTCTGCATGACGGGTTTGTCTCTTGACCAATGAAGCAAGTGGTAGTGCATCAATCTAGAACCGCTCAGCAGATGCACAAAATCTTATAAAGGGACACATCTGACTGGTTTATGGGGTAACAAAATTAAATAAATTATTTCACCCCCTCCTCTTTGCGCACACCTAATCCCACAGTCTATTTCACCATCTGTCAGCTGTTACTCATATCAAAAACTAGATCATCATAACACATGTGACATACAACATCACTGTTAGTAGCACCATTCCATTCTACTAATGTAGGCAGCACAGTAATATTCACATATCAAAGGCACAATCGTTATCACTGCAAACCATACATGTGCTACATCGGAAACCTGTATCTCAACTAGGTGAGGCTAAAGTGGAGCTAGGGTAATATGCATCTAAAAATGTTTTTGTTTCCTTATTATCTCTTTTTTTAAAATCTTGTTTAAAATTTTTTAATCAGGAAAGGAAAACCCAATCGAGGTACGTGGGGGGAAAGGCTCTCTACTCTGTGTGTAACCACATGCTTCTGAAAGATGAAAGGTATATTGAAACATGACATAAATCGGTACACAGAACTAAAATTTCTCTCCCTCTCATCCCTGCATCACACTTGCAACATAAACTTCTCTAATTATACTTTCAAAAATAATATGCAGTAATAAATTTGGAAAACACATGTTAATAGTAATAGCCAACCATCATTCTATAGTCATGTGTATAATGAATGCATCAAGTCCTTCTCTTATAGTGTAAGTGTACCACAGGACATACATTGGAAGTGACACTGTAGCTCTACTGATAACATTATATTAATATTTTGTTACTGTCCCTGTATCTAAAGTCCCATCACTGAGACATTTAATAAGTATGAACAAATAGATGCTATAGGATAGCCCTTCTAATCACATATACTAGTACACTCTTAAACGGAAGTCAACACTCCAAAAATAAATAACAATTACACTCAGTAACAGTGGAATATTCACACAAACTATTTCACCAAACAAATGGTGATCCAAAGGTCAGGAGAAAACACATGTTACACCAGTATACAGCCAGCATTTTTGGAACACAGCATTGTATCCTATTATTCTATTTCAACACACAAAATATCTGCATCAATGCTGGAAGGGTTGGGCCTTTGCAGGCATCACCGCCATCAGAAATCACTTCCCCTTTCTCGTACAAGTGTGATGTTGTGAAATGCAGATGTTCCTTGAAGATATTATATTTATTTTATTTCTTCATATTTGGCACCCTCATCATCAGAAGTATATTACTAATAGCTGTATTGCAGTATTACATAGCGCATCCTATGGTAGTAATAACTCTATCCTAATATAGGTATGTTCAATACCCAAAACCAGTATGGAGAATATTTAGTTGCAATCTACCAACACATGAAGGCAATCCATGTCACTGTGCACATTAAGATGTACCCCGGAAGACTCCCATTTATTATGAAAACATAAAACGTAACATAGACAGACGGATAAAGAAACCACATCTTCTCGTCCATGTTCTGAAACCTAGGAAAAAACATGCATAGAAAAATACGCCTCCGGCAGCCAATTATATGTCATGGATATTCACACATACATATATACGTAAATATATACATCCCTGCGTCCAGGGTGTATATTAGGCATCAACATTCAGCTGTACATTTATTCTTTAATCCGCACTTCAAAAAATCATGCCAAATCCAGCACACCATCCCATCATCGTGTGCACCACACTTCTACTTTGTCCGTCATGGTGACATATCGCAACAATCCGTGTCTTTGCCCTTGGAGCCATGCCCAGAGTCTGTGGTTTTCAGAAATGGGGAAGGTAATCTTAACTGCCACAACTAATACAGGGACCTCGCAGATAAATGGTAAATTTGTGCCCAGAGCTTATCAGTTAATGCCACAGATAAAATTACAGTAAAAACATTGGATCGATACCATCCAGTCAGTGGATACATGTGGGATAAAAAAAAAAACGCACTCTTCTTTTACCTGTGGAGGAGACATAACCTGTAACATTGCATAACTGCACCCATTTTTTTCCTTCAATAAATTCATTTCCTTTCATATTCATATTTATTTTTTAACTATGAGTGCAGAATTCACCCTGTGTATCTCATAAGATATGTGTAACCAGAATGTTTTACCCTAAAACATCACATTCACTTTTTTTGTTCAAAACATATTCCTATAGCTAGAGACATTGTACAAAGTGCAATGCACATTAATTAGGTGGATCCATTAAAGAATCCATTAATATTTAAACAAGATCTACTGTCCTAATACAATATAAGCAGTATTGCCGTTACTGCTATAAAATAAAATACATTTGTGACAAATGTGTTGCATTTTTATTTATTCATTGCCCTTTTGATACTTTAGTTGCACTCACATGACTTCAACATACTACATGTACTGCAGATGTTTAAACATCCACTTGTGTTATTTTCTTTTATCCTTTTATTAAGTGAAATTGATCAGTCACTAACAGGTCATGTGTCATTATTATTACTGCACTAATATGTTTATTTTAAATATCAATACACCTTAGTAGAAGTTTGTTATCACATAACTAACTCACTCTACATCCCAACAAGAACCCACATTTTTATATATCTATTATTTCCTTATATTATTTACAATTCAGCACATAGTAACTCTTCTGTTAATTTCTATATCTCTTCCATCATTGAACATGACTAAATTATTTGTATGTACTCCATAGAGCTATGAAGAAATACAGAACCAGGGGTATGGAATTACCGTAAACAAATGCCCAGCACAATTCTTCCAGAATGCTCTCTCATCAGATGCAAATATTTGCAGAAGCTTGAAAGCAAAATTTGCTATTCTTTGCTTTCAAAATATCTTCACAAACAATGTAACTAGGAAAGAAACATTTTGCTAAACTACCATGATATTTTAGGTGTCATTTCTTTGAAGCATCATTTAGTAAAATGTGCCGATGCATGGTGGTATTTCCAAAATTTATATTCATAACGGAAAAATCAATGTAACCTTTTCAGCAAAGTTACACATTGCCGCAGAAGTTCCTGGCATGAACAAAACTACTTTGTGCCAATATGCTTCGTATGGAAGAGCAGAATGGTGTCACTACCACTGAAGCCAGTCAATAAATAGAGAGACAGAATTCAAATAACAAAAGGTCTGTGATAACCAGTTTGTGGCAGAATTCTTAAAGAAAATCACAAAGTGCACCCATGGTATCTGTTCCTGCATTAGTGCAGATTTACAGCTTTTATGCATGAGCTAGCATTTAATGAGGCAGACCAGGAAATCGGACTCCTAGACAATATTTGTAAACATCATTTTAGCAGGAGAAAATATGCATGTGTTTTTACAGGACAAGTAGACTGATGACATAAACTGTCCCATGGACAAGTAGACATTTTATAAAATTCCACACTTCTGACAACATATTGTTAACTGCTTCAAATGAATCTTCTGTTCACTCAAGACTAAATTTGTTCACTGTAAGAATTTTGGCAACCTTTGCTTGGGTCAAATATTTTTAAATGTAATCCCTACATAAGAAAGTTCTTATTTGTTGTACACCTGTGGTTCCTAACCTTTTTACTCCTGGGGACCACCAGTGAAACATTACTGGAAGCCAGGGACCCCCAAGCAATTTGCACAATTTTAATTTCAAACATGAAATGATTCTTTTATATTGAAAAAATATTCAAAAATCAAAACATTTTATTGGGAATGTTTGTGCTGCATCTCGGCGACTAACTTTTCAATCTTTAATCTCATTTAGGAAAGGGGAATCTTTCAGGCAATTTCTTTAATTATTTCCAGGGCTATTTCTGTTATTATTTTTAGGTACATAAGATCTAAGAAAGCCCTTACACATAAATATGTGGTGGGGAAAGGAAGCAAACCATAAGTGCCTCTCATCTCTCCCTATCCTCTTTGTCTGGAGAAGCACAAACTCAGCATTCAGAACACTACACAGTCGTTAGCGTTGTCTTTAATAATAAGAATGTATTTCTACACAGGCAACCCTTTTTTTTCTTCTTTTGAGCAGCATAAGGAAAATGAAAGACTGGGAAAAAACAGCTTTCTAATTTGTGCTATGCAGTTGACATGCAGCTCCTTAATTGCAGTTCATAGCTCACTGTGCTAGATCACTATTATGAACTGTACAGTAACTAAAGAATCTCTGTGACAAAAGCAGTAATCCACTGTGCCATCCACATAAAATACTGTTCTTTGCATGATACAGATCCTTTGCAGCCGGCATATTAACCATCTACACTACCTTTCAGTCAAAACTGCCACTGTCAAAAACTCTCATTCCTCCCCAGCAGGTACGTTAATCACTAGAGTTATCTTGACACTTTTGTTTTCGCTGTACAAGGAGCTTTGCGGTGCTTTTAAACCTGCTAAATATAAAAACATGCACACACATGTTTCTGTAGAGGCACCAGCTGGAGAAGTGACTTCCTCCCAGCCAAGCCTGCGGACCCCGTGGGAATGTGTCACGGACCCCAGTGGGTCTACGGACTATAGGTTGGGAACCACTGTTGTACACTATCCACAGCTGTACAGTGAAATGCCCCCCTGAGGATCTTAACCTAAAGCCACTAACAAGTAATAAAGTCAGAAGCTTGTGTCTTATTACGTGTGATTACTTAACAATTGAACTTAAATTTTCTACAGTGTGTAAGCATGTTACAGCCATCCCTTGTCTACTTGCAAACCTTTTCCATACTTAGTCTAGTGCCAAATGATAGTGTAGTAATTGGAGTAGTGGTCATATATTTCAGGCCAGTGTATCGCTTTCTTACAATCCTCCCACAAATATCATGGTACAATAATGCTAAACAATGTATCCAGATCCTTCTAAAGCAGCCCTTCCCATGGCTATTATTCTGTTTAACTCTATACATTTTTATATACGTCGAGAGACTGTGTCTTGTGATCTCCAGCTGTGTGTTTGTATTGCTGAGCACCTCCTTCCACATCTTGATGTTATGGATTGTGTGATGTGCATATGTGGACATATCCCATAGTAAATTGTGTGATCCCTCGCGCCCCTTGCCAATACACCCTTCCATTTCATTTGATATCTGTTCGTACTTCTGTTCATGTTTTCTAATGGCGTTAGCCACTTCCTCTTTACCCTGGCTATGGAATAACTGTCGAATTCTTTCAAGAGGTCTCTTATGTTTTGCTTTTAGTTTTCACTTCCTCATCCATCAAACGCCATGCTAGAGTGCGGCTTTCACATTCCGTCTCTGCCTGCTGTTGTAGAGGCAGCTCAGAGTGTTTGGTCCCTGTTGTGGTGCCCTCAGGCTGTAGTGTATTTCGCAAATGTCCTCAAGTAAAATCGATGTTTTGTTCCCGTGACTGTGCACTCGCCACAGGAAGAGAGCTTGACAAGCCCCTATTATCTCTAATTGTTTCGTCCTTCAATCTTCCCTGCCCTTGTCAGCCCCCCCACGATGTGGAGGAAACCATTCTTTAGTTCAGGCATTTTTTATTTTTAGATTATCCTCCACATACAGGACAGCCCCACCTTCAACATGCAAAACACAGGTACTATAAAACTATCTAAATACCCCTCCCACCACCCACCTCTTGTACCCAGGGCAAAAAAAAAATCCCTGGGGACAATCCGGAGGCCCCCCGGGCACCAGGCGTCCAGAAGAGTGGTTTACAGAAGAACCAAACCGAGGAGGTGACAGGCAAATAAGCAGCGCATTCCCTGCCTGCTGTACTGGGGCAGACCACTACTGTCCCCCTGGGAAGGTTTCCCCCACAGCCCCTCCGGCTGGGTATATAACAGTCACAACCCCTCTGGCAGTGACCAGAGACCACCCCACTCGGCGTCCCGGAAAACACGCGCCTCAGCCCCACCAGCTGACCGCTCCACTGCTACAGCCCCTCAAGCTGCGACCCTGGACAAGCCCTCGAGCTGTCCAGAAAACCACACTGCAGCCCCACCGGCTACACACATTCATAAAAACATGACACCTGCTCGCATCCTCGGAGTAGAGGAAACAAACACCAGTATTAGCCCAGAAAGAAAGGGGTAAGGAATTGACAAGTGAAGAGAGAAAGTCCATAGGGGGGCTAGGTTGATGTGTCTCTAGTTTGTCTTTACTGAGAGGGTTCCCCATGGCTGTCTTACCCTTTTTCTGACTGGTGACGCAATACAAATACAATTACAACCACTCTTGTAACACTAGGGTGTCGGTGTGTTCTTTACACCGCTCATACCCTTTTCACACAGAGGGGAAAACAGTGGGAGCATTTATGCACACAGCTTCTCACTGCCAACAGCAATCAGTTATTAGTAAAAGCAGAAAGCCGGTCTGCAATTATACCACAACTCAGCCCTGTTCACCTTAAGCGCACACAATGTTTGAAAACAGACAGTTCCCCAGGTGCTAGTGACGGCGTCCACACTGGCATCCTGTGGGGTGAACAAGAGATGACAGAACAGTCAGGAGGGAAAGATAAGAATATCACACCCTTGCTTTCCTGCCCTGGGGCAGGGTGTGGCTGTATGATATTGGAAACTGGACCAGATCCTTGGCCAGTGACACACAGATAATGCAATAGCGGTGAACAACTCAGGCATCCACATGTAACGGTACAACCATAGACAAAGGTCACAGTACAACTTGCCTATGGAATCATCTCGTTCCCACCCCTTGTGTCGATATGTGGCGAGTGCAGGGTGGTATCGGTGTTTGGGTCTGTTGCCAGTTTAAGTCAGTCAATTGTCATACGTGTCGGTATAATGTCAACCAGGAATCCACCCAGCTAGTCTTCTATTTTCTAAAGCTTCACTTTATAACTTACAAATGCATGGAGTCAAAATAAATCACACTATGCCACTTTGTGGTGAACCCTTCACTCAGGAATCAAAACCACTTTCACACACACGCAATCAGCATCTATATTTCACACTCTTTTACAGTATTTGTACAGGAAAATCAGATAGTTCAATATGTAATAGGCATAGTTCACAGAGCTGCAACAGATAACATGACAATCGGATAGCACGACAAACAGAGCCTGGCACCACCTGCCTGCTCCACTGGAATGGACCACTACCATTCCCATACACATAGCTCCTGGCACTACCTGACCGTTCTTCTGGAATGGACCACTACCATTCCACTCCTGGAATGAACCACTATCATTCCACAGCTGGGACCTGCCTTTGAACTGTGGGGTTGGCGCCTATCACCCCCTCTGGCCAGAGTTCTCCGCTCCAGCCCCTCCGGCTGGAGACTGCAAACAGCGACTCGCAATGTGTTCTGAAGCAACACCGCTAGTTGCCTCTATTCCTCGGACTTCGTTTTTAACAATAACAAGCTACATGAAACACAGGAAGCTAATCTAATTATACAGTTGCAGCGCAGGGAGGAAGGAAATGGAGTAATACAATGGAAGGACTAAATTAACACAGAATGCCAGCAGCCGGCGAACGGCTATAGGTAACCATCTAAATGTTTTCACGAGGTGCATTAGAGGAGCCCACAACAGAGGAAGAAATGCCCTTGGCATGCCACTGGAGACAGAGAAAAAATGCTATTATAAAGAAGAGCAGGCTAAGGGGTACGGCAAATAGAAATATTAACCATAAATTAACCATAAATGCATAACCACTCTATGCAGGAAACATATTAACGAAACACCTCAGTTACCTCCCTGTTTCGCAATATTTACACCGAAAATACAGTAGAGCAAACAGCGAGAGCAGGACCACGAAGCAGCAATAGATACTCACGACAGCCCAAGCCTCCGTCGCAGGAGGGGCCCTGTCCAATTGTTCAGCAGTAACCCCGACTGAAGCAGGAGCTGGGCTGAAGGGAGTCATCCGCTGAACGAGACGCGCATTCTTCACCAAATGTAGAAGCTAAATTATTCAGCACCCATCCAGGATACAAAAGACCGTTAGCCAGCTCTTCTGGGTAAACATAAAGAATTTATTAGAAATAGAAAGACATGTACATGGAGACTGTGGCTTGAAATGCTAAGGCCAAGCAGTCTGAATTGCAGAACTCCAATACAATCTTTTATGCATGAAAACCACAAAAGGGTGAAAATACATCATCCAATCAGAATAACTGAAAGATAATTTCTTCATCAAGTACATAGCGTGATGTTGATCAGGAGATGCATGGTATTACTCATATATTAGGCATCTATCCAATCACAGTAGAATAACATTTCATGGTGGCAACGTGATACAAAATGACAACAAGCGTGACCTTCACATTTCTCAGACGTTTGGGACTTTCCAAGGCGTCACCAATCCAGCTTCCTCATAACCTCTCCTCTGACCTATGTGGACATCAAGATGTCTGTCTTTTGCTGGGCGAATGAAGCAATGCATGTTGCATGAGCTTTCTCTTTTAAGCAAGCCTTGCTTTACAAGCTGCCTGTCAGGGTTAATGTACTAAAGGTCATCCAACCTTCTGCTTATGTTTTTCAGGCCTGTACATCATTGAGTATCACAGGATGAGGTCAGGCCTGGGGGGGATAATAAAATGGATTCCTTAGCCAGTTTCCACAAGCCCAAAAATGCTCTCTCTTTAAATTTGGCGAGCTCTACCCAGATGATCAAAATGTGCCTCTCTTTGAGGCAGATGGAGGCCCCTGGACCTTCCCGCTTGATGCCCTCCTTGGGCTACATGCTGCACACCACACACAATGCTCCCTGTGCCTTCCCCCACACTGCATGTCCAAGAGCACCTATTAACGAACCTGTCTCCGGAGAAGTTGGTCACCCAAGTATACTCCACAATGCAGGACACAGTGCCAGTGTGTGTCCCTGCGGCCCGAGAGGCGTGGGTGCTGGATCTGGTGCCCCCCATCACAGATGCACAGTGGTTTTATAGTTGCAGTCAGACTGCAGTGCTCTTGCTCAGTTACAGTCTTTATCAAGTTCCTGAACAGGCTACATCACACCTCTGTGTACTTGCATTGCATTGGCCTTTTGGAGGAGACGTGCTGCATGAGATGCACCGCCCCTAGGCTACATTTCATACCACCTTATCTGGGAGTGCCCACAAGTGGCCAGCTATTGGATGAACATTTATGACATTCAGGCCCAGATCACTGGGCACTCGACACCTCAGATCCCACTGATAGGAATTTTGGGATATGTCAAGGATCCACCCCCTACAGCTCAATGCAGTGCTACCTCTCCTGGCTAAAAGGTGGGTGAACATACACTGGGGTCGACTGCCTGTACCAAGGGTTGAGGACTGGTTGTGAGATGCTGAGCACTGTCAGGAGCAGCTCTCAAATTATTGGGATTACTCCATCACAGACTTAAGGGATATCCTGTGCGCCGTATTACAAATTCCATTGTACCCTAAAGAACTTGTGTAATAGGGATATCCCTCAAGGTTGTGATGGACTAATCCCCTCCCCCAAACTTGTAATGAGGCCCTAAATCATTTGCTTAGAATCACGCTATTTTCAGGCAAGGGAAGGAGTAGGGATTAGAACCCAGGACATTAGATTTTAATAGTAGGAGCTAAACCACTGGAAATGACTTGATATTAGGTTACTATAGCGCGCACCTCACCTTGCATGAAAACGAGCCATGCGCCCCAGGAGTTATTACTTTAATTCTCCTTAAATATATCTGAATTTTCAGACAACACAAACCCAAACTAAATTAGATTATATTGAAGCATGACTCTCCCACCACAGAGATTCTTTTATTCACATTTTAATCGAATTAGTAGCTTCAGAAGCAATAACATATTAACTTTAAAAGAGAACTGCCTACACGTAGATTACAAAGCAAGGTCCACTTTCTATTGTAAAATTATACTCTCGGTCGGTTGAAAGAAAACGCCTGACTCAAACACAATACCCACTGGAACTTGAATTGGCAGGGCTTTGCAACATTTAGAAAATCAACGTGTCTACTGAAGTGAGAATAAACGAATCCTTCGTGCACCTGCCTTTCGGTCTAAACACAGCGAACAACTTAAATACAAATACCTCTCTACATGTATAGATTTAACTGGAAAATACTATGTTAGTAATTTATATTCATGAGCTTTGATGGACTGAAAACTTGATACAAATGTTCCTCACAGTGGGTTGCTTTTCGGTTTTTCATTTCACTTGATAAGAAAAGCATCCTCTTTAATGTGCATATATAGGGATGCATTAAAGCTTACTGTTGTTACTCGATTCTACTGCACCAATTGCGGAACGTTTGGTGAACTAACAGGGACTTGCTCGTTTGTGTGACACTCACATAGCATCTGTATTGTTTGACAGCTGCTGGTAAAGGAATGAGCCTTGGCTTCCATTTATGGATCTCTGCAGTTTTGGGAAACATCGGAAATGAAGTTCAAAAGCGGAGGAAACAGAGTAAATACGCCGTATTCTGAAAAACATTTCAAAAGCTTGAAAAACATTTAAAACGTGTTGAAGTCACAATTTGCATGCTAAGAATAGTTTGGTGAAGTAGAATACAGTTAACTCTTCCTAGGTATCGGAAAAAAAGCTAATTGTTTGAAACATTCTCTCTTTGCTAGGCTGGTAGTATGCCAAAACCTATAACAAATATGTCTTGGACAACACACTACCCATACTGAGAAATGTATTTTTCCATTTTGCAATTTACCTTATGTGGAGCAGTGTTGGACGTAAATGTACTAATTCAGAGTGACAAAACCCAATCGGCAAACTCTTTCCAAGGCATAAGTGAAATGTACAAATACAAAAGTCATAACTTATCCACTCGTTGCTTAGTCATAATTCACAAAGGAAAACGGACCTCATTTGTGCACGCGGAGTAACGTCAGGCTCTGTAAGTGCCTTCTGTGTCGGTACAAATAGACGCTCTCACTGGACAGTCAGTAGGAACATACAAAGCAAACAAGGTGTACAATTCACAAACTAATACCTTTGTGGGTATTTACATTTTAAATGCATATTTAACTTAGTACTCAATAAAACAAGTGTACGTGGTGTCGGCACATGAATATTCCTCATGTTAATAGGCTGTGCGTAAGCCAACAGACATTTAAGAAAAACTGTTTTTCCAAGAAGAAAAAGAAAATACAAGCACATTATGGATATTTCGGAATTTTCTTTAGTCTATGACTGCAAAATCTACACCATTCAAACTCATGTACACCAGGAATATTTTCATAAATTTGGCAGTGCATACGCCTGAGATATCTGGATTGGATGTTGTGAACACTGTAACAGTGATAGAGCGTTCCGTACTAATAATTTACCTGTACTTGGACGCTCTTTAGGCCGATGAATCTTTTGGCTAAGTGGGACTCTCCTCACCCGAGACCAGTCAATTTAATCAAATCAATAATCAATAACGAACATAAGCAATGCCCTGATCAACATAACACTTAACAATTAATCCAGAATACATTTCGGCGAACCCTGACCTTCCAGTCAGGAATAACCACACCAGTTTATTCAAAGTTAGTGAATTTATTTCCCTATATTAACAAAGCTAGCACAATATATATGTGTCTCAACACCAAATGATAAACATAAATGAACATTAATAGCTGTCCATAACGACGAAACAGGTGCAATCTATGCAGCATTTGAATAACAAGGCATTCGATAATAGCAATGCAAATCACTAAAACTATATTCTGCAATGAGCTAATTGCATACATTTAGTCAGCATAACAAGGTCTCAAATTGCACCGTGCAACAAAAGGAATCCTCATCTAACCTCAAATTAGCATCGGCATGTGGGACTTCATGCAAAATCAATTTAGCAACATTAATTTGGAAAAAACTCCTAGCTAGGGCTCTTGTCAAAAATCAGCAGTTGGTTACCTAAAAGAAACACAATGCAATTGTACAATTTCCTTTCATATTTACCAATTACAATCAGCATTCAAGGAAGTCTTCGTCTCACAGGTACCGTTTCTCGATCAGCATGGGACGGGGCAAAGGGGCAGTGGTGGACGGGGCAATTGCCTCACGGCGGCAAAGTAAAACAACTACTTCATGCAAGGGGATCAAAGTTAAAGTCTCTAGGGCAAGAATCATTTAAGTCTCTTTCTCTCGATTAGAGAAAGCATCAAAGTCTCTTTCAAAATGGCGTCGCAGCAAGGTGGGCCATGATAGCTGCAATGTCCTGCAAAATGGCGGGTATCGAGCTGGTAATGGCTGCAATGGCTACTTTCTCCTTGTGCACCTGGTTTAAATAGACAACAGTTCAAATCCAGTAGGGTCTTCCATTGGAGGGTTCATAGGTTGGCTTCAAATTGTCCAATCAAAAACAACAGTTCTCAAGCTTTTACTTAAGCATACATTATCCTTGGAGACGGGTACGCAAGTTGCAATATTTTATACCAATTAACTCACTTTCAGAGCTTCCATTGTCCGCACCTGCAGATCGACCTTGGAGCAAGAAGAAAAAATGCCAGGCTGGCACGAAACCTTAAGATAAGCATGTGAACGATCTCAGTGGAAAAGTACAGCTTCAAGCAAAAATACACGTTTATTAGCACATTGGAAAAATACGAGCATCTAAACCGTGAGACCAGGCAACTAGGCCGAAGCCTCCACTAAAGTTATGCTAAGCTAAAGCATTTCAATCAAGCAAATCGTAGCACACGTTTACGATTATGTCGGATTAGTGCTCTTCTAATACATCACGTTATATAAAGCACGCTTATAAATGTTGGCAAACTACTCTAAGGGCACATTTTGTCCCCGTACAATCTTTATTAGTTCGGTTAAAGCCACACATGATTATTGCAGTACTACGTTTATGCGCTAATAAATGTAAAACCTTCATTTTTGCTTCATCAATCCCTCCTCTGATGACTACTTGTCATCACACAAACTATTCCCACAAATTTTATTCCATTAAAATTCTGTCAGTTCTCTTTTCCTTTTAATTCCCCTAGTTTTCGCTTTATATTCTTCTGCCATTCTTTTCATCATTTTCTCTTCCTTTCTTCTCTTAATTCTTGCCATAATCATTATTATTCCCCTTTTTATTCCCCAAATTCCAAAGATACAAATCAATACTATTAATATTCCCTGTATTATTTTTAGTAATATCCCATTCCAAATTCCCCCAATCCAATTTCCCACTGAAGCAAGTCCTTTTCCAACCTTCTACCACACTCCTGGTTCTTTCAATTCCTTCAAGTCTACACTCTCCTTTGTTAGATTAGCAAGCATAGTTTTAATTTTCACACTGTTGTCGGGAATATACGTGCAACAGTGGCGCGCACCAAGCATTTTGCAAACGCCGCCATCCTTTGCTAAAAGAATGTCTAAGGCAAGCCTATTTTGAAGAGTCATAGCTCTTTCCGCTGCAAGTTCAGCATCTATCAGGATTATAGCACCTGAAAACTTTGTCAACATGTTATCCACTATAGTAGACAACTTTCTTATTTTGATGGAATTCAACACTACTCCCAATGAAGGAATCATGGCTCCAAATATATCTCCTACCACAGCAGCTGCGGTCTCTCTTTTCTGGATACGATGGGATCCAGATGTCTTTGAAATCATCGATAAGTCATCCAGTTGATAAACTTTTGGGAACACTATACCCAAATAACATCTCCCCCACCATCCTTTCGGAAGACGATAATAGGCATTATATCCACAAATGTAATATACACCTGGTATGACAGGGTCAAGTCCGTTCATCATGAATGTCCATTTGGCCTTAAAGATAAACGTATGTTTACACTCACTCGCTCCTACGAAAATGTTGTCATAATAAGATTCACCTCGATATATACAAAATTTCCCTACATGCCAAGCATCTAAAGCTATTCTCCCTTGTGTTTTTATTGCGGCAAAATCATAATGCTCTACTGAAGTCCTCTTACTTAGCTCCTTTTCTAATTTCGCATTCATTTGTGCCCTTCTATCATCTGTGCGATCTAAAAAGCTTATCTCTACTGCAGAGAGCGAGCAGGTAAGGTTTTCCCTATGAGCGTGAGCCGTTTCAAAAGGTTGCATTGGCTCGAAAAATTCCCTCATTATTTTAGCATCCCAATCTTTAGCAATCTGGCTTAGCTGCGCTAATATAGGAACATATGCAAAGGTAACATCATAATTCGAGTAAAAATACTGTATGTTTGTTTGACCATAAAATCTAGACATTACTATACTACATGTAATCCCGTATGTAAGAGGCATGTGGTGATAAGTCACCCCTTCCTTTACTGATGTCGGTATCTGTGTACACACATAACAATCTTTCGCATCCATAGTCTCAACATATTCTGTTAGCAAGCGATAGAAAACATTATACGAAAGTTCCTTCTTATCATGCAAGTGTCTCTCATCTAATTCTAGTCTTTTCAATGCGGTTAGTTCAGTGACAGTAACAGGAGCAAAAGTAGAAGCATAAATTTTCTCATTCTCACCCTTTCCATGCATTGCAAGCACTATTGCCATTATTATTAGTACGCATGCAATTATCAAACCTATACACACATATTTACAATATTTCACTCTACTGTTTTGTGTAGCCATGATCTGTATAGAATCAGAGAGCCAGAAGCACCTATAAAGAAACTATTTAGCAATTCAGTTACAAAGCTGAACGAGCGCAATGTTCACACAGTCTTCTTCAAGAGGCCAGTCACTTATCGGTTAGCACCATTTGTCTCAATTCGGCAATAACTCAGTCTTTATTAGTTCAGCAAGTGTCTCATCCGGTTTAGCAATGTCTCAGCTGGTTGTATCACGTTAGATTGTAGCAAGCAATGTCATTTATCACCCTTTCAATCAACAGCGTCCATAAAACTTTTCTTTTCTATTGGTATCTCTTCTTCTTCGTTCTCGAGGCTTAGAGATACAAATTCGTCAGTCCAATCATCATTGACTACATATGCCCATTCTGGACCGGAATATCTCCTGTTTGGTATCCTTTTCCTTTTCAATTTTGCTTCTCTTTTCGATTCTGCCTCACTGGTACTTTCCTCTTTGGCCAAGTCTTTTCCTTCACTTGAGGTTGGTACCACGACAGACACTTCCTTTCTTTTCTCTTTCACTTTTGGCCTTTCTCCGTCGTTCAAATTTTCTCTAGTTCTTTGTTTTACTGGTGATATACTTAGTCTCCTCTTTGCACCGTGTCCATTTGAGGGACTTGCGATCTTTTCTGTGGAAGCTTGAACAGTTTCGCTCTGTTCTGCCTTATCCCCTCCTTCTGGGGAATCAATCACGTTCTCTTTTTCTTTTCCTGTATCGTCTGCTTCTGGGAAAGCCCTCCTCTGATCAGGCTCTCCTGCTCCTTCACCTCTCTCGAGCCTTTCGTCACCGTTACTTTGTTCAGACTCTTTATCACTTTCAGCTGCTTCAGGCTCTTTGTCACCTTCAGCTGCTTCAGGCTCTTTGCTACCCTCAGCTGCTTCAGGTTCTTTGTCACCTTCAGCTGCTTCGTCGCTGTCTGAGGTTTCTCCTTGGTCTTCCCCAAGTGAGTCTGTTGCTTCGTCCTCAGAGAACACTTCTCTCTCTCCTGTTTCTGCCTGTTCGCTTTCAGTTCGGTTTTGCTCTGTCTCAGCGCTCAGCACTGTTTTATCAGGCACTGGCAGTTTCAGCGCTTCAACTTCCTCATCTGTGGGACACAACACTTTCTTTGTGTGACTGGCGTGAATCCAGTTGGGAACTCCCGCACACTTCACAGCGGTAGTTGTCGTCAGGATCACTTGGAAAGGGCCTTTCCAACGGGGTTCCAGACACGACTTCCTCACGTGCTTCTTTACCACGACCCAGTCACCTGCTTTCAGTGTGTGTCCTGGACCTTGGATCGGTGGCAAGGTGGTCGCTTCCACCTGGTGAGAGAAAGAGCGAACCACGTCAGCCAGACCTTTGCAGTAGTCTAACACCATATCATCTGTAATATTCAAAAGCGCGTTTGCGGGAACTGCAGGAAGTCTCATGGCCCTGCCCATGAGAATTTCGTGCGGGGACAATCCAGTCTTTCTGTCAGGGGTGTTTCTCATTGACATTAACACCAAAGGCAATGCGTCAGGCCATTTCAAATTTGTCGATGCACATATTTTCGCCATTCTTGATTTCAGTGTACCATTCATCTGCTCCACCAGTCCTGATGCTTCTGGGCGATAGCTACAATGCAGTTTTTGCTCAATGTTCAGCGCTGCGCAAAGTAACTTTATCACCTCGTTATTGAAGTGACTTCCTCTATCTGATTCTAAAGAGATCGGGAATCCGAAACGTGGTATCAACTCCCTCAACAATAGTTTTGCAACTGTGAGGCTGTCATTTCTACGTGTAGGGTATGCTTCAATCCAGTGACTAAAAATGCACACAATCACCAACACATACTTCAGACCTCCATGCACAGGCATCTCAATGAAGTCCATCTGCATCCTACTAAACGGGCCACTCGCCTTACCAATGTGGCTCGCGTTCACAACCGTTCCCTTCCCTGGGTTCATCTGCTGGCAAGTGACACATCGATGGCAAACTGCTTCTGCAGCTTGGCGAAATCTGGGGTTAAACCAATCAGTTTTGAACAATCTTATCATGGCATCTCTCCCTAGGTGAGCCTGCCCATGATAGAACCGCGCAAGCTGCGATAAGAGACTATTTGGCAAAACAAATTTTCCCTCATTTGAAACCCATAACTCATCTGGTCTCTTTGTGCATTGTGACTTAATCCAGGAATCTCTTTCATCCTCCCTGACATTATTCTGTAATGCTTTTAGTTCATCCATTGTATCTACGACCTTCAAGGCAAATGCTTCAGCTGGTTCGAGTTCTGGTTCACTTATTGAATTCCATTCATCTCTGAGTAATATACAGTTCAAGGCACAAAATCTTGCGACTTGATCGGCATATGCATTTCCCAGAGAGACATAGTCCTGTCCTTTTGTATGAGCACTACACTTTACCACTGCAACTTCGGCTGGCATTTGAATGGCGTGTAACAATTCCCTTATTCTCTCCCCGTTTTTCACTGGGGATCCTGAAGAAGTCAGGAAACCTCTCTGTGACCATAGTTGGCCAAAGTCGTGCACAATTCCAAACCCGTACTGACTATCAGTGTAAATGGTGACTTTCATCAATGCAGACAGTTGACATGCTCTTGTAAGGGCTACAAGTTCTGCTACTTGTGCAGAATAGACTCCTTGGAGCCAGGATGCTTCCAAGACACCTGTTACAGTACATACAGCATATCCTGCTTTCAAAATTCCCATCCCATCTCTTAGACATGAACCATCAACGAAAACAATTTGGTCATTTTCATCAAGCTTAGTATCCCTAATGTCAGGTCGAGGTTTTGTGCAAAATTCAGTCACCTGAAGGCAGTCATGCTCGACGTCTTCAGCGTTCTCAATTTCAGCATTTTCACCAGGAAGCAAGGTTGCTGGATTCAACGTAGTGCACCTTGTCAGCTGCACATTCGGTGAGCCC
Organism: Pleurodeles waltl; assembly: GCF_031143425.1. Taxonomy (NCBI): domain Eukaryota; kingdom Metazoa; phylum Chordata; class Amphibia; order Caudata; family Salamandridae; genus Pleurodeles; species Pleurodeles waltl. The sequence continues at coordinate 828,446,884 of NC_090442.1, read as the reverse complement.
AGAATTATCGTTTCATACCTTGTGAGTCTTGCTCCAGTCATGTGTTGCGTTCGGGAGCGGGTCAAAAGTATCTCAACTGAGTGAGGGACCATGACTGTTACTGGGTGTCCCATCACTATTCCTTCACTCTGAGTGAGGCTGATACCAACTGCTGCTACGGCGCGCAAACACCCTGGAAGTGCTGCTGCGACCGGATCCAAAGTAGCTGAAAAATACGCTACTGGTCTGTTTATGCCACCATGGGCTTGAGTCAAGACAGACAAAGAACATGCATCACGTTCATGACAAAACAATGTGAAAGGCTTTGTGTAATCAGGCATACCTAAAGCTGGAGCCCTGCACATACATTCTTTCAATTCAATAAAAGCATCCATCTCATCTCCTTTCAGCTCAATTTGGTCCAAGGCATCCTTCTGGGTCAGTTTCAGTAAAGGCTTTGCTAGAGTTGAGAAGTTGGGAATCCACTGACGACAGTAGCTCACCATCCCCAAAAACTTCCTCACCTCCCTCCTTGTCTTTGGTGGACTCATTTGAAGTACACTTGTTATTCTTTCCTTCATTATTCTCCGTGACCCTTTCTCTATTTGGTGACCCAAGTATTTCACTTTCTTCTGACAGAACTGCAACTTGGAAGGAGACACCTTGTGTCCATTCCTTCCCAAATGGTTCAGTAGAGCAATGGTGTCGGCTGTGCAGCCACTTTCTGTCTTTGATGCAATCAGTAAGTCATCGATGTACTGTACTAGGGTTGACTCGAATGGCAATTCTAGCGCTTCCAAGTCTTTCTTTAGAATCTGATTGAATATTGACGGTGACTCAGAAAACCCTTGAGGAATTCGACACCAACTGTACACTCTGTCTAGGAATTTGAAACAAAAGAGGAATTGGCTGTCCTCATGAAGAGGCACAGAAAAGAATGCTTGTGACAAGTCAATGACGGAGAACCACTCGGCATCGCAAGGGACTTGAAACATTATCACAGCTGGATTTGGCACGACAGGGCAGCATTTTATTATGATGTCATTTATTTTTCTCAAGTCATGCACTATTCGGACCTTTCCACTCGGCTTTATTAGTCCCATGATTGGTGAATTACATGGACTGCTTAACACTTCTTTCAGTACTCCCTGCTTTACAAATTCGTCAATGAGTTGGGCAACTTTCATGAGGGTGTCTTGTGCCATGTGGTATTGTGGGGTCTGGGGAAAGATTGCATTGGGCTTTACAGTCACTTTCACTGGTTCCACTCCTTTCATCAATCCCACCTCTTTCCCTGTCATATCCCACACTTCTTTTCCGACTGTTTCCCGTAATTCAGCTGGAATATCTTCTTCAGTTATCATCGGGAAAAGGCAAATCAGAGGATACTCTTCATCGACAGTTTCCATCTCATCCCCTTCTACACTGTCCTCTTCTTCCCCATCACTGCTCGTCTGAATTTTAATTCCCTCGTTCGAACACATAATCGAACATCCCAATTTGCACAATAGGTCTCTCCCTAACAGTGCTATCGGGCTTGAGTCACATACCACAAATTTATGTAACCCTTGATAGTTACCAATGCTGACGGGTATCGGATCTGTAATTGGGTTTGTCAGGTGCCTGTTTGCTACTCCCACCACTTGAACCGTCCTTCCTGAGAGTGGCAAATTTGGTACTTCAATGCTCTTAACAGTTGAACGTGTGGCTCCTGTGTCAACCAAGAATGAGACACGATGACCCATTACTCTTCCCTCCACATACGGACCCTTCTGATCAACTTCCAAGGATGCTGCAAGCACACAATCTCCCTCCTCTCCTGAACTTTCACTCTCCCATACATTGTTTATTCCATTCTCACTGTGTAATGGGAACTGTTGTACGGTGCCATTTGTATTCATTACCTGACCCGAGACCTGTGGAGGAACCATCACTTGCTGCTGACTCATTGGTGCCAAAGGTATTTGCATTTGCTGATTAGGTACCATGGTAAACTGCTGTTGCATTGGCTGCATTTGCGTCATCTGCATACGGGGCATCTGCATCTGCTGCGGCTGCATAGGTTGTAATCCCTGCAGCTGATTTATGGTCTGAAAATTTGGGTTTGGACCTCTCATTTTCGGTCCCCTCATTGTCTGAAATGCATTGACATCATTGTTTTGCTGACCAACACCTGCACCTTCCTGCACCACCATCGGGCACTCGCGTTTCCAATGACCGACGATTCCGCACACGTGACACGGCATCACCTTTTTCAATGCCTGCACACCATTTGTAGTCACAACAGTGTTCAAATCCGGACCATTATTCCCAAAACCTCCTCTGCCTCTGCCTCTCGCCTGTGGCTGAAACATCATATTTCCCTGCAACTGCGGCTGCGGTTGCGGTACCTGCTGTTGGAACCCTTGTAACCCTTGCAAACCTTGCAGACCTGTCTGAGCTGCTTTAAGTTGCATCATCATCACTTTCTCTTTCAACCTTTTCTGTTTCACTTCAATTTCGTCGCTCCAATATTTCGCATAATTCAACACCTCATCAATAGGTTTCGACTGCCAACAAATCAAATGCGACTTTATCTTCTGACTTATCTCTGGTCTCAGCCCTTCCACAAATCTAAACACAAAATGAAGCATGTCCTTCGCCTCTATTGTTTCCGTGCCACTGTAGTTCTTGAACGCCTTCAACAACCTCTCATAGTAATTATGAATCGACTCTTTAGCCTCTTGGGCAGTTCGATCGATCTTCTGCCAATCCACATTTTTCGCAGCAACCTTCGTCTTCAAATGCTCAATCACCTTATAGTACAAGCTCATCACCATAGGTGATGGTGCACCCGTATCCCTGTCTCTCTCTGGTTCACTTGTCGGCCAACCTACAGCTCTTTTGCAATCCTCCCACAAATCTGCCGGAACCACAATCTCAAAGAGAGTGTTCAGGTCTTCCCAGAGACATTTTGCAATGTTCACAAACCTATCAGTCTGTTGATACCATTCAATCGGTTTCTCTCTCAGTTTGGGAAAATCGTCCGTAAAAGACTGAATGTCGCTTCTGTGCCATGGTACATGTATTAGTTTTCCCCCTGCTGTCTCCCTCATTGGTAACATGGTTACTGCATCACTACTCTGTGGTCTTTTCTCGTTGAGCTCTGGAACACTGTCTTTCCTCTTCTCTTTTCTCTTTACCCATCTGCTTTCCCATTTGTCTAAGCATCTCCACACTTTTGCACTCTGCAGCAATTCTCTAAGGTGAGCCTTCATGCCTGCTGACCTCATGTGTTCAAAATCTGTGGTCCCAAAATCCAACCTGTAGCTCCTGCTCAAGTGTTTCATCTTGTTTATCTCCACCCCGTTTTTGTCTGCTATTTCTTGCAACCTTCTATGTACCTTGTCCACTTCTCTCGTAATCCTGGGACATAGATACCTCAGCTCTTCTTCCGAGTAGGACTCTAACCTATTCACACCCATAGTCCCTTCCACCAATTCTTGTGCTTCCATGCTTAACCTGACCCTATTCAGATATTCTTCTCCCTTCCCACTGGCTGAGCTTTGTGTGGAATTCAGACTGTTGAACCACTGTGTCAGCTGTTGCGCATTCAACCCCATCAGTGTAGCATTCACATCGACTGCCATCGATGGTTGCGGCAACTTTTCAGTATTCGATGACAGCGGTATCACCAGTGGGGGACTCGACCTCACCAGTGTTGACTGAGCACATATGGGACTAAACTCCATCAAGGACCCAGATCCATTTGGCAGAGCCGCTATCGGAGTTGTCTCTGGAGTGTTTTGAATGCACCTCCTTTCCATCCCGCTCTGCACCATTGATCCTTGACTGCTCATACCTGAATTAGGCTGAATGTACAAAGGTACCGGTGGACCTACAGTAATGGGTAGGGATATCGCATCTGCGTTCTGTCCATTCCCCATGTTCTGAGACATGTTCATTCCCACACTATGGGTCATCATTGCCGGCATGCCCATCTGACTCCCCGTCATCTGAGCATGTGCGTTTCCCCCTTGCATCTGCTTTTGAGGCATCAAAAACTGAGTTGATTCAGCTTGTGCCAATGTTGGGTTGTGACCATTCTGTCCTCCCATTATGGTTGGGTCTAGAATCATTCCCGTACTGTTGTCACTGCTGTAGTACATTGGGACCTGCGGCTGATAATTTTCTGCTGGTTTCAACATGGGCACATCTGGATATATTCTCCTAACCTGCGGTATCTGCGGGGTGAACAGTAAACTCGGGTCCTTAGATCCCGATGATGCTCCTGAACTCTGAGTTTCACCGTTCTGTACTGATGCCGGAGGGGCAGAACTGGTACTTGGACCTTGTCCACTCTCTGCATAAGGTGGTGGACTATCGTTCAGCAATTGCATGATTAACTCCTCATCCTCTAACTCCTCTTCTCTTCTCAACTTTTCCTCGTCCTCTCTATCCTTGGAACACCTCCTGTTTGTCTTACAGGTAGCTTTCTTACCTGTCTCCTCTTCTTCCTTAGTAATTGCGGGAAACAATTTTATCCCCTGCAATACATCTGACCTCCACACCTTCTGTGCATTATCCCACCTAGCGTCCGCTAGTGTCTTTTCTACCTTTCTTATCCTAGTCTCAAACTTATTTTGCTGTTGTTGTCTAGCCATTAGTTCCCAAATTGCTAGAGCCTCAAACTGTGCTGGTCTTGGAGGTACCTTCATGTCGTACATCGCGAATCTCAAATTCTCTAGGATCCTTATATTGAACGTCCCATGGATCGGGAACGCTACGCTCCCATGTTTCTCTGTCAGTTTGTGCCATTGCTTTAGCCAAAGGCACGGAGCTACCCCTTTTTCCTCCATTACAATGTAAGCTGGTGTACCTTCGGGCGGCGTCTCCTCTCCTACGCTCGCTTTAATGTAAGACTCCCCCTTCATCGCACTCTTTAATGCTTTAAAAAATTTAATTTTCTCGTCTTTTATTTCACAAAGTTTGTAATCAATAGGTGACTTTAATTCCCGGAATACTCTTCGCTTGCCTTTCCCCTTCCAATCGAGCCCCACGGACTGCGTCCAATCCGTGCGCGACCCTTCTCTACAACCAACCTATCCCAGCGCGGCTCCTAGTGACGTCACACTCACACACTGCGGCTGACAAAGCCTCGCGGTTTGTCCTCCTCCACTCAGCTCCTCTCGTAACAACTTCTTGCATGTATCGCGAGCTACCAAAAAATAATAATAAAACAGATCTGTCGGTTTACTACAGGAAGGGTAACACAATCGCTTCAGGACCTTAGGGATTTTTCACTAGCCTCGGCAGTTATTCCATCTTTCTCGGTCCCCACTTTCGCAAGCAAATCTGACCCGCAGACTCTGCTCTCAACTTGTCAGTGATCTATTCTAGTGCACTTAGAATTTTGTCAAAGCCCGAAGTCGAAGTTTTCTTTCACTCCCTTAACACACGTACCGACTCGTTGACCACGCCCGATCAACCTACTAAACCGACCAGACCACAACATAAAACAAGTGTCTCATACACTTTTCAACATACTCCGGAGTCTCTTGACCTCGCAGGGCCCGTCTCAACAACAACAACCACGTGGACCTTTTTATGCACGAAGCGCCACATGCACATGAAGTTCGACGACTTCCCTACTCTCACACTCGGAGTCGCACCTCCGCTATTTCTATGAAGTTCGACGACTTCCCTACTTCTACACTCGGAGTCGCACCTCCGCTATCCTCTAAAATCCTCGCAACCTTTTCACACAATCTGCGGCAACAAGCTGTGCAAGCGCAAAATCCTAACTTCACTCATACCATCACTAGTACCGCCAACGCTGATCCCACACCTCCATTCTCTTCATTCGCAAGCTCCGAGATCCCGGGAAAGTCGCGGTGGACCTAGCCCATTATCATTTTCTCAATCAGTTTTATCCAAGAAAAATCTAATTCGACTTCTCGAGTGGGGTCTCAAAGGGCGTAACCGTTAATTCAACACCATGTACTTTAAGAGTGAGGGGTCCCAAAAGGCGAAACCATCCTCTGCTACCATCTACTGATAGAGCGTTCCGTACTAATAATTTACCTGTACTTGGACGCTCTTTAGGCTGATGAATCTTTTGGCTAAGTGGGACTCTCCTCACCCGAGAACAGTCAATTTTATCAAATCAATAATCAATAACGAACATAAGCAATGCCCTGATCAACATAACACTTAACAATTAATCCAGAATACATTTCGGCGAACCCTGACCTTTCAGTCAGGAATAACCACACCAGTTTATTCAAAGTTAGTGAATTTATTTCCCTATATTAACAAAGCTAGCACAATATATATGTGTCTCAACACCAAATGATAAACATAAATGAACATTAATAGCTGTCCATAACGACGAAACAGGTGCAATCTATGCAGCATTTGAATAACAAGGCATTCGATAATAGAAATGCAAATCACTAAAACTATAATCTGCAATGAGCTAATTGCATACATTTAGTCAGCATAACAAGGTCTCAAATTTCATCGTGCAACAAAAGGAATCCTCATCTAACCTCAAATTAGCATCGGCATGTGGGACTTCATGCAAAACCAATTTAGCAACATTAATTTGGAAAAAACTCCTAGCTAGGGCTCTTGTCAAAAATCAGCAGTTGGTTACCTAAAAGAAACACAATGCAATTGTACAATTTCCTTTCATATTTACCAATTACAATCAGCATTCAAGGAAGTCTTCGTCTCACAGGTACCGTTTCTCGATCAGCATGGGACGGGGCAAAGGGGCAGGGGTGGACGGGGCAATTGCCTCACGGCGGCAAAGTAAAACTACTACTTCATGCAAGGGGATCAAAGTTAAAGTCTCTAGGGCAAGAATCATTTAAGTCTCTTTCTCTCGATTAGAGAAAGCATCAAAGTCTCTTTCAAAATGGCGTCGCAGCAAGGTGGGCCATGATAGCTGCAATGTCCTGCAAAATGGCGGGTATCGAGCTGGTAATGGCTGCAATGGCTACTTTCTCCTTGTGCACCTGGTTTAAATAGACAACAGTTCAAATCCAGTAGGGTCTTCCATTGGAGGGTTCATAGGTTGGCTTCAAATTGTCCAATCAAAAACAACAGTTCTCAAGCTTTTACTTAAGCATACATTATCCTTGGAGACGGGTACGCAAGTTGCAATATTTTATACCAATTAACTCACTTTCAGAGCTTCCATTGTCCGCACCTGCAGATCGACCTTGGAGCAAGAAGAAAAAATGCCAGGCTGGCACGAAACCTTAAGATAAGCATGTGAACGATCTCAGTGGAAAAGTACAGCTTCAAGCAAAAATACACGTTTATTAGCACATTGGAAAAATACGAGCATCTAAACCGTGAGACCAGGCAACTAGGCCGAAGCCTCCACTACAGTTATGCTAAGCTAAAGCATTTCAATCAAGCAAATCGTAGCACACGTTTACAATTATGTCGGATTAGTGCACTTCTAATACATCACGTTATATAAAGCACGCTTATAAATGTTGGCAAACTACTCTAAGGGCACATTTTGTCCCCGTACAATCTTTATTAGTTCGGTTAAAGCCACACATGATTATTGCAGTAGTGTTAACTCTATTAGTCTGTTTTCAGTCTGTGCTTGCTGTCAGCTCCTCTCTATCGTTAATAAGAAAGTGTGAAGCTCTTAGAGTGCACACAAAAATGCTATCATTATGGCTGACAACTCTTCAGGTTGACGTTTTTTTTAATGTTAATAGGCGCAGTGATATCAGTATAACCCCCACAGTGTAAGTTTCTTGTTTACAAAGATGGATGCTTAATATCAACATGTGAGTTGAGCTGACACATTTTGTGCCATGTTTGTTTAGTCTGATAGTAGGTTTAAATTCTCTGAAACCTGTTTTTTTTTTGTAAATATGAAATAAAATCAGTGGTCAAATGGTATGAAAACTCCAGGATTTGACCACTGATTGGAAGAGGTTTTCGTGCCAGAGCTATTGCCAGAGGTCAATCCATTTAGCTGAACCCTTTGCTCCAGCTGTGGCCCACCCTTTGCTACTCATGACAGGAGTGAGGCATGCACGATTTGCGCAGACTCCTGGCTGTCTGAGCTGAACTTTGCTTTGCTTTGCCTTGAGGCCCTTCCCCTCGGTGACGAGGGGAAGCGTTACTCATTGACTTAGACCTTGGTGCTTCAGTTTAAGCCCTGAAGTGCCCAGGGCGAGTGTCAATCAGTGACACCTCGTCACAGAGTGGGGAGGGGTCAGCAGCCTCACTGACCCCATCCCACTCTGTAACGAAGTTGGGACTGCTGTCTTCCCTCACTGGCTGACCTAGGGTCAGCCAGTGAGGGGAAGCAGCAGTCTCAACCCTCCTGGGAGCTCTGGGGCTGAAGGTAAGTGTGTGTGAAGGTAAGTGTGTGTGTTTTTTAAATGTATGTTTGGTGCGTGCGTGTATGTTTGAATGTTGAATGTTGATAAGTGCTGTGAATGGATGTGCGTGCGTGTGTGAATGCATGAGGGTGCTGCCCGCCCCCCTCCCTCCTAAAATTACCGGCCGACCCTGCTTTGCTTTCAGTTGGAGAACTGATTCCTGAAGCTTTCCTAAAGGCGATGAGGAATGGCTGTAGCCAGGCATTCAAATGTATGCTGTGTGATCCATCCTATGAAACTCACAAGGCAGGTTTTGCTTTTTAATGCCGTAGGCGAGGTTGAGCATTGATGAGCATTGGGGGTTTGGATGTCAGAAACTTGTGAACAATTCTAGAAATATTTATCTTGTTTTCTCTGACCATTACATACCCAGCTGCTTTTATTTTCACATACTTTTTGCACTAGACTGAGCATTTTAAAATACATATTTTCCAACTACTTGAGTCCATTTCTTTGTGCTATCTTTGAGTGTGCTATTTACCAAAGAAAGTTTTGAGTGATTGCCACTGTGACCCCTAAACTGTGTCCATGAATTCATCTAGAAGGACTGATAGAAACCTGAAAACACTGCATGTGCAAGATTTCTCAGTGGGCTAGTGCCAGGATGGCAGTCCAGCCAGCTTTCTAATTCTTTGTTGATGTACTGAACTACATCCTTGCATCAGAAGATTAGAAGTCCAATCCCTTGTCTTTGGGGACCCACCGCAGATTTCATTTCAGAGGATCAAAAGACAGTTAAGCATTAGTGGGCCCCAACTGTAACAATTGTGACCCAGTAACTTGGAACTGGCCATGGCACCCTCCCACCTGGATTTCTCACACTGGGTGCCAGTGCTGTGATTCTTCGATTCCAGTTACGGGGTTCACTAACAGAATTTAAAAGTTCATTTTTTGCATTCATTATCGAAGCATGGCAGTGCATATTTCACAGCAGAAGACTCTGCGAGGGATTGGGAAACACATTAGGGTGAGAGTTCAAGATGGGGAAGGGAAGCTCCCTGCACATTATGCTCCACGTGAGGATATCATTGATTAATTCTATAGCTTGATATTTGGTCAGAGGTTCACAGGTTGGGAAAATGTTAAAGTGGGGAAGGCACTCCCAGGACTCTTCCCATTAGAGGTTCATGGAATGTGAAAAGTATCCACATCACAGAGAGTGGGAAGAGGAGAAGGACCCTGCTTCATTCATGATTGAGGTAGCTAACCCCCACTCGAACGGTTTATGATTTTAAATCTCCTGTAGTTTGTACTGCTGCAGTGAGTAAATCTCCTTAATAAAGTGTCCCTCGCTGTAAGCTTCTGTTAAAATGGTTTAACCTGTAACCCCCAGTGCCTACCATTTGAGATCAGGCCTGCTGCTGCACAGCTGGGTTTAGAGGCTCTGTGCTGGTTACACATGAACATGTGTGTACAAGTGTGTGCACATGTGTGCAGGCTTAGCAAGGAAGGCGTGTGTCTCACTCAGGCTGGTATTTATGTACAGACACCCTGTTGTAGATATGGCCCAGAATAAACAGGGTAATGCCTTAGAGTTGATTGGTATACCAAACAAAAAAATTACCCTTTTTTGGATGCAGTATAAATCTGTAGTGCTTTAAGTATTTTCAATTTTGGTTAAAAGTTGCATAAAATACAAGTTTTGCTTAGAACGCCAGTGAAAAGCCATTGTTATGAATTTTCCTATTTCCTATTATATTCCTATTTCTTAATATTTTCCTGGGTCCCGAAAACATACTCTTTCTCAGTTTTGGCCTACTTGCATTAATGTTTGTATATCAACATTGAAAGAATTTCCTTGAACCAGTCTTAATGAGACTCAGGTTTTGAACTACCCTGCTTGCCCATGTTAATGACTCTGATAGCAGTTTAAAATCTTTCCCTGAAGAGCAGGCCTATTTGATGGGATACCTTTTTTGTGGGAGGAACAAGTTAATGAGAAATCACCAGAAGGGGCTCAGCTCTCTGTGTCTGAAAAGCCTAGCCATTTTGTGCCTCTCTCAGTAAACTGAGGGTTTGCGACCTCTAAAATAATTTTCGTAATATACTAAACCCAATCCTTAAATGTATTAAGGAAACCATACTGAATCAGTATTTAGAAGGGACATGTCAAGAGTGTTCCTTCAAAATACTGAAGCCTTCTGGTATGCATTAATGTTTTGTAACCAAAATCAGGCTGCACAACATTAATATTTTACCACCAATTGAAAGGAGGCCATAGCTTTTCGAAAATGGAAATGAGAGAAAACTGCCTACTTCTTTTAATTATTTTTTAGATGCATCCTGTTTTCCTTCAAATTACATTTTAAAAGATTGCTTCACCTAAAAGCAGTCACACACATTGTGATCTCCTGACCCCTGGAGGTCATCATCCCTGTGATTGTGGCCAATTGTGGTGTGTCATAATTTGTGACTTACCTCATGCATTTATTAATGAGATAGGTCAAATTGCATCTCATTATGATTCGGTATTTTGAGAACCAACTTATTAGTCTATTAGTACATAGGTTGGTTCATAAAATAGCAATGCTTTTGGTGAGCACATTGCGACTAAGTTTACTGAATCGTTTTCAGTACATTCTAATTCGGAAATGGCGAATTGAAAGTCACTATTAATCACAATTTATGATTTCATGTTTGGAAACTTTCTACATGAGGCCCTTTGTTCTCCTGGAGACAAGGGTAGAATGGACAGTGCTCTGGCACATCACCCCAGGGACCTTTTAGTTCATTAGTCAATTAAAACCATAAACTTTGCATAGTACATAAAATTGCCACCAATAAAATCAACATCATAAACACACAATATTTATAACATTTGATAGATACCCAGTGCTTCTTATTCAAATTACCTCCCTTGTTAAAGACCTGGTCACTTCCACTATTGAGAAGCTAAAATGCCAGTCCTACACTGGACTAACTAACGACTACTCTAAAATGTCAATTAGTCAAATTAAAACCATGTACCTAACATAAAATCACTTTGAAAACACACAATGCTAATATACCTAAACATACCAATAAATCGATTTATAAACACCTACTGCATTGACATTTGATAACCAAAGGTACAGGGTGAAAATTTTAAAAGTTGTCATGAGTTTACTGGCAGGTTAAGTGGATCTTGGAGGTAAAAACAAGTTCTAAACGGGAGGGGTCAGGTTGAGAGAAGTGGTCTTTCCCAAGCTTGCTTAAAAATGCCACCATGCAAATTTCCAGAATGCCACCTGTGGGGTTGGAGAACACAAATGCTGGTCTCAGGAAATGCCAGTCAGGGGTGGAGGGATGATAGTCCATCTCTCAATTGGGCAGGGACCCCCATTCCAGACTTTTCCACTTCCATGTTTAATCCTCTACACTAGGGAAGATACTTTAAGAAGAGCAAATTCATAGAAGAGGAAAGTGATAGAACAACTTACTGATGAACCTCTGTGGAGGGATGCTCAAGACTTGCATCCTTGAACTTAAGTGAACTCTGTCTCCAGAGTTAGTGCAAATAGCTTCCCTACACTCTCTAGGTAAGATTGGAGAACAGTGGAGAATGCATTTGCTGATGACCCTGAAGTAAGGGGAACTCTTGGACTTCTATAAACTGGACCTGGCTGTGGGTGGCTAGGGAGGAGAAGGAAGACCCCATATCAGGGAGTTTTGATGGGCTAGGTCAGGATGGAAGATCTCAGGATTTACAAGCCACTATTGCAGAAAGGAAGAAAGCAGCAATGCCCAGGAGCTGCTAAAGTCCTTTAAAACCTCAAAGAAAACCATCCAAGTTTTATAGGCCAGCAAAGCCTAAATGAGCCACTGGGAGCCAGGATCAGCAAACCACATCAAAAATGGCCATTCAAGGCAAGAGCTATCTTACTTTTCTCCCACCCATGTGCAGCACTTTTAGAAACTAGTGTGGAGCCCCTGTGACCAGGGACACTTATGGCAGTCAGAAGCTTCCAGGCAGGCTTTCTCTATTTAGCCCCCCAGAGAGCCTGGAAGTCCATCCCCCCACAAAGACCAGTCAGCAGTTGGCACCCTATACCTTTAAAAAGAAAATCACAAGGGCCTGATTTAGAACTTGGCAGATGGGTGACTCCGTCACAACAGTGATGGATACCCCTTTGCTGAAATCTAAATCCCACTATTCAGTATATCAATGGGATTAGATATTAGTGGACTGGCTATCTGTCACCATTGTGATAGAGTGACTCATCCGCCGAGTTCTAAATCAGCCCTTTGAGTTTTAGAGGTTGAGCTCACCACCTAAACTCTTCTAGCCCAGACAGTGCTAATGATGGCTTAGAAAATGTTCTTATGAAATTTGCGTACTTCTGTGGCCATATTCCTTAAGGGACAGGGAGCACCTACATCATTTTCAAAAGCGCTCGTTTGCCCTCAGGGGTCTGTCCAGAGCAGACCCAGCCCTCCCCTTCACAAAGTGTGTCACAGAGTTTTCAAAAGTTGGCACACTAGTCTTCTAGGGCCCAGCAACAGTGACCCTGTGAGAGGTTACAAGAATTCCCTGCGCTGTGTTTTTGCAGTGAGGCTTTTGAATACATGGATCTATTGCATATACCAGTCCTTTGTGGTTATTAGACAACGCCCAAGGAAATGGCATGTTAATGGTGAAAGTCAAAATAAGTGTTTATTTCTGGTTCCATCATGAAGTGTTGCATACTTGGGAAATATTTATCATTACTGGATGGCTTATGTGTTACTGTTAACTGTAAGGTGACACCCATGACAAAGACAGTAGCCTGACTTTTTAGTACTGCATATCATGTGTTTGCTTAGTCCAATATACGGGTTAGGGCTTGCTGGTGCACAAATCGTTAAAGGGGCCACCATCCTCGGGAGTATTTTTTTGCATTTAGGGGGTTATTTGACCTTGCCTTTGTGCTGCCTGAAGTGTTTAGTCTTATGTGTATTTAGGTACTTTTCCTTTTTAAACCAAAAAATACTGACTGACATAGATTTATTATGGTTTACTTAATTCTGAAACTCTAGTCAACAAATCTTCCCTGAGTAAGTCTTGGACCGCTACGCTTCGCTTCCCTGAGAGTCGAGTGCTTAAATTTCAATTGGTCCCATTTTAGGGGTCTGCAGTACAGCGGCCCTAGGACACCAGAAGCGGAAGACCCCTGTTGTTATAGTTTACACTTTGGTCCCTCTGATTCATATTATTCAAATAACCATGTGCAACCAGTTTAGCTTTTAAGACTTTCAAGTTTGCTTTGTTGAATCTCTAAAATAAAGTCTCCTACTAATTTAGTTCACAATCAGTGGTGATTGATTGGTCATTTCTTTGCTCTTTGTTACTGAAGTTGGTTTCTTATTAAGTAAGCGCTGCTTGGCCCCACGTGAGACTTACCTGTGCCCAAACCTGGGCCTTATGGTCCCCACTTTTGTGCGGCTAAGGCTCCCATCCTTGATCTACTGCTGCTTCTCTCCACGGCGTCTTTTTCTCTCTCTCGCTCTTGCTTTCACCCTCTTCTTGCACCTCAGCATTGTGCTGTATCAGTTTTAGTTTCATTGTCTCCTTTGGATCTTCTGCCTTTTTGCCACTGTCTTTCTTTTGCACTTTTACCACTGATTCAGCATTTTTGCATTGTGTTCTGTCACTCTTGCTTTTAAACTCTCCTTTGCTCCTCTCTGCCTGTTGCCACTGTTTTTCGTTTGAATCTTCTCTCACTGCTTTTGTATTTTAGATTGTGCTGTCACCCTTTCTTCCACCCACTCTTTTGCATTGCTTTGTCTGTTTCTGTTGTTTTTGTTTTTTTCTCCTTTCCCTCTTTTTTTCAACAATTCTTCATTTTGAAGAAGAAGCGTGGAAGGATGGAGCGTCAGCGCACAGATACACAGAGGAGCAAATAGGGGCACTGTCATGACAATTTGCATGTCTACGAATACAATTCTATTGAACACAACAAATCGGGACGAGGTCATCGCTGTGTGCTCAGTGATAGATGAGGGGAGGGGGAGGTCGGGTTTTTAAGGGGGCAGCAGGAACCAGGGCTATTGGAAGGCAAGAACAAGGAAATTGCGTGGGGTGGGGTTGGGGGTGTAGCAAACACGATGAAAGAAATAAGAGAGACATTAACATTAAAATCCGGATATCTATGCTTCCAGACGCTAGCACAATACTGGGCAATTCTGTAATACATGAGTCCAACAGGACTACAATAACAATAATGTATAACAACAACAACCCTTTTAGATAAAGTATTTACATAAGTACACAAGTAAGTACGGGGCATACAGAGGTCAACCTAACAGCCTACCATGATGAGAAAACATGTTAAAGCCAACAGGTATCAGCCACTTAATATCAAGTGCCTACTACTCAAAGAGAAAAGGATCCTCTTCAAAGGGTCATGTCTAAAATCGTACCAGTATATAAAGGGATAGCATAGGTAGGCATCAAAGGGTAAGTGGTGATTCCTAGCACTTGATAACTAGACTACAACCCGAGCTCAGGAAGGTTACAATCACCATAGAGCCAGATGCTCAGAGAGAGCGCTCTATATCAGCCAGGAAGATTCCCCATACCTTTTGGAACACTTCCAGCTTATCGTTCAGTTTTTAGGGAGTGCGTTCACGAAGGCCTACTCCATGGAGTGCTGTGAGCCACTCACTGATCGTGTGAGCAGTGGCCTGGTGTCAGTGTAAAAAAATACACACTTTCGACACCACCAATGAGGTAACTAGCTAGCTGTGTGTATGAACGTTAAAATTTGGAATGTCAGACATGTCATATAGAAGGGCCAGGTGTTTAGGATGACAGAAATATGAAGGTGCAAATGTTGCTAAATCACAATCCAAAATGACTGCGAGACTGAGCAGGGCCGGAGGACATGGCACATATTGGATATATCCTCCTGGCAACATCAGCACTGATTGTGAGACAGCAGCTGCTCTCGTTTTAACTTCCAATTCGTCCGGTACCAATCATTCAAAGTCTTAAAGTATAGGAATTTCAATCTAGATTCCTAGAGGACTTTGTAATGGTTCAGAAGAAGAATTGACCAATCCTCCGACATGTATGCCTTGCGTACAAGAGTCTGTCAGTGTAACTGGTCGTACCGAGAAGGGTCCGAATATAGGGCCAGATATTACAAGTCCCTATTGCCACGGAGCGTCACTTTTTGTGATGGCGTTAGCATGGCAAAACAAGGAGGAACGCTTTTTATTCCTCCTCATTTGTTGCTTTCTCTATGTGTGCTCCATTCTGCTGCACACATAGAAGAAGCAAAATGCCATTAATGATCGTTTATGTGCAGGAAGATGTCCCTTCCTGCACCTAAACAATCAATTCAAAAATGACGCCTTGGTACTTCTAGGTGTGCTGCATTCTGCAGCACACATAGACGTGCCAAATCACAATTGTAAATTATGTACAGGAAGGGATACTTTCCTGAACAACAAAAAATCACTCCCCTCCATGCAGACACCATTGCACTATGATGCAAGGATGCCTGCATTGGTGGAAGCAGCTTAATTTAGTGCCGGCGCAGGGTGAAACACAGGGCTGTGCCGTATTCTTGTGAATATGGCGCAGTCCTGCATTTCAAAACTGGTGCGGCGCTGCTGATTTTGGTGCAGCACCGCACTGCGCCAGTTTCTTGCAAATTTGGCCCCTAGTGTTTTGATGAATAGTGCACGCAGCCCTAAGGCAAACCTCTGAAACTGCCCCCAGAATTTTACATAATTAATATTAGGCAAACTGGGGAAGCCAATAACATCATGGGAGAGGGACACCGGGCTAGTCTATAGACAATGCATCAGTTGCCGAAACCTTCAGTGATGCAGGGATACTAAGGGCCAGATTTACAAGAAACTGGTGCAACGGGGAGCTGCCCCGAATCAGCTGTGATGCAGTGATGCATGAGTTTTCAAAAGCAGAGCTGCACTGTATTCACAAGAATACAGCACAGCCCTCCGTTTCCCCCTGTGTCGGTGCAAAAATAAAGCTGCCTGAGCTAACGCAGGCATCCTTGCACCATAGTGCAAGGGTGTCTGCATTGAGGGGAGTGATTGTTTATGTGCAGAATGCTATCCCTTCCTGCACATAAACAATCTACAATGGTGATTTGGCTTTTCTATGTATGCTGCAGATTGCAGCACAGATAGAAGTACCAAAGCGTAATTTTTGAATGATTGTTTATGTGCAGGAAGGGACATCTTCCTGCTCATAAACAATCATTAATGGCATTTTGCTTCTTCTATGTGTGCCGAAAAATGCAGCACACATAGACAAAAACAAGGAGGAATAAAAGCATTCCTCCTCATTTTGCCATGCTAACGCCATCCCTGGGGTAGCGTTAGTTTTTGGTGCTGTCACAGATTTATGACTACTCATAAATCTGGGGCATCGTCAAAAGCAGCGGGTGTTGCAATGGAACGCCCACTTCAACAACCATTTCTCGCCCCTCTGACACAGAAGACTGCATCAGAGGGTCCCATGTTTACAAGGAGGCATAAAGACACAAAAGTGGTGTTACACCTCCTTGCAAATATGGAGCAGTGGTTAGCGCCACCAGAGTGTCAAAAACAGTGGCGCTCCGGTGGCGATATGGCCTTGTAAATCTGGCCCTAAATTCCTCTCTCAGTGCCTGGAACACCCTGAGAAGTCCCTCTGTCAGCAGAGGATCCACTTGTTTCACACTATCAGCATAACAGGATGCCTGATAAAAGGGGAAGCCAGCTATATGAAATGCCATAATATGCGAGAGAGATGCTCCCCTGTGAATGAGCTGTGCAGTTCCAAGCAGCTTATGTGTAGTGTATCAAGCTCCTACCATTGCTTGTAAGACTGGGTGTCCAGAAATGAAGCATGTGTCAGCCATCAGATAAACTGGTAAGGAGACACATGGGCTTTACAAAAGATGATGTGAAATAGGGATCCACATTGGGGTGTCCTTTTTCTCCTTTTTGACTTGTTATTTCCTCCTTTTTGCCTCATTCTGTACACTTTTGTGACTCTTTTTACCTCCTTTTTGCCTTGTTGTTTATCATCTTTTTGCCTCCTCCTCCCTTGTCTTTCTGCCCTTTTTACACCTCTTACTGCAGTGGTCTTCCTGGCATTTGAACCTATGCTACACTCTCCTACTTCCAGCAGCCAAACCTACCATCCTAAGCTCGTCTCCCCTTCCTGAACCTACTTAGGCCCTCATTACAACATTGGCGGTAAATGCCAACTACCGCCGTGCTGACGGCCGCCAACATACCGTGATCGCGGCGGTATACTGCTACGGGTATTAAGACCCACACAGAGAAATCTGCCACTATACAGACACCCACACAAGTCCGCCAGACCAAAGTTCAGTGATAAACTGGTGGTACCAAAACCAACCGTTACGCCAACAGAAATACGCCCACAGTATTAGGACCCATGAATCACTGCAGTGTTCTTTCAACCGCAGTAAACCATTGGCGGTACACACCGCTGCGCTCAAAATACACACACACTAACCAAACTACACAACATTGGACTATTCAAACTACACACACCTGACACACATACACCCACCACACCCACAGCACTATAAAACACACACCCACATTACCCACAACCCTTTCAACAAAAAAAAAGATTGCCAACAGAGAGAGAGACAAGCCAGGAGCACCCACTCAATCTGAGCCACAGAACACCATCACCCATACACCATCCACGCACCTCACAGCACACACCCCAACATATCACCCCACACACCCTCACACATACCACTCACACTACATCCATGGCACCCCAAAGACACCCCAGGTTTTCAGAGGAGGAGCTAAGGGTCATGGTGGTGGAAATCATCCGGGTAGAGCCACAGCTATTCAGATCACAGGTGCGACAGACGTCCATTGCAAGGAAGATGGAGCTATGGCGGAGAGTCGTGGACAGGATCAATGCCGTGGGACAGCATCCAAGAACAAGGGATGACATCACGAAGAGGTGGAATGTCCTACAGGGGAAGGTGCGTTCCGTGGTTGAAAGATACTAGGTAGCCATACAGAGGACTGGCGATGGACCCCCACCTCCTTCCCCACAATGAACAACATGGGAGGAGCAAGTCTCGGCGATCATGCATCCTGAGGGCCTCGCAGGAGTAGAAGGAGGACTGGCCTCTGGTAAGTCAACTCTTTACTGCTATATCCCCCACCCTGCCGGCATGCCATCACAAACAACAACCCCTACCCTCAACCCCATCACTCCATCACCTCACATTTACCCCACTATCATAACGCACCCATCCCAATACCAAGCCCTGCATGCAACACCAATGCATGGGCACCTATCACAGACCTGCATGGAAACCCATCACTAAAGCATGCCCATTAGAGAGAATCACCTAGCCCACAAAATCACCACAAACACAAGGCAAAGCTGACAGGCCTATCACAACCATACAGGGAAACACACCCATGCACAAGATGGGACACGCAGATACAATAACACTGCATTTACATCCCCACAGGATCCCTACTCAACATCACTGGAGAGGAGGTGCCACCAACATCCAGTCCCCCCACAGAAGAGGTCCACAGTGATGACAGCAGCTCTGCACGCCTGGATCACGATGACCAACCTGGCCCATCAGTGACCTCTGGACAGTCTGTTACCCAGCCACAGTCCCATACCACTCACAGACCCTCCCCCCTCAGGAAACACCAGCACAGCACTCACCCAGCGGGCCCATACCACTGTCCCCAGGACACGTCAATCAGCAGTGTGTGCACCACTATAGGGACCCCCACAAACCCAAGACAATCAGGGACCTGGGGTCAGTGGCAGTGGGCACACGGTTCAGGGAACAGAGGCACAGAAGAACAGGGAAGCTGGGAGGACTGCTGTGCGACAGGGGGAGGACAGGCCCAGGGAACCCACTCTCCACGAGGCACTTGCAGGGATCCTGGGAGCATACCAACATTCCCAGGAGACCTTGGGCCAGATACTGGCCAAGTTGCAGGAGACCCAGCGGCTGCAGGAGGGACAGTACTTGGGGATCAGGGAGGACCTCAAACACATCCACACCATCCTGGTCACCAATGCAAGGGTGCTGGCTAACATGGCCAACACATGGGAGGCAGTGGCACACCAACGGGCCCCTGACACTAGCCACACCGAAGAACAGCCCTCCACCTCTGCCGGCGCTAGTGGACAGGAGGCCCCGCCACTGGAACAACAGGCCACCAGCACCCCACCCCCTGCAGAAGGAGAACCACCCCGCGAAAGGTCCCTGCGATCCAGGCAGAAGCCAGAGAACATTGCCAAGCCCCCGCCAGGAAATAGTACTCTCCTGAATGTTACCCTTCTGTCCCACTATGTCACCCTGTCCTCCTTGAACTGCCATTACTCCCCTTCCTTTGCCCCCTTGGACAATGCACCTGTGATACAAAGACACTGGACTCTAACTGGACATTCCTCCACCATCACCCCAGCTCATTGCAAATCCCTCTTCACCTCTTATAACTTAAATAAACACCCTTGGAACAAATACAAGTCTGGAGTCTGTCAATTGATTGGAATATGTATTAGTTGAACAATCTGTAAGCATTACAATTCATATGTACAGTTATATATACATTGGTATGGTCTGTAGTGGGCAGCAGTAAGCACAGAGTGGGGCACAGAGATCTGAAAATAGAGATGCCAAATTGTACAGTAAGTGGCCATAGACATATGGAAATCAGGCTGCCATGTCCAATGTCCAACACAAAACTGCAATGTGAAGTGAAGTTACAGTGTCTTACCTGTGCGTCACTGGAAGTACTGCTGAATGAGAGCATTTCTGTTGTCCACATCTTCTTTCTCTGCCTCCTTTTCCTCACTGTCCACAGGTTCCACCGCTGCCACAAGACCATCTCCAGGCTGATCCTCCTGCAGAAAAGGCACCTGGCGTCTCAAGGCCAGTTTGTGCAACATGGAACATGCAACAATGATCTGGCACACCTTCTTGGGTGAGTAGTACAGGGATACACCAGTCAGATGGAGACACCTGAACCTAGCCTTCAGGAGGCCGAAGGATCTCTCAATTATCCCCCTGGTTCACCCAAGTGCCTCATTGTAATGTTCCTCTGCACTTGTCCTGGCATTCCTCACTGGGGTCAGTAGCCATGAGAGGTTGGGGTAACCAGAGTCACCTGCAAATATTGAGGGATACCTGTTAGACACACACTCACCCTTAGGGACAACCCCATACCCATACACCAACATATACTGGGTGGGGACCATGGGCTCACCTATTAGCCACACCCGGTGCCTCTGGAGTTGAGCCATCACATATGGGATGCTGCTATTCCTCAAGATAAAGGCATCATGCACAGAGCCAGGATACTTGCCATTCACCTGGGAGATGTACTGGTCCGCCAAACACACCATCTGCACATTCAGAGAGTGATAGCTTTTTCTATTCCTGAATACTTGTTCATTTATCCGGGGGGGGACAAATGCAACATGGGTACCATCAGTGGCACCAATGATGTTGGGGATATGTCCCAGGGTATAAAAGTCAGCCTTCACTGTTTGCAAATCCTCCACCTGTGGGAATATGATGTAGCTGCGCATGTGTTTCAGCAGGGCAGACAACACTCTGGTCAACACATTGGAGAACATTGGTTGAGACATCCCAGATGGATTGGCCACTGTTGTTTGGAAGGAACCACTTGCCAGGAAATGGAGCACTGAAAGGACCTGCACTAGAGGGGGGGATACCTGTGGGGTGGCGGATAGCTGAAATCAGGTCTGGCTTCAATTGGCACACAGTTCTTGGATTGTGGGCCAATCAAGTCTGTAGGTAAGGATTATGGGGGTCATTCTGACCCCGGCGGTCTTAGACCGCCGGGGCCAGGGTCGGCGGGAGCACCGCCGACAGGCCGGCGGTGCCCCGCAGGGCATTCTGACCGCGGCGGTAAAGCCGCGGTCAGACCGGCAACACTGGCGGTCTCCCGCCAGTGTACCGCCGCCCTATTGAATCCTCCAAGGCGGCGCAGCTAGCTGCGCCGCCGAGGGGATTCCGACCCCCCCTACCGCCATCCAGTTCCCGGCGGTCCACCCGCCGGGAACCGGATGGCGGTAGGGGGGGTCGCGGGGCCCCTGGGGGCCCCTGCAGTGCCCATGCCACTGGCATGGGCACTGCAGGGGCCCCCGTAAGAGGGCCCCTACAAGTATTTCACTGTCTGCTTGGCAGACAGTGAAATACGCGACGGGTGCAACAGCACCCGTCGCACCTTCCCACTCCGCCGGCTCGATTACGAGCCGGCATCCTCGTGGGAAGGGAGTTTTTCACTGGGCTGGCGGGCGGTCTTTTGGCGACCGCCCGCCAGCCCAGGGAAAAAGTTAGAATACCCTCCGCGGTCTTTCGACCGCGGAGCGGTATTTCGGAGGGGGAAGTCTGGTGGGCGGCCTCCGCCGCCCGCCAGACTTAGAATGACCCCCTATGTGTCTGTCCGCTATAGTCGCCAGGTCCACAAGGGGTCTGTACACGGGGGATGACTCCATCTCCTATTCATCCTCAGCGGTTGAACTCTAGGGTGGAAAACGGTGTGAGAGGGTCATAGTCACACATATGTGAAAATAAAAATGCATTTCTTCCTTTACAGAAACAGTATGTGAATTCGAAAGTCAGTTGATGTGCCAATGTCTGCTGTAATGCAGTTAGGTGCCATGGCCTGTGCCCCCCTGAAATGGCGGCTGCCTGACCTCTGAGGAGAGACAAGTGGAAATTAGGTAATTCCGCTGGCGTTGTGCGCCGTTGCGGTCGATGACCGCAGCGCAACTTCGCATTGGTTATCATTGGGCCCTATGGGTTCCAGGAGCCAATGGCGATGTACGCCGGCGGTGGCTGCCATTTTCTATCTGTTCAATCACTTGCTACCTGACCTTCAACAGGAGAGGACCTATACTGCAAGTGCTGCTGTGATCTGTGTCTGGAAGCCACAATGGCTCGAGTGTCTTGGGAAAGGGCCCCTGCCTTCACTTCGGAGGAGTTGGAGAGACTGGTGGATGGGGTCCTACCCCAGTATAATTCACTCTATGGTCCTACAGTCAAAAAGGTGAGTACACTGTGAGCATGATGCGTGGGCCATGAATGTATGGAGTGCAATGTGTGTAAGCCTCGTGTGGGGGGGGCTGAGGGGTCCTGTGTAGAGTGCTGCATGTCTGGTGGTCAATGTCTGTGCGTAAGGGGATGGGAGGGATATTGTGGGCCATGAGTGTAACAGTCCGGACGGTATTACTAATCCCTTTTTGCTATACATATTTCCCTGCAGGTCAGTGCCCATCAGAAAAAGGGTATTTGTCATGCCATCGCAAAGGAAGGGTGGACTCTGGGGGTCTTTGACAGGCAGAGCACCCATTGCCGCAAACGGTGGGAGGACCTGCGCCGCTGGGCAAGGAAGACGGCGGAGGCCCAGCTGGGGCTGGCCTCCCAACGAGGAAGGGGTGCCCGTCGTACCCTGACCCCCCTGATGTTCTGCATCCTGGTGGTGGCCTATCCGGAGTTGGATAGCTACTTGAAGGCATCACAGCAGCCACAAGGGGATGAGTACAGAATCAGATTCATTACTTTGCACGCGTTACTGTTGTACCTGGGTGGGGGATGTGAGCTGTGGGTGACCCTAGGCCAGGGCGAACTGGCAGGGTTAGGTCCCTTGGTGAGGCTCTTAAGCATTCCAACCCCAATGGTGTTAGTGGGCATCTACTACTGGGCAGCGTCCTGTTGGTTTCAGGTGTGCAGCTGCTGGCATTAGGCAATGTACCTCATGGGCTGGTGATTAGCTTTGTAACTGATAGTGCATGGCCTAGTGCATAGGGCTGATCCCTGTGTGTTGTGTACGCCAACGGTAGTGTTGTTACTGGCATTGACCAAGTGTATCCTCTGTCTCTCCCCACCTTTTTTGTTTTTTCACCCTGTCCTTGTGTGTATTACCATAATCTGGCGAAGGAGCAGAGGCACCGGCGACAGAGGGAGCTGCGTCCCACATGGGCCTGGAGGCCGAATCCACCAACGGTGATTACACAAGTGGGACAGAGGGCGAGGGAAGCACCACGATGGAGACAGGAGAGGACACTACAGACAGCAACTCCTTCTCCGAAGGAAACTCCCCAGCGGTGGCGGACACCTCTGTACCTACCCCAACAACAGGTACAGCCACCACCCCTCGTACCAGCACCGCCCTCCCAGCAGCCCCTCAGTGTGTTTCCCGTGCCCGCTCACCCAGGAGGGTGGGCATCTCCTTCACCCCAGGCACCTCAGGCCCTGCTGCCCTCAGTGAGGAGGCTATTGACCTCCTGAGATCCCTCAGTGTTGGGCAGTCTACCATTCTGAATGTCATCCAGGGTGTCGAGAGGCATTTGCAACAAACAAATGCATACCTGGAGGGCATTCACTCTGGTGTGGCGGCCCAACAGACAGCATTTCAGGCTCTGCCTCCGCACTGATGGCAGCCATTGTCCCTGTCTCCAGCCTCCCCCCTTCAACTTCCTCTACCAAGTCCCAATCCCCTCAACCCCAACCTAACCAAAGCACACCATCAGACCAGTATTCACCCAAATCAACAAACAGAAGTGGCTCAGTCAAACACAAGCACCACACATCATCCCACAGGCACTCACACAAGCACCATCCCCATGCAGACACACCAACATCCACTGCCTCCACTGTTTCCCCCTCCTCCTCGTCCTCCACCTCCCTCCCAATAGCACCTCCACTCACACCTGCATGCACTGCATCCTCATTCACTACCTCCATCACCAGCACGTCTATCACTACACTCTCCTCACTGGCAGTCACCACCCCACATCCATGCACACGTCCCCTGTGTCCTCTCCCACTGTGTCTGTGACCCCTCCTCCCAAAGTACACAAACGCAAGCACACACCCACCCAACAGCCATCCACCTCACAACAGCATCCAGCTCATGCACCTGCACCCAAACACAGCAAACTGACACCTCCTACAACCACTCCCTCATCCTCATCCTCCACTCCCAAACCTTCACCCTCTTTCCTCCCCAGTGTCCCTAAGAAGCTTTTCCTCGCCAACATTGACCTCTTCCCTACCCCTACCCCCCGTCCTTCACCTCAGGCTAGGGTGGCCCGAACCCAGCCCATTAGCTCAGCCACCAAGACCACATCCACTGTGGTTTCTGCAGCTCAGAGAGGATCTAAGGAGGCACCTGTCAGTCCAGCCAGTATGCCACCAACACCTGCCAAGCACAAGAAGGTTCCGCCACCTACACTGCAGACAGCAGCACCGCCACCAGCAGCAGCCTCAGTGGGCAGCTGTCCGAAGCTGCAGGGGAAGGGCTGGACCCACCCCCCACCACTGGCAGCACCGCCACCTACACTGCAACCACTGTACAG
Source organism: Pleurodeles waltl (assembly GCF_031143425.1). NCBI lineage: Eukaryota > Metazoa > Chordata > Amphibia > Caudata > Salamandridae > Pleurodeles > Pleurodeles waltl. Next base: position 828,422,164 of record NC_090442.1, on the reverse strand, counting down.
CTGCCCCTGTTGGCGGATGGACTGTAGTCATGCATACATGGTGTGTCATGCATCCTGCCCACAGAAAATCATGTGGATCTGACACCCAGGTGAGTGACTGTGACCTTGCGCACCCCATGTGCTGCATCACTGGGCACAAAGCCCCCTCCAGAACCTGTGGAAGAATGCATCCACTCACCTTATCCTTGGCAGGATGCAGCACACTGGGCACCAAGCCCCCTCCAGAACCAGTGGAAGAAGGCATCCACTCACCCTATCCTTGGCAGGATGAAGCACACTGGGCACAAATCCCCCTCCAGAACCAGTGGAAGACTGGCACCCACTTGAGAGACTGTGGCTTTGCACTCCCCAGGACCAAGCAGTGGGCAAACTACTCACTTGAGAGACTTGAGAGACTGTGGCTTTGCACTCTGCAGGACCAAGCAGTGGGGAAACCACCCACTTGAGAGACTGTGGCTTTGCACTCCCCAGGACCAAGCAGTGGGCAAACCACCCACTTGAGAGGCTGTTGCTTTGCACTCCCCAGGACCAAACAGTGGGCATGGAGCCCCCTCCAGGAGCAGTGGAGTTGTACCATCTTCTGGCTGAGGTGCCCCCCTTCCCCGTCTCCCTGAGGTGCCTGTGTGTTTTCGACCTGATGCCCCTGCAGTGTTCTCTCTGTTTTGAGGCAGGGGTCAAGTGTGGGCTTGGCCTATGTGTTTTGGCCCAGTGGGCCACGGACATTTTGAGTGGACATTGTCCCTCCTTTTGTAAATATTTTATATTTTGTAAATACTGTTTTTAAATTAATAACGTACTTGTAAATATTTCTAATACAACACTCATTTGACTCAGTTCCTTTTGTCCTTGCGTTATTCCTGAGGGTTACGGGGTGTATATGTAATGTTGTTGCATGTGTTTTTGTGTATGGTGTTGGGGGTGAGGGTGAGGGTGGGGGTGTTTCGTGTTGCATGTGTGTTTCACTCTCCTTTTCCTCCCCCCCTCCCCTATGTGCGAGGTGCAGTACTCACCGTGGTCATCGCCGCCGCCGTTGGTACTCCTGGTATATGAGAAGAAACACCAGCATGGGGAAGACCTGCAGCTCGGGCTCCATGGCGTCCTGGTTCTTCCTTTAGTGTCGAGAGGTGAGTGGTTTCCCTTCAAAGTACTGTTTCCGCCGTGCTTTTGATGGCGTTGGTACCGCCCCGAAAAAGCTGGTGGATGGGCAGGTTGTAATGGGGTGGGTGGTACATTGTCTTCCGCCTGGCTGTTGGTGGTTACCGCCGCAGTGTTTGTTGCTACTGCCGTGGCGGTCGGAGTGTTAAAGTGGCACTATCTGTTGGCGGTTTCCACCGTGGTAATAATTCCATTTTTGTTACCGCCGGCCTGTTGGTGGTATTACCGCCACTTTAACACTGACTGCCAGTGTTGTAATGAGGGCCTTAGTGTTGGCTACATTGTGGATCAACCATTAAGGAGATGCTTTATGGCTATACCTGAGACTTGCTTGTTCTTGGTTTTCTGACTAGGTCCAACCATTGTGAAACTGACTCCTGTGCAATTGAGGCTCCGAGCCTTGATTTCCTGCTGCTTGTCATCTCTGTCTCTCTGTCATACTCTTGCTTTCACCCTCTTCATGCATGTCTGCATTGTGCTCTACCCCTCTTACTTCTGTGCTTTCTTTTCATCTTTTTGGCCACTGCTTTTGTTTTGCATCTTTTCCACTGATCTTGCATTTTTGCATCATGCCCTAGCACCTTTGCTTTCACACTCTCCTTTTCATCCCTCTGCCTTTTACCATTATATCTCTTTTGCATCTTTTTCTACTGCTTTTTGTTTTGCATTGCCTTCTATCACTGTTGCTTTCACACTCTCTTTTGCATCACTTTGCTTCTTACCACTATTTGTCTTTTGCCTCTTTTGTTTACTTTTTTCTTCCTTTTTTCTTCGTTGTTTGCAATTTTTTGCCATTATTTTTCTTTTTTTTGCCTCACTGTTTGTTGTCTTTTTGCCTCCTCCCTCTCTCCTTACATCCTGTATCAGCACTAGTTGTGCCATTTCCACCCACTGTGACATTCACACCTTTTCTCCCTGTGCCATGCTGTCCAGCTTCCTGCAGCTTGCTCTGGCTCCACCAAGCCCTGCCCACTACCACTGCTTGCCTCCGCCCTCCAAGAACTTCAAAAAGGTGGCTGCAGCACAGGCGTGCTGATAGTGTGCCAAAGGAAAGTCCATCAATGCCCATCCATACCCACCCCATGCCCAGTGCCAGAAACCCTGGTCTTCTTCCCTCCTGCTGTAGCCCTGAGTGGCACTCTGCCCTCATCCTCTGCACTCTGAGCATGGGAAGAACCTCCAGTCACTGCACTTGCCTGTTCCACTGACAGAGAGGTGCATTTTCATGGCACTCTTTCTGTTTGCACTTCACCTGCGAGCTGCCTTCTCCCATGCCTCTCACAGCACAACATATTTGCAAGCACCCCTCACACAAAACCTCCATGGACATTTTATATGTCTCACATTGTCAGACATCCTCCTGAACCCTAGGTCCATTTTCAAACACGGCATCACTATCTGAGACCTACTGAAAGACATTTCCTTGGACCTCCTCTTCATGACCAAAATGTGGCTCCTCTGAAATCAGCCACCAACATCATTGTGTGTATCCGTGAGCTTCAAGATAACAAGGAAAGACTGAACCGGAAAACCCTGAGGAGGAATCGTTATCACCCACAAGGAAAACATTCTCTACTCCACTACCTCCGCAAATTCATACAGGCACTTGGAATACCTGGCTTTTAACCTTCACATCTTCAACAAGACTACACTGGGCAGAGCCCTCATCTACCAACCACCAGGACCAAGTGGCCATTTCAGAAGCACCATCATGAAACTCATCGTTCCTTGCTCCAGGTCTTTCATCCTCCTTGAGACCTCTTTTCCACCTGGAAGATCTGAATACCACTAACCTCCTGGGGGAACTCAGTTTTTTCAGTCTCACCCGATGCATGAAGGTCCCTAGCTACAAAGTTGGACATCGACTTGTCCCCATCTTCATGAACAGCAGCATCACAGTTTACAAGTCCACTCCTCTCAACTGGATGGACCACTACCTTGTCAGCTTTATTCTACACATCCTTCACCAATCTGTAAGTACAGTCTCCAAGACCACTCGAAGAAACTGGAGCAGAATCTCAAAAGATTCCGGCATCTCTGAACTTCAAACCAACCACACACAACTCTGAGACAACCTCATTAAATCCAGCACTCAATTCAATGCCTGGATCATCTCTTGCGCAGACCATCAGGCTTCACTCAAAACCACCACTAACCCCAGGACAACATAACAAGAAAGTTTGCTCATGGAAGATCTCATACTGTCCAGGTGCCCCTGCAAGCAGATGAAACAGCACAGTAGACACACACATTACAGCAAAAATAGAGGAACCTTCAAATCAGCTCTGTGACACTACCATCAGCAAATCAAAGACACCAAGGTGGTCATTACAACCCTGGCGGACGGTGTTAAAGATGCGGTAATACCGCAAACAGTCAGACGGACAAAAAAAGGGAATTATGACCCTGACGGAAACCGCCAACAAAGACAGCCACTTTAACACTTCGCCCGCCACGGTGGTACAGACAAGCAGCGCGGCGGTCACTGCCAACAGACAGGCGGAGACAATGTACCGCCCACAGTATCACAACAGGCCAATCCGCCACCTTTTCCGGGGCGGATTCACCGTGGATAAAAACACGGTGGAAACAGCTATTGCTATGGGAAAACGCTCACCTTCTACACATCCCACGAGGAACGACGACTCCATGGACCCGGAACTCCAAATACTACCTGCCCTTGTCTTTCTGCTCCTTCACGACCAACAGCGACGTAGGCGCAGAAGATACTGGTGAGTACAGCACCTACGACACAGGGGAGGGGGGTGGCAAAAGTTAGGGGGACACACACCAAACACCCCCACCCCCACCCTCGCATAGTACAACATACACACCAATGCAGTCACAAAAATCCAGTAACAACCTACAATTCCCCCGGAAGAATGCAAAGACAATGCGAATTTCGGTCAAACTTTGTAATGTGCCAATATACATGTCATACAAAAATATACAAATATATATATTAGAAAATCACTCTTATTTACATATATACAATCCGAGAAGTAGTGCAGATATGTACACAACAATGTCCGTGCACAAACAGTCCAAAAATGCATGGGCGAGGCCCACAATAGATACCTGACCAAAATCGGAGAGAACACTGCCAGGGCATCAGATAGAAACACTACAGGCACCTCAGGGGGAAGGGAAGGGGGGGCACCTCAGCCACATGAATGCAAAGCCAGATCCGCGACAGGGCTCCATGCCCATTGATGTATCCTGGGGAGTGCAAAGCCACAGTCACTCAAGTCACTACAGTGGGTGGTTTGCCCACTGTGCCACCCTGGGGAGTGCAAAGCCACAGTCTCTCAAGTCTCTACAGTGGGTGGTTTGCCCACTGTGCCACCCTGGGGAGTGCAAAGCCACAGTCTCTCAAGTCTCTACAGAGGGTGGTTTGCCCACTGTGCCATCCTGGGGACTGCAAAGCCACAGTCTCTCAAGTAACTACAGTGGGTGGTTTGCCCACTGTGCCATCCTGGGGAGTGCAAAGCCACAGTCTCTCAAGTCACTACAGTGGGTGTTTTGCCCACTGTGCCATCCTGGGGAGTGCAAAGCCACAGTCTCTCAAGTTGATGCAGCTCCATACTGGTACTGGGGGGTAACTGGTGCCCAGACTGGAAGAGTCTCCCCGTGAAAGGTAGTGTCCTGTCACTGTCCCAGCTGCACATGGGATAAGGATGCCTGATGGGGTGGGCCATTCATTCCTACCCGGTGCATTGCCCTCTTCAGCTGTGCTATGACATGGCGGTCCTTGCCCTGTTCAGCGGTGCTTTGACATGGCGGTTCAGGACTGTTCAGTGGTGCTATGACATGGCAGTCTTTGCCCTGTTCAGCGGTGCTATGACATGGCGGTCTTTGCCCTGTTCAGCGGTGTTATGACATGGTGGTCTTTGCCCTCTTCAGCGGTGCTATGACATGGTGGTCCTTGCCCTGTTCAGCGGTGCTTTGACATGGCGGTCCTTGCCCTGTTCAGCGTTGCTATGACATGGCAGTCTTTGCCCTGTTCAGCGGTGCTATGACATGGCGGTCTTTGCCCTCTTCAGCGGTGCTATGACATGGCGGTCTTTGCCCTCTTCAGCGGTGCTATGACATGGCGGTCTTTGCCCTCTTCAGCGGTGCTATGACATGGCGGTCCTTGCCCTGTTCAGCGGTGCTTTGACATGGCGGTCCTTACCCTGTTCAGCGGTGCTTTGACATGGCGGTTCAGGACTGTTCAGCGCTGCTATGACATGGCAGTCTTTGCCCTGTTCAGCGGTGCTATGACATGGCGGTCTTTGCCCTGTTCAGCGGTGCTATGACATGGCGGTCTTTGTCCTCTTCAGCGGTGCTATGACATGGCGGTCTTTGCCCTGTTCAGCGGTGCTATGACATGGCGGTTCTGGTACGGACATTGGTGTGTGGCATGACGATTTCTACATTGGACATTGGTGTGTGGCATGACGATTTCCACACTGGACATTGGTGTGTGGCATGACGTTCCATCATTGCCCAGCGGGCTGTGGCATCCTGGCCCCGCCTGGGCTGTGACTCCGGCGGTGCTCTCTGGACCAGTGACGATACTTGTGCCCTCCTGGGCTGTGACTCTGGAGGTGCTCTCTGGACCAGTGACGATACTTGTGCCCTCCTGGGCTGTGACTCTGGCGGTGGTCTCTGGACCAGTGACGATACTTGAGCCCTCCTGGGCTGTGACTCTGGCGGTGGTCTCTGGACCAGTGACGATACTTGTGCCCTCCTGGGCTGTGACTCTGGCGATGGTCTCTGGACCAGTGACGATACCTGTGCCCTCCTGGTCTGTGACTCTGGCGGTGCTCTCTGGACCAGTGACGATACTTGAGCCCTCCTGGGCTGTGACTCTGGCGGTGGTCTCTGGACCAGTGACGATACTTGTGCCCTCCTGGGCTGTGACTCTGGCGGTGCTCTCTGGACCAGTGACGATACTTGAGCCCTCCTGGGCTGTGACTCTGGCGGTGGTCTCTGGACCAGTGACGATACTTGTGCCCTCCTGGGCTGTGACTCTGGCGGTGCTCTCTGGACCAGTGACGATACTTGAGCCCTCCTGGGCTGTGACTCTGGCGGTGGTCTCTGGACCAGTGACGACGGTGCTGGCGGTTGTGTCTGGACCGCCGGAAAAGATGGCGCACTTCTCCGCTGTGACACTCACAACAGGCTGGGCAGACTTCCTCTGGACCTTCCCCACCTTTTTTGGAGTTACAGCTGACTCACCAATCGCCTTCGATCCCATTTCACTTGTTGTCCCACCAGGAGTCTTGACACGGTCCTGTCGTCCACTCTCCAATTTCAGAGCCTTTACAGGGGGTGGGCTGCCAGTGCCTTGGCTCCGGGTCCTACTGCCTGCCCTGGTGGACGGTGCACTCCAAAAACCTGGAACACGCACCACTGGTACTGGAGGCTTTTTTGCTGAGGCGCTACGACGGGACTGATGAATTGGAGGGGGGTGGGTGGGGGCAAAAAGGTAAATTTGACAGAGGGACAGTTTCTGACGGACACTGGGATGGATAGCTGGAGGGGGTCTGGGAGTGGAGGAAGAGGAGGTTGTAGGAGGTGTCACTTTAGCTGTTTTGGGTGCAGGTGCAGGTAGTGGAGGCTGTCGTGAGGTGGATGGATGTTAGGTGAGTGATTGCCGGCGTTTGTGTACTTTGAGAGGGGGCGTTACAGACACACTGGGAGAGGACACAGGGGACGTGTAAATGGCAGTGGAGGTGGTGAGTGCAGGTGAGAGGCTTGTGGTGCTGGGTGTCCTGGTGCGAGTCCTAGTGCCTGTAGATGTGGTGCATGCAGGTGTGTGTGTAGACAAGACTGGGAGGGAGGAGGGAGAAGAAGAGGAGGGGGACACAGGGGAGGTAGTGAATGTTGCTGTATCCGTATGTGTGTGATGCTTGTGTGAGTGCCTGTGGTGTGTGTGGTGCCTATGTTTGCTTGAGCTACTTGTGTGTGTTGACTTGTGTGCATGCTGGTCTGTAGGTTTGCTTGGGATGGGCTGGGGTACAGGGGATTGGGTCTGGGTGGAGGAAGTTGGAGGGGGGAGGCTAGACACAGGGACAATGGCTGCCATCAGTGCTGAGGCCAGAGATTGCAGGGTTCACTGAAGGACAGCCTGACCAGAATGAATGCCCTCCAGGAATGCATTACCGTGTTGCAACTCTTGTGCTACACCCTGGATGGCATTCACAATGGTAAACTGCCCAACAGTGAGTGACCTGAGGAGGTCAATGGCCTCCTCACTGAGGCCAGCAGGGGTGACTGGGGCAGGGCCTAAGGTGCCTGGGGCGAAGGTGATGCCCACCCTCCTGGGTGAGCGGGCACGGGGCGAACGCTGAGGGGCTGCTGGGAGGGCGGTGCTGGTAGGGGAGGTGGCGGCTGTACCTGTAGAGGTGGGGGGCACAGATGGTGCCGCCACCACAAGGGAACCCCCATCGTCAGACGAGTCCGTGTCGCTGGTTGCTGATCCGGTGGCCGACGTGAAGCTCCCCTCGCCCTCCGTCCCACTGATGCCTTCAGAGTCTGTGGTGTGGCCTTCATGGCCATGTGGGATGCAGCTCCCTTGTGCTCCAGTGCCACTGTACGTCCGCCTGTTGATGCTGATGTACAAAAGGACAGGGAGAGCAGAAAAAGGGGGGAGACAGAAGAAAGAGAGTTTTAGTGCATGGCATACCGCTACCGTTGGCGGACAAGACAGACGCAGCAGCCGCATGCACAACGCCGTGCTCCTGCCATCTGCACATGCAATTTCAGGGATATGGCCTACATGGCAATGTTTGAAATCTGCGCACATGGGTCCCACAAGGGCAACTATACCTCAACTTGCTAATTTTCTGAGGTGGGGTAGAGTGGCACATGGCCTACATTATGGAGGGGCCTTGCCTAACTAACTCGCCCTGGCCTAGGGACACCCACAGCCCACCTCCCCCACCCAGACACCTCCACTGCACGCAAAGTCAGCAGAATGAGGTTTTACTCACCCCCTTGTGTCTGCTGTGATGCCCTTAAGCGCCCATCCAACTCTGGGTAGGCCACCGCCAGGATCCGGAACATCAGGGGGGTCATGGTACGATGGGCACACCTCCCACGTTGGGAGGCCATCCCCAGCTGAGCCTCCGCCGTCTTCTTGCAGCAGCGGCGAATGTCCTCCCATCTCTTCCGGCAGTGGGTGCCCCGTCTCTGGTGAGCCCCCAGGGTCCGGACCTCCTTGGCGATGGCATACCAAATGTCCCTCTTCTGGTGGGTGCTGACCTACATGACATGCACAAGGGAAGAGGAACAGTCATTACCAATTGCACCATCAATGTGTGTGGCCCCCTCCATAATCTGACCATGTGGCCCATTTATTTCCATGCTTTACTGTAGCATGACTTCTGCCCCCTTCCCTCTTCCTCCCAGCCCTGCCCACCCAGACCTAGCCCCTACAACGTGCTCCCAGTGTACTAACCTGTTGGTCTGGAGGACCGTAGAGTAGCGTGTACTGGGGGAGGACCCCATCCACAAGTTTCTCCAACTCCTGTGCAGTGAAGGCAGGGGCCCTTTCCCCAGACGCAGCAGCCATCATCGATTCCAGACCGAGGTCACAGCAACACTAGCAGTGTAGGTACTCTCCTGTCGAAGGTCAGGTATCTAATGATTGAAGAGATAGAAAATGGTGGTGACGTCCGCGGCGGTGACATCCGCGGCGGGGCGCATCATCACCGCCGGCGCACCTGTTCATTGGCTCCTGGGACCCATAGGGTCCAATGTTAACCAATGCAGCATTGCGCCGCGCTCTACGACCGCCTACCGCGACGGTGTGCAACGCCAGCGCTGTTACCCCACAATCCCATTGTCCCACTTTAGAGGTCAGGCAGCTGTCATTTCAGGTGCCCACATGGATTCATTTTCAACTGCGTCACACATACTGAGGCCTACATTCAACACACATACAGGAAGGGTTTATTGTCTGGTGTAGTCTTGTGTGTGACTGTGGGTACATACCTGGACGAATAGTGACTGTTTCTTCGCTGTTGTCCTTCGTAGGCACCGCCAGCTGGGACATATGAGAAGATGGCGGAATCCGCCGGTGTACCGACCGCTGGTGGACCTGTTGACAATGGAGGAGCGACATTTAATCGTGACCTACAGGTTTGACCGTGCCACAATCCAGGAACTGTGTACCCAGTTGGAGCCAGAGCTGATGTCACCAATCCGCCATCCGACTGGAATCCCCCCTGACGTGCAGGTGTTGTCAGTGCTCTATTTTCTTGCAAGTGGGTCATTTCAGACAACAGTGGCCATGGCATCAGGAATGTCCCAGCCTATGTTTTCCAACGTGTTGTCCAGAGTGTTGTCTGCCCTGATGAAACACGTAAGGAGATACATCATTTTCCCTGAGGTGGAGGATTTGCCTACAGTTAAAGGTGACTTCTATGCCCTTGGACATATCCCGAACGTCATAGGTGCCATTGATGGGACCCATGTAGCTCTGGTCCCCCCCGCAGGAGTGAACAGGTGTACAGGAACAGGAAGAGTTATCATTCGATGAATGTCCAGATGGTCTGTTTGGCAGACCAGTACATCTCGCAGGTAAATGCTATGTTCCCTGGCTCAGTGCATGACGCCTACATCCTGCGCAATAGCAGCATCCCTGATATGATGGGTCAACTCCAGAGGCACCGTGTATGGCTATTGGGGGACTCTGGTTACCCCAACCTTTCCTGGCTATTGACCCCAGTGAGGAATCCCAGGACCAGGGCAGAGGAACGCTACAATGAGGCCCATGGGCGGACTAGGAGGGTTATCGAGCGCACCTTCGGCCTTCTTAAGGCCAGGTTCAGGTGGATCCCTATTCTACTCACCGTAGAAGGTGTGCGACATCATCATCGCCTGCTCCATGCTCCATAACTTGGCATTGCAACGCCAGGTGCCTTTTCTGCAGGAGGATGATCCAGATGACGGTGTTGTAGCAGCTGTGGAGCCTGTGGAGCCTGTGGACAGTGATGAGGATGAAGCTGAGGAAGACGAAAACGACAACAGGGAGTCAGTCATACAGCAATATTTCCAGTGACACACAGGTGAAAACTTTTTATTTTTTACCATTACATTGACTTTCACACATCTACCTCTATCCTGTACCTCCATTTCACTCACTATTTGTTAACTGAGTTGTCCCCTTCCATTTCATTTTCACAAATGTGGTAACCTACATGTCAACTGTTTGCATCCTTGAAGGACTTGTGATGTGTGACATAGGTATGTTAGCCTTCCAATGGGTAACCCATTATGAAACTGTAATTGATAATACAGATTTACAAATCATAGACTGACTCCATTTTTTTGGGGTGTTTCAAGGGTGTTTATTTAAGTGCAAAAAAATGAAGAGGGGTTGTAAAATGGTGATGGGTGATGGTGGAGGAATGTCCATGGCAGAGTCCAGTCTATTAGTCTCACAGGTACATTGCACATCTGGGCATTGGAAGTGGAGCTGGGGCAGTTCCGATTTGGGCAGGGTAACAAAGTGGGACAGTGGGAGGACAATCAGGGTGGTCTTATTTCCTGGCGGGGGTCTTGCCATCTTGCTCTGTCCTGTTCCTGGATCTCAGGGCCCGCTTGCGTGGTGGTTGTCCGTCTGAAGGGGGTGGGGTGCTGGTGTGGTGGTCCTGTGGCGGGGCGTCCTGTCCACTAGCGTCGGCGGAGGTGGTGGGCGGTTGGTCGTCCTGGCTAGTGTCAGGGGCCCCTTGGAGTGCCACGGTGTCCCTCAAGGTCTTTTGAATGTCCGTCAGCACCCCTACGATGGTGCCCAGGGCGGAGCCGATGGTCCTGAGCTCCTCCCTGAACCCCAAATATTGTTCCTCCTGCAGACGCAGGGTCTCCCGCAACTTGTCCAGGACCGTGGCCATCGTCTCCTGGGAGTGGTGGTATGCTCCCATGATGGAGGAGAGGGCCTCGTTGAGAGTGGGTTCCCTTGGCCTGTCTTCCATCTGCCGCACAGCAGCCCTCCCAGTTCCCCTATGTTCCTGGGCCTCCGTCCCCTGGACCGTGTGCCCACTACCACTGCCCCCAGGTCCCTGTTGTTGCTGGGGTGGTGGGTTAGCCTGGGGGCCCTGTAGTGGTGGACACACCGCTGATTGACCTGTCCTAGGTAGGGAGGTTTGGGCCCGCTGGGTGGGTGCTGTGCTGGTGTTACCAGAGGGTGGAAGCTCAGTGTTGGGCTGTGGCTGGGCAAGGGGAACCGACTGTCCCGAGGCCCACGATGGTCCGGGCTGGTCATCAAGATCCAGTGGGGCAGAGCTGCTGTCGTCACTGTGGGGATCTTCTGGGGGAGGAGTGGTGTTGTCTGGACCCTCTGGTGTGGTGACGTTCCTTCGGGTTCCTGCGGGGGTATAAGTACATGATTATTGCATGTGTGTGTTTCATGGTGTGCAATGGTTGGGTGTGCGTGAACCCCAGTGCTGGCATTCCTGTGGGGGGGCTTGTGTGCTGATGGTTGGGGGGTGTTCTGGGTCTGTGCAGTGGGCATGCTTTGGTGATGGGTGTCCATGCTTAGTTATGTCATGCAGGGCTTGGGGTTGGGATGGGTGGTTGGTGTCATGGGTAGATAGGTGAGGATTTGGGGTGATAGGGGAGGGTGTGATGGTGGGGGTGTGTGATATCATGCAGGTAGGGTGGGGGTTATGATAGTTAAGATTTGACTTACCAGTGTCCGTTCCTCCAACGACTCCTGCGAGGCCCTCAGGATGCAAGATGGACAAGACTTGCTCCTCCCATGCTGTTAGTTGAGGGGGAGGAGGTGGTGGTCCCCCGCCAGTCCGCTGTACCGCGATGTGGTGCCTGGATACCGTTGAACGCACCTTCCCCCGTAGGTCGTTCCACCTCTTCCTGATGTCCTCCCTATTTCTTGGGTGCTGTCCCACAGCGTTGACCCTGTCGACTATTCTTTGCCATAGCTCCATCTTCCTGGCTATTGATGTGTGCTGTACCTGTGAGCCAAATAGCTGTGCCTCTACCCGGATGATATCCTCCACCATGACCCTGAGCTCCTCCTCGGAGAAGCGGGGTGTCTTTGGCGTGACATGGGGTGGTGTGTGTGATATGTGGGGTGGTGTATGTGTTGATGAGTGTGGTGAGTGTAGTGGTATGTGGTGTTTTGTGCTTGGATGTTGCGTGGGTGATGGTGTTGTGTGCCTCTCTGTGATGGGGTTGTCTGTTCTGTGCTATCTCTCTGGCCTTCGTTCGTGAATTGTAGTCGTAGGGGTTTGTGGGTGATGTGGGTGTGTGTTTTATATTGTGTTGGGTGTGTGGGAGTGGTGTGTGTATGTGTATCCGGTGTGTGTATATGTAATTGTCCAATGTGGCTGTGTTTTGTAGATGTGTGTGTATTTTGAGCGCGGCGGTGTGTACCGCCAATGGAATACCGCGGTTGAAAGACCGCCACGTGGATTCGTGGGTCGTAATAGCATGGGCGTGTTTCTGTTGGCGTGGAGGTGGAGGATTTGTTTCCGCATGTTTCTCGCTGACCTTTGGTGTGGCGGTATTGTGTGGGTGTCTGAATTTCGGCGGATTCTGTGATGTGTGTCATAATAGCTGTGGCGGTCTACTGCGGCCGCGGCGGTGTATTGGCGGTCTTCTGCACGGCGGTAAGCACCTTATACCGCCAATGTTGTAAACACCCCCCAAGTATGGAGCAGTTAATGACTGAATCATCAACAGCTCCAACAAAGCCAAAGAAATCTTCATAATTGTGAAAGATGGCATCTTCCCTGCTGCCAGCTCTAAACTATCACTGCCATTAAGGACATCAGCAAACAGCTCTCAGATATCTTTCATGACAAAATAAGCAATGTTTACATATTTGCCAACCAAACAGACACATTCAAACTTCCGACTTTACAAGACATCCACTCAGTAATTGCCCTGACCTGCTAGCCCACAATCTACATGACATCAACAGGTACAACCATGTGAAACATCCACTCTGGAGCCCCTTCCAACCCCTGCCTACACTTCATCTTCACAACATCATCTGTATGCTAACACCAATCATCAATATTTCCTTCACCTCTGCCACTTTCCTGGAAGCACACCACCATTCTTCCACTACAGAAGAAACCCTTGGCATACCCAAAGATATACTGGCTAACTACTGACCTGTCTGCCAGCTTCCCTACCTAGTGAAAGTCCTAGAAAAACTCCTTAACAATTGACTTTCGCACCACCTCGATGACAACCACCTCCTTAACTCCTTTCACTTGGGCTTCAGAACCAACCACAGCACAGCAAACACCCTATTGCCACTACACCCTGCTCAACCTCTCTGCCAATTTAAACACCATCTTCCACCCCATCCTTTTCAAACAGCTCCAAGACTGTGTAAAAAAAGGACTAGAGCCCTACTTCATTGCAGGTCAGTCAGCCAGGTACCTTAAACATCTATGGCCACCAACCTCACCTGCTGAGTCCCACAGAGATCCTGGCTTTGCACTACACTCTTATACATATACATGAAGCCGCTTATCAGCATCATTAGATCCCACGGAATCAATACCATCTCTTACGTGGATAACACCAAGCTCATCCTCTCCCTCTCCAATGACATTCCCAACATCCGAATCACCTTCGCTACCTACATTTTCCGAAGTTGGCAACAAAGTAAAGGTCTACTATCTCAAGCTCGGCTATGACAAAACAGAAGTGGTACTTTTAGGAAAGGACACAACTCTTTGGACTCCTGCCTGGTACCATCTGACCTTGGGCAAGCACCAAACCCCAACAATCTAGCAAGGGACATCAGTATAGTGGCAGAGAGCAGCCTACCTGAACAGCTGCAACAGCCTTCATATACCATCCAGACCCTTGCGCTCGTCCAGGCTCCTGCTAGCTCACACCTTCTGCATCTGTAGAACTAGAGCCTGCAGTCAAGCTTTCTCACACCTAGCTCCTAAAGCTCAGAATGACCTCTGCCTACACATCATAGTTGCTAGCTCTGTCCTTGAGTTTCACAAGAAATTCAAAACCTGGCTCCTTAACTAGGACCCAGTCCGGACCGACACATCAACCAGCACCAGGATTCCCCCTTTGGTGATATGCACGCCCTACTGGTAAGCTCTACATAACATAACTTTCTGTATATTTTTATATGAAATACTAACCTAATTTTAAAAAGTCTGTCTTTCTGAAAAGTCACAAGAAAAATGTGATTTTTCAAAAACAAAATTGATGTAAAATAATCATTTTTACTAATGTACACCACAGTAAATAATATATACTTTACTCATAGGTTTATCACAAATGACGAGAAAAAAATACAACTGTTCCTTTATGGCACCCCTGATTTTTTTGTCTTTTCCTTTAACCTTTCCTGGCATTAGAACTCTTTGACCTGTGACATTGCCATTCAGTGCCACAATGTGTGCTGTAGCTCTAAAATGATATAGGTACAACTGGTTTCACCCTATTTAACTTTCCTGCACGGCCATGCTAGATAGCGCAGAAAATGCACCAGAGGTATGGGAGGTAAATTCCACCCACATATATGATAACTGCACGGCTACCAGGTGAACCATTGTGCTCTGGCTGGGATTCATTTAAAAGATACTGCTGGAACAAATAGCAAGGAAAAGTGCTTTGACCATATAATGAAACCTATTTTTACATCTTAATAAGTCACTCCTAAAGTGTCCCTTGTAAGTTCACATGGCAGAAAGCATAATACATAACTTATATTTAAATAAGTGGCATGATATATGTTTCAAATGAGTGTTCTTACTGCTGTGTCTGAGGGTCAAAAAGCTCAGCGAAGGATCAGCTACAATTCCCATAAAGCATGTGATTAAAGTGATTAAAGAAACATTTATTTTCTATCTTCACTTCACTACAGAAGTCATTCAATGTTATTTTCCACTTAGTTTAAAAATGTAATTCAATGATGAAATCAGATGTTTGTTAATGTTATTGGAAAACTAAGGACCATATTTACAAGAAATGACACATCGATGCGTTGTGTCACCGATGCGTCAAAAAAACTTGTACCCCAGTACGACAGAATCTTATGCACGACTGTGTCATACTTACAGTATGGTGCACCATGGTGTATGGATCCTGCCTGCGCCAAAAAGATGATGCATCCCTGTGTACCATGTCATAAATAATTCTGGCACTTCTTCTGCAAAAGTGGCACAGTGTCGATTTGCAGCACGGAAAGTGATGCAAATCGAGTGAGGAATGCATCAAAAGGTTCCCAAAAAAGAGGCACTCACAAAAAACAGAAGCCAAACACCACAGAAGGTAGCAATGGTGCAGGCATTAGCAGCAGAGACAACCACCCCAGCACCAGCCAGGATGTCCAGACAGACTCCCAGGGGAAGAAGAAGTGTAACTTTAGTGATGAGGAGAATGATGTCTTGATTACGGAGGTGACATAGCACCAGCACCAGCTATCTGTCACCTCCAAATTGGCATTAGGGAGGAAAGAGGCAATTTGGTAGTCCATCGTGGAGAAAGTCAATAGCATGGGACCAGTGAAAAGGATTGTTACCGATTGCAAGAAGTGCTGGCATGATTGTAAGCACCGACAAAGGAGAAACATCCAAAGAACTTAAAGGCAATAATGCAGATTAGAGGAGGGAGCCCTGCACCTCGGGAGAAGTTGGATGCCTTTGAGGAGCATGTGGCAGCTGTCATCCCAGATCAGTTGGTGGCTGGAGTACACGGACAAGACAGTGCAGCACATGACAAACTAGCACCAGCAAAGGGTAAGTGACAATAAGGGCCGATGGGTGCCACAAATGCAAGGTATGCACTTCCACTAGCTAGGTTCCAAGGCTACGTTGTGCTGTCTGCAGGGCATAGTGCAGAAATCTGGATTGTGTCCTGTCAAATGCCACTGAAAGGTCACTCACACTAACCAGTAATATGTTGCACAGGTCAGACAGGCTCCGTCACATGTACTCATAACAATTTGAATGTGCAGCAATATGCCACTCTAACCTGTACATTGTGGCACATGTAGTGCAAGGCACACAATGAGGGCCATATTCGCAAATTACTGATTCAGGGAATTGCTGCAAGCATTTCTGCTCTTCTGCCCTGTCTTCAAACAAAAGGGCAGTGATACACTGTATCTACAAGATATGGTGCATTTCTGTTCTCTCCCCCTGCGATGGGGTAGAAATTGCTGCAATGAGCCATGAGCCAACGCAGGCACCCTTACACCATGAAAGAGGAAAAAATAGGGAGCACTCTCACGCCACCCCTGGGGTGCATAGGACTCTGACCATTCCCAGACTTGTAAATCTGGCAATGTGTCAGATTCCCCTGGGTTCCATGGGTGTTGTGAGGGTATACCCCAAGCAGAACCCATGGAACACCTCTTCACAAAGTGTCATGCGTGATAGGGGTCCATATTTACAAGGCTGTGAAAAGCCATGGAAGGTGGCTTTGTGTGGCCCTGTAAATATGGTCTGCCACACTGCACCACTGGAGCGTAACAAAAAAAATGATGCTCCTGTGGTGCAGTGTGTCGCTAGGGCCTCGTAAATGGGGCCCAGAGTAATCTGTGAAGGCGGGCCATAATTACAAGGACATGAAAAGGCACACAAGGTGACTTTGCTTGGCCTTTTAAATATGGGCCAGTACAGTGCATCACAAGAGTTTCAAAACTAGTGATACTCTGGTGGCTTTAGGGGCATGTAAATATGCCCCTAAATCTGGTAAATGATGTCTGTGTAGGTGAAACTGCCACCATGTCTGAATGGTGAGACAGTGGATAGCAAGTATAACTAAATGGATATATGTCCTGAAAGGTAAACTAAACACACATGCACTGCTTTGTCTGATAGTATCTTACTTTTGTTGCAGCTTGCAAGTGTTGTATAGCTATTTAAGCCATATTTTAGACACGTTATTTTAGCAAACTAGGTCTGCCACTGTGCACTTTAACCCAGTTATATTTTATTCAGCATCATTTTATTTTTCTAGCAATAGCCACACTTGCTGTTTTATTTCTCTCTATCTCATTGTCCTTTCGCCTAGGAAAGCATTATGTTCTTCGTAGGACATTTATTTCACTTTGTGCTTTCTCCAAGGGTACAGTCAGATAGGGTTGCCAACAAAAGGTATGCTGTGTCTCCAACACTCACAGAAAACACACACTCATATGTGGGGACCATTTCATAGAATGTCAACTGTTTTATTATAAAACACTACTTTTTCCCAAACACGTTAGAGGGAGATTCCAGCTAGATGACCACAACAGTGTGTTGGTTGCTGATTGCTTCACTACAGCTACTTGCTTAGATGGCCGAACTCCTGGTCTACATGGGGACGGTGTCCTCTTAGACTACAGGCTTCATTATCCAGGTATGAGGGATGATGTTTTTGTGTTTCATTCGTCTC
This sequence comes from Pleurodeles waltl, assembly GCF_031143425.1. Classification (NCBI taxonomy): domain Eukaryota; kingdom Metazoa; phylum Chordata; class Amphibia; order Caudata; family Salamandridae; genus Pleurodeles; species Pleurodeles waltl. The sequence continues at coordinate 828,404,632 of NC_090442.1, read as the reverse complement.
GTCACCTTCTTGCTTTTATTGTGTTTCATCATCCTAGTTATTGTAATATGTGCCTTTTTATCAAAGATGCAGTTAATTCAATAAACCTTTATTGAACTATATTCTGCCTCTATTGTCTTTGCCTGTGTGAGACCTGGGTAACGGGAGAAAGGGATGAGATCTGATTGACCACGGTTCCCCTGAAGAGTCTTTCTTGTCATGCGCCCAGTTGCCACAATCATCCCTGTTCTTTGACAGAGATGAGGTGCTGCTAGTTAGCCAGAAACCCCGGATTAGGCGACAGGTGTCATATGGTGTGGAATTGTACTTAGTGCCCACAATCTATGTGATTATGCTGCCCAAATCCAGTACCATCATTGGCATATTGAGAACCTATGCAACCAACATGGTGCCACCAACGTTTGGTCAGGCAGTAGTATTTGGATCCTACTAAGTATCTCTGTCTCACAAAAGGCTCAAGACACCTCAATATTCTATATGGAGTCATCTGTGGTATTGAGGATTTCTTCCTCAGCTAAATAGGTAGTACCTATCTTAAGCTGTAGGTTGTTGAAGCTTGAACCTTAAAAGGATTAATCTCCAGCTGGTGTCCTTATCTCTGAACACACACCTACCATTAACATGGTGAACCCACAGTGGGTGGTAATTGCAGTAAATATGCGACCGCCCCTCACTACACATTTATTGACAAATGGCCTAATGCCCCAGGGAGGTCAAGTCACATTTGTTGTTGTGGCTCATCCAGCCCATAGAACAGAAATATTTTATTCTTGAGTCACTTTTCCAGCAGCAGATGGGAACACAAACACATTTCATCATTATACAACTGCAAATGCACCTTAAAAATACACAGCTTATACATATTTAGAAATATCTTTATCCTATCAAGACCATAATAACTGGCTTGATGGTTCCCTACCACATACAATATTACATGTTAGGTTAGGTCCTCTGAGCTATGATTGCCTGACCTGGCCCTTATATACAGAGCTCACGACAATATACAGACTGTTAGTACAGTTTGTAATGGAAAAATTAAATACTAACCCAGCACAACCACACGCAGTAATACCAGGCATTAACCCGGCAACTGTACATTTGATCATGGGTAAAGCACCCGCCAAGCGGGAGGAAATTCCATTATGGTTAGCTCAAAAAATAAATGCGCTTGAAGCAGTTTTTTCCCATACGGGTCTTCAGGATAAACATAGAGTTCTTACTATGTGCTTGCCATTTGTGATGGTTCCTACAGTTGACAACTGCAATGCATGAGGCACGGTATTTGCCATGCTCTATACTACCGAACACGGTACACCAACACTTGCCAATCTTCAGGAGGTGTTAAAACAAATTCAAGATAAAGACGAGGCTGCCCTGGCCGGGCAACACTTCCCACTGTGTCTTCAATTATATTAAGTAATCTTAAAGGGGGAGCAGTTGCACTAGCTGTGGGCATGCGGCTCCGGGATGTTCCTATACCGGATCAAGAACGTGAGCTACCAAAGATTATCACTGAGACCTACTCTAGTATTGGTCAAGATAGTCTGGGGGCCAGACCGAGGAAACCACAATTTCAAGGTAGACCAAATAAAGATTCTACTAAGCAAGCACCTGAAGCTTCCAAAAAACACTGGGATAAAAAACAAGAAACACCTAAAAAGGAAAGGAGAAAATCTCCGCATGCGGAGACCCCATAGAATAGATATAGGCCCTTATTATGATATTGACGATATTCTTAGAATACCGCTGATGCCAAGGGCGCCAGAAGACCGCCAGTGCTGTTGGTCTTCTGCCCACCATATTATGGACACTGCAGGATTCCCGCCACAATAAGGGCCATGATCCTGAAGTAGCCATGCTGGCGGACGGTGGTGCTGTTACCACCAGCACCGCCTCTCCAGCCGTATTAAGGCCATTAGTACGGTCTGGCGGTGTCCTGCTCGTAGGGCACTGCTGGCAGTGGCAGCGCCCCTTCCTGTTCCCTGCGGGATGACCTCCTCACTGGACAAAGTAAGTTGGGCTTCCGACGGGAGAGGGGGTGGGAGGATGGGGATGTTTTGTGAGAGTGTGTGGTGTCTGCCTGTACGTATGCATGTGTGTGTGAATGTGAGTGTTGTGGTGTATGTATGGTTGTATGCGTGTGAGTGAATGCATGTATGAAAGTTGAAGTGAGTGCGTGTCTGCATGTCAGTGTGTATGCATGCCTGAATGGGTGTTTGGATGTCTGTGTGAATGCTTGACTGAATATGTGTTGGTATGTATGAGTGAATGCATGCATGGAAGTGTAGGTGAATGGTTGTATGCGTACTGCATGTGGGTGTCTGTGTGCGTGTATGCGGGGAGGGAGGGTGTGGGGTGAGGGGCTCTGTGACTGTAGGGAGAGTGGGGGTCATGTGAGTGTGTGTGGCTGTGTGCGTGTATGGCTGTGGGGAGTGGGGCAGTTGTGTTGTGGGTGCGTGTCTGCATGTGCATGAATGGGTGCTGTGTGTGTGAGTGTGTGTGTATCTACTAAGCAAGTACCTAGAGCTTTCATGTATGGGGGTGGAGGTGTTTGTGAATTAATCAGGGGTGGGGTGTGTGTATTTGAATCGGGGTGTGGGGTGTGTGTGTTTGAATCAGGGAGGTAGGGGGGTAAGTTTGGATGAGGCGTGGGTGGGGGCGGTTAGATGCTTGCTGGAGGGGGTGGGTGAAGCCACCTACATGTGACAGGGAAGGAATTCCCTGTCACCGGTAGGCACTACCGCCATGGTTTTCGTGGCGTTGCTGATGCTGTGGAAACCATAGCAGTAGGCCAGCTCATAATGCCGCCACTGGTACTCTGTGGGCCTCTGGGTCGGAGATGAATATCTCCGGCCCAGTGGTTCATACCGCCATGGCGGTATGAGTGGTGATGTAGTGGGTTGGCAACCGCAGCGGCCATACTCACACTCAGAATGAGGCGGTATACACCACTAGCCTCTTCGCAGTGATACCGCCACATTAATCCTGGCGGTCATAATGACCCCCATTATCTTTGAAATAGAGATAACAAACAAACGCTTGACAAATATTGATATATTGATACATGCCATTCTTGTTCCTTTCAGGACTCACCGGAAAACGCAGTGAGAGAGGTGGGTGGTCAGAGAAGCAAACTGAGTATGTGAAACTGAGAAAGGACTCATAACGCTCGTCAGAAGTTTCACTTGAAAAAGAAGAGAAACTTCCCCAACAAAAAGCACAATTGAAAAAGAAAAACGTTGCTGCGGTTACGATACGACATGCCACTCAGGAAGAGGGCTTTACTGAAGAACAGGAAGTGGGCACTATCACCGCTAGACAGTGCGGCAGAGGTCACAATAGTTCACCAGAATCTTCAAAAGCATCTAGAGGTGAAAGCAACCTATGACTTCTTACAAGCTGAGACTGCCGTCATGAGTGTCTCCACTCCCGACAGGGTGTATAAAGCAACTATTCAGTTAGAGGGAGACACAGAATTAATAATAGACGCTATCTTTTGAAACCACGTCGTCTCCATTTATGATATCTTGCAGGCCAAAAAAGATCGGCCACCAGATTTTGTTCACGATCTCTTTTTTGGAGAGGAGGTTATTGAAAATTCCTACTCGCCCGTTGTTCAGAGAAAGCTCATTGAAATGTACGCCATTGATTGGGCATTGGCACAGGCAACTGCATTATATCGCAATCAAGTAGGTTGGGGCAAAGATTCCCCCTACCACATAATACCAATAAAATCGCAACCTCAACCACAATATCCAATAAAGTGCAAAGCTAAAGCACCTGTGAGGGAAATCCTCAGCCAATTAGAGTACCAGGGTGTCATTGAACCCTCAGATTCATCAATGAATAATACACTTTTTCCAGTCGCCAAACCCGACCATTCATATAGAATAGTCTTAGACTACAGACATTTAAACAGACACACACACACATTCGCAATACAAAATGCATACAACACAGCACTTATGAACAATATAATTCACAAAAAATACAAGAGGACCCTGGACAAATCCAATGGGTTTTTCTGCCAACACATAGCGCCTGAAAGTAGGGACTTAACAAGTTTTAGCATCCTTGGCACTCAGGAAAATTCTGACGACTCCCACAAGAGTACAAGAACAGCCCATGACTGTTCTCAGCTCATGAGACATCTATTTCACACAACATTGACCCTGAGACTCTGTCCTATGTGGAGGACATCTATCTCATAGACGACGATCTCGTGCAACATATAAGCTCACATTGTTGTAGGATTTGCCGAAATCGCTACAAATTCAATAAAAAATAAAATAAAAAATAGCCTTCTTTAATGTCCTATTTTTGGTATACAAACTGTTGGATGAAGGCAAGTGCCTTGCGCCCCAACTTATAGAAAAATGCGCACAACTGCAAACACCAAACAATAAAAAAGCTCCAGTCAGTATTGGGCTTTTTAAATTTTGGCAGAACATATATCACAGATTATGCACAACGCATTAAACCATCATTCAACTTAACACATCCTGACTTTCCCAGCAAATTCTAGACAGTCGAACATACACACATCCTTAAAGCACTGCAGAAAGCCATGCTTGAAGCAAAACATCTACAAACAAAGTACAATAAAAAAACATTTGGTCATCAGAGTAATTGCTGGTGCCATTGGTTTCACCTACGTGACATTCAATGAGGTTGATACTGTCCCGAATGCATACAAATCACATTTATACTCTACAACTGAACAACGCTTTGCTCCCACTGAGAAAATCCTCACTGCTGTTCAAATGGCAGTCCTTAAAGAGAGACCTCTGGCCAGAGAAAACGCATCATTGTCATTTCCCCCATCCCAACCCTTGAGGCTGTTACCAAAGCGAGCGTTACTAACGCTAAAGCATTACATACAAATTGGATCCAATGGGCAACGTCTCTGATGGCCACTGATGTTGATTATGTTTTTGACTCCAAGTTACAGACCCAAGAATTCTTACAAAATGAACTTGAACATCCAGTTCCAGCAAACACATTGCCTATTGAACAATATCAGACAATCTTGTATACTGATGGTTCAGTCCAACCAGGAATAGGCACCAAACATCAATACTCCGCCACTTGTGCAGTCGTGAGTGGCTACATGAAGGATGTCAAGTTCCATTCACAAAATACTTGCACGCAGACTCTAGGGGACTGCAACTTTTTGAACTCAAGGCTCTGGTGATGGCACTGGAACATACGGATCCTAAGCAGATGACATTGATTGTTTGTGATTCATATTAATGTGTCCAGTCCTTCAATGAATATCTGTATTATTGGCACCAAAATGGGTTCAGAGATACAAAAGGTAACACCATTAAACACAGACTTCTGTGTGGGAAAGGAGCGGATCTGAAAGAAACGCTATCTAACGTCCATGTTGTACACACACTAGGACATCAGCGTGTTGGAATACACGTTGAAGGCAACACTTTGGCTGATGAGGGAGCCAAATTAGCCGTAGCTATGGCTTCTGTTGCTGCTTTAACTCATTCTATATTCAAAGTGGATGATGAAACACTGGCAGCTGTGAAAGCTTCGACTGACGGCACTTCCTTACCAAAAGCATATCCTGCTAAATATTCCTACCGCATGGCAAGCCTTTTTACAGCCCTAGTTGTAACACCAGGGGTGGGAGATCGTATGGTCCCCAGTAAAGATCTAAGACCTCAGTTAATAAAAGCAGCACATGAGAGAGTTGCTCTGCCCATGCTGGGGTGGCGGCCACAAGTTCACTCTTACAATCACTTTATTGGTGGCCTGGTCGCTACAAGCAGACCAAGCAGTATGTCCTTTGTAGTGACATCTGCCAGCAAATTAAAGAATCCACCGTCAAACACCCACCGCAGACACCCCTCTTTATTTCTAACAAACCACTATGATATGTGTACTTGGACCATTGTGGTCCCCTTACATCAGGCAATGCATACAAATACATCCTAGTCGCTGTGGACTCATGCTCCATATTTTTATGGGTTTGGCCACAATGCTCGGCTGACACTCAAACTGTTATTAAACATATGCAAGTCCTTATTGGCACATATGCTGTTGAGTCTTTCCACTCAGATCAGGACTCTGCTCTTTTGCCTCAAGGGCTTTCAGGGACACTATGTTGTTTGGGGTCCAACTGCATTACTCGTCTCCATTTCATTCTGAGGAAAAGAGTGTCGTGGAGTGACGAAACTTAGATTTAAAACACTCCTTAACAGCCAAGGCATTAGGCACAGGTCATAGTTGGCTTACACACATGTATGGATTCCAGAGAGCACTGAACAATCTGCCCAGAAGGTCCCTGGGGGGCGTACTTCATAAGAGTGCCTATTTGGAACACAGATGTATGTTCCAGATCTTGATGGTCCTGCCACGGAGGCGACAGATACACCCTTTGAAATAAATTAACATCCCACTGTATTGTAGGACTTCCAACAGTTCCGTGATGATAACGCATCTGCCAGTGCTGCCTCCTTGGGAATTAGGGATGTACCAGTAACATCTACTGGCTGCATTTCAAAACTTGGGGATCTAGTGCGTGAAAAGATTGCTGTGAAAAAGGAGTTTGGTCCTTCTTATTGTGCACCGGTTCTGGTCCTGGAAATACATGGTATCAGAACTGTTATTTTACCATCGCTGCCTGGCTCTAAAGAAAATCGCTTTGTCTCCATTGACAATGTCAAGTTATCCCATGTGGCTATGCCTGCACAACAGACCTGGGGCACTCCTGGGTAGTACCCAAATCCCTCCCACCACAGACCAGATTGTTCCTCTACAGGTACTCAACAGCAACGCTGACACCGCTCTGAGCTTGGGGAGGGTGGAAAATGAACTTTCATTAGTTCCACTGACAACAAATTCTACAATTAACATTGATGATAATGACAATTTTATTCAAATTCTACACAAACGGATGGCATAGTCTACTATGAACTGCAGAGGGAATCTTCTGCTAGTTCTCCTCTTCAAAACACAGCTCCAGTTTTTGCACGAACTGCTTCTGGATATTTTGTCGACATTTTCATTGACTCATCTGCCTCTACTGCAACAGAACTGTCAAGAGCACATAAGCTGATAATGTGGCTCAAAATTAACTATTTCATTCTTCCATGGAACTATCTATGGCTCAAATTAACTGTACTTGCCTTACTCCTTTGGATTGGGTTTGTTATTGTTTTCTTTCTCCTCAAGCATGGCCACTACCTTCCTGAATGCTCTAGAGATGAACTAGTGGATGAGGTTCTAAGACCACGGCCGATATTTATAGGCCCCTAGCGCCACCAGAACATCACTTTTAGTGATGGTCTGGTGGCGCTTAGTACAGGGCCGTATTTACAAGGTGGCATTAAGCCACTTTCTGTGGCTTAACACCACCTTGTAAATAGGCCTCTTCCCACGCAGCACTGTGCGTGGAAGGGGTGTGCAATGGGTGTTGCTGTGGGTGTGCCACAGCAACACCTATTTCTTTTTGACACTGCTTCATATGTATGAAAGCTCCTAAACCTGAGGCAACGCCAAAATCTAACGCCACCCCAGGGGTGGGGTTAGCAGGACGAAAAGAGGAGGAATACTTTTATTCCTCCTCGTTTTTTGCTTTTTCTATGCATGCTGCATTCATTCTGCTGCATGCATAGAAAATGCAAAATGGCAGAAATTATTGTTTATGTCCGGGGAAGGTGTCACTTCCTGCGCATAAACAATCATTTGAAAATGACTCTTTAGTACTTCTGTGTGTGCTGCATTATGCAGCACACACAGAAGTGTTAAAGCATCATTATTGATTGTTTATGAGCAGGAAGGGACACCTTCCCACACATAAAAAATCATACCCCTCAAGGCAGACATCCTTGCACGATGGTGCAAGGATGCCTGCATTGGCGCTGGCAGGGAAATTTAGCACCAGCGCAGGGGGAAACGCAGGGGTGCGCTGTATTCCCTTAAATACAGTGTATCCCTGCGTAAAGTGATGCAGCGTGGCGCTGCCAATTTGGATGCAGCACTGCACCACTTTTCTTTAAATCTGGCCCCACATTTTTCATCATACAAAGTCCGCAGAGACTTGTCCCTAGTGAACATTTCAGCCATACCAATTCCTGATGGGATTCTTTGGGATAAAGTATTATTCGATAGATATGGCCCGACAGAGGTCATTCAAGTACCATATGTATTCAAACTTTCTATGAATGATGTAACTACACCAGGAGTGGTTTCTGATGATTGAGATGTGAAAACTGTTGATACTATGATGTCTGATTTACAGTATTATACAGTATTTGAAAATGAAGATATGTAACAATTCAAAGAAAATTATGAGATATGTTCTAATATAATTACTATGGACATTATTCCATTCACAGAGCAAGTACTCCAAAGACTATTTTTAAATACACACAGTGGGCAAGAAGTAAGGGACACACATTAGCCCTGCGAAATGGCATGGGCCATGACTCCTGAAGGCATACACTCACAAACATTGGGTGGGAACACAGGCTCATCTATTAGCTGCGCTCTGTGCCATCAGCTGTGGAACACTGCTATTCCTCAGGACAAAGGCATCATGCACCAACCCTGGATACTTGGCAGTGATGTGGGAGATGTACTGGTCAGCCAGCACACCATCTGGACATTGAATGAGTGGAAACTCTTCCAATTCTTGTACGCTTGTTCATTGGCCCTGAGGAGGACTGAGGCACTATGGGTCCTGTTGATGGCCCCAATAATATGAGGTATATGTCCCATTGCATAGAAACCAGCCTTCACAGTGGGTAAATCATCTACCTGGGGGAATGCGATGTAGCTGCACATGTGTATGAGCAAGGCATACAAAACCCTTGCAAGCACAATAGAGAACATTGGCTGTGACATCCCTGCAGCTAAGCCCACCGTCAACTGTAAGGACCCCGTACCAGTAAATGGAGCACTGAGAGTACCTGCACAAGAGGGGGGATTACTGTGGTGCTATGGTTAGCATGTAGCAGATCAGGCTCCAATTGTGCACACAGCTCTGTGATTGTGGCCCTGTCCAGACGATAGGTGAGTATGATGTGCCGGTCCTCCGGTGTAGCCAAGTCTACAATGGGTCTGTACACGGGTGCTTGCCTCATCCTATTCCTCCACAGTGGTTGGTACCTAAGGGACCCAAATGCAGAAAAGGAGTGTCAACAGGAACCATGAACACACTACTGCAGTGTACACAGAGCATGTTTGTATGCTCGACACCGGAACTGTATAGGGAAGTGCATTCGACTACAATGACACACTTATTAATCTGTACATGTGTACCAGCATTGGAAAATGGCACCTGCCTGTCCTGCATTCAGGGACAGGTGGAAGTAACCTCACATCGCTGGCATTGGCGTCATGGCGGAAGGTGGTCCGCACCACCGTGCAATTCTTCATTTGCCAACATGGCTCTCAATGGAGTACGGGAACCAATGATAATTAACGCCGGCAGTGACGGTGATCCCCGCCGCAGACGTGACCGCCATTTCCTTTCTAACACTTCACTTGATTCCTGACTTTCCACAGAATGACATATCCACTGCATGTGCTACTGTGTCCTGTGTCTGGAACCTGCCATGGCTTGTACTAGAGGGGAAAGGGCCCCAGCCTTCACGTCGGAGGAGTTGGAGTGCCTCGTGATGTGTCTGACATCTGTGCTGAGATTGACCCTGTGCTCCCGTTTTCTCGCCCCCTCTCTCCTTTTGTCATCCTGTTTATGTGTGCATTAGCATCATCTGGCAAAGGAGCAGGGGCTCCTGCATGTGAGGGAGCTGCAGCCCACGGGATTCAGGAGGCAGAGTCCACCAACGCTGAGGGGAATCAGTGGGACGTAGGTTGAGGTGAGCACCACGGTGGGGACAGGAGGTGACACCACTGACTCTGATTCGTCCTCTGATGGGAGCTCCCTGGTGGTGGCAGACCCCTCTGGGACCACCCCAGCTACAGGTTCTACCGCCACCCAGTACCAGCACCGCTCTCCCAGTAGCCCCCCACTGAGTTGCCCATGCCTGCTCACACAGAAGGATGGGCATCTCCTTTGCCCGAGGCACCTCAAGCCCTGCCCCCGTCAGCCCTGCTGCCCTCAGTGAGGAGACTACTGACCTCATGAGATACATCTCTGTAGGGCAGTCAACCATTGTGAATGCCATCCATGGGCTGGCATCCCAGATGCAGCAATGCAATGCCTTCCTGGGGGGCATCCACGGTGGGTTGGCGGCACTACAGAGATCGTTTCAGGCTCTGGCCTCTTCACTGTCAGCAGACAGTGTCCCTGTTTCATCCATCACCCCTCCAAGTACCACTACCCAGTCCCAGTCTCCTCATCCCCAACCCATCCCACGCACATATTCAGACAAGCATGCACCCAAAACTATACACAAGACTCACACACACAAACACAAGAAGCACACTTCAGTCCACAAGCACTCCCACTTGCCACAGGCAACACAAAGACGCACACACAACATCATCCACTGCCTCCGCTGTCTCTCCCTCCTTCTCCTCCCTCACAGTCACATCCTTACTCACACCTGCATGCACTGTATCAAGAGTCCCAGATCCTGCCACCTGCACAGCCTTGCCCATAGTCACCGCAACAGCAGACCTGCAGACATGCACCCCACACACCACATGCGCAGTCGCCACCACCACATGTTGCACACCCACCTCACTTGCAGACACCACCACAACATCCATCTACACGTCATGTTTGTTCTCCCCACCCTGTCTGCCCCCCAGTATCACACATACACTCGCACTCAGACCCCCAACAGGCATCCACCTCACACATGCACACTGTCTTTACACCTGCACCCAAGTCCAGCATACCTTCTCCTCCCCCTAAAACCACTCCTCTACCTCCCATCCCTCCTCCCACATACCGCCCCATTGTCCCTAAGAAGCTTTTCCTTGCCTGACTTGGCCTCTTCCCTCCTCCCTTGTCCTGTCCATAAAAGGAAGGTCACACCACCCCAGCCAGTACCTCAAGCACCCAGTCCGACACATCACCACCCCCAAAGTTTCCAGCTGCCACTATGGGGCAACATGAGTGTGAAGCAGGACTCCCAGAACATGGACACTCCTCCCCTCCCCTAAACGGAGGGCTAAAGTGCCTCCCCCTCCCAAACAGACTGGCAAGACCATGGGACCACCTCCAAAACCCAGGGCCAAGGAAGCCCCAGCGAAGTGCCTGCCCAAGGAGGCCTCCCAGAAATCAAAGGCCAAGGAGGCCCCCAGACATCCAAGGCCAAGAAGGCCCCCTAGAAATCAAAGGCCAAGGAGGCCCCCCAGAAATCAAAGGCCAAGGAGGCCCCCCAGACATCCCTGGACAAGGAGGCCCACCAGAAATCCCTGGACAAGGAGGCCCACAATATAGTGGCTATGGAGCAGCATCCAGAACCAGAGGCCAAGGAGCAGCATCCAGAACCAGAGGTCAAGGGGCACCATCAATGACCAGTGGGCAGCCAGCACCCTCCTCATCCTGTGGGCAGAAAGCTCCCTCCAGAACCAGTGACCAGCCAGCTCCCTCCTCATCCTGTGGGCAGGAAGCACCCTCCTCATCCTCTGGGGAGGAAGCCCCCTCCAGAATCAGTGGGCAGCCAGTCCCCTCCTCATCCTGTGGGCAGGAAGCCCCCTCCTCATCCTGTGGGCAGAAAGCCCCCTCCAGAACCATTGGGCTAGGAGCCCCCTCCTCATCCTGTGGGCAGCCAGACCCCTCCTCAACCTATGAGCCGCCAGCCCCCTCCTCATCCTGTGGACAGGAAGCCCCCTTCAGAAACAGCGGGCAGCCAGCCCCCTCCTCAACTTGTCGGCAGCCAGCCCCCTCCTCATCGTGTGGGCAGAAAGGCCCCTCTAGAACCAGTGGGCAGCCAGCCCCCTCCTCATCCTGTGGGCAGGAAGCCCCCTCCAGAACCAGTGGGCTAGGAGCCTCTCACAATGAGTTGCAACCCCCACCCCCTGAGGTACCTGCCCGTTTCCAACATGATGCCCCTGAACAGTGGAGTCCTGATGTTCTCAGGAGTCAAGTTGGGGCTTGGACTTTGCCCTATGGGCATTAGTTACTTTGGACTGGCCTTTGGGCCTACACTTATTATTACTACAGTAGTGCATGTTTTAGCATTTTACATTTTCATACAAAAGGAATACAGTGGCTGAAACTGTTTATGTTTACTCCGGGGTTCTGTTGCTGATTATTCCTGTGCATGTGTTTCTGGGTGTGTGGTGTGTGTATGGTGTGTGTTGTGCATGTGTGTGTCACTCTCCCCCCTCTCTCCCAACCTTGTGTGCTAGGCTGCTGTACTCACCGTCATCGTCTTCTTTGGCGTTGGTGCTCCAGGACGGCCATGGCGTAGTACAGCATCTGGAATACTTGCAGTTCTGGTTCCATGGCCGACACAGACTCCTGTGTGTCCCTGGAGGTGAGTGGCTCCTTTTAAGTGATGTGCTTCCGCCAGGTTTTAGTGTCATTGCTACCACCCCAGAAATCGTGGCGGCATTCTCTGTCATAATGTGGTGGGCGGATCTTTGTCTTCCACCTGCCTGTAGGTGGCTACCGCCGTGTTCGATGTTCATACCACGCTGGTGGGTTGGTGTTGTACATTGGCTGTCTATGGGAGGGATCACCCCCATGGTCATAATTTGGCGGTCATTCCCGCCAGCCTGTTGGCTGTGATACCGCCATATTAACCTTGGCAGCCAGACGGCCTCCAGGGTCAAATGACCACCATAGTAGAGAGTGACATGTCATCTTTACAACATGGACAAAGTAAGCTAAGATCCATTATGCAGTGAGGTTGGACACTACAAACGCTGAAGGCAGGTCTCGTTCCCTGGCAACATGTGAGCGGAAGGGATATTTTCTTAACATTTAATTTAACACGACAACAACAAATAATGGCTAAGAAAGAAGCAACAAATGTCAAGTTAAATATTGAGAAATTATAAAAGTTGCCTTTTACTGTTGCTGAAATACCATCAGCTGAATGGCTAACACATGGGGTAATAAGTCTGCCCATTTCAACACTTTAATTCACGTCTTGGTTGAGACACATCGCAATAGGCAGATATGAGAGGTTGGGAGATAGTTACATATAGGAGGTGTGGGAGCTTCCCTTCTCGTACAAATGTTTCAATGACATGAAAGAGGTCTTTCTTAACAGTAGTGAATGCAAGACTTCTGTGAGTCATTCGATGGTTTGTAAACAGCTGTCCTTTCACGGGGCATGTAATGTCTCGGCGGCAAATTTGGCTTGTTATCTGAAGGGAGTTCCAGTCCCCCTGATTAAACTTGCATTCCAGGTGCTCTCAAATGGCAGCTATGTTCTCCTTAACAGTGAGAGCTGTTGTGGAATGCGAGCCGGAAAAGCTTATGTCATTTTGATCTCCCAAATTGTTAATTGTTGCGGGAATGTCCTTTTCCCCCCTACAGACCTAAAAGGAGTAGCAGACATCTGGCCTCATATTGTGACTTCTGATGTAAATTTTGACAAGTTGAGCAGACTCAAGGCTTTGTTGTTTCAAAAACATGTGACGCTTACATCTGCATCTGAGACCTGTGCTCTTCCAGTTGCGAGGTCATCAGCAGAGATTCAGTCCTTTTTAAGCACAAATTTTCTGAGACACTATGGTGAACTCATGGGATGAATATTCGATGCGTCCAGTACTACTGGAATCGCCCACTTTTTTAAGGTTGTTGTTTCTAGTTTTGTTCACACCTTCTCCTCCATATTCGGCTGAATGCCTTCAGCCATGCACTCAATATTTTCAAGTGTTTTCGGGGGATTTACGATTACTTTGGCTATAATACGTGGCATTTTGCTGTTGTTACTTTTTCTGCGCAATGTCATTCCCTTCACAGCAAGGAGGACTGAAAGCGCTTCCACCAGCACAACTGTGTTGTGAACGCATGATGCAGCATTTTGGAGCACCAGTCCTGGAACAACTGGAGTGTGAGTGGTCTTTGTCATTCCGACTGGTTTTGGATGGTGTGCAGCCTATGTATCGATGCCTCTGGTGCCACTTCGAGTGTGCACTGAAAGTCTGCCTTTCTACGTAGCGTTAGCTTTCATTGGACGCTGATCTGTTGATGTTCTTGATGAGGGTTAATTATCAGTCATGCGTGTTGAGAGTGCATTTGCTACAGGAAGCCATCTATGAGTTGCCCTTTTGTGGATACTGCATCTCTTAACTCAACGGAGGGCACAACACAGAATGCTGCTGCCTCAGCTGGAGCTCAGCTGGAGCTCAGGCTTTGGAAGATGAGTGCTCTATGGTCTTTCTTGGACATGATTTGGTTATTTTGCCACCTGCCAAAGTGGAAAGTCTCCTGGCTTCAATTGTCCTGAATGTAATTGGCGAGTTCCAAAATAACACTGACTTTTGAATTTGGTCTTTTTTGGCGCCACTTGTTGCTTCAATTGTCCTTCTTATTCCTGCTCCAGTGTCTCTTAATATGTGCTTTACTAACAGGGTTTTAATTTAGACTTATATTAGTTTGAGCTTTTAAACCATCTTTGAACTGGCAAGGGGAGGGTGTTGTATAGCTATTTTAGCCATATTTTAAACATGTTATTTTAGCAATCCAGGCATGCCGTTGTGCACTTTAACCCAGTTTAATTTTATTCAGCATCGCTTTATTTTTCTAGCAATAGCCACATTTTTGCGGTACTGTTTTATCTCCCTCTATCTCATTGTTCTTTCACCTAGGAAAGCATTACGTTCTCAGTAGGATATTTATTTCACTCTGTGCTTTCTCCAAGGCTACAGTCAGATAGGTTTGCCGACAAATGTGGTTTGCTGTGCCTCCAACATTCACAGAAAACACACACTCATACCTGGGGACCATTTCTTAGAATGTCAAATGTTTTTTCATAAAACAATCCTTTGTCCCAAACAGGTTAGAGGGAGATTCAAGCTGGATGACTATAACTGTATGCTGATTGCTTCTCTACAGCTACTTGCTTAGACAGACGAACCCCTGATCTACATGGGGACGGTGTCCTCCTATACTACAGGCTTCATTATCCAGGTATGAGGGGTGATGCTCTCCCAGGGGGAAACCTGAAGGGTAGATCAGGATTATCATGCTGTGCTCAACCATAGCATAGGACTCTTTTTGTGTTTCACTCTACTCATCATCTGCTTGCTTTTATTGTTTTTTATCATCCTAGTTATTGCAATGCATGCCTCTTTATCCAAGATGCAGTTAATTCAATAAACCCTTATTGAACCATATTCTACTCTATTGTCTTTGCCTGTGTGAGACCTGGGTAACTGGGAGAAAGGGATGAAAGCTGATTGACGACGGTTCCCCTGAGGAGTCTTTCTTGTCATATGCCCGGTTGCCCCACTCAATTCTGTTCTTGAAACCCCGGGTTAGGCCGACATGCATCATAGGTGTGGAACTGTACTCAGTACCCACAGTTTATGTGATTCTGCCACCCAAATCCAGTGGCCTCATTAGCATAATGAGAACCTATGCGACAAAAGTAGCATCAGGTAGGAGGGATTTTGAATATACATTTTTTCAAATTGCCAGAAATCTCCCAGTTGTATCATGTGAAACATGGATCTGTCCAGGGACATTTAAAAATAGTCCACCAATACAAAGGGCAGGAGTCAGTGATGTTTGAATATTGAGGTGGATGCCATCAGTCACGTCGCAAAAACTGTTAGATACATGGCACCGTTTCCAGCACTAAAACCATGTCGGGTACAAATTGGGCTATAGTCCTTAATCAAAGACAAACATGTCAGAATTTAGCACATAGTCACACATATTGTTGGTGTTGTAGGCACATGGGAGTAAATGATTGACCTGGGGGACATCACTGTGTGGTAGTAAGTATTGTAGTTGGAGAGGATGCATGTAAATTCCCAAGTGAAATGTATTTAGTTAAAGAATGTGTCACCCTATGCTGAAACTCAAATATACCAAGTATCAACTTGGAAGACTGCCAGTGCTACCAAAGGGCCATATTTACAAGGCCCATGGCGCAGGATGGTGCAGCAAGCATCTTGTTGCGCTGCCCTGTGCCACTGTGAAAGGGAAGAAATGTGCCATATCTACAAGATACATCACATTTATGTCCTCTCCCTCTGCGCTGATTGACAAATGTCTGTCATGTGCCAATGCAGACACCCTTGCAAGGGTGCCTGTGTTGTGGGGATGATTGTTTTTGTGCAGGTAATCACAATCACAAGAGGTGATTTTCTCTTTCTATGTGCATTGCAGAATGCACCACACATAGAAAGAGGAAAGAATGTGGAGAAATAATATTAATTCTCCCCATTGTGCCACCCTGGGGAGGTGTAGACTTTTGATGCCCAGGTTTACAAAACCATGTAAATCTGGGAATGCAAAAAAAAACATGAGTGTTGTGTGGGAACACATACAGAACACTCATGGAAACGCTTCCCTGGTGCAAAGAGATGCAACACAACAACTTGTGCTGTGTTGCCTTACTCCATAATTAAAATGCCATGTAAAGCCATGCAGAGTGACTTTGCGTGGCCTTGTAGAGATGGGTGTACAGCCTGCTCTGCTTGTAAGTCACGCAAGGTGACACACCAGTGGTGCAGGCTGCTTTTAAAGATGTGCCCTAGTGTGACATTCACCATAGACTAATAATTTGCACATAGTGTGACCATTGTCAACAATGATGGAACCAAGAGTTTCTGCAAGTATCATAAATGTAGCAACAGAAATAGGTAGTACATGGGAAGTACATACCAACACACTATTCTGCAGTCTAACACTTTTCTAATGTGTGTAGTGTTGTGCAGGATTAGCGTAACACCTGAGCAAATTCATACATAATGTGCGTGGTAGCCAGCACAAGGCAGAGTCTCATAGTGTACAGTGTGAAACCCAGATAGCTGGAACAACATCATGGACAGAATCACATCACATGCAGAAGATAGGTAGGATGAATACTGCCACAGGGTATGCAGCCAACATGGATGTTGGAAAATGGGTTATTGGTAGGGCAGGTAGGTACCTACACCTAGCAACAAGCCACAAACCTCCACATAAGTACAGTTAGGTCTCAGTAAATTAATCCCAGCTCTACCCTTGGTAGCTTGGCATCGAGCGTCAAGGCTTAACTTAGGAGACAAAGTGTAAAGCATTCAAATATCACACATCAGTAATTAAATAAAACACAGGAAACAGTTTAAAAATCCAAAACCAATTTATAAAAATAGCTTATATTTTTATCTTTAAAATGACACAAAAACGATTAAAATCGGTTCAGGGGAACCGGAGATATGAATTTTTAAAGTATTATTATTTTCTAGCGCTTAGAAACAAAAAGCGCCAATCGGGTCATCTGGTTGCACCAGGACCGGGGCAAAGTCAAACTTTCAGGCCGACCGCGATGGAGCCCTGCTCGGCTACAAGTCGTGGGAGGCCTCGGTTAAAAAGTTACCTTCTGACTTAGTCTCTTTTTTGATGTTTTTCTTCCCCGGGACAAACCTGCCAGTTGAATCCGACCTCCTGGAGCCCTTGTCCGGATACGCGAAGTCGGTTTCCTCGGTGGTGATTTTTACCTTCGGACTTAGTCGTTTTTTCGAGATGAAAATCCTTCGACCGGGGTAAACCTGGATCTTGATCCGACGTCCGTGGAGCCCTTCTCGGATTCGATGGCTGGGAGGTCCCGGTCAACTTTTTACCTTCGGACTTAGTCTCTTTTTTTGATGTTTTTCTTTACCGGGACGAACCACGAAGTCAGGCCGGGTCGCGGTTGAGGCAAGCCGGCTAGAATTTCCGCGTCGGGTCGGTCACTTTATGGAGCTTTTTTTCAAAAATTCTCCAATCTTTTCCAAACTTCTGGGGCTTCACCCAGATGTTCTTTCAAGGTTCTTTTGGGGTCCACAGCTCACCCCAAGGGTCCAGAAGTTCTGTGATGGTCCTTGGGAAGTGCGGACTTCAACTCCCAGAATGCACCTGGCGCAAACTCCTTTTTGGCCACTGGACAGTGGTCAGCTGGTCACTTTTTCAGGAGTTGGTGCAGGGGACTCTGGATAGCAATTTTTCACCTGTAGCAAACAGGGAGTCCCTCCTTGAACCAGTTGAAGCCAGGCAAAGTCCTTCTTGTGGTGAAGCCCAAGTGTGCAGCTGGTGCAGTCTTTCTGAGTGCAGGGTCCAGGTGCAGGCCAGGGGTCCAGCAGGGCAGTCCTTCTTCTCCTTGTAGTTCCTTCTTCTTGAAATTTGGTGGGGATCTGAGGCGTGGGTGCAGGTCTGCCAGTTTTATCCTTGCTCCTGGGTGAAAAGCAGGGGGGCCCTGGTTCTCCAATCAGGGACAGGGTCGTCCCCCTGTGATGACCACTTCCTGGGAAGTGTGGCAAAAATCCATCCCAGAAGGCAACAGTCTCTAAAAATCCAAAATGGATAAATCTGATTTTTGGAGGAGAGATCTGGCTGAGCCCACCCACTGGTGTGGCTAAAAATCATAAACACACCCCTCTCCTGCCCTCTCCTAATCTAATCAAGGGGGCACCTAGCTGTCTGGGGTTGCAGGATGTGGGGGTGTTGCTGGGTGCTCCAGATGTCCTTCTCTGCCTTTGAAGACCAGTTTGGCAGCCCTCCCCCTTCCTGCCTCACCATCTGCTGAGGGGAGATTCTCTCCCCCAAGCACATTCCTTTGTGTGAAGCCAGGCCACTTCACACCTCATTAAAGTAGCCTGGCAGAAGCTGCTGCAGGCTGGCCAATCAGAGCACAGCAGTAAAAACAATGCAGAGCTGAAATTGGCAACTTTTTAGGTAAAGTCTAAACTTTTTACCTGCACTAGTTATATTAAATCCAACAACTGGAAGTTGTGGGATTTATTATAACAATCAATTTGATACCAAATTCTTGGTATGTAACATTTAAGGAGACTTTAAAATTTAAAATAAAGTCTGCCCATTCTAGCCTATGAAGGCCATTTACTTCAATGAGGGAAAAACGAATTTGGCTGTTTTTACCTCACCAGGGCTTATAAATCTATTTTTATAAAGTCCCTGCTTATAGTTACATGGCACCCAGCCCTAGGGGCACATAGGGCACACCTTAGGGGTGACTTATATGTAAAAATAAGGTAGTTTAAGACTTTGGAAGTACCTTTAATTCCAAAGTCGAATTTGCATATAACTTTAATTTAAAAGCAGCCAGCAAGGCAGGCTTGCTTTTAAAATGACACTGGGCACCTCAGCAATGCACCTAGGTGTGCACCACCTATGCTGTGGTCCCTAAACCTACATGCCCTACCATATACTAGGGACATATAGGTAGGTTAACTTAGCCAATTATAATTAGCCTAATTTGCATATCCATTTTACACAGAGCACTGGCCCTGGGACTGGTAAGCAGTACCCAGGGCACAGCCAAGAGTCAGTAACCACCAGTACCTATCCAGAAAGAGTGGGGGTGATCAGGCAAAAAAAAAAAGGACTTTCCTACACTGCCCCCCCCCAGATGAAAGGTGATGGGTACTAACCTACACCCTGGTAGTCCTCATCAGCTAAGTGGAAAAACCTGGAAAGGCCATCTGCATTGGCATGAGCAGTCCCAGGTCTGTGCTCCACTGTGAAGTCCATCCCCTGTAGGGAAATGGACCACCTTAACAGTTTTGGGTTCTCCCCCCTCATCTGCATCAACCATCTGAGAGGTCTGTGGTCAGTTTGTACACGGAAGTGAGTGCCAAACAAGTAAGGCCTCAACTTCTTCAGGGACCAAACCACAGCAAAGGCCTCCCTCTCAATGGCACTCCATTTTTTCTCTTTGGGGAGTAGTCGCCTGCTGATGAAGGCAACTGGGTGATCATGGCCCTCTTCATTAACTTGTGCTAACACTGCCCCAATCCCTTCCTCTGAAGCATCTGTTTGCACTACAAATTCCTTGCTATAGTCAGGGGCCAGTAACACTGGTGCTGAACACATAGCCTGTTTTAGGGTGTCAAAAGCTTTTTGACACTCTGGGGTCCAAATGACCTTCTTGGGCTGTTTCTTGGAGGTAAGCTCAGTTAGAGGGGCCACTATGGTCCCACAATTTTGAACAAACCTCCTGTAATACCCAGTCAGGCCAAGAAAGGCCCTGACCTGAGTCTGGCTTTTTGGAGCCTCCCAATCCAGGATAGTCTGGATCTTGGGCTGGAGAGGTTGTACATGGCCTCCACCAACAAGGTGGCCCAGGTACACAACAGAACTTTGCCCTATCTGGCATTTGCTTGCCTTGATAGTCAGGCCTGCTTGAAGCAGGGCCTGAAGCACTTCCTTCAGGTGGACCAGGTGGTCCCTCCAGGTGGAACTAAATACAGCTATATCATCTAGATAAGCTGCACTAAAAGATTCCAACCCAGACAGGACTCTATTCACCAACCGTTGGAAGGTGGCAGGAGCATTTTTCATCCCGAAGGGCATCACCTTGAACTGAAAGTGGCCCTCTGGTGTGGAAAATGCTGACCTCTCCTTAGCTCTTGGACTTAAGGCAATCTGCCAATATCCTGAGGTCAGATCAAATGTGCTCAGGAATTTGGCAGCCCCCAACCTGTCAATGAGCTCATCAGCTCTAGGTATGGGGTGAGCATCAGTCCTAGTGACTGCATTTAGACCTCTGTAGTCCACACAGAATCTCAATTCTTTCTTCCCTCCTTGGGGATTAGCTTTGGGCACCAGTACCACTGGACTGGACCAAGGACTATCAGATGGCTCAATTACCTTGAGGTCCAACATCTTAGCCACCTCAGCTTTGATGTTGGCCTTGACCTGGTCAGACAGCCTGTACAGCTTGTTCTTGACAGGCAAGCTGTCACCAGTGTCAACATCATGGACACACCAATTGGTGAGTCCAGGGGTCAGGGAGAACAGACTAGCAAACTGTCCCAAGACTTGCTTACAGTCTTGTTGTTGCTGATCTGTCAATTTGGGAGAGAGTACCACTCCCTCCACTGACCCATCTTTTGCCTTTGAGGACAGGAGGTCTGGCAGAGGTTCACCCTCCTCCTCCTTCCCTTCATCAGTGACCATCAGCATGGTCATGTCTGCCCTGTCCTGGTGGGGTTTCATCCTGTTTACATGTAGAATCCTGTGAGGATTCCTGGGGGTGCCAAGGTCCACCAAGTAGGTGACCTCACCTTTTTTCTCTAGGATTGGATAGGGCCCAGTCCATTTGGCCTGTAGTGCCCTAGGAGCCATGGGCTCCAAAACCCACACCAGCTGTCCTGGGTGATACTCAGGCATGGTAGCCTTTTGATCATGCCAGAGCTTCATGAGCTCCTGACTGGCCTCGAGGTTTCTGCTTGCCTTCTTCATATACTCAGCCATGCGAGACCGCAGGCCTAGTACATAATCCAGCACATTCTCCTTGGATTCCTTGAGAGGCTTTTCCCAAGACTCTCTCACCAAGCACAATGGGCCTCTTACAGGGTGCCCAAACAGTAACTCAAAGGGGCTGAATCCGACCCCCTTCTGTGGCACCTCCCTGTAGGCAAACAGCAGGCATGGGAGGAGGACATCCCATCTCCTCCTGAGTTTGTCAGACAAACCCATGATCATGCCCTTCAGGGTCTTATTGAATCTTTCCACCAGACCATTGGTCTGTGGATGGTAGGGTGTGATGAACTTATAAGTAACACCACACTCCTCCCACATGGCTTTCAGATAGGCTGACATAAAGTTTGTGCCCCTATCTGAGACCACCTCCTTTGGGAATCCCACTCTGGTGAACACACCAAGTAGGGCCCTAGCCACTGTGGGAGCAGTGACTGTCCGGAGGGGTATTGCCTCAGGGTACCTGGTGGCATGGTCCACTACCACCACAATGTACCTGTTACCTGAAGCAGTTGGTGGGTCTAGGGGACCAACAATGTCAATCCCCACCCTCTCAAAGGGAGTCCCAACCACTGGCAGTGGAATCAAGGGAGCCTTTGGTTTGCCCCCTGTCTTGCCACTGGCTTGACAGGTGACACAGGAGCTGCAAAACTCCCTGACTTTTTCTGACATTTCGGGCCAATAAAAATGGTTGACCAGCCTGTTCCAGTTCTTGGTCTGTCCCAAATGACCAGCCAAGGGGATATCATGGCTTAAGGTAAGGAGGAATTCTCTATACTTTTGGGGGACCACTACTCTCCTAGTAGCCCCTTCTTTAAAGGCCCTTGCCTCAGTGTAGAGAACTCCATCCTCCCAGTAAACCTTGTGGGTACCACTGGTATCCCCTTGTTCTTGCCTGGCAGCAGTCTGCCTCAGGCCCTCAAGAGTGGGACACTCTCTTTGTCCCTGGCACAAATCTTCTCTGGTGGGCCCACCTGCCCCTTGCAGTTCTGCCAAGTCAGGCAGAGTTTGCAGGGAAGGTGTCCCTCCCTCAGAGTTCAGATCCTCCCCCTCAGGGTTGGATTCTTCCTGACCCTCTGTACTTGTTGGGGCTGGCAAGCCAGACCCAGTGCCTTTTCTCTTTTTCTTGGAGGCTTGGCCCATTGTTCCAGGGTCCAAGTGTCCAGCATTCCCCTGTTGTGCTGCCTGTGACCTGGTCACAGCACACACCCATTCAGGGAGGTCCAGCATCTGTGCATGGACACTTCTTTCCACTTCTGACCACTCAGATGCTTCAAGATCATTCCCCAGTAGACACTCTACTGGGAGGGCAGGAGCTACAGCTACTTTTTTAGTGCCAGTCACACCTCCCCATTCCAGACTCACCATAGCCATGGGATGGAGTTTGGTTCTGGTATCTGCATAAGTCACCTGGTGGAAGACACCAGGTAAGACCTGCTCTGGAGAAACCAGCTTTTCTGCAACCATTGTCACACTGGCTCCTGTATCTCTCAGAGCTTCCACTTCAGTCCCATTGACTTTAGGCCTCTGCCTATACCTCTCCATGATGGGAAGTAAGGTGGCCATAGTTGCAATGTCCACCCCACCCACGGATACTAAGGTGACCTCAGTGTACCCTGATTCCACCCCTGGGCCAACTTCCACCCCCAACCCTACACTAGCAATCCCCTGGGATTGCCCACCAGTGGGGGGCTTCTTGGAGCAGATAGCATCTCCTCTTTTATGTCCTGGCTGATGACAGTCAAAACACTTGCCGGCCTTAGCAAGCTCCTGAAACTTTCCTGCCTTAGCAGGATCATAATTCTTTCCCTGATACCCTTTCCCTTTAAAAGTGAATTGGCTCGGGGCTCCCCCTCCCTGAGAAGTTTTTGGGGACTCTTGTGAGGACTCTTTGGGTTTTTTGTCATCTTTCCCCTGGTTCTTCCCCTGAGAAGAACCATGTCCTCCCTTTTTCTGATCACCCCCTGGGGGTTTCTGGTTAACCCTAGTTCTTAACCAGTCATCTGCTGCCTCCCCCAGCTCTCTGGGGTTGGTCAACCTAGAGTCTACTAGATACTGGCGGAGCCTCTCTTGGACACAATTAGTTAGAAGGTGCTCCCTCATAATCAAATTGTACAGCCCCTCAAAGGTACTTACCCTGTTGCCCTGTATCCAGCCCTCCAGTGCTTTTACTGAAATGTCCACAAAGTCCACCCAGGACTGGGTGCTTGTCTTTTGGGTGTCCCTAAACTTAAGCCTATACTGCTCTGGGGTTAGACCAAACTTTTTAGTCAAGCAACTCTTCATACTGGGGTATGAGTCTGCATCCTCCCCACTCATGGTTAGGAGCCTATCCCTCCCAGAGTTGGGAAATAACTCCCAAAGGAGTGAACCCCAGTATTGAGGCTTGACTTTCCTCATCTGGAGGGCCCTCTCAAAGGCCCCCAGCCACTTATCTATGTCATCCCCCTCTACATAGGCAGGAACCACCCCTTTGGGTAATCTGGGGGCAAAACCCCCACCCAGGGACACCTCAGTTTCTTTCTCGCTGCCTCCATCTTTTTTTTCTTTGCTTGCCCACTTTTTCTTTTCTAGGGCCAGCTTCTCTGCTTCCAAAGCTATGTAGGCTAGCTGGGCTTCCAGCTCTCTTTCTCTGATGGATGGGTTCTCTCCTCCTGAAAGGACCCCCTTCCTACCACTAGCTTTGGGTCTGCCCCTAGTGACTGTATCCACTGAGGACCGTTCCTCCTCTTCCTCACTTAGGCTCGGACGCCTTCCCTCCCCTGAGTGGTTAGAGTTAGCATCTTCCCCTTTTTCTTCCTCCTCTGGAGCTTCCTCTGTCTCTACCTCTTGGGCCTCAGCCCATGCTGTCAGGGATTTAATCAGGATTTGCTTCCTGAGATCAGGGGTTGCAGGCAACCCTCTCTCAATACACAACCCCCTAAGCTGGACTACTGTCAGTGTGGGTAGGCTAGCCAGATCAAGCTCCATGGTTCCCTAGTTTTGTGTCAACAAAAACTTTTTGCAAAAATTGGTAACAAGAATTTAGAAAAATTACAAAAATTCAATAATTGAAATTAATCCAAATTAAAAAAAATTAAATTAAAAATTAAAAACAATTTTTGCACTAGGACAATTTAAAGGATTTTTAATTTGTTTTATCTAAAACTGTAACGTGATATTGAACACAAGTACAGGATCCCGTCGCTGCTTCCAATTATGTTGGAAAATGGGTTATTGGTAGGGCAGGTAGGTACCTACACCTAGCAACAAGCCACAAACCTCCACATAAGTACAGTTAGGTCTCAGTAAATTAATCCCAGCTCTACCCTTGGTAGCTTGGCATCGAGCGTCAAGGCTTAACTTAGGAGACAAAGTGTAAAGCATTCAAATATCACACAACAGTAATTAAATAAAACACAGGAAACAGTTTAAAAATCCAAAACCAATTTTTAAAAGTAGCTTATATTTTTATCTTTAAAATGACACAAAAACGATTAAAATCGGTTCAGGGAAACCAGAGATATGAATTTTTAAAGTATTAAATATTTTCTAGCGCTTAGAAACAAAAAGCGCCAATCGGGTCATCTGGTTGCACCAGGACCGGAGCAAAGTCAAACTTTCAGGCCGACCGCAATGGAGCCCTGCTCGGCTACAAGTCGCGGGAGGCCTCGGTTAAAAAGTTACCTTCTGACTTAGTCTCTTTTTTGATGTTTTTCTTCCCCGGGACGAACCTGCCAGTTGAATCCGACCTCCTGGAGCCCTTGTCCGGATACGCGAAGTCGGTTTCCTCGGTGGTGATTTTTACCTTCGGACTTAGTCGTTTTTTCGAGATGAAAATCCTTACGACCGGGGTAAACCTGGATCTTGATCCGACGTCCGTGGAGCCCTTCTCGGATTCGATGGCTGGGAGGTCCCGGTCAACTTTTTACCTTCGAACTTAGTCTCTTTTTTTGATGTTTTTCTTTACCGGGACGAACCACGAAGTCAGGCCGGGTCGCGGTTGAGGCAAGCCGGCTAGAATTTCCGCGTCGGGTCGGTCACTTTATGGAGCTTTTTTAAAAAAATTCTCCAATCTTTTCCAAACTTCTGGGGCTTCACCCAGATGTTCTTTCAAGGTTCTTTTGGGGTCCACAGCTCACCCCAAGGGTCCAGAAGTTCTGTGATGGTCCTTGGGAAGTGCGGACTTCAACTCCCAGAATGCACCTGGCGCAAACTCCTTTTTGGCCACTGGACAGTGGTCAGCTGGTCACTTTTTCAGGAGTTGGTGCAGGGGACTCTGGATAGCAATTTTTCACCTGTAGCAAACAGGGAGTCCCTCCTTGAACCAGTTGAAGCCAGGCAAAGTCCTTCTTGTGGTGAAGCCCAAGTGTGCAGCTGGTGCAGTCTTTCTGAGTGCAGGGTCCAGGTGCAGGCCAGGGGTCCAGCAGGGCAGTCCTTCTTCTCCTTGTAGTTCCTTCTTCTTGAAATTTGGTGGGGATCTGAGGCGTGGGTGCAGGTCTGCCAGTTTTATCCTTGCTCCTGGGTGAAAAGCAGGGGGGCCCTGGTTCTCCAATCAGGGACAGGGTCGTCCCCCTGTGATGACCACTTCCTGGGAAGTGTGGCAAAAATCCATCCCAGAAGGCAACAGTCTCTAAAAATCCAAAATGGATGAATCTGATTTTTGGAGGAGAGATCTGGCTGAGCCCACCCACTGGTGTGGCTAAAAATCATAAATACACCCCTCTCTTGCCCTCTCCTAATCTAATCAAGGGGGCACCTAGCTGTCTGGGGTTGCAGGATGTGGGGGTGTTGCTGGGTGCTCCAGATGTCCTTCTCTGCCTTTGAAGACCAGTTTGGCAGCCCTCCCCCTTCCTGCCTCACCATCTGCTGAGGGGAGATTCTCTCCCCCAAGCACATTCCTTTGTGTGAAGCCAGGCCACTTCACACCTCATTAAAGTAGCCTGGCAGAAGCTGCTGCAGGCTGGCCAATCAGAGCACAGCAGTAAAAACAATGCAGAGCTGAAATTGGCAACTTTTTAGGTAAAGTCTAAACTTTTTACCTGCACTAGTTATATTAAATCCAACAACTGGAAGTTGTGGGATTTATTATAACAATCAATTTGATACCAAATTCTTGGTATGTAACATTTAAGGAGACTTTAAAATTTAAAATAAAGTCTGCCCATTCTAGCCTATGAAGGCCATTTACTTCAATGAGGGAAAAACGAATTTGGCTGTTTTTACCTCACCAGGGCTTATAAATCTATTTTTATAAAGTCCCTGCTTATAGTTACATGGCACCCAGCCCTAGGGGCACATAGGGCACACCTTAGGGGTGACTTATATGTAAAAATAAGGTAGTTTAAGACTTTGGAAGTACCTTTAATTCCAAAGTCGAATTTGCATATAACTTTAATTTAAAAGCAGCCAGCAAGGCAGGCTTGCTTTTAAAATGACACTGGGCACCTCAGCAATGCACCTAGGTGTGCACCACCTATGCTGTGGTCCCTAAACCTACATGCCCTACCATATACTAGGGACTTATAGGTAGGTTAACTTAGCCAATTATAATTAGCCTAATTTGCATATCCATTTTACACAGAGCACTGGCCCTGGGACTGGTAAGCAGTACCCAGGGCACAGCCAAGAGTCAGTAACCACCAGTACCTATCCAGAAAGAGTGGGGGTGATCAGGCAAAAAAAAAAGGACTTTCCTACAATGGAGAATAGCTGTAATCAGTACAATAGTGGGTTCAACTTTTTTGAAAACAATCATTGTAGGCATTGTGCCAGCCAGTGCAAATCAACTTGACAGATGTGGACAAGATGTCCTTACATAAGTTCATGAATGGTAGGCCCACGGACCTGTGTAACAATATTGCAAATGTTGTCTATAAAGCCAAAGAATACCAAGACATAAAGTCAAACAGTTTAGCTATGTCAACATCTCATAAAGAACACCCTCAACATTGCGCTGTCTCATTGCAGAGGATGTACCTACACCTCCTGAGCATCTGCCTGTCCGGGATGAAGACCTGAATGAGGATGCCAGCCTGCCCACCCTTGATCAAGATACCCTCCGGAAACTCCTAGGCTCTGTTGACTCACCTTCTCCAGGTGCAGGAAGGGCCAACAGTGTTGTGGGGTCTCCAAAGGATCCATCCAACACACAACAACCACAACCAGCTACACCAGCGCCAGCCCTGAATTCTGAGGTCTCGGAGTAGTTTTCCAACATCGGGCAGTAGGAGTCCAGTGGGAGATGCTAGATGTGGTGTGGGTGGGGATGCAGACCATGGCGGGCACCCTAGAGGCAGTCCATAGGTGCCTCAGTCCAAATAAGGACACTTTGTCCATTATACGAGACACCTACACTCTGCTCTGTGGACTACAACAGTCCCTGGCTAATATTGCTGGCACGAACAACTGCTCTGCCAAAGTGGCACTAGCGAGGTTGCCATGGAGCGGGGGTTATACATAAGATCCTGAAGTCCATGGAGCGGAAGCAGGACACATACATCACTATTATGGGTGCCCACCACCGTTACCCTGGAACTCTGTGGGTAAACCAACAGGACATTCTCAGTGCATTGCTGCCTTACTTCTTGGCAGAGAGAAATGCTGCTGTGGAGTGGTGAGCCACGTATTCTGTCCTCGATATGTATGTACCTCCCTTGCTGTCATCTCCAGTGCCTACAACACCACTCTCACAGGAAGAAACAAACACTTCAGAGGATTAATATATGGGCTTCACCTGTTTCCAACGTAAGATTTCCCAATAGCAGTTTTCTATGCCAAGATGTCACTTTCCTCTTTGCCCAATGCTCATAGTTATCCCACTAAACTTTACAACTAGTAACAATCCCTATTTGCTGTCCCATCGGTTGACCTCAAGCATGTCTGTATTGTCAATTTGGTCTTCAGTAATGGCAGGTTGTTAACTCTCCTCATCACTGAAACACTCCTCTACCTCCCCCGACACATTCAGGGGTTCACCCATGGAGTCTGTCCGGACATTCAATGGCATTCAATGGGAGTTGCTGCAACAACTGTGCCTATGCATTAAACAATGTTGCACATGTAAATAAATGTACAGAAACAAATTGGTGTGTTGTATGTCTTCTGGGGTATGTAGTAAATAGAATCTGGGGTATTGTGTGAGTACACAATTAAACTAACTCTCAAAAGAGACACAGGTGTGATGGTGCCATGGACCAAGTACCACTATGTTAGAGAATTTGGTAAGGTTCACCCTATGTGTCTGTAGAATAGTTTGTAGTCACCCAAGCTCCCAAGCATGAATTGAAACCTGTCACATGTTGTAAATGTAAAGGCCACTTTACAGGAACAGTCCTGGTGGGGAGTCTATCTGTGGGCACTAGGCTAAAAACTATACTGCTGTGACAAGCAAATGAGGGAAAGAATCAGTGAGTACTGCCCTGGCAAAAACTGTGTGACCAGGGGGTGCCCAGATAATTGACAATGGTGCACATATTGCATTTGGCATGAGACACCCCTTCACCGAAAAATTAAGTCACAAATCATGGTTTGGCCTGTCTATTTTTTCACATTAACAGCGTCACTTACATAGCTCCAATGTTTCACCTATCATGAGATTATTTCATGCTGAACCTGACAAATTCCTCTCCATATGCATTTCCCCAAGTGTAAAAAACAATGCAAACAATACCAAAGGCATGTAGTTACCACTACATAGACATGTACACTAACTCCTACCCAATAAAATGAGCTAGATTCTTATTTTATTCTAAAAGATATTTTATGTAAAACTGAACAGATCCTATCTAAAAAAAACTTACACTACCTTAACCTACTGAATTTACACTATGGCCCTCATTACAACATTGGCAGTAAAAGCCGCTTACCGCCATGCAGAAGACCGCCAACACACTGCCGCGGCCACGGAATTCCGCCACAGCTATTATGACCCACATCTCGGAATCCGCCAAAATTCAGACACCCACACAAGTCTGCCACACCAAAGGTCAGTGATAAACTGGCGAAAACAACGGGGCATTCCATTGGCGGTACACACCGCCGGTCTCAAAATACACACACTCTTACAAAACATCCCCACATTGGACGTTTCAAAATACACACACCTGACACACATACACACACCACTCCCACACGCCCATTACAATATAAAACACACACCCACATCACCCACAAACCCCCACAACAAAAAATACAGAAAGAAGTCCAGAGAGAGACACCACCAGCAAGTACAACAGCATCCACAGGCACATAACACCATCACCCACACAACTTCCATGCACCTCACACAACACACAACTACATATCACCACACTTATCACCACACACTCCACCCCACACATCACCTACACCACCCCATGGCACGGCAAAGACACCCCAGGTTCTCGGAGGAGGAGCTCAGGGTCATGGTGGAGGAAATCATCCGGGTAGAGCCACAGCTATTCGGAGCACTTGTGCAGCACACCTCAATTGCAAGGAAGATGGAGCTATGGCGAAGAATAGTGGACAGGGTCAACGCAGTGGGACAACACCCAAAAAATCGGGAGGACATCAGGAAAAGGTGGAACGACCTACGGGGGAAGGTGCGTTCCGTGGTGTCAAGACACCACCCGGCGGTTCAGCGGACTGGCGGCGGACCCCCACCTCCTCCCCCACAACTAAAAACATGGGAGGAGCAGGTCTTGGCAATACTGCATCCTGAGGGCCTCGCAGGAATAGCTGTAGGAATGGACTCTGGTAAGTCATATATTAACTACTTATTCCCCCCCACCCCACCTGCATGCCATCACATACTCCCACTCGTACGCTCACCCCATCACACCATCATCTCCATATGTCCCACTGTCACAACCCACACATCTCAATACCATGACCCTGCATGCAACACCTTTGCATGGACCACCGTCACCAAACCATGTCCAATATAGAAACCCACACAGACCCCAAACCAACTATCACAAAAGGGCTAACACAATGACGCAAGCACAGGAGTTGAGGGTACCTCACCCAATGCACAAGATGGCACTGATAGTAAAACTATGCATTTACACCCCAACAGGACCCCTACCCAACGACAACCAGACAGGAGGTGCCAGACATATCCAGTCCCCTCACAGAAGAGGCCCACAGTGATGACAGCAGCTCTGCACGCTTGGATCAAGATGACCAGCCCGACCCATCAGGGACCTCGGGACAGTCGGTGTCCCTGACACAGTCACACACCACCACAGAGCCTCGCCCCTCAGGAAACACGGCCACAGCACCCACCCAGTGGGCCCATCGCTCTATCCCCAGGACACGTCAATCAGTAATGTGTCCACCACTACAGGGACCCCAGGCAAACCCACTAACCCAAGACAATCAGGCACCTGGGGTCAGTGGCAGAGGTCACATGGTTCAGGGGACAGAGGCACAGGATAACAGGGAAGCTGGGAGGACAGCTGTGCGACAAAAGGAGGACAGGCCCAGGGAACCAACACTCCACGAGGCACTCTCCAACATCATGGGAGCTTACCACCATTCCCAGGAGACCATGGGCAACGCACTGGCCAAGTTTCAGGAGACCCAGCGGATGCAGGAGGAACACTACCTGGGGATCAGGGAGGACTTGAAGTCCATTAACACAACCCTGGTCACCATTGCAGGGGTGCTGGCAGACCTTGTCACCACCAGGAGGGACTCAGTGGCACACAAACGGGCCCCTGACACTAGCCTGGATGATGAACAGCACTCCACCTCCGCCGGCGCTAGTGGACAGGAGGCACCGCCACAGGAACAACAGAACACCAGCACCCCATCCCCTACAGGAGAATCAGCCCGCAAACAGTCCCTGTGATCCAGTAACAAGACAGAGAACATTGCCAAGACACCTGCCAGGAAATAAGACCCTCCTGAATGTCACCCTCCTGTCCCACTTTGTCACCCTGTCCACCTCAAACTGCCATTGCTTCACCTCCTATGCCCC
Source organism: Pleurodeles waltl (assembly GCF_031143425.1). Classification (NCBI taxonomy): domain Eukaryota; kingdom Metazoa; phylum Chordata; class Amphibia; order Caudata; family Salamandridae; genus Pleurodeles; species Pleurodeles waltl. The sequence goes on along the minus strand of NC_090442.1, from coordinate 828,373,379 downwards.
ATTGGACAATGCACCTGTGAGACCAAGAAACTGGATTCAGCCATGGACATTCCTCCACCATCACCCCGGCCCATTTACACACACCACCACTTATTTGCACAGAAATAAACACCCTTGAATCACAAATCAATCTGGAGTCAGTCTGTGCTTTTACAAATGTGTAATTGCAAATTCTCTCGAATATAGCAATGTCAATGTACTTGTTCACATACCAATGTTACACAGCTGTAGGCCAGGAGTAAAGATAGCAGAGGGCACAAATTGGGACCCAGATCTGTGAAATTGAAAGCCAAAGTGACAAGTCAAGGTCCATATACAGAGGTAAAAAGACAGATTTATGCTAGGTCCTACAATAGTATGAGATGCGGGAAGCAGTTCCATCTTCTTACCTGTCTCTCACTGGAAGTATTGCATGATGATGTTGTTTCGGTTGTCTGCATCTTCTTCATCTGCCTCCTCTTCTTCACTGTCCACAGGCTCCACAGCTGCCACAAGACCACCATCTGGCCCATCCTCCTGCAGAAAAGGCACCTGGTGCAGCAAAGCCAGGTTGTGCAGCATACAGCAGGCCACGATGATCTGGCACACCTTCATCGGTGAGTAGTATAGGGATCCACCTGTCAGATGGAGGCACCGGAATCTGGCCTCCAGGAGGCCGAAGGTGCGCTCAATTATCCTCCTAGTTCACTCATGTGCCTCATTGTAGCATTCCTCTGCCCTTGTCCTGGGATTCCTCACTGGGGTCAGTAGCCATGACAGGTTGGGGTAACCAGAGTCACCTGCAAATATCGAGGGACAACTGTTAGACATCCTCCAAACATTAGGGAATCTCCCATACCCAGACAGCAAATGAAAGTGTGTGGGGACTTTCCACACACGGTGCCTCTGGAGTTGGCCCATCACATAAGGGATGCTGCTATTCCTCAAAATGTAAGCGTCATGCACTGAGCCAGGATACTTGGCATTCACATGGGAGATTACTGGTCTGCCAAACACACCATCTGCACATTCATAGAATGATAGCTTTTCCGGTTTCTGTACACCTGTTCATTCCTGCAGGAGGGGGGGGACAAATGGCACATGTGTACCATCAATGGCACCAATGATGTTGGGATATGTCCCAGGGTATAAAAGTCTCCTTTCACTGTTAGCAAATTCTCCACTTGAGGGAAAACAATGTAGCTGCGCATGTGTTTCAGCAGGCAGACAATACTCTGGACAACACGTTAGAGAACATTGGCTGAGACATCCCTGTTGCCATGGCCTCTGTTGTTTGAAAAGACCCACTGGCCAGGAAATGGAGTACTGACAGGACCTGCACTAGAGGGGGTATTCCTGTTGGATGGTGGATAGCTGAAATCAGGTCTGGGCACACAGTTCCTGGATTGTTGCACAATCAAGTCTTTAAGTGATAATGATGTGTCTGTCTTCCATTGTCGACAGGTCCACCAGGGGTCTGTACACCGGAGGATGCTGCCATCTCATCACCTGCCCCGGCGGACGTGCCCTATGGAGGAGAATAATGAGCATAGGGTCATACAACACTTAGGTATCACAATGCTGTTTCGCTAAAACGTCTCAACTTCTCAATGTGTCTTTGTCTGTCCGTATTCCAGCCCTAAATAGGTGTGACACAGTTATTTGGGCCTGCCATGTGGACCCCTGAAATGGTGGCTGCCTGACCTGTAAGGTAGGACAAGGGGAAATGAGGTAATCAGTCAATCAATTTGTAGAGCGCGCTACTCACCCGTGAGGGTCTCAAGGTGCTGGAGGGGGGGGGGGGAACTGCGCTGGAGTTGTACACTGTCGCGGTAGGCGGTCGAAGACCGTGGTGCAATTCAGCATTGGTTAACATTGGGCCCTATGGGTTCCAGGAGCCAATGACGATGTAAGCCGGCGGTGACAGTACGCACCGCCGCGTACGTGGCCGTCATTTTCTATCAGTCCACTCACTTGATACCTGACCTTCAACAGGAGAGGACCTACACTGCAAGTGCTGCTGTGACCTGTGTCTGGAAGCAACAATGGCTACAGTCTGGGGAAAGGGCCCCTGCCTTCACTTTGGAGGAGTTGGAGAAACTAGTGGATGGGATCCTCCCCCAGTACACACAACTGTACGGTCCTCCAGACAAACAGGTGAGTAAACTGTGTGCATGGTGGATGACACATGATTGTATGGAGTGTCATGGATGGAAGAGGGAGGGGAGGGGGACAGGCCAGCATGTGAGGATAGTGTCTGTGTGTGTATGTCTTGGCCAGGGTGGGAGGTTTTTAGGCAATGCGTGAGAAGCACAGGATAGTAACATCCATCCTTACTTCACTTTTCCTGAATGTCGGCGCCCACCAGAAGAAGGGGATTTGGCGTGCCATCGCCAAGAAAGTGTGGACCCTGGGGGTCTACCATAGATGGAGCACCCACTGCTATCAAAGATGGGACGACCTGCGCCGCTGGAGCAAGAATACGGAGAGGGCCCAGCTGGGGATGGCCTCCCAATGTGGAAGGGGTGCCTTGTAGCACCATGACCACCCTGATGTACCGGATCCTGGCGGTGGCATATCCGGAGTTTGATGGGCACTTGAGGGCATTACAGCAGCCACAAGGGGGTGAATACACTGTCATTCAGCTGACTCTGGGCGCTTTAAGAGGTTTCTGGGTGGGGGAAGGGGGCTGTGGGTTCCCCTAGGCCAGGGCAGATGCGCCAAGGTAGATCCTTTGTTTAGCAGGCTCAGTGCCACTCCAACCCCAAAAGTGGTAGTGGCCCTCTACACCTAGTCAGGCTCCTGTGGGTTCCAGCTGTGCATCAAATGGGTCTAGGCAGAGTCCCCCATGGGCATGTGTTTTTCCTCTGCATTGTTAGTGCATGGGCTAGTGCATAGGGCTGGTCCCTGTGTGTTGTGTCTGCCAACGGTAGTGGTGTTGCAGGCACTGACCATGTGTCTCTTCTGTCTTTCTCCCCCTTTTCCTGTGATCCTGTCCTTGTGTGCATTAGCATCATCTGGTGGAGGAGCATTGGCACTGGAGCAGGAGGGAGCTGCAACCCACATGGCCCAGGATGGTGAATTTACGGAATCTGAAGGCACCAGTGGGACGGAGGGCGAGGGGAGCTCCACGACAGAGACTGGTGCATACACCAGCGACAGCAACTCCTCCTCTGATGGGAGCACCCTTGCGGTGGCGGGCACCTCTGTTCTCACCACATCAACAGGTACAGCCGCCACCCCCCCTACCAGCACTGCCCTCCCAGCAGCCCCTCAGCATGTGTCCCGTGCCCGTTGACCCAGGAGGGTGGGCATCTTCTTCGCCGCAGGCACCTCAGACCCTGCCCTAGTCAGCCCTGCTGCCCTCAGTGAGGAGGCTATTGACCTCCTGAGATCCCTCACTGTCACTGTTCGGCAATCTACCATTTTGAATGCCATCCAGGGTGCTGAGAGGCATTTGCAGCAAAGAAATGCATACCTGGAGGGCATTCATTCTGGGCAGGCGGCCCAACAGAGAGCATTTCAGGCTCTGGCCTCAGCACTGATGACAGCCATTGTCCCTGTGTCCAGCACCCCCCCTCCAACTTCCTCCACCCAGACCCAATCCCCTGTACCTCAGCCCATCCCAAGCACACCATCAGACCAGCATGCACACTCATCAACACACAAGAGTGGACATGGCAAACATAAGCACCACACATCCCGCCGGCACTCACACAAGCACCATCGCCATGTAGACACAGCAACATCCACTGCCTCCACTGTGTCCCCCTCCTCCTCGTCCTCCTCCTTCCTTCCTGTCTTGTCTCCACTCACCGCCCCCACTACCATTCACACATCCCCTGTGTTCTCTCCCAGTGCGTCTGTGAGCCCTCCTCCCAAAGTACACAAATGCAGGCAGACACCCACCCAACAGCCATCCACCTCACAACAGCCTCCGGCCCATGCACCTTCACCCAAATTCAGCAAACGTACACCTCCTACAACCACTACCTCTTCCTCCACTCCCAAGCCCCTTCCATCTTCCCGTCCCAGTGTGTCTAAGAAACTTTTCCTGGCTAACATTGGCCTCTTCCCTACACCTCCCCCCTGTCCTTCCCCAAGGGCCAGGCTGCCCAGGTCCCAGCCCAGCACCCTTAGCCCCCAAATCCCCAAGCACAGTGGTCACAGCAACTCCGGTCTCATCATGGGCGCCACCCATCAGGGCTGCCAGTGTGCCACCTAGCGAGGCCAAGGAGCAGGCCATTCCGCCACCTGCCACGGTGAAGAAGGTGCCCAAATGCCGGAGGGAGAAGCTGCACCTACCATCGAGCAAGGGCTCCTCCAAACCAAAAGGGGACAGTGGCAAGACACCAGCAGCAAAATCAAAGGTGGGGAAGGGACACAAGCTGAAGAGCAGGACAGGGCACAGTGGCTCAGGCTGAGGGACCAGAGTCACCCCTTCTGTCAACCAGTACATCAACCTATACTGCGGTGGACACCACCACCTGCACCGCCACCTGCACTGCCACCAGCACCGCCACCTGCACGTTTGCTGCCTCACCAACAGTCCCCAGCAGCATCCCCAGTGGGCCTCAATAGGAGCTGACACATGCACCACCACCAGCACCTCCGCCACAGACACCGCTGCAACTACCGCCACCACAGCTGACATGGCAATCATCCCCAGTGGGCAGCCATCCGAGGCTGCAGGAGACGTCCTGGACCCTGCCCAGCGTCCATGAGGCATTGCCCTCAGCACAGTTTGTACCTGCAGGTGGCTGTCGAAGTCGCAGCAGGGGGGAGTGTGTCTCTGAAGCACTCTGGGCACAAAGCCCCCTCCAGAACCAGTGGAGGATCACATCCACTACCCGAGTCCCAGGCAGGATGAAGCACTCTGGGCACAAAGCCCCCTCCAGAACCACTGGAGAATCACATCCACTACCCCAGTCCTTGGCAGGATGAAGCACTCTGGGCACAAAGCCCCCTCCAGAACCACTGGAGAATCACATCCACTTGAGAAACTGTGGCTTTGCACTCCCAAGGATAGAGCAGTGGGCAAACCACCCACTGGAAATTCTTGAGAGACTGTGGCTTTGCACTCCCAAGGATTGAGCAGTGGGCAAACCACCCACTGGAGAGACTTGAGAGACTGTGGCTTTGCACTCCCCAGGATTGAGCAGTGGGCAAACCACCCACTGGAAAGACTTGAGAGACTGTGGCTTTGCACTCCCCAGGATTGAGCAGTGGACAAACCACCCACTGGAAAGACTTGAGAGACTGTGTCTTTGCACTCCCCAGGATTGAGCAGTGGGCATGGAGCCCCCTAGTGCAGCCTTGGCATCTAGCGTTCATCCGGCTGAGGTGCCCCCCTTCCATTCCCCCTTAGGTGCCTGTGTTTTTGTTTACCTGATGCCCCTGCAGTGCTCTCTCCGTTTCGTGTCAGGTATCTTGTGTGGGCTTCGCCCATGAAATTTGGGAGCACTGGTCCGCGGCCAATGATTTGAACACTATCCGGACTTGTGTAGTTGGTGTACATATTTGTATATACGGATTTTTTAAATTGCCCTATCTGATTTTTCTTAATTACACTTGTTACAATCATTTCCTTTTGTCCTGGTGTTCTTCCAGGTGGTGAGGGGGTGTATATATAATGTTGTTGCATGTATTTGTGTGTATGGTGTTGTGGGGCTGGGGTTTTGCGTGTTGCGTGCGTGTGTCACTCTCTTTTCCCTCCCACCCTCCCCTGTGTTGTAGGTGCAGTACTCACAGTGGTCGGCTATGGCATCTTTCCTGCTCCTGATACAGGAGGAGGAAGTCCAGCATGGGCAGGACTTGTAACTCGGGCTCCATGGCGTCCTGGTTCCTCGTTTGGTGTTGAGAGGTGAGTGGTTTCCGTTCCAAGTCCTGTTTCCGCTGTGCTTTTGATAGCGTTGGTACCGCCCGGAAAAGGTTGCAGATAGGCCTCTTGTAATAGTGTGGGTGGTACTTTGTCTTCCACCTGTCTGTTGGCGGTTACCGTCGCGGTGTTTGTTTCTACCGCTGTGGCAGTCGGAGTGTTAAAGTGTCTGTCTATGTTGATGGTTTCCGCCATGGTCGTACACCCATTTCGTTTTCCCGCTGGACTGTTGGCGGTATTACCGCTGCTTTAACACCAACCGCCAGGGTTGTAATGAGGGCCATTGTTCTGTAGCCATTTTAGTTATAGCTTCATACACATTATTTTAACACACTAGGCCTGCCGCTGTGCACTTTAACCTAGATATATTTTATTTGCCTTAATTTTATTATTGTTACAATAGCCACTTTTACGGTCTTGTTTTATTTCTTTCTATCTAACTGTTTTCATCTAGGCCAGCACTCTGTTCTCAAACAAGACATTCTAGCTCACGCTGTGCTTCTTCCAAAGCTGCAGCAAGATAGTCTGCCGGTGAACGTGGTATAAGTTTAGTCTCTGACATTCATAGAAAATACACATCCTTACGTAGGGACATTTTCTCAGAACATCAGCTGTTTTATTATAAAGGCACTTCCCTGTCCCTTACACGTTAGAGCAGTGGTCTTCAAACTTTTCAGTGCCGCGCCCCCCCAGTTGAAAAATAAAAATCATTGGGCCCCCCTCAGAATTTTTCACAATTATTTTACAAAGATGGCAATGTTTAAATAGGTCTAAACCTATATAAACATTGCAATTAGGTACTGTTACCTTTTTAAAACTGCAATAACATGCTTCTGCTTGAAACAAAGGCATGTTATCTGTATAATATTTCTTTTGCCCAGAGTTTGGCGCCCCCCCTGGGATCACTTGAGGCCCCCCAAGGGGGGCCCTCCCCCCAGTTTGAAGACCTCTGCGTTAGAGGGAAATTCTAGCCAGAGAACCACTTGCTCAGGTATGGGGATGATGTCTTCCCAGGGGAACCTGAAGGGCAGAATTAGAGCTTAACACACTGTGCTCTATTATAGCCTAGGTAGGAATTAGTCTCTTGACTGTAGTGACAATATGGTAGCATTATTTCTATGCTTCACTCTCCTTGTCACGATTTTAATCTTTTCATGCTGTATCGTCCTGGTTATTGCAGGCCACGCTTTGCTATCTAAGATGCAGTTGCTTCATTAAAAAACATTACTGAAACCTATACTGCTTCTGTTTGTCATTGTGTATATGAGACTAATGTAACTGAGAGAAACGGATAAGACCTGAGTGACCATGGCTGCCCTGAGAAACCAGTTATGTCATATGCTCGGCTGCCCAATCATCCCTGCCCTTGGGTAGAGATGAGGCACTGCTAGTTAGCCGGAGCAAAACCCGGATTAGGGCGACAGGTGTCACCTGCATGGGTCAGACTCAGTCTCCCACACCACAGGCAATTCTGCCGTTCGAATTCCAGTAGTCTCATTAGAATAATGAGAACCCACGCGACAATATAACATGGCCGGTCAACCCCCACCCACCTTACAATACATCTACATGTAGAAACAACTTACACTATATCTATACAAAACCCTTCGTACACCTAACAGCCTAAACAAATATATATTTTCTTTCAAATATTTTTTTTAAATATTATATACACATATAGAACACCTCACCTCCCTATCCCAAAAACCCAATACACCCCTGTCTGCTACAATTGTACCCACCCAAACTATAAACTATGAAATACTAAACCTATACTACATCTACACTAATTAATCCTACACTAAGCTATGCAAACATTATTAACTTTAAAAAACTAGCTAAACGGGGAAGAGCACAATGTATCATGTGGAACATTATGGTTGAGAGGTTTTTTTTCACATCCTGTCTAATTTCATGCAAAAGCTGGAGAACAGAGTCCATCTTATATTCCAATCCAGCTACCCTGTATTTCAGGTCTGAGATGTCTTTCAGCATTATTCGTTCAAATGAACTCATGTGTCTGGTACTTTTAGCTGGTAGCAATGCTGGTCCAGTTGGCTGGCTATGTGATGTGCTTGAAATGGGGTCTGCTGATCCCCCCTGGTCTGCACTGTCAGCCTTTGATTTTGTACTTTTTTTGTGGGTGTCTCAGTGGTAATGTGCCATTTTCCACAAGCAACCTCATTAGCATGTCTCCTGTTCATTGCCTTAAAGGATTTACCAACAATCCAGATGTGGCTGAAGCGTTCTGCCTTTATGTAGTGTTGTCTTTTCTGGTCAGGGGTTGTGTTGTCTGTGACAGGGAAATGAAATACTGCCAACCCAAGTGTCACTAGAAACTGGGTTGATCAACATTAAATTGAGCTTGTTTTGCAAACATCACATGTTGAATTTCCTAGTAATAACAATTAACCCAAAGATGATAGTGGGCGTACATCCACATAATGTTTCCCTAAGAAAATCATAGGGTCAAAGTACCCTGCCACAGCAAGCCTTTTAGAATGTAATTGCAACATCCTAGTACATCTATGTGTGATGTCATGAATACAGATTAGGCTTTGGAAAAATGCTGTTGTGTAACCATGGTATGGTACACCTGGTCTATTTACTGATCATTAGTGTCCCTTCTACAACCAGCAATGACATGTATTCCATTGGCATTAGCAAAAGTAAGATGAGCAATGTCTGTAAAATACATACACTGTGTGATGACATTGGGTACCTGATATAGCAACAACACATGTCTGGACACATTGCTATATAGAATTCACATGTGCCAGGTATGAGATCTCAGAGTGGAGGGTGTATACATGGCTCACATCACACAGATAGGTCAGATAAATACTCTGTATTATTCCCTATAATAAGTAATTAAATCCCATAGTGGAGAATGCCACAGCTTATAACATGCAGACACGGTAACTGCATGTGTCCCACTACACAGCCTAGTGTTGGACCATACAGTTATAACTGTTATCTTGCTACACATCAACACTCAGAACATCTATGTGATGGATGTATTCATGCATGTTCTACATCTCATCTGTCCAGGTATCCTGTGATTGCTGGCCAAAGTGTGATCCTTATTGATATAAATAATGAAGAGTATTGTGTGCAACACATTATAAAGGTTCAGTGTCTAACAATGCTGTGCAGACATGCCTCTGATCAGATTCACTTTGGCATTAAGATAAGAAGACAGGGCAAAAGTATGTTTATGTGTCCACCAAGGAGTATACTACATTACACAAAATGCGGGAGGGACTTTAAATGCCTTGCTATGTGCAGATTGGTAACACCTGTGTTTGATACACTAATTGGATTATTGTAAAGTTCCTCTGTCACGCAGGGCCTCATATTTTGGCACACACAATGGTGCCTTTTTTAATTGCACACATTAGGACATCATGCCTGCCATTCCATGTTCTGCCAAGGATTGGCCATATAATTTCTGTCCTTACTGCTGTGTTATTCTTCTCCTCCTGTGTGTACTTGCCCAAAAAGTTTGCCAGAGAATGCAATGTCATCAACTATGTTACAATTGGGCATATGACATGCATTTGGAAGTGTTATCATCTCCTGCCATGTTCACATAAGAATACACTACTACATGAATCCACAGATTATGCCATTTTAGTCATTGCGCCTATCTGAAGCCACCCATCATGTTGTCCATCTGATACTGGCTATATATTCACTCTGACAATAGTCAGATACACCTGCACAAGCAGAAAATCAAATGTCGCTTTCAAATATGACCTATTATGATATATGCTTACTTTAGGCATATTCCCAATTATTTGGCATGGCCCAGCCCTACTAGCCATCTTGCTGTGCTGCTTTGTGTCAAAACAAAGGGACAAAGGGACAAAGGGACATGAAAGTGCCATATCTACAAGATAATGCACATTCCCCGCCCTCCCTGTGTTGACGCACAAATTGCAGCAATGCCCCAATGCAGTCACCCATGCACCATGGTGCAAGGGTGCCAGTGCTGCAGGGATGAATGTGTTTGAGCAGAAGGGGACACCTTCCTGCACACAAAAAAAATCAATGGAGGCAATGTACTCCTACTATGTGTGCAGCAGAATGCAGCACATATGGAAAGCATAGCATATGTGGACAAATAATATTATTTCTCCCTGTTACACCACCTACATGCCACCAAAGGGGACACATAGGCTATTGATGTATTCTGAAGTTTAGAAAACCTTGTAAGTCTGGGAATGAGTCAAAATCCATGGGTGTCGCTTGGGCACACCCATGCAACACTCATAGAAATGCCTCCCTGACTCACAGTAATGCAACGTATTGATGTGCGCTGGGTTGCCTTACTCCATATCTACCAGGCCATGTAAAGCCACACAAACTGGCTTGCCTTGGCCTTGTAGATATAGGTCGGCAGCCTGCACCTCTGGTACATCACAAAAAGTGATGCACCAGTGGCGTAGGCTGTTAGTATATATGGGTATTTGTGTCCAAGATGCACATTGAAACAGGCATTTCACACAGCATCCCACATCACACACAATCCTTGCACTACACAATATCCATTCAGGATGATACTCACTGGTAACATGAGGACCTTGAAGCTTACAATCTCTCCAACTGTGTATACCTCGGGTCCACCATCCAGACATAACATGAAATATTGCACTGTGATTTCTGAACACAAACATTGTGGGCATGTTAAGTACAGTACACATGAAAAGCAATTTTCTATGTAAGTTTTCAGTTTGCAATTATTTCAAATGCACAGTTAACATGCATAAACTACACACATTGGTATAGCAGATTGTATTAGACACATATTAGATGTACCTTAACATGCATTTGTTGGGCAGCTGTAGTAGCATGCAGAATACCTAGCTAGTCCAGAATGTCCCAAGGATAGCACCTCCAAAGATGACATATAAAACATTTACCAACAACATGTATGAGATACTTTCTGATGTGCCTAATACAGCCTATCATAGAACGTGGCAACCTTATATGTGAGTGTTGACCCCTGTAACAGTCATCTGGAGTCATTTACTAGAGGCATGATCAACAGGTGTGCCAATTATTAGAAGCACTCCAGTGGCTCAGCTCTCTTAGTTATGTCTATGAAGCAATGCCATGCCACCCTGCATATCTTGGCATACAATCAGAGGTATGGAGTGAGGCAAGGCTGTGAAAAAGCACAGTATAACACAATTCCATATGAGGGAGTCATACCTTTAACATTACAATTGCTGACCCACACTACACCTTCTCAGGACTCATTAACAATGTAGAGCAAGTAATGCCTCATCACTAGGTGCCATACCCAGGAGAGGCCTACCTAGGAGGAGCATCAACATCTAACTCAATTTTCTTCTGTACTGTATGTGTGTTGCATTATAATGCACACATTGCAAAAGTCAAACAACTCCTCTGAATATCTTTGTTCATGAAGGTGTCCCTTCCTCTCCAAGTACATTCTTGTTGAAAATGCTGACATGCTCGCACCATGGGGCAAGGATGGCTGGGGTTTGTGCATGCCAAAGCATTGTGCACCTGTGCAGGGAAAAAGATCAGGAATGCTTCATATGTGATAGATATGGGGGAAACCTGCACTTTTAATTTGACACATGGTAGTACTGCAAGGTTTCGTACAGTGTGCCTCTGGGGAATAAAATGGGACGTGTGTCCCAATAGTTTAGTGGGGGCATGAATCTTTTGTGTATACACATATGTTTGACACTTAGGGCCATGTTTAAAGGCATCTTGCACCACTGCTGCATCAGGATTTAGGCCCATGTCCACAAGGCCATGGAAAGCTACTTTGGGGGTTATTATGAACAGGGCGGTAAACACCACCGTGTTCATGCTGGCGGTCTTTCCATAGACCGCCAGCCCCCTTGAGAACCCGCTGGCTGCATTCTGAACATTCTGCTGGGCAGGCGGGCAGAAACATTGTTTCCGCCCGCCGGCCCAGCAGAATGCAGGGCCAGGGCATTGCCGACGGCTCCACATGGAGCCGTTGTCAATGCCTCAGTGCGGCGGGTGCAGCAGCACCCGTCGCGAGATCACTGCCCGTAAATTGGGCAGTGACCTGCGCATCGGGGCACTTCAAGGGGGCCCCTGCACTGCCCATGCCAAGTGCATGGGCAGTGCAGGGGCCCCCTTAGGGGCCCTGGAGAACCCCTCCGCCATCCTTTTGATGGCGGGGGAACCCGCCAGGGAAAGGCTGGGGGAAACAGGGTACATTATCGGATAATGTAATCCTCCATCGTCAGGCTGCCTGTCGGCGGTAGCCTGACGGAGGCCACAGGCGGCCCGCTAAGTGTATAATATATGGCGGTTCAGACCGCCATGCCGGTGTCGGTCTTTTCCCCGCCGCCGGCATCGTGGTCTGAACCACTGGGGTTCATAATGAGCCACTTTGTGTTGTTTCTCATGCCCTTGTAGACATGGAGTAAGACAAAGCAGCGCAATTTTCGGCCTCGGCTCACTTTTTTTCAAAGAGGCATTCCATGGCTGTTGCGGTGGGTGTTTCCACGTGACACCCATGTATTTTGACACATTCCCACATTTACAAGTTTTTGTAAACCTGGGAATGTGTCAAAAACCTACGCCACCTTAGGGGAGGCATATGGGAGATTCTACTAGAAGAAATACCTTAATTTCTCAAGTTTTATTGTTTTTTTGCTATGTGTGCTGCATGCTGCAGTACACATAGGAGGAGGAAATACATTTTGGGGCTGTTTATGTGCATGAAAGTGTCCCTTCGTGCACAAACTCAATCATCCCTGCAATGCAGACACCCTTGGTGCAAGGGTGACTGTGTTGGCACATGGCAGCCCATTGTGCACCTGCGCAAGGGATAATGACAAAAATGCTCCACATTTTGTAGAAATGGGGCATTCCTGCCTTTTAAATGTTGACGAAAGGTAGCACAGCAAGAAGTCTTATAGCCCTTAAAGTATGACCCAAAAACATTTTTAGGCAATAGACACACAGGTAAATTATCACAAAATATGTGTACTTACCAACTTCATCACCAACTTTGATGGTAATGTAGTGCAGCAGGTCACACTCATGGCTCACCACATCTGCCTAGTGATGCTTCAGCTGGTGGACTGTCTGTTCAATCTCAAACATTCATTGCATGTGTTTCTGTACCTTTTCCCACTGGTTTTCCCATTCCTTTGTGGGATAGCCCTGTATAACCCTTCCATCACTTGCAATCATGTTTGGCAGGTAATAGGACACTAGCTACAATTAACCTCCAAACTCCTGGGCATTCATGCTCTTTGCCCAAAACTCTCAATTACCCCTAACTACAATAAACCCCAAAAGACAGACACCCAACAATACAAAACACTAAACAATCTGCCACACAATTACAGTACACAATATAAAACTACAGGGGCAGTACAGGGAGAGCACACACAACAACAATTTTCAAATGCAGAAATGCAGAATGTAGCACACAGAGAATGATTATCCAAGGAGAAATTAAAGTATTTCTCCATGTTGTGCCTCTCTTATGCCCATGAAGAGACAGGGCCTTTTTATGCATTCCCAGAGTTATGAAACCTTGTACATCTGGGAGTATGACAAAATCCATTGGGTGTTGCGTGAACAAAGTCCACCGCAAAATTCATGGCATCCCTCCCAGGTGCAGTTGAAGGCAACACAGTGCCTTGCACTGCACTGCCTTACACCATATGTGTGAGGTCATGAAAAAACATTCAAACTTCCAATGCATGGGCTCTGTTATGTCGAGGCTGTGTGTGTGGTGCTGACCAAGTATTACCTATGTAACAAGACCTGCACTGGTCATGGGTCGGCAGGATGGAAATAACACACAAGACACGAAATGGGCGGCCCTCGGGGTCTTTATTAACTTGAATCCCCATGTAATGGTTGGAACTGACAGACAGGGCCTCCATGTGAGAGATGTTGTCACCCACTCCTCGATAAATGCATAATGCACTAGGACTGAGTGTTCTGGTGGTGTGGGGGAGTAAGTCTGTACTCCCTTAGGAATGCATACAGTGCACATTCCAAATTCTGTCCTTCCACCTGTGCAATTCAAAGTGTTCTCATGAAGCGCTCCACTTCTCTATTTGCATGGTGCCACTTAGGTGAGATTTCCTGGTGCAAGGTGTTCCTCGACTTAATATATCCTGCAAACTGTTGGCTGGGGAACAGAGGTCCATTGTCCATGCGGAGTTCTCGTAGAAGGCCATGGGTGGCCATGAACTTTTCCAGGTGAGGAATCGTCTGTCTAGCCATTACTGATTCAACAATCTCTACTTCTGGATATTTTGAGAAGTCATCAACTCCAACTAGCATATGCTGGCCATCTGGGAGACTGCCAAAGTCTACACTAGCTTGATGCAATGGAAAAGGAGAGACGGGCATCTCCAAGATGGGTGCTGTTGATTTGCTGCTTGGCACATGGAACATTGGTTGACAGTCTGTTCTACCAGACGGTCGAGGCTGGGGAACCATACTTTGCACCAGAAACTAGACTTTATTTTCATGACTCCTTGATGTGTGGAGTTGCCCAGATCCACTATGTGTTGTTCAAGTTTCCTCTGGATCACTAGACAAGGCCCTTGCAGGAGGCATTCTTCCAGAGAAACACTTACCTCATTACGAACATTCTGTAGGGATGCCAGGGTCTGTTCTACCTCTGTGGTGCGATGGACAGTTTTCTGGTCACTTTGTTCCAGTTGCAGAATGCCACAGTTGTCATTGCCAGCTGGAGGCCCTCACCTTCTTTTGTTTCTTCGATGATATCTGATAGAGAGATGGGTAATGGTCACAATAACCAGCTTCACATATTGCTTCACCTCCTCTGCTTATGATTTCTCACTCACAGTGGCAGGTCCGGCATGGCCGGGTTTGGAGTCCCTGGCCTATAGACTACCAAGAAGCAGTATTCGTGAAGTGGAAGGATCCATTTTTTGGAGGTGGCTTGGAGGAGGACCTAATGAAGAGAGGAATGAGGGGTTTATGATCAGTATGAACCTTAAACGGATGTCCATAGAGGTAGAGATAGAAATGTCAACACCTGCAGTGAATTGTGGTAGCCTCCTTCTTGATGTGGGAATACTGTTGCTCAGTTTTGGTTAAGGCACAACTGGAATATGCTACAGAGGTCCATTCACCATTGCCTTGCTTTTGCAAGAGCACAGCCCCAAGGAATGGGGCTAGCATTCATAGACAGCATTCATCCTTGATGTTCTTTTTTCTCGCTCTCTCTCCCATACCCCGCTTCTCCTACTGGTTAGTCACTGTTGTGCAGCTATTTGAAGATGTGGAAAGAGTCTTAGGGCCAGAGGTACAAAGCCTTTTTGCATTGCTTATCGGTCCGTATTGGTATTTTGGGCAATTAAGAAATGCAAAACTGCCTTTTCTTATGTACAAAGGCCTTTAAGAAATTGCAAATTGCTTATTTCTACTCTATAGAAATCGCAATTTGTGATTCCCAGAATTGTAAATCGCAAATAGGGATTTCCTATTTGCGATTCCTATTCTGATGTACAAAGCATTTCCTAAATGTGACTTGGGCACCCCAAGGTGCTTTTTTGGAATGCAATAGAGTACGCACATGCCCCTTAGGCATATGTGTGCTCTACTGGTGCAGGTCATCACATGGTATGGGGGTTACGTTATGGGCACCAAGTAACTTGTCATTGTATGCAGAGTCAGAGTCATTCACAAAGAAGGACACATCCATAGCCAGTAAATGCCCCCTTTGGGCAGGTCACTCACACTGCACTGCAACACTACACAAAAACACATGTCTGCCCATCTTAGGCTCAGGGACAGTGAAGTGTACACAGCACTATGTCACACAACACCAACAACACAGCAACATCACAACGACCAGTACAACTGACAGCCTCTCATTGCGCACATACCATGGACTATTGTCAGATTCAATTCTCAAGTAAAGATGTGTCATGGAACACAAACACCACTCCCATTAAACATCCCTGGTATGGACCAACATATCATCCACATTGTAACACATAATGAAGGACAATGGAATGTACAATTGTCAGAGAGAGAAATATTCTAAGATTACTATGCAAACAATACCTGCACAATAGGGATGGGGTCATGAGGAGCTCTCAGGGAAGGATGCTGCACTGGGACACATCACACTTTGCACATTTCCGTAAAACAACATCTGCCCAGGAACTGGCCCTACATGTATCTCAGGGACAAACAATAGTAGACATAAGTGGCATGCCTATCTGCAGAATGTAGAAGTGCAAGTCAAAAAGTCAAACACAAATGTAGCTGTATGGGACTTACATTTAGATGAAGTAGCTGCAAGGTACACACATCACAAGGGACACATGCACAGTCAAATGCAAACAAATGTAGCACAATTGAACACCCTCCATGTCTGCACAAACAAAACTCAAGCTGCCACAAATGAGACAAATGTAAATCCATATTAGGGGGACAATTCTAACAACATACATGCTGACATTGAACCACACAAGGTGAAATACTTACCAAACCAAACATTACACAATGCAATGACACCACAATTCACTAACAAACACTAATCTTACAGTAAACATACATCTTTGTCCTGGGTGACAACAGCACTGCCTACAAAGTCAGATATTCATAACAACAGCAAATGGATCAGCAATCAGGATGAAACACACACAACTGTAGGCAGACAACACAAATTACTCAGGAACAACATAAAGGTAGAAAAAGAATTGCAGGACAAATGTCTACCCCAAAAAACTGTTTTGGTTTATTTGAACCAAAGCGATTATTATAAAAGGACTTTGACTAGTCAATCTTAAAGTCTTTGCGTAGTACTGTGCCCACACTTGACTCCTGTTACTGCTAGGGAACCTCTACAGGAAGGGGCATAAAGTGGGCAGGCAGGCACCTCAGGGATGTTCCTTGGAGGGGTCAGATTTGGGATCGGTGGGTTTGGGTTGGGAGGGATGGACTCTATATTAGGAGGGGTGAGCTTCTTCTTCAGGGGAGGGATAGGGTTGCTTGCAGGAGGTGCAGGTGTGACAGGGAAGAATTTGGATGTGGAAGGGTTGAGTTGGGATGTGGCTGGGGGCTTCTTGGGTTTGGGATGGGGTGGAGGGAACAGGGGAAAGGCAAGCTGAAAAAGGAAACTCTCTTTCGACGGTCATCAGAAGAGGTTGGGGATTTGGAGGTTGAGAGAGTGGTCGTCTGGTGTGTGGAAGTAGATGTCTTAGGTGTGTGAGTATGTGAGATATGCTTATGTTTGGGTGATGTTTTCTGAGTGTGTGTATGTGGGCATTTGTGTGTCTTGGGGGGCTGGGAGGTGGAGGTGCTGGATGATGGAGCAGTAGCTGTGTAAGTGTCTGTTAAGGTGGTGTCTGCAGGTATGCTGTTAGTGGTAGATGTCTTTGTGTCTGGTGGGGTGGTGTCTGCAAGTTTGAAGGATGTGGTGGATGTCAGTGTGTCTGTTGGGGTAGTGTCTGTAGGTATGGTAGGTGTGGTGGATGTGCCACAGGCTGTTGTGGTAGTGCCTGTAGGTATCCCTGATGTGGTGTGTGGATAGGTGTGGGTGTCTGCTGAAGTGGTGGCTGATGTTGTGTTTGTGGGTATATGTTGAGTGCCTTTATGCCGATGTGTCTTGTGGTGTTTGTGTTTATGTGTGCTGCCATCTGGGTGGAGAGCAACAGGGAGGGTGGTAATAGAACTGGGTGTGGCAGACACAAATGATACAGGTATAGGTCCTGATGGGTCTGTCTCCACTAGGGAGTGGCCACTGGAGGTAGAGTCCAATGATAAGGATGTAGATCCAGTGTCTTCCGCAGCACTCCCCTCACCCTCCAGGCCACAGGGTCCTTTTTGTCCCTTTGTGTTGGTGGTGTCATGAAAAGAGGTACTGTGGCCAGATGCTTCCCACTTGGTTGTGCCTTGTCTCCTTCGCTTGCCTGGGCTGATGCTGAATATACAAAGAGAAAAAGGGTCACCACATGTTCCTGATCACACTTGAACAACAGCTTTGATTAGCAAACATTACCATGATGTCAAGTAGGCCCCAGCAGCAAACTCCAACAAAGAGGCCCCTTTATGTATCAGACCATTTGAGTGCATGCCATCTGATCTGTCAACAATTCCCCAATGGAAAATCAGCATCTCGATCTATACAAATACCAGTGTAGTGTATTGCAGTACACAGATGGCATCTGACGGTGGTGCACAGTCCAAAACCACTGACGGTCATTTTAGCGGTCAGATGATACAGTCACATTTTGAGGGGGAATAGTGTAGCAGATAGTTGAGTTTTGTGGACACATGTGTTGACAGCCAAGGGGGTCATATGTGACCCTTGTGTACTTGCCAGCTGTGATGTGTACTGGGTGTGATGTCTATCCAGTCAGAAATGCTTTGTCACATGACATTTTTGGCATGCATCATGTATGTTGCTGTGGAAACACTGTTCCAAATCATTTCTTATCACACCTAGGTACCCTGGGAGAAAGAGAATGTGACAACCTCCTGTCTACCGTCCACTGCCAGACCTTCAGAGAATGGAGCAATGGCATATTATTATGTCATACCGCCTGGATAGGCAAACAATGGGGGACTTATGCCATCAGTTGGAGCCAGATCGGATGCTTGCTATTAGTTTTTCAGCCTGCATAACACCCATTGGACAAGTCATGTCAACATTGCACATCCTAGCCACAGGGTCCTTCCGGTATGTCCCAACCTATGTTCAGTCTGGTGTTGAAGGATTTCCCCTCAGCAATGTTGAAACACTTTGACAGCTATATCAGGTTCCCCTGATGTGAGGATTTAGCCAATGTGAAGGCTGACTTTTATGGTTTTACCCACCTCCCACATATGGTGAGGGGCATTGATGGCACACATAGTGGCTTGGTGCCACCGCAGGCCACTGAACAAGTCTGTCGTCACAGAAAGAACTTCCATTCCATCAACGTGAAAGTTGTCTGCTTGGCAGTTCTCTACATCTCAAACGTCTTTGTCCATTATCCCGGATCAGCCCATGATTCCTTCATAATGCAGAACAGCACCATACCCCAGCTGATGTCACAAATGCACCCAGAGAGGGCCTGGCTGCTTGGTGAGTCACGTCTGCCTTGATTACGTGGGTGCAATGTCAGGTGCAATATTCAGGGAAAGGCTGTTTGATAAGAAAGTTTTTGGCACATCCCCGCCTTGATGATGTTGCCTTGTTTGTGTCAGTTTCCTTGCCATGCATTTTTTCACTTGCTTGCTGTGTGACTAGTGTCATAGGTATGGTTTCAAGCCTATGCTCCTTGTTTTCTTTGTACAGGTACCTTCACCATGCCATCTTCATGTGGGCATTTCTGAGTTGTGACATTGGCAGGCATCTAATGCTGTTCTGACGTACAAAGTAGGCATAGATTGTTCCAGGTAATGTAGGTCACAGAGTATGGATGTATGAGACCTTTACCAAAACAGTTTTCACAATGTTGGGGTGGAGGTACAGAAGTACCCATTGCACTTGTTTTGTGCCTTGTGGTGGGTCAGATGCATCATGTGTGTCACCATGTGGTCTGAAAACAAGTACTCCTAGCTTTTGACCAAGTCATTTTTCTTTCACATTGGCTAAACACTCTCTTTGTATGACCTGTATATAGCTGTAAATGTGCTTTATCATTGTAGGCCATGGTGCTTGTGCCACAACACTAAAATATGTTTGTGTCGTACCACCAGATGCATGGGAATTGGACTGTGATCAGGGACTGTTGAGCTGCCATATAACTGTATCTTGGATTATGTGAGATTGGATGACTTTGGTGTGGTATGTGATAAGGATCAATCTGCTGACATCAAATACTTTAATGTCTGCTTGTTCTACAGGACAATGTCTGACAAATCTGTTCCTTCCGTTGTCTGGGGTTCTGTACCTTGAAATATGTTCATTTACTCTGTTTGAGCCACTCATCTCTTGTTTCCAATAGCCCAGACATACTTACAGCCTATGTGCTGCACACTGTAATAAAAGTTTTGGTTTGATCAGACACTTGTTCTAATGTGCTGATGTATAATGGTTGTAATCCTGAGCTGGACACTGTGTACCTGTAACATATCCCTGATAGCACAAGTAGCTTGTATCTTCATCTTATGGTTCACATGGTATTACATCTCTACATAGCCAAATGTGGAAATTAAGCAAGCAGACAATGCGTTTGTGATGGGTAAATGTACTACAATGCTTACACAGAAAATAAATTGTGGACAGAAAGAAACATAAATGTAAAGTAAAGGGGTCAGTCATGGTAAATGAAATCATTGGAGTAGATGCCACACCGTTGGGAGTCCAGAGTACTCCTCCCATTGGAACTGGTTGGTGGTTGAGGACCAGTCAACAGAGTGAATATGTGGCACACAAAGGAGGTCCCTTAGGAAGAGGTCACTTGCTGGCAGCGGTGGGTGTCTTGCCATCTGTACCTCCTGGATTCTTTGCTGGACATCCCCACTTGTGTGGGGGTTGGAATCTGCAGTTACAGAAGCAGGATTGTCTGAGGGTGGTTCTTTCTCTGGCAGGGCCTCCTTTCCAATGGCTGGCAGCGATGTTGATGTGCCTTGTGTTTATGAGCCAAAGGAAGGGGAAGACTGCTGTTGAAAAGCCCTGCTCAGGCTGGTCTGAATGTCCCTCAGCACCCCTGTTAGCTAGGTCATGTTGTCATTGTTGGCCTCCATCTGTTCTCGCATGTTTCTGTGCATGTCCCTCTGTAGCTGCTTGATTTCCCAGCGTTCGGTCAAGACCTGGCCCATCACACACTGGGAGTCCTGATAGACCCCAAGACATGGCTGATGGTGTCCCGGCTGACAGCAGCCCCAGTGGCCTCACCTCGTTGGCCCAAAGCATCCCTCCCACAAACCCTACTCTCACGGGCCTGTGCCACAAAGTGCCCTCGCCAACTCAGGATCCAGGACGGGGGGGCACAAGATGGTAGACTGTGCTAGGGACACAGGTTGGGGGGGGCGAATGGTTGCCTGTGAGGTTGAGGCAACCGGGCCAGGAGGTATTGATGTGGGCACAGTGAGACTCACTGTTGCTGGCTGACCAGATTGCCCTGATGGGTTGGAACCGTCCTCCACAACCAGAAATCCAGGATTGTCATTTTCTGGTCAGCGTCTGTTCACGCCCTCTGCTCAGCTCCAGCTGCTGCTGCTTCTGATCTCTTCAAGAGCCTTCTGGCTCTGATATCAAGATCCACCTCAACCCGACGGCACTCACCTGCGTCTCATCCCTGGTGGCCTAGTGGCCCCCTGTTTCTGTTTGTGTCTGCCTTGCCTGCTTCTTCCTCTTTTTCCACTCTTTTTGTCTGGTTGCCTGTTTTTCTCTTCTCTTTTGCACTCTTGTGCTGCTGCTTCAGCACTTTCACTGTGTGCCATTCCCCATACTCCATCCCTACCACTGCTTCGTCTGTGGCCCCACCTCCTTCTCTGTGAAACACTTTCCCGCCCTCCTGCCTCCCAGCTGATCCTCCCTCCCCTTCTTAATGGTGGCCGCTGTGCAGCCCTGCCGCTGGAGCACAGAAGGCTTGCCAAAGACAAACCTTTCTGCGCCAGTCCACATCTGGACCATGCCCAGCACCAAAGACCCTGGTTCCTGTGCCAGTAGTCAGTACGACGCCAATGCTCTACATGTCCTCAACCCTGGAGGACCTCAGCCTGCCAACTAGCTGATCCAAACAACACTCATGGACCATTCTATTGCTCCTTCTGCTCCCACATCTGCCTCCATCCATCACACAACTCCACTCCAAGGCCAGATGATCATCTCAAGGGAATACTCTCAACACCCGCTCCCTCATCAAACACACCCAATTTATTTAAAAAAGGGGAATCGCACAGGTGCCTCTAATTATCTTTTAATAGCTCTCTTGGATGTGAAGGCTAAAATCTATGCCTGACTATTGCTAGACCAACTGGAGGCTTGGGTCTAGGAGCCCCAAATTCTACTGTATTTTCAATCTGGCTTCAGACCCGGGGCCTTGACAGTGGACAACATCGTGGCACTTTCATATTTGAGACAGCAAGCTGCTAAAATTAATCATTCTCTGTTATTTTGCAAAGACATGGGTTTGAGTAACTACAAGTCCTGGTACAATGACTCTGAGAATAGAAAACAACAGGGGCCGAAAGCAGGCATGCGTCATGGCCCAATTGCTGTTTAACTTGTACACAGCAGACCTAGGGAAAGGTTTGGAGGCTAGTAGACTGGTACCGCTGAAGATTGGTCTAAAAAAGCTTTAAATTATTCAATATGCCGACGACATTGTGAAAATGGAATGTACAAGAAGTGACTTACAACGGGTACTAGACGCTCAGAACACATTTAATTTAGCCAATCAGCTACAAGTAAATCAAGAAAAAACAAAGATTCTTAAGTTTGGAAGGTACAAAAACAAAAAAATCCTAACCTGGCAACATGGAAGTGCAACTCTTGGCACAGCCAGTAATTATGACTACCTTGGCATGTGGTTTAGTGAAAATAATCTGGCAGGGATACAGAAAAGTTCAATTAGAAACACATCTGCTGCAATTACATACGGGCTTGCCCATCTGATTAATCAACTAAGAAGTGCATTGGCAGCCCTAATACTGAGAGTAACAAAAGAAATTCTCCTTTCTGCCCTGCAGTAAGGCAACCTGGCATATTCTGGATCTCTAGATGCAACTGTGGAACAAGTACATTGTAGGGCATCCAAACATTTTTTGCAACAACCAAAACACGTCCAACACTCTAGGCTAAGATTAAAGTTGGGCCTGTTGTCTCGGAAACTAATTGTCCAAGCATCTATGCTGAAGTACTACATTAGGTTCAGGAAGGCAAACATGCAGTCATCAAAGTACCACTTGAGATTTGTCTTTGAAACTCCTGGTATCCCTTGGTGTATACATGTAAATAATGCACTGAAGGCTTTTGAAATGGGAGACTCTATTCAGTTGGTAGAAACCGTTCCATATAAAACTTGGAAAACAACAATTACTAAAAGATTAAAGGAAATGTCAAGGGAAGATTTATTGACTGTCAAATCTCCATTAGCAGTGCCAGTTTTAAATGACTCTTATCTGGTCAGGGCTCCACAACCATATCTCTTAGAGACAATAAACGCTGTAACCCGGCTGCAGATCTTTTATATGTGCACATTAGCTCTGTCAATCAAGGATTTTAATATTTCTTGGCCCGCTGATAAAGATGAAAGAGCCTGCAGACTCTCTTCTTACCAACATGAAACCTGGTTACACCTTCTTTGAAGATGCCCCTCCTTTGTTTCTCAAAGGAGACAGCTAATTTAACCAATGGCCTTGGCTTAGGGCGCTCGCACATGTATGGAAGCATCTAACATCTGATTCTCACATTCGGTGGTCTGGGCCTTGGCTAGATGTGCAAAATATGTTACAGAATTAAGGAAGGTGTTCTCCCAGTCAGCGGGGGTGGCTAGCATGGAGTATGGAGAGTCATTGGTGGACAAAGTTAGAAGGTGAGGCAGTACTGCCCAAATAATAGCAAAGTGAGCTCGGAAGCAAGGTGGTGACTGATGTAGGAGCAGAAACACTGACAGTACTGCAATTGTATGTTTTTCACACCAGAACTTTAGTTTTTGTATGGAGGGTCTCTAGTGGACAACCTTGGAAGGCGGGGCAAAGTATATAAGCTAAGAACTGTCTGAGAAAAGATTAGAGCTATTGATAGATCTGCAGCAGCATGTTTTATTGGCATAAGCACTTTAGTTCCTTTTGTATGGAGAGATGACAGTAGATAACCCAGAAGGTGGAGCAGCTCAACTGATATAGTCGTAAAAAGGGTGAAGATAGTGTAGGCAATTGCATAAGTGGTATAATACATGCAAGCGCACAAAACATCATAGTGCCTTACCCACCTGGCAATACATTGTGACTGTCAGCAGCAACTGGGTCTGATGGGAAAATTGAAGTATTACTGATATAACGGTATTTGATGTGCTCGCATTTTAATCCATTGCTATTTAGGATAATGATTTACTGACGATTTTATTGCTTTAGTTTTAATTAACTTAACAATAAAGCTGACAATGACAATGACCCTTTGCTATGATGATTTCCAAAAGGGTGTGGTATGCCAGAGAGGTCAAGTGTTCAGTGACTGCCATGCTGTCCTCACACGTAAAACAGATGCCTGAACTGCCCAGTGCTAACTTTATGAATGATGCTACAGCATGTTACCAGGAGATAACACTCCAGTGTAAAAGCAAGGGCTTTAGTGGTCTGCTGACCTCATAGCCATCTGAACTGTGAGGTTGTCATCCTGTGAAATGTTAATTGATGACACTGATGTCTCAGATGGCTTCGGCATGCACATCACCAGATGAGAAGAGTCTGATTTGTAAGTCCTGCCTCTGTCTAAGAATAAGGGACAGGTTTACTAAGAATTCACATAGCTCAGCAATGCAAGCTCCTGCACTGCATTGTATGAAAGGGAGTCACCAAAAATGCACCATATTTGCAAAGATGAAGTGCATTACTGCTGCCTCCTTGTACTAATGCACTGTGCACTGCCTAGTCCCAATGCGCACTCTTGCACCATGGTGCAAGGGTGCCTCTGTTGTGAGTAGGATTATTTTTGTGCAAGAAATGACACCTTCCCGCACAAATGAACTCCTTCAAGACATGTTCCTGTTTTTATGTGTGATGCAGAATGCAGGAAGTAATGAGGAGGAATAAAGATGTTACTCCTTTTTACACCTGGGTCTGAAAGGCATACCATCTTGATACATTTCCAGGTTTACAACTTTTTGTCAGTCTGGGAGTGCACTACAATCAATGGGTGGATGTTTGGGAACACTACTACTCCACCCATGTAATGCTTTCCTGCCACAAGGCAACACAAAATGTGCTGCTTACGTTACCTTGGTTATACTAAACCCCACAAACCCACAAAAGGTGACTTAGTAAATTCCAGTTAAGGGCTTGCGTTGCCTTGAGTCACCTTGTGTGATGCAAGGGCAATGCAAGCCCCTTGTAAGTCTGGCCCTGAGTGTGGGACAGACACAGGTGAGCAATGTGGGTAGAGGCATCTCATTGTTTTACTTTAATGGTTAATAACAATATAAATAAAGGAAAATAAAAGAAAGAGAAATAGAGAGGACAGAACCCTGTTGCCTACATCTATGAGCCAAAACTGCAAGCCACTCGTTTGCAGCTAAAATGTCATTAGATGGTGGGTTAATTCCTTCTTTAAAATGTCTACATAAAAATCTTGTTTTAATTTTTTGAGATTGAGGACTGCTACTGGGCCTGCCTTTTTTCGTTTTGTTTAAAACATATTTTTGATGAAGCTGTGATATGCAAGGTAAGAAAGTGAAAATAATCTTTTGTTCAATTCCTGAAGGATTTCTTTATTGCCTAAGTGAATCTTTGATTTTGTCAAGGGAACTAAGTGGAGGCTTCACTGGGACTGAGGCCCTCTACACCTGTATGTGAAATCCCAAAATGGAAATGCAGAAACAGCTATTATGGTCCTCATTATGAACATGGCGGTAAACACCGTCGCCCAGCCTTTTCGACGGTGAACAGAAGACAGCCATTGGGGGTGAACAGAAACCCGTCATGTAATGATGCCAAAAACAGAAACCTCCAAAAAGTCTGCTAACTCCAGCCACCACCAGGGCCCTTGATGGCGGAAAGGATGCACACCCCATCCCGCCACCTCCAAGCCGACAAATCCCCCGTCCTCCAAATAATGATGCACAAATCACTGCAGCAGATAGTGGATGTTGGACGGCCATTGGCGGTATGGACCACCATGGCCAGCAAGTGGACCTAATAGCAAGAAATGCACACTTTAGCAAGTTTGAAACCCACACACCTGACACACATCCACAAAACTATAAAACACTCATATACACACCCCACAATCCTTTGCATCACCAATAGGACAACTGAGACTGACAGCACAACATGCATACACAGAACGCAACATCACACAAGTCACACACACAACAGCACCCTCACCAATATCGACACAACACACCACCCACAACACACACCATGGCACCCCTAAGCACTCACACTTCACAGATAGGGAGCTAAGAACAATGGTGGACAAAATACTCAAGATCGAGCCACAAATCTTCGGGACACAGGTCCAGCACACACTCATCGCCAGGAAGATGAAGTTATGGCAGACGATTGTCAACAAGGTCAACGCAGTGGGAAACCATCCACGCACGAGGGATGACATCCGCAAGAGATGGAACGACCTGCGTGGGAAGGTGAGGATGATGGCATCCAGGCACAACACTGGGGTCCTGAAGACTGGGGAAGGACCCCCACCTACACCCCCTGAATACACCGGCTGGGAGGAAAAGGTACTGGCCATCCTGCACCCCGAGGGCCTCACTGGACTCACTCGAGGAATGGACTCGGGTATGTCATCTACAATTATCCCATATCCACCACACCTGTAATGCATGCACCGCCCCACCCCTCCAACTACCACCAGGACAACTACCCCACCCAGGCCACAATCACTACATCCAGTCACCCTGCATGCCCAAAAACCCACCAACTGGTCCACATCCCTCCCCCTGTGCACAGCTCTCTACCCCTGCAAAGAATCACAATGTAACTAAACCACCAATAATGCACCTCCACATCCCATGCAAAATGCAATGGCAATCCCTCAATAGGTCCCTGCATGGCCCAACAGGGGAATACACACCACAAAATAGGGTAGAGCTTTGCATCCTTATTCGAATTAGTACATGTAACATACATGTCCATTCCCTCCCACAGGCACCACCACCCATGTCACCCTGACGGAAAGGCCAAGGAGTGCCAGCGCCCCACATGGAGACAGAAGCCCCACTAAGAACACTGGAGAGGGAAGTGTGGACAGTGAAGACTACCCTGGCCCATCACACAGTCCTGGACTGTCACCCTCCAGCAGCCCCACCCAGGACACCACTGACACCCCTACCACCTAGCCACCAACAACAGCTCTGGCCAAACGACCCCACACCAGTGTCTCCAGGCCACAGACTGGTGGAACACAAGTACAGAGGTCAGAGTCTCCACCTGCTAACAGGCAGGATGACGATTGCCCCAGTACAAGTGGTACTGTCAGACCTGTGCAGGGGACTCAGGCACAGGGGGCTAGGCCCAGTGGGAGGGTCTCAGTGGCCCAGAGGGAGGCCAAAGGAGGGATGCTACAGCCCAGGAGGTGATCTCTGAGGTCCTGGGAGCATACCACCATACACAAGACAGGATGGGCCAGATCCTGGCCACCCTGGAACAGAGTCAAAGGCTGCAGATAGCCCAACATCAAGAGTCCACGGAGCAGTGGAAACAACTGAATGCCACCATGGCCACTATTGCAGGGGTGCTGCAGTACCACTACCTAACCCAGCCTGAGACCTCCACAAACCTGAAAGCCCCTACCACTGCCCAGGACACGTCCAGCAATCAACATCAGCAGCAGCAACTGGACTGGTGGCACTGGCAAAGGACACACAGGAGACCAGCAACCCTACACGTGGAGCCCAGCACCAGACACTCAAATGGTCCCTCAGACCCAGATATGGGCAGAAACACCTGCCAAGACCAAGGCCCCCACTAAGAAGTGACTCTGACATGGACTGTCTCCCAAGTGTGC
Source organism: Pleurodeles waltl (assembly GCF_031143425.1). Classification (NCBI taxonomy): domain Eukaryota; kingdom Metazoa; phylum Chordata; class Amphibia; order Caudata; family Salamandridae; genus Pleurodeles; species Pleurodeles waltl. The sequence goes on along the minus strand of NC_090442.1, from coordinate 828,345,876 downwards.
CACTGTACCACCATCCTCACCCGCCAATAGTAACATAACTTGCAAGGGACAGATGAACATATACCTACCGCCACCAATTGCTGAGCCCATGTACATAGTATGGACATCCACCATTAGCCGACTCCCTATCTCTGTAAAGCGCACCAATGCATATATGGCACCAAATAAAACACATGTACACCAATTTGTATGTCCCCTGTCATAATGATGAATCAATTGTAAATGTGAATGCATTTGCCAGTCAATTCCATAATCAGACCTTTATGGCAGGAATGGCACCCCACGCACAACATTGTGTGAAGTAAACATAAATGACCACCAAGTTTGTTTCCATGGCACATGCCACCTTATTCTTCAGGTAACAGTGCCAATGACTACAGACACCACATCCCCATGGTGAATGTCAGACAGACATTATGCAGTGCAGACATCATCACTGAATAGTACCTCATAGTCACTGGATGTATAGTTGGATCAGCTGGTTCCTGGAGTGGACATCTTCCCCCTAATCATCCTCACCATCACTCTCATCCCCTCTCAGAGGAAGCAGGTCTGGATGGATAGCACCCTCCTCCTCTAGTAGGGGGATAGCTTTCCTCACAGCCACGTTGTGCAGCATGCAGCAGGCCACCACTATTCTACACACCTTCTCAGGGCCATAGCACACGGAACCCCCAGAGAGATGGAGGCAACAGAATCTAGCCTTCAGGAGACCTACAGTGCACTCTATCACCCTCCTAATATATCCATGGGCCTCATTGTAATTCCTCTCTGCATTTGTCCTGGGATTTCTCACAGGTGTCAGGAGCCATTGCATGTTGGGGTAGCCAGAATCACCTACAAAAGTGTTTGGAACGAGACTGTAACAAACTGCCATTAATTGCAGACAGCCTGGCTGTCAGCTATGTACTGATCCAGTGTCATACACACTCTCCTATGAGCCATCCTCTGTCACATTGTAGTTGATCCATCATGTGTGGTACACTGCTGTGTCTCAGGACAAATTAATCATCGACTGATCCTGGAAACATGGCATTCACATGTGATATGTACTCTTCTGCAGTACACACAAATTGTATGTTCATTGAGTGGAAGTTCTTCCTGTTTCTGTACACCTGTTCATTTAGTCCTGGGGGATGAGAGCTATGTGGGTCCCATGGATGGCACCTATCACATGGGCAATGTTAGCAAAGGCATAAAAGTCAGACTTGATGGCAGGGAGATCAGCCCTTTGGTGAAACTTTACATATGTCTGCAGGTGTACTACAAAAGTGCGGACCCTGGGGTTTTACAACCGGCGGAGCACCCACTGCAGAAAGCGGTAGGAGGACCTGCTGCGCTGGAGCGGGAAGACCTGCGAGGCCCAGCTAGGGAAGTCCTCCCAACGAGGAAGGGGTGCCCGTCGGGCCCTGACCCCCTAATGTGCCACATTCTAACGGTGGCATATCCAGAATTGGATGGGAGCTTGAAGGCTGCACAGCAGCCACAAGGGGGTGAGTACCAACACCATTTCATGCCTCTTTGATGGATGTCTGAGGGTGCTGTAGTATGTATGCTGTCTAGTGCCAGGAACTCTGACAGGTGTCTACCAGCAGTCCTGCCCCTATGGGAACTGAGATGATTAGGGGCAGGTCTGCAGTTCATCAAGTCCTTGTGTCATGTAGGAGAAGAGTTGTATTCTAGGGTTGTGGCCACTAGTCAGGGGCATAGGCATGACTATAGTTGTAGGTGCTGGGTGTAGGTGTGTAAGCTGGGTGAGAGTGTGTGTGCACCAAGATTGTACATCCATTCAGGTATTTACAGATATCGCTCATGTTTTGTCTCCCCACACCTGTACTCTTGTGTTGTCTGTGTACATCAGCATCATCTGGTAAGGGAGCAGTGGCACCGGCGAGTGGGGATGCAGCGGCCCACGGTTTCAAGGAGGCAGAGTCTACCGATGCCAAGGGGGCCAGTGGGTTGGAGGGCGAGGGGAGTACCATGGGGGAGGCTACTACCACTGGAGGTAGTGACTCTGATACCTCCTCCGATGGGAGATTCTTGGTGGTAGCGGACCCTAGTGGGCCCACCCATTCTGTGTCATCTTTTTCCACTCACATACCATCACCGCCCTCCCAGTTGCTCCCCATGCAGTTGCCCATGCCCGCTCACCCAGAAGGATGGGCGTCTCTTTCATCCCAGGCACCTCATCCCCTACCCCAGTCAGCCCTGCTGCCCTCATGGAGGAGGCTATTGACCTCCTGAGGACCATCTCTGTAGGGTAGAAAGCCATCGATAATGCCAGCCAGGGGCTAGCATCCCAGATGCAGCAATGCAATGCATACCTGGAAGGCATTCACAGTACCACGTCTGGCCTATAGAGATCTTTTCAGGCTCTGGACTCCTCTTTGACGGCAGCCAGTGTCCTTGGTCTTTCTGTTCCCCCACCTCCAATCTCCTCTGCCCCTTTCAGCACCTCACTCCTTCCACCCATCCCAAGCACACGTTCAGACAGCCATGCACACAGCTCAACACAAAAGAAGCACACACAGAAACACGAGCACCACACTTCCCACCACAGGCATACACACAGCCAACATACAAAAGCACACATGACAACATCCACTTCCCCCAGTGTCTCCACCTCCCCTGCCTCCCTGTCTGTCACCTCAACATGCATACCCACAAGCACTGCACCCTCAGTCACTGTTGCTGGCCCCATTCTTGCAGTCACCACAACATCAGACATCCAGTCATCCACCCCAGACACCACACCTGCACTCACCACAACAACATTGACTGACACATGCAGCACACTCACCAGACCTGTAGACACCCAGACAACATCCATTTACACTGGCAGCCTGTCTGGTCCCACTGTGTCCACCCCCCCACCTCCCAAAACACTCAAATGTTCCCAGACACCCACCCAACACACACCCACCACATCTCAGCATACTGCACAGGCACCTGCATCCACGTCTAACACACCTACACCAGTTACTAGCACTCCCTCTACCTCGATTCCCACACCTTCCTCCATGTCCACCCCAACTGCCCCTAAAAAACATTTCCTGTTCCGTGTTGACCTTTTCGAATCCCCTGGCCCACCCCGTCTCGTCCCTAAACGTGCCCACCTCCTTGCCTTGTCCACTTCTTCCATGCCGAAGTCAGCCCCAGTCCGCCCTTCCCATTCCCGTGCCCCTTGCCCAGTGAGCAAGAAGCCCCATGCTGGCCCAGGTTCATCAGCCACCCCCGGTCCAAGCCTGCTCCCTCACCTTCCAAGAGCAAATCCAAGCCCCCTCCACCTCCCAAACGTAAGCCCAAGCCCCTCTCCCAGATGTAAGTCTACACCCTCACCACCCCCTGCCCCTGTTCCCTGAGGTGCCTGGCTGCCCCATTGATGTCCCTTTATGGTGGAGTACCATGTGCACGTGGGAGTCAAGATCGGGCCATTTAAGCCCTTCAGCCTGTTACAGTTAGACTGGCCAATTACCTTATTTGGACATTGCATTTTTCTTTTCATCATTAAAGTTTGTTTGCCCAGTGTTGCTGTTGGCACACTCTGGACACGTGGTTCATCATTTCATTGTGGGGGTGTGGTGTGCACATGTGTGTGCTTTGGGCAGGTTGTTTTGGCCTTGTGTCGGGTAAGTACCTCTTGTTCTGGGATGTATAGCTTGTGATGGTGTGAAGGGTTGGGGGTGCATTGCAGGGTGGGTGGGGTGGGTGGATGTGTAACTGTGCCCTTTCTTCCCTTGTTTAGTAGGTTGCGGTACTTACCATCGTCATCTTCGTCGGCGGTCACGATCGTGGAGGTATATGGCAAGGAGCATCACTGGCGTGATTTCCAGTTCTCTCTCCATGTCTGCTTCGGAGTGTTGTGTGTGCCTACAGTGAGTGTTTATTTTTATTTGGTTCATTTCCGCCAGGCTTTGCATGGCTGTGGTTTCCGCCCCGAACTGATGGCAGTCTTCTGCTTCATCATTCGTTGGGCGGGTGGGGCCTTTCCGTCGGCCTGTAGGCGGCCTCTTCCATCTATGTCGTACCTCCTATGCTGGCGGTGAGTGTTTTTCATACTGGCTGTTTCTCATGTGCTTCATTATTTGGCGGTCCGCACTGCCAGCCTGCTGGCGGTAGTTACTGCCACTGCCAGCAATGCGGTGTATACCGCCATGTTCATAATGACCACCTATGTGTTAATGTTGCCAAAGTTCCAGAACAATGGGATAGGTGACTCTTAATGATTTGAGGAGTTACATGAGAGAAATGGATTACCTGGTTATGAAGCAATCTGCCTCTTCTGTCTGTAAAATCCTTTTCCATATGGGTTTTTGAGGCAACAATGAAACTGGTCAGACTGAAGGTCCTCTGTCACAAGAGGACTGTTAATGTAAAAAGAACTCCAGTCTGGCCCAGCCATTGGAACAGCAACTACCTCTGCACATCAATGGAAAAACATTTTTTTGTTTAAACTCATTTTTATATGCTATATTGTTTTGTCACGGATTATAAAAGCCTCAGAACTTACACTTTGCGTAACATCTGGATGCACTCACATCACTCCATCTCCAAAATTCTTAACCGTCCATGCCTATCGGCAAGAAAAAGTTCAAAATGTGATGATGCATATTCAGAATAATCATTAACCCCAACAATCCTTACCTAGTTCAGATTTGCAGGTTTTACAAAAACCTAAGAAACAAATGACTGGACTTAAAACTCCTATGTTCAGACCTGGAAAAGTATTCTCACAGCATCCTTCATCTGACCTACTTTGAGAAAGTAGCCTCTTTCTAGCATGGTTACCACCACTTTTGGCCTGTTCATGAGTGTACATCAGTGTGTTTTTACTGTCTCACTGGGATCCTGCTAGCCAGGACCCCAGTGCTCATAGTTAAACCCTATCTGTCAGTGTGTTTTTCCTGTCTCACTGGGATCCTGCTAGCCAGGACCCCAGTGCTCATAGTTTTTGGCCTATGTGTGTGTTATCAGTATGCTTAACTGTGTCACTGAAGTTCTGCTAACCGGAACTCCGGTGCTTATGTTCGCTCTCCTTACCAAATTTGTCACTATAGTTTAGTGACTCCATACTTCCAATTCTAATTGCCACACTGGACCCCCCCTTATAAGTCCCTAGTGTATGGTACCTAGGTACCCAGGGAATTGGGGTTCCAGGAGATCCTTATGGGCTGCAGCATTTCTTTTGCCACCCATAAGGGGCTCAGAAAAACCTTTCTTCAGGACTGGCACTGCAGCCTGAGTGAAATAGTGCACACACTATTTCACCACCATTTTCACTGCACATAAGTAACTTATAAGTCACCTATATGTCTAACCTTCATTTACTGAAGGCTAGGTGCAAAGTTACTGTGTGTGAGGGCACCCTTGCACTACAAAAGGTGCCCTCACGTTCTCCAGGGCCAATTCCCCAGACTTCGTGAGTGCAGGGATACCATTACATGCATGCAATACATATGTAAATACATATATGTAGCTTCAGAATGGTAACTCCGAATATGGTCATGTGAGGTGTCTAAGATCCTGGAATTGTCCCCCCATTCCAAATCTGGTATTGGGGGGGCAATCCCATGCATCCTGGGGGGCTCCACCATGGACCCCCAGTACTGCTAAACCAGATCTCTGAGGTTTCCACTGCAGCCCCAGCTACTGTCACCTCACAGACAGGTTTCTGCCCTCCTGGCGACTGAGCAGCTCAATCCCAGGAAGGCAGAACAATGCATTTCCTTTGGTAGGAGGGTGTTACACCCTCTCCCTTTGGAAATAGGTATTACAGGCTTTTGGAGGGGTAGCCTCCCAGAGCCTCTGGAAATGCTTTGAAGGGCACAGATGGTTTCCTACTTGCATAAGCCAGTCTACACGGGTTCAGGGACCCCCAGTCCCTGCTCTGGTGTGAAACTGGACAATGGAAAGGGGAGTGACCACTCCCCTGTCCATCACCACTCAAGGGGTGGTGCCCAGAGCTCCTCCAGTGTGTCCCTGGCGTTAGGCATCTTGGATTCCAAGGTTTGGGGACACTCTGGAGAACTCTGAGTGGTCAGTTCCAGCAGGTGACTCAGAGACCCATCCTGATAGATGCGTACCTGGGTAGGTAGCCAATCCCTCCCTCAGGGCTATTTAGGGTCCTTCTTCTTGGTGTTTCCTCAGATTCAGCTTGCAAGACTCCTCTAGGAATCCTCTGCATTCTCTGCTTCAGCTTCTGACTGTCAGATCAAGTGCAGACTGCTCCAGGAACTGCTGTAACTGCAACAAAGTATCCAGGACGACTCCTATGACCTTCAACTTCAGCTCCAGCCAACATTTGCAACAGTTTCCAAAGATGTGCATGCTCTGAGGAATGCCTGTCTTCACCCTGTAACAGAAGAACTGAAGGAATCTCCTGTGGAGTGACAGAGTCACTTCCCTGCTTCTGCAGGCACCTTTCTGCGATGACGACCAGTACTATGGGAATCCTCTTCTGATCACGAGCATGCTCCCTGGAACACAGGTGGTAGACTGACGTGACCCAGACTGTCCTAAGGTCCAGCTGTCCAAATTTGGTGGCGGTAAGAGCTTGCCTCCCCATGCTGCGACAGTACCCCTGTACATCACGTCTTGTCCAGCTCCTTGGGCTTCTGTGCACTTCTTCCAAGGATCCTTCATGCACAGTGTAGCCCAGGTCTCCAGCACTCCATCCTGCAACCCACAATTCACTGAGTTGTTCTCTGGCGGCGTGGGACCTTCCTTTGTAGTGCTGCGACGACTGCACATTGCATCTTCTTTGTCCCCACGTTCTGGGACTTCCATGAGAGCTGCCTGGTCTTCTGAGGGCTCACTGAAGTGTTGAGATCCCCCTCTGTCTCCTCAGCCTGAATTGAGACTCCCAGGTCCCTCCTGGGTCCAGGCAGCTCCATTTTGACACAAACCGTGTTCTTGCTTGAACCAAGGCTTGTTGGTGGAATCCAGTGATATAAACAGCCTACATCCAACAACTCGATGTGGGACATCACCTGCACCAAGCAGGAAGACACAGCCATCTTCTTTGGTGCTCTTCTGTACTCTTCTTCTTACCGGAGAATCCACTTTTGCACCATCTTCTAGGATGGCAGGGGCTCCTGTCCTTCTTGGACTCTTCTTTGACTTCTGGACTTGGTCTCCTCTCTCCACAGGTCCTCCGGTCCAGAAATCCATTGTTTGTTGATTGCAGTCTTGGTTGGTTCTTGCAAAATCTCTTATCACAACTTGTAGTGTGTCCTGAGGAAACTTGCTGTACTTTACTCCTGCTTTCCTGGGCTCTGGGGTGAGGTACTTTACTTACCTTTGGTGTTTTCTTACACTCCCAGAACCCCTCTACTTACTACACTTGCCTAGGGGGGAATTTGTGATTCTCATTCCACTATTTTAGTATATTGGTTGTGTTGCCCTTGGGCCCATTGCAATAAATTGTATTTTCTACTGTTTGCACTATTCTATGACTGTTTACTTACCTGATTTTGGTTACTAGTGTAGATATTTTGTATAATACTTACCTTCAGAAGGAGCATTGCCTCTAAGATATTTTTGGCTTTGTGTCACTAAAATAAAGTACCTTTATTTTTGGTAACACTGTGTAACTATTGCATGTCTCCTAGTTTAGCCTAAGCCGCACTGCTACAACTACCTTTAGACAGCGTAAGCTGCTAGAACATTGCCTACATTTCACTAATAAGGGATAACGGGACCTAGTATAAGGTGTAAGTACCTTAGGTACCCATTACAAACCAGACCAGCCTCCTACACTTACTCCCTCTAATCATTCTTGGAAAACTTATTAAAAATGTATATTCTTTCCAGGCCATGCAGATGTTTACAATTCTCTGTGGTAATTGCACTGCATGTTTTCGTCTGATGTAATGTTTTGAAATCCAATGAGAAGCAAAGAGTACAATCAGAGGAGCTAACAGAAGTGATATTGTAGGAAGAGAAAGCACTGTGATCCATTGGATATGCCATTTGGATATTTTTGAGTGTTTTTAGTTAGCTTGGCGCAACATAACTCCAACTAGGGAAGAGCACCATCTGGATCATGCACAGGAAGTGTTTACCTAGACCAACAAGGCATTACTAGAATGGACAGGCTGGCCTGGGTAAAATGAAAGCTGTCTTAGAGCTGTAGGCACAATGGGACTTGGTTGTATTTAGTATTGTTAATTAGTTTTCTTGTGAAGTCAAATATTCAAGGGCTGAAGCATTGAATCCTTCCTTCTTTAGTTCTTAGGTACGAAAGTGTGATGTCTTACTTCCATCAAGCACCACAACTGGTCAAACTTTTTCACAGACATACTCTTGGAGGGCTGAAGTGTGGAATGGTGTGGACAGTTGCAAAATTCAAGGGTGGACCCATGTTAGTGCTTCCTCCTTGCTTTGGCTTTGGTTGTACCTTATCTGACCCACAACTTCCTTTTAGTTATTATACCGTCAGAGGTGAACGTACTTCCTTACAGAGAGACAAGTGTTCATGGCTGTGCTAGAGATTTTAATAGAAAATAAAATATATTAATTAAATAACATGTGTAAGTGAAAACTAGGACTAACCAGAGGATGCATTTAAATGTGCCCTTTCTAAACTTTGCATGATCCTCGTTTGCTTGACTTGCTTGATTTGCTAATGTTGACAACATTTTAACATACTTTAGTTCAGCAGAAACCTTTGCATGGCCTATGTATGATGCTAACTTCCTCCTGTACAAAGAAAGCTATATTATTTCATTTTTTCTGGAATTTCAAAAACATGCTAAACTAAACTGAAACTTGATTATTTATGAATAGGCTTATGGTGTGAAGATGTGTAAATGTAATGACGAAGTGCAAATAAGCATAAAACCTTATACAAGTGTGAGAGTTGAAGTAACAAATAATAAATTTGCTTTGATTAGTAACTAATAATTGACATGAATAACATAGAGCAACTGAGTGTTTGGGAATTGTGCCCACCTAAGTGCCCACCATAATGTGTACGACATTAATAAAGACAATAACGTTGATTGTTTAGAAATAATAATGTACATTCAGAATTATTAGTGGACCATACTAATGTGTTAATGAAATGCCTTTGATTAATCTTACTAGGCATGGAGTCATTATGAAATTATGGGCCTAATCGACAGGGCCTCATGTTAAACTTTATGGCATAAAATAAATGTTCGTAAATTGACACTTGTTCTTTGTTCAAACAGTGCTGAACAAATGGATTTGTAATGTTGCCATGTTAAACTGGTCGATGTGTTAAACTTTCTTGTGAGAACTGTCTGCTGTAATGCAATGTAATAGCTGCCGATACATTTGTATCTTTGGCGCGTGAGAAGCTGAAGTTCCCAGGACATGACCATGGCCTCACTGACTGGAGTTATGAGTTGCAACTAAAGTTACCTGATGGAAAACTGGTGATGAGAACGGGAGAAGAGGAGTCAATCGACGACTTGTGAAAGACTGTCTAACCTTATCACATGTTTAAGAACTAATGTTTATTGGTTCTACTATGAACGTTCGATATTCTGACCAATGATGGCGTGAGAAATTACTTTATGGATGTTGCAGCTGATAGTATGAAAATATGCTAATGATTTGCGTATATTTGCTAATGAGAAAATCTGACATTTGATTAACTATAAATGGAAATAACGTGAAATGTGCAAAATGTGCCCACGGGGATTGGTCACCATCTGTGTTTACAGTACTAAGGGGGTCATTCTAAGTCTGGCGGGCGGCGGAGGCCGCCCGCCAGACTTCCCCCACCAAAATTCTGCTCCGCGGTCGAAAGACCGCTGAGGGTATTTTGGGATTTGCCCTGGGCTGGCGGGCGACCTTCCCACGAGGACGCCAGCTCAGAATTGAGCCGGCGGAGTGGGAAGGTGCGACGGGTGCAGTGGCACCCGTCGCGTATTTCAGTGTCTGCAAAGCAGACACTGAAATACAAAGTGGGGCCCTCTTACGGGGGCCCCTGCAGTGCCAGGGGCCCCGCGGCACCCCCTACCGCCATCCTGTTCCTGGCGGGAGACCCGGTAGGGGGTGTCAGAATCCCCATGGCGGCGGAGCGCGCTCCGCCGCCATGGAGGATTCTCAAGGGCAGCGGAAAACCGGCGGGAGACCGCCGGTTTCCAAAATCTGACCGCGGCCAAACCGTCGCGGTCAGAATGCCCTGCGGGGCACCGCCGGCCTGTCGGCGGTGCTCCCGCCGACCCTGGCCCCGGCGGTCTCAGACCGCCGGGGTCAGAATCAGGGCCTAAATAATGTGAAATGTTATAGAGTTTTGTATTAATATATCATAATTAACGGTATAATCTATGTTTTATGACTTTATATGCTTTAAACTTAGCCAAAGGCCTAGTCAGCGCTGGGCCTTCCTTCCTTGCTTTCTTGTTTACCGTGGAGACGCGATGAGCCGCCGCAGACTGGAACAGGGAAAAAATTACCTTGAACTGTACAGAGTTCAACGATGAGGCCAGCAAGAGAAAATTTGCAAACTCACCAGCGGACAAGAGACGACTAGAACAATTTGAAACAATTATGTGTAGAGTAGGCTAAATGTACTTTCCCAGGACTCAGACAATGAGGCTACAGACTAAAAGCTAGGGGCAACAATTTTGTTACCTGAAGAACCAGGGGCCAGATGTAGGAAACAGTTTGCGACTCGCAAACGGCAAAAATTACCGTTTGCGACTCACAAACCGGAGTTTCCTATGCAGAAATGCATTTTGCGAGTCGGGACCGACTCGCAAAAAAATGCATTTCCGACTCGCAAATAGGAAGGGGTGTTCCCTTCCTATTTGCGACTCGCAGTGGTATGCAATTCCATTTGCGACCGCGTGTGCGGTCGCAAATGGAGTCGCAGTTACCATCCACTTGAAGTGGATGGTAACCCACTCGGAAATTGGAAGGGGTCCCCATGGGACCCCTTCCCCTTTGTGAATGGACCCCAAAATATTTTTTCAGGGCAGGTAGTGGTCCAAGGGACCACTACCTGCCCTGACAAAAAAACGAAACAAAAGGTTTCGGATTTTTTTTTAAGTGCAGCTCGTTTTCCTTTAAGGAAAACGGGCTACACTTGAAAAAAAAAAACTGCTTTATTAGCAAGCAGTCACGGACATGGAGGTCTGCTGACTACAGCAGGCCTCCATGTCAGTGAGTGCCCATAGTCGCTATGGGGCCGCAATTTGCGACCCACCTCATTAATATTAATGAGGTGGGTCTTTGCGACCCCATAGAGACTCGCAGACGGTGTCTGAGACACCGTTCTGCATAGCAAATTGTGAATTGCAATTTGCGAGTCGCTCGGACTCGCAAATTGCAAGTCGCAATTTGCTTTGTACCTACATCTGGCCCCAGATGATGTGCTCATTGACAAGAGGACCAATCATGTTAATGGAACTTGACTCTCAAAATAACGTAGATAAGTGGTAAACAAAAATTATAGGTTAGAGTCATAACCCCTGATAAGGTTGACCAATGGGCAAATTGTGGGATGGACTGAGAGACCCTAATAAAATTAATGACATGAGGGGAAAAATCAGAACGGAGAGGCGGAAGTCGATAACGTCAGGAGACGCTGTCCAAAGTGCTGACAAACTTGGGCTTGCTTTGGTGAGCCTGAGCCTTGCTGATGACTGATGACCTGGAGACGAAGACTGACTCGTTGCTGATCTATCTTGGATACGTAGCTATAACCTGACTGACTAATGATTGTTTTTTCTTTCTAGGTACCAACTGCGCTGTTTCTAATTTTTTTTTCTCTTTCAGTCAGATTTTTCCAAATTAATGATTCAAAATTGTTCACATGCTGATGCTAATTCGAAGATAGGTAGGCTGACAATGGCAACTTAGGGTGACTTGGACTGACTGACTTGTGTTGCTGAATTATTCAATCACTCATGAATTGCTATGCTTTGTTTTACATTGGTTGCATATTAATAAAGTGCTAAGAATTCATTGCTTATGTTGCTAATAAGCTTTTGAGATCATGGTTATTGACAAATAAAGGTTTTGATTAGAAATGTAACTAATAGGGAATAAAACAAACTAACTTCTATATGAGTGATAGTGGTCCTTATTTGATTCATTTAGTTCATGGGGTTTTGGACTATTAATATTGCTATTTACTCGCTACACTTGACTATGATACTCTATGCGCATTCAAAAGATTCATCGACCTATACGCGTCCCCCTTGTAAGTTTACTTACTAAGGGCAAGGCACGCTAACAGTTTTTGGTAGCAGAGGATGGTTAGTTTCCCCTAGAGGACTAGTTAAGTGAAGAGTAAAGGTTATGGTGGTAGTTTAAAATTGGATATAGTTGTTTCGATTTTATGAGATTTGAATTTTGTTTTTCTGAAACAACAATGGTAGCAAAGATGATGTTCCCTTAAGCCCAGAAATGACTTTCCCAGATCCTGGATCTCGTGAGTAAGGTTGGGTGTGTTCCTAGCGTATCTGAGATAGTATGTGAGTAATAGATTTGCGCTTGCCTAAGCTTAAGCAGACCGCAGGTGAATTGTGATATATGTGAGGTAAATGGTAGGGAGTTTGCGTACTCCAGTCTAGAGTTAGTAGGAGTGTGCGTACTCCTAAAGGGTATGAAGTAGGGAAGTCATCGAACTTCATATGTGTGTGGCGCTTCGTGCTCAAAAAAATTGTCCACATGGTTGTTGGTGATGTACGGACCCTGCGTGGTTTAAGACTCCGGAGTATATTGACAAGTGTAGGAGACACTTGGGTATATGTTGTAATCTGTCTGGTTTAGTAGGTTGATCTGGCGTGGTAACCAAGTCTGGATGAATGTATGTTGAGTAAAAGAAACTTTGACTGAAATTTGGCGACTCCTTTGTGCACCAGGACAGACACAAAGGCCAGTTGAGAGTTAGATTTGCGGGTAAAATTTTACTTGGGAATGTTTGGGACTGAGAAAGAGGAATAGCTAAGGTCCCAGAGTGCGCTTTTAGTGAAAATCTGTAAGGTCCCTGAAGCAATTGTGTCCCTTCCTATAGTAAACCTGTGGATTTGTTTTAGTTATTATTTGGTGAAGACGCTCGCAATATAGTTGCATTAGTTGAGTGAATTTGAGTTGAGGAGGGCGAAGACGCAAGACTTTGTCAGCCGCGGTGTGTTAGTGTGACGACAGAGTGTGACGTGCTGGGATAGGTCGGTTTCTGAGAAGAGCCGCGACCGGATTGGCAGCCGTCCATGAGAGGCAATTGGTTGAGCAAACAAGTGAAAGGAATCTTGGGAGTAAAAGTCATTTCATTTATTGAATCGAATCACATAAAACAGGCAAGAATTAAGTTTTTCAAAGCATTTAGGAGTGCGATGAAGGATGAATCTTATATTAGGGCTTCAGTAGGGGAACCAACCCCCCCCGGAGGATAGTCCAGGACATCTTGTGATGACAGAAAAGGGCATAGTTTCTTGTCTTTGGTTAAAGCAATGGAGCAAATTGACTAAGAATCAAGGAACCTTAGCATTTCCAGAGGATGGAACGTTTAATCTAAGGATTCTTGATCAGTTGCGATTATCATTATACAACATGAGACGGTTACCGAGACCAGCACAGTTTGAGGCTTTAGCAGTTTGGGAGCTAGTCGCCAGACAGCATCACGAGCTGAAAACTAATAGAAGGATAAAGAAGATAGAGAAGTCACTAGCAGAAGCTAGGTGGGATTGGGAACAAAAGAGATTAAGATGTTCCCTGCAATCACAGAAGGTGACGATTCAGATAAGGGAGATGATGACAAAGAAAAAAGAATGGGGAAAAAGGAAAAGGCAAAAAAGCCTTATGTAGATGATGACGATTCTGATGTAGAGGATTACATTACGCAGTTGTTGAGAGATAGACCTCCACCTATGACGACTTATGCAGGGGGTCCAGGGAATATTGCTACAGCCCCTCCAGCTACTCCTGAAACGTCTCAGGGAGCCGTGGGTGCTGTGCAAACAGAAGGAGGACAATTACCAGGGATGGTGCAGAGTACACCGGTTGCAGGAACAAGAGCGGAAGCTCAAGTGCAGGTGCCTACACCTTCTGCACCAGTGATTTACCCGAATGTACCAGCTCTTGAGACTGTTTCAAATATTGTGGTGCCGAGGGAGCAGGTACATTTGCAGCCAATATTAGTTCAGACAGACCCGACACCCATGTTATTGCCGCCAACACAGATACAGAATATGTCAAATCAGTTAACTAGGGTGTCAGTGAGTCATGCACCAGTTTTGAATCAGGCAATGGGAATACCACTTGCAGAAAGTGGTGGATCTAGTGCAGGACCAGATGCAATATCGCTACCGATCACTGTTGGTCCAGCGGTACCCTTATATGCACAGAAAAAAATTGAAACAGGAGAACAGGCAGAGGTATCACAGAGTCTAATTTGACAAGGAGTGGGAGATTTAGTACAGTCAACATCATCATCAAGCACTTGGCCGGGTGAGCTTAAGTCTCCTGTGGGATTTAGTCCTCTTGTGGCATTACCAGATGCGAATCAGAGTATGAGACTTATTTTTTTTTTTAAATCATATTTTATTGTCATTTTATTTTCATACACTTACAATATAATTTTAACTTGTACAGTAGTCCGCATTAATTTTTACCAACAGTTGTTGTATCGTTTTAATCAGTGTATTGTGTCTGCGTGATCGCGTTCGTGGTCTATGTAGTTCTCGATAGATATTCTCAATAACTATTTACATGATGGTGGTTACTTGAGGTGAATGTTCCTAGTCGGGTGGGTTAAGGACCAGTCATCTGGGATTGGATTTCTCCTGTTAGGTTTAATCTCAACTGTCTACTCAGGGTTTATTTGGTCGTGTGTGTGTGTGCTTGGTCTGGCTCTTGATCAGACTTTTGTAGTGTCGCTTACTCCTATGTGGTTGCTGCCCTCCTCGGCTATCCTACACTTGTGCTAGGACTATCAATCGTCCCCTTCAGATCGTGATGCATGTTTATGTGTTCTGGACTACCCAATCATTCCTGGCCGGATGGTGTCTCAGCTAATCTTCTTGTGTTTCCTCGTCACTATCTCGAGATTCCCATCCTCCTAATATTTCCTCCCATAAGGGGGCAATGGGTTTCTGGCGCAGTCCCCTCAATTCTTCGCACTCCAATACCTGAAGTTCTGCTCTGGCCCATTTCGTGACTTCACATCGCCAAATTTCCAGTGGGGGGGAGCTAGAAGCCTTCCAGTTTAGTGTTATTTGCCTCCTATAGAGTGACAGTGCCAGGTCCAGAAACCGGGTAGCCACTGCACCCAGCGCCAGCCCCGAGCGCAGTCCCAGCAGGCACAGCAATGGGGTCCGTGCCAGTTTGACCCCTAGTGATTTCTCCAGTTCACTCAGTATCTTCTCTCAGGACCGCCGAATATCCGGGCAGTGCCATAGCATATGGTCCAAGTCTGCATCCAGTTTGTTGCATCTGGGGCATGCTCTGGGGTCTCCCCCATATATGATGTTTAGTCTATGCGGCGTGAGATATGTTCTGTAAAAATAATTAAATTGTATATATCTCGAACGTGTTTTCCTAGTTACTGTCCTAGGGTATGCCATGGCTTTCTTCCACTCAGCCTCTGTCAGAGTATTACCCAGTGCCCTTTCCCATCTCTCACGAAGGGCCTGGAGGGGGGGTCAGAATGCACTCATTTTGGGCCCTGTACAGTTTAGCGACCAGGTGGGTATCCTCGCCCATGGTCAGGAGGATATGCAAGATATTGTGTGACTCTGGTTCTGCATTAATCGTTCCCCAGTTTATTTTAATACAGTGAGTCAGGTGTTGGTAGGTTAAGAACTGCCCAGTCGGTATCTTATTCCTTTCAACTAGATCCGTGAATGATCTCAGTACTCCTCCCTGAAAGAAGTCTCCGAGAGTCCCAACCCCTTTACTCGCCCATATCCCTAGGCCACTGCAAGTCCTTGACCCGTCTAATGGGTCAAGCACCAGCCATTGTAATGGAAGAGCTGGGGAATATGGTATCCCTATTCCCACTCTACGTGAGCATCGCTTCCAGTAATCTAACGCAGTTTTCAGTAATGTACTCTCCACTTTGCATTTCACTGTTCGGGCGATCATGAGTGCCAGCATCCAATTTCCGCCACCCCCTTCGCCAGCAATGAGTTCCCTCGTACATCCTCTCCCCGCAAGCCATCCTGCCACCCACTGCAGTTGACAGGCCAAGTAATAGGATTCGAAATCTGGCCCCCCGAGGCCCCCCACGATCGCCGGCCTGCAGAGGACAGGGAGCGACTCGCGTCTGCGGCCTCCATCCCATATAAGCTCTCTGAGTTGGGTGTTTAGCTCGTGGAACCAAGTTGAGGGAATCACCACTGGTAGGTTAGTAAAGAAATACAGGAGGCGTGGGAGCATTATCATTTTTGATAGGGATATCCTAGCTGATATGGTCAGTTTCAGGGATTTCCAAAATCCCACTTAAGTGCGGAGCGCACGGAGTGCCTTACCTATATTACCCTCGCGTAAGTCTCTTAGGTCGTGGAACAACTGGATGCCCAGATATTTAAAGGTGTGTGGGGCCCACACAACGTCCGGAGGGCATGTCGACGGGCGCGCTCCACTCGCTTCCAGTGGGAAGACAAAGGTCTTACTTCTGTTTAATTGGAGCCCCGAAAGGGCTCAGAAATTGTCTAACGCCTCTAATGCCCAGGGCTGGCCCGTCTTGCCCTCCCTCAAGTATATTAGGACGTCATCTGCGTAGAGTGAGATGATTTTTTCAGTTTGTCCTAGCACTATCCCTCTGCCCAAGCCAGCGGAATGAAACTGGGCGGCCAGGGGCTTAATAGCCAGGGCAAATAATAGAGGGGGAAGAGGACATCCCTGTCTAGTGCCCCTGTAAAATGGATATGCCTCCGAGACCGACTTTCCAGTCTTCACTCTCGCAAGAGGGGATGCATACAATAGATCCACCCAGCGCACCCAGTTTGTCCCCAGCCCCATTCGGAGCATCACTGTCCGTTTCTCGAAGTCTATTGCCAGTAGGGTTGCCCCTGGGGGCTTTTCAGTGTGTGGCATGTGTAAAATGGAGAACAGGCGCCTCAGATTTAAGGATGTATTCCATGCTGGGATAAATCCATTTTGATCTTGGTGTATCAGGTTAGGGATATGATGAAGGATCCGATTGGCCATAAGTTTACTGAGGATTTTGAAGTCACAATTTAGCATTGACAATGGGCGGAAGTCGGTCACCGAGAGGTCACCTGTGTCTCGCTTAGGCAGTGGGATTACCAGGGCCTCCCTCATAGAGCCGGGGAGCATACCCTGTTGGAATGCCTCTGTGAATGTTTCTACCAGTCTGGGAGCTAGCAGTGAAGAGTACTTTTTATAGAAGTCTATCGGCAGCCCATCGGTACCCGGGGTTTTCCCAGTGGCTAACTGTGATATGGCTTCTTGTACTTCTTCCAGTAACACCGGGCCCCCAGGACCTCCCTGTCGCTATCCGTAGCGGTTGTATGTATGCCCGGACTTGCTCTAGTTCGATTGGATCTGGCTGCCTGTATAGAAAGGTATAGTACTCTAGGAAAGTCTCGTTGATTTCTTTAGGTGAGTGGTGAATCCTCCCCTTCATGTCACGCACATTTACTATAGGCGCCCCTTCGCTTCCCGGTCTCACCAGCCAGGCCAGCATTCTCCCAGATCTACCTTCTTCTGCTTGCACTGAGGCCCAATATCTTCATGCGCTATGTAATCTTAGCTGTTCTTCAATTCGGGAATGCAAGGACTTTGCCTCTTTTAATCTGTCACCTTCTGTTTCTGTACCATTACTGTTCCTTTCCACTTCATGGATGGTCTTTTCTAGCTCAACCAGTTCCCTCTCTAGTGTGCACTGGATCCCAGCCGTCTGGCTCATGCATTGGCCCCTCACTGCCACCTTAAGGGTCTCCCATTCTATGCCTCTAGATGTTGCTGATCTAGCATTAAGGGTGACATGTTCTGTGATATGGGAGCGGAGTGACTCTCTGTATGCCTGGTCCTCCAGGGTAGATGGATGTAGCTTCCACAATGGAATGGGGGGCCTATCCTCAGTTGCCTTCCATACCAGTAATAAGGGGTTGTGATCGGACAGGGTGCGTCCTAGGTATTCCGTGTGAGTTACATTTTGTGTAGCCTGTGCAGAGCATAGGATCCTGTCTATCCTAGTATGTAGGCGGTGTAAGCTAGAGTAGTATGAATAGTTCCTGTCTGTCGGGTGTTGGGCGCGCCACGCATTAGTCAGTCCCCAGCTCAGCATCCAATCTCTGGAATGGCTGGCTATTTTGTGTGTTGTCGCCCCTTAAGTGGCGGGGTGGAGCGGTCCATGTCCACGTCCACCACACTGTTGAAGTCTCCTCCGATGAATAATTCCACCCCGTTTCTACGTGTAAGGTGTCTAGACAATTGCTGTAAAAAGGGGATTTGGTCCTGATTAGGGGCATAAATACTGCATAGAGTAGTTGGGACACGGTGAAGGAGGCCCCCCACTATCACAAATCTGCCTTCATGGTCAATAGCGGTTGACGTAACCTCAAAAGGAACCCCGCTCTTATCCACACTAGTGCTCCCCTGGCATAGGCTGAGTATTTAGTAGCGAAGACCTGACCCCTCCATCTGCGCTTCAATTTATCTATCTCAGTAGCTGTAAGATGGGTTTCTTGCAGCAGGCCAATATGTACCCCCCTCCGTTTCAAGTACGAGAACACTCGGTGTTTCTTAGAGGGTGAACCCAGTCCCCTGACGTTCCAGGTTTCCTGCAATTACATGAGAGAATGAGAGTGATGCCAAACAGAATGCCAAGAAGAAGGGTTTGTATCCTTCTGAGAAAAAGAAACAGAAATCAACAGAGTCTAGAAAGTTATTGAACTATGATGAAAACTCATATGATGCTGAGTTTATTTTTAAATTATTGAGAAGTCCCTCCTCACCATACGCAGCACATGAGACAGGTCCAACTACTAGTGCCGATCCTACAGCTCCAGTACCCACTGAAGCTATGAAAAAGACAAGTAGAGGTTAGCCCTACTGTTCCTACCACATCCACAATTCAGACACCTATGTCAGCTGTTGAGATACCTAGGATTTATCCAGAAGTCCCCATTGTAAATTCCACTCAAGTATAATAGTGCCAACAGGACAAGTTTCCTAAATATGACAGGTTTATCAGAAGCCGACATTGATTCAAATAGAATCTACTCCTAATTTGATATCTCCAATGCAAGCTCAGACAATTCCGAGATAAACCCCATAACAACATCCCAGACTAATACATCTGCGTTGACAAGCCTGAATATGGGAGTAATGTTCTCGAGAGATCACAAAGTCCAACTGAGTCCAGACACTGTGTCAGTACCTGTTACTTTTGGTCCCGTTATACCATTGTTTGCTCAGGGAAATAATAACAGCAATGAACAGAAAAGTTTGACTTCAAGTGTAGAAATGGAGAGATTGAATGCAAATACAGGAATCATGACTCCAATGAAGCAAACCCATTAATTCACTTCAGTTATTCCAGAACTCCACCGAGTAATCCAGGGAGACCAGACCTAGGTCCTAAACCAATTTAATGACTCCAGAGACCGGATATCTAACGTTACAACAAGGACCCGCTGTAAGTAATAGTATCTCTTTGCAAGGTTTGACAGCCCTGCAATTAACCAAATGTGCTGGAAAGGCTGAATAACACACCAGGAGATTCAAATGAAGGAAGTCCCCTAAATTTGACCAGGCTTAAATTAGAAGTAGAGGAATTAATTGAGGAAACAATTGAGTTAAACAGAATTGACTCATATAGTGAAGATGATTTGCGCTTCTTGTACAAAACAATTACCAATTAAGCAGGATTGGTACACCAGAGATTAGCAGACCTGGCAGAGAAATACAACATAGATAATGAGAAATCGAAACATCTGAGAAGACGTTACAGGTTAGAACTTGACTCAAAGGATATTGAGAATACCGGGAATGAAAATTCACATTAGGGGATTGATCCAGAGCATTCAGACATGAGGAGTATTAGATAAATGGAAAGGCAGATGGGTAAAGAAACAAGACAAGAAATAAAAGGAGTCTGCTAATTTGCTAGTGTACCTCACACTGATAATCCAGTGAAAATATTACCAATGAGATAAATTCCAGGAGGAAAGTTTGTACATGTCCCTTGGAGCAGAAGTGACATTCTGTCATTTACAAATGACTAACCAAGATTAAGAGAGAAGCCAGTGGAATGGTACCAACAAACAGATAGGTTTGTGAAACTTGTAAAATGCCTTTGTGAAGATCTGAACACCCTAATTGAAATAGTGGTTCCAGCTGATTTGTGGGTTGAATGCAAAAGGCGTGTAGATTGGACAACGAGAGAGCCTCCACGAGACGCGTCTATAGGTGCACCATCCCCAGATGTGATGAAGTGATATTACAAAGTGTAGGAAGTTGGCTCTGTATGCACTATTTCAAAGTAAGGAATAGTATGCACAGAGTCCAAGGGTTCCCCTTAGAGGTAAGATAGTGGCAAAAAGAGATAATACTAATGCTCTATTTTGTGGTAGTGTGGTCGAGCAGTAGGCTTATCAAAGGAGTAGTGTTAAGCATTTGTTGTACACACAGGCAATAAATGAGGAACACACACTCAGAGACAATTCCAGGCCAATAGGTTTTTGTATAGAAAAATATATTTTCTTAGTTCATTTTAAGAACCACAGGTTCAAAATTTACATGTAATACTTCAAATGAAAGGTATTGCAGGTAGGTACTTTAGGAACTTTGAATTAGCAAAATAGCATATACACTTTTCACATAAATCACATATAGCTATTTTAAAACTAGACAGTGCAATTTTCAACAGTTCCTGGGGGAGTAAGAGTTTGTTAGTTTTTGCAGGTAAGTAAACCACATACGGGGTTCAAGTTTGGGTCCAAGGTAGCCCACCGTTGGGGGTTCAGAGCAACCCCAAAGTTACCACACCAGCAGCTCAGGGCCGGTCAGGTGCAGAGGTCAAAGTGGTGCCCAAAATGCATAGGCTTCAATGGAGAAGGGGGTGCCCCGGTTCCAGTCTGCCAGCAGGTAAGTACCCGCGTCTTCAGAGGGCAGACCTGGGGGGGTTTGTAGGGCACCGGGGGGGACACAAGTCCACACAGAAAGTACACCCTCAGCAGTGCGGGGCGGCCGGATGCAGTGTGCAAACATACGTTGGGTTTGTAATTGAAATCAATGGGAGACCAAGGGGTCTCTTCAGCGATGCAGGCAGGCAAGGGGGGGGGCTCCTCGGGGTAGCCACCACCTGGGCAAGGGAGAGGGCTTCCTGGGGGTCACTCCTCCACAGAAGTTCGAATCCTTCAGGTCCTGGGGGCTGCGGGTGCAGAGTCTTTACCAGGCGTTGGGATCTGAGAAGCAGGCAGTCGCGGTCAGGGGGAGCCTCGGGATTCCCTCTGCAGGCGTCGCTGTGAGGGCTCAGGGGGGGCAACTCTGGCTACTCACGGTCTTGCAGTCGCCGTGGAGTCCTCCCTGAAGTGATTGTTCTCCACAAGTCGAGCCGGGGGCGTCGGGTGCAGAGTAGCAAGTCTCACGCTTCCGGCGGGAAACACAAGTTGTTTCAAAGTTGCTGCTTTGTTTCAAAGTTGCAGTCTTTGGTGAACAGGGCCGCTGTCCTCAGGAGTTTCTTGGTCCTTCTAGAGCAGGGCAGTCCTCTGAGGATTCAGAGGTCGCTGGTCCCTGGGGAAAGCATCGCTGGAGCAGTGTCTTTAGAAGGGGGGGAGACAGGCCGGTAGAGCTGGGGCCAAAGCAGTTGGTGTCTCAGTCTTCTCTGCAGGGTTTTTCAGCTTAGCAGTCCTCTTCTTCTTAGGTTGCAGGAATCTAGTTTCCTAGGTTCTGGGGAACCCCTAAATGCTGGATTTAGGGGTGTGTTTAGGTCTGGGAGGGCAGTAGCCAATGGCTACTGTCCTTGAGGGTGGCTACACCCTCTTTGTGCCTCCTCCCTGAGGGTAGGGGGGCACATCCATAATCCTATTGGGGGAATCCTCCATCTGCAAGATGGAGGATTTCTAAAAGTCACAGTCACCTCAGCTCAGGACACCTTAGGGGCTGTCCTGACTGGCCAGTGACTCCTCCTTGTTTTTCTCATTATCTCTCCTGGACTTGCCGCCAAAAGTTGGGGCTGTGTCCCGGGGGTGGGCATCTCCACTAGCTGGAGTGCCCTGGGGCATTGTAACACGAAGCCTGAGCCTTTGAGGCTCACTGCTAGGTGTTACAGTTCCTGCAGGGGGGAGGTGTGAAGCATCTCCACACAGAGCAGGTTTTTGTTTCTATCCCCAGAGAGCACAGAGGCCCTCACCACATGGGGTCAGAAACTCGTCTCTCAGCAGCAGGCTGGCACAGAACAGTCAGTCCTGCACTGAACAATTGGGTCAAATACAGGGGGCATCTCTAAGATGCCCTCTGTGTGCATTTTTTTTATAAATCCAACACTGGCATCAGTGTGGGTTTATTATTCTGAGAAGTTTGATACCAAACTTCCCAGTATTCAGTGTAGCCATTATAGAGCTGTGGAGTTCGTTTTTGACAGACTCCCATACCATATACTCTTATGGCTACCCTGCACTTACAATGTCTAAGGTTTTGCTTAGACACTGTAGGGGCATAGTGCTCATGCACATATGCCCTCACCTGTGGTATAGTGCACCCTGCCTTAGGACTGTAAGGCCTGCTAGAGGGGTGACTTACCTATGCCACAGGCAGTGTGAGGTTGGCATGGCACCCTGAGGGGAGTGCCATGTCGACTTAGTCATTTTCTCCCCACCAGCACACACAAGCTGGCAAGCAGTGTGTCTGTGCTGAGTGAGGGGTCCCTAGGGTGGCATAAGACATGCTGCAGCACTTAGAGATCTTCCCTGGCATCAGGGCCCTTGGTACCAGGGGTACCAGTTACAAGGGTCTTACCTGGGTGCCAGGGTTGTGCCAGTTGTGGAGACAATGGTACATTTTAGGTGAAAGAACACTGGTGCTGGGGCCTGGTTAGCAGAGTCCCAGCACACTTCTCAGTCAAGTCAGCATCAGTATCAGGCAAAAAGTGGAGGGGGGGTAACTGCAACAAGGAGCCATTTCCTTACACAAAGTGATTGAATTTTTGAAGACAAGGACTTCTCCCAAGAATATTGGTTGGCAGAGAATAGACAGGACAGCTCAAGAAGGAAAGGAGTCCATACATATGTACTATGAGAGATTGTTGCAAGCATTCAAACATTACGGTGGTACAGAAACAATTGAGCCGAAAGACATGATTCATTTTGTGTTCAGATTTGTTGAAGGACTGAGGCCTTAAATTAGCCAGATGATTAAGAGTCATTTGATTTGTTGGCAAGCAAAGCCGATTGATGAAGTATTGCAATATGCCAAGTACTGTAGTGATGGGCTAGAAATGAAGCAGAGAAAGTTGAAAGAGAAGGCCATGGTGATGCAGATTAAGGTGGCACAATCAGGGATGCAAGGAAGCTTTCCCCAGCACCAGCAGGGAAACATGTGGTTTCAGAATCAGGTGAAAGGTAGAGGTCGTGTTGGGAATGGAAATGTGAACAGTGGTGTCAATTTGAGCACTGTAGTTACTCAGAATGTTGTGCAGGCAAAGAAGAGGACTTTATCTTGTCACCCTGCTGAGGTTTCTGGCATCGGAAGTGGGAGTGTCCGATGTTAGGGCAGGAAGGTCCCCAGGCATGAGAGGACCAAGAATGAGAGGTCAACATTTTTATTTCCAAAATAATGTGAATCAAGTGCAAAGCCCTCAGCCTATGCAACAGATGCAAATGCCAAGTTTGCAGATGCCACAGTCACAGCAAATGCAACCCCAAATTCAGATGGTACCTAGGCAACAAATTCAGATACCTCAAGCCCCAATGGAACAGCAGCAGATGATTCTTACTCAACGGGCATAGATCAAAGGCTTAACACTAGTAATAACACAATACACCAATACCCATTACACAGTGAGGATGAATTGAATGATGAGTGGGTGAGTGAGAGTTCAGATGAAGAAGACTGTGTTTTGGCAGCTTCATTAGAAGTAGACCAAAAGGGTCCATATGTGAAGGGATAGGTAATAGGTCATAAAGGCCCTCATTACGACCCTGGCGGTGTAACACCGCCAGGGCCGCTGTAGGCGGGAGCACCGCCGACAGCCTGCCGGTGCCCCGCGGGGCATTCTGACCGCGGCGCTTTGGCCGCGGTCAGAAAGGGAAAACCGGCGGTCTCCCGCCGGTTTTCCACTGCCCCTTAGAATCCTCCAAGGCGGCCCAGCTCGCTGCGCCGCCGAGGGGATTCTGACAATCCCTACCGCCATCCTGTTCCTGGCGGCTCGCCCGCCAGGAACAGGATGGCGGTAGGGATTGTCGTGGGGCCCCTTGGGGCCCCTGCAGTGCCCATGCCAATGGCATGGGCACTGCAGGGGCCCCCGTAAGAGGGCCCCTAAAAGTATTTCACTGTCTGCTTGGCAGACAGTGAAATACGCGACGGGTGCAGTAGCACCCGTCGCACCTTCACACTCCGCCGGCTCGATTAAGGGCCGGCATCCTCGTGGGAAGGGAGTTTTTCCCTGGGCTGGCGGGCGGTCTTTTGGAGACCGCCCGCCAGCCCAGGGAAAAACTCATAATACCCTCCGCGGTCTTCTGACCGCGGAGCGGTATTATGGAGGGCGGCATCCTGGCGGGCGGCCTCCGCCGCCCGCCAGGGTCGTAATGAGGCCCAAAGTCTCTTTCTTAGTCGATACAGGAGCTACTCGTTCCACTGTAAGAACTGCAGAAGTCCCTAATGTACCCCTTTCAGGGAAAACAGTGGAAGTCATGGGAGTTGCAAATCAGTATTTGATTAACCCAATTACAGAACCAGTTCCAGTTGAAATTGGACATTTCAAAGGCTTGCACAAATTTTTAGTTTGTGACTCAAGTCCGGTTTCCTTACTAGGAAGGTACTTGCTATGCAAAACAAGATGCTCAATTACCTGTCAAATGATGGGATTGCCATTCAGACAAATAGTGATGATGAAGACGATCAGTCTGAGGGAACTAATTGTAACTCAGTAAATGAGGAGTACCCATTGATAAGTTTCTTTCCTGTCTTTACAATACAAGACCTTCCTTCTGATTTACAGGGAATGGTTAAAATGAAGGTTTGGGATTTAGCAGAGAAAGAGATTGGTCTAATCAAAGGGGTTGAGGCAGTTAAAGTCCCAGTCAAACCAAATGCAGTTTTTCCCCAGATTACCCAATACCATATGACACAGGACACTATTGAAGGGATTACACCAACAATTGCAGAATTCGTGAGACAAGGTCTCTTAAAAGATTATAAGATGTAATTCTCCTATCATGGGATTGTGAAAACCCTGTGGAAAATTTCAGATTGTTCAAGATTTGAAGAAAATCAATGATATTGTGATTAACTGTTGTTGGGTGGTGTCAAATCCAGCAGTGATAATATTTCAGATCCCATGTGATGCTGAATGATTCACCTTAGTGGACCTGTCTCAAGCATTTTCTTTCTATACCTCTTCATGAAGATAGCCAGTTTCTTTTCTGCTTTAAATTCCTTGATTTAGTGTATTGTTGGTGCAGAATTCCTCAAGGTTTTTCAGAATCCCCATCCATCTTTAATCAGATACTGAAGAAGAACTTGTAGACCTTGGAAATGCCTTTCCCATCGACATTGGTTCAGTACATTGATGATTTGTTGACCGCTTCAAAAACGAAGGAAACATGCAGGCAAGATACTATTGCCTTACTAAATTACTTGGAAAGAATGGACACATATTGTCCCCAGCAAAATTGCAGTACTTCCAGAGAGAAGTGAAATATTTGAGAAATCAGATTGAAAAGGGAGTAAGAAAGATTTTGATAGAGCGTTACTGCCATACTGCAAATTAATTGTTCAGCTACACAGAGAGATGTCAGAATGTTTTTAGGAATGGTGAGCTATTGTCACCAGTTGATTCCCAATTTCTCAGCCATTTCCAAACCATTGCAGAAGCTGAACCACAAAGAGGTTACTGACCCTCTAGGGTTAGACCAAGCCTGTATGAAAGCCTTTATGGGGTTGAGAGAAGGTCTGTGCAAAGCTCCGGCTTTGGGAATGCCTGATTGCACAAAACCATTCCTGTTGTTTTGTCATGAACGCAATGCATGTTCTCTTTCTGTTTTGACACAGGTACATGGTGGTGTAAACCGCCCGTAGCATATTTTTCAGCTACTTTGGACCCAGTGGCAGCAGCTTTGCCTGGCTGTTTGTGAACTGTAGCAGTGGTTGGATTGAGGCTCACTCAGTGTGAGAGCAGTGTGATGGGACATCCCTTAACTGTTTTGGTCCCTCACTCCATTGAAGTTTTGCTCACACCAATGAAAACACAGCATCTCACAAATGCTAGGTTGACCAGTTACGAAACTGTAATTTTAGGTTCCCCAAATGTTACTCAGAAAAGGTGTACAGTACTTAGCACAGCAACTTTACTTTCAAAAGAGAATGTTGAAATTGACAAATTGAAAGATGTTGAACATGACTGTCTGGAAGTCACTGAATTGTGCACCGAACCTAGACCTGACATTTGAGATACCCAATTGGAAGAAAATGACCAAATTATTTTTGTTGATGGATCCTATTTAAGAGATAACATGGGCACATTAGAAGCAGGATATACTGTGTGCACCATTTCTGGCATACTCAAAGCTTCCTGGCTTCAGGGAGTATTTTCTGCACAAGTAGCTGAATTGGTGGCTCTTACTAGACCATGCCATGTTTCTGCACAGCTTAAAGTTACCATTTATACTGACAGCCAGTATGGATTTGGAATAGTGCATGACTTTGGCCAGCTATGGTCAGAGAGAGGTTTCATGACCTCTTCTGGTTCACCAGTTAGAAACAGTGTAAGAATCCATGATTTGTTGCAAGTTTTACAAATGCCTGAAAAGATTGCTGTGGTGAAATGCAGTGCACACCAAAGATCACAAGACTTTTTTTCAATGGAAAATGGATATGCAGATCAAGTCACAAGATTTTATGCATTGGATTGTATATCCTTCAAAGAGAAATGGGAACTGTTGCCAGAAGAAGACTTTGGCACAAGTTATGCACTGACTGTTGTTGACATTTGGGAAGAATTAAATTGGTGTGCAGGAAAATGTTGACAAAGAAGAAAAGAAAACGTGGTTTAAATGTGTACAAAGAGAAGATGATATTTGGGTGTCCGGGGGGGCACAAGTGGTGTTGCCCGACTATTTACTGATCCAAATGGCTAGATATTATCAAGGTCAAGCACATATTGGGAGAGATGCAATGATTCAAATTTTCAAGCAGACATGATTTAATCCAAAATTCTGACAGGTTGCCGAAGCAGTTTGCCACCGTTGTATTATATTTCAACAGATGAATGTGGGTAAAAGAACAGTTGTTAACATGATTCACATTGAAATAGCCTGAGGTCCATAAATGGATTTCACTGAAATGTCTGTGTGTGGAGGACTGAGATACAGATTGGTGAATGTTTGTATTTTTTGTCATTGGAATGAAGCATACCCCACACGCAGGAATGACAGCCTTACCGTAGAAAAATTATTGCTGAGGGAACTGATACCATGTTTTGGTTTTCCAGTTTCTTTAGAATCAGATCAATGAAGTCACTTCAACAGCAAAGTAATTAAATTACTATGTTCAGCCTTAAACATTGAGCAGAAGTTGCACTGTAGCTAGCTCCATGAAGCCTCAGGACAAATAGAACAAATGAATGGTACCCTGAAGTCACAACTTGCAAAGATGTGTGCGTCGACTAATCTGAAATGGCCAGATGAACTTCTGTTAGTTTTGATGAGTATGAGAAATATACCTGGCAGGAAAATTGGACTGTCTCCGCATGAAATCCTCATGGGCAGAGCAATGAGGTTGCCAGTGGTTCCTGCAAATGCTCTTGTGAACAGATGATGTGGTGTTGGATTACTGCAAAGATCTGGATGATTTGGTTCGCTCTTTTTCTCATCAGGTGGAAGACACAACTGTGCTGCCATCCCAAGATCAGAGCCACAACTGAGAGCTGGAGACCGGGTTATGATCCGAAAACACACGAAGAAGATTTGCTTGGAGCCTCGGTGGAAAGGACCCCACCAAGTAGTAATAGTTACTACCACTGCTGTGAAGTCTGCAGGAGTTCCAAACTGGGCACATGCCAGTCACACTTGAAAAGTACCCTGTCCTTTTGACAATGAAGAAGAGTCGTTGAGAGTACCAAAAACCTCCAGACAAACTCCAGAAGCAGAGAAGGAAACAGGAGAATCAGAAACAGACTCTGAGCAGACAGAGGAGAATCCAGATACCCTTGTAAGAGATGAGACGGAGGACTTACAGGAAGTTGACATTGAACCAGTCTCAACTGAGACAACAAGAGAGTCAAAACAGAGGAGGGTTCTCCCAGAAGCAGATGATCTTAAAGGGGAGAAAGAGCAGTCCATCGACCCATTGGACGGGGTTGAGTTAGATCAGAGTGAAACATATCTGACTCCTCCAAGTCCAGTTGAAGGTACCTCAAGTCAAAATCCTGCAGAACATGTCAAAGATGAAAGTCCGGTACTGAAGAGAGCATTGACCAAGGGAACACTGAAAGAAGACAAGTGGCAAAGATCACAAGTTAAGAGAAAAGAGTCAGTCACCTTGTCAACAATTAAAGAAGAAGTAGACACTACCAGGAGGGAAGATCTGGGTGATGAAGAAATAAGTGGAGATCAAAAACTAAAAAGAAAACAAATTGCGAATCAAAGGTATTCAGGACCTGAATGGGCATATGCAACAACTAGCGAAAGGCAAAATGATTTTTCTGTCATTTTGTTTTGATAGCAAAATTCCAGGTCAATACTTTGGCATGTGAAGTTGGTCTATAAACTGAATATTGAAAAAGACTTTGTGAAACTAAGAAAAGAAAGAGACATTAAAGACAACCTGAAAAGACTTTGAAATAAACTGCTTTGACAGACTGCTAAATTGATTTTGACAACAGTTACTGATTTCAGACAGACGCTCTGGAGAAGAAATTGAAAGCTGTAACCAACTGCAAAGAAGATTTTTGAGTTTTGTTGCATAGTTGTTGCATAGTTGTCCTTCTACTTCTGCTTCTTTACAGATCATGGATAAACATAACAAGCAGGTTAGGAACAATGGGTGCTGTAAATACATAGGTATTGGCTTAGCAATTGTATGCATGACAGTATTTTTGCTATTGGTTGTGAGCGTCAGCTTTCTCAGTAAGGCTGAGACTAATCACACCTCTTCTTTAGAAACTACTGTACTTATACAATTAGACAAGTTTAAGCAGGATAAAAAAATATTTGCATGTCGATAACTCACAGGGAGATTTTTCCTCCAATGTTTTCGATTGCTTGCTGTATGAATATGTTGAGACAATAAACATGAAAGAATGTTATGTTTGCATGCAAATTCCTTAATCAGTGGAAGAAGGAATAACTTGCAACAGCTTGTCATTAATGTATGGGATTAGTTGCAGTCTTCTATTAACAAGGTTCTACAACCAGGAATACATTCAGTATTTTTACTCAAACCATGATCTAGTGTTTTATTTCATTCCTATAATCAAGTACTTGAGTAGTGTAGCTAGAGAAGAGAATATAGAATTAGTAAGGGGTTTCTTTGAGCCTACACTGCCATTTGGCACAGCTTACACGCACAGGCATAACCTCACATGCTTGCGTTCAACAGTAGAAAAGAGTTTTCGAGATCAGAATGATGACAGGAAAAAGTGATTGAAGTAGAAAATAGATAAAGGGTTAGTGAAAAGGACATTTAGAAATTATCATGCATTTAGTGAAACTAAAACACAAGGGAAATTAGCTTTAGATGCGCAACACGTGGGAAAGCTTTGCATATATATAGGCCACAATCTAGAACTGACACTTTATTTGTGGGAACGAGTGAATGCCGACATGTGTTTCATTTTCAGAGTAAATGGATGTTTATGTTAAATGGACAAGACCCAGTGATTCCCAGGGTTTACCATATTTGTGGACAAAATGCCTATTACTGTCTTCCGAGAAGATGGAACGGCACATGTTAGCTGGGAATTGTTTTCCCAAAGATGTATCAGCTTGAGAAACTAGATGAGGCACCTAAGCTAAATGGATTACTCCTCGCTAGACCAAAGAGAGAATCTTATTGTCGCATAATTGGAGATATATTTGGAGCAATTATTCCCTCAGAGGGAGTTATTCTAAATTCTTTGAAAATTCAAAAGTTGTCACCTATTGTGGATAACATGTTGAAACGTTTTTCTGGAGCCATGGTCTTAATGGACACTGAAATGGCTGCGATACTATGACTTTTCAGAACCGCTTTGCGTTAGACATTTCTGTAAAATGCTGAAATTGCAACATTGTTGCACGCATGTTCCTGATAACAGTAGAGTAGTTAAAAGCTTTTTTTAACATTCTGACTAACATCAACTCTGACTTAAAAGTTCTAAAAGAACCTGGGATTTAGGAGAAAGTTGGCAAAGGTTTTATTGCTTTGGGAAATTGGCTGGGCAACCTAGGGAAAATATTATAGCCAATATTGATTATTGTGATTTTTATCATCGGCCTAATTGGATCTTGTGAATTGTGCACTATGATAAAAAGACGAAGGATCAAAAATGAACAGAGAAGGGAGAAAATTGGAAAAATTGAGAAGCAGATATTTTGATGAAAATGTGGAAAAGGGGGAAAACTTCACACATTATAAAGAAACAAAATGTTATATTATCAAAAATGTGTGTTGTGTGATGTAGGGTGTGATGGCATATTTAGTCATCAGAGGAGGGATTGTGAGAGATGAATTAACCAATAATCAATTTGCATTGATTAGTAACTAAGACTTTACATGAAGTATGCTGATATTGTGAAATCAAGTGTTTGGAAAATGTGCCCACCTAAGTGGCCATCATGATGTGTACGACATTAATAAAGAAAATAACATTAATTATTTAGAAATAATAGTGTACATAATTAAATATATTAGTGGACCATACCAACATGTTAATGAAATGTATTTGCTTAATCTTACTAGGCATGGAGTAATTATGAAATTACAGGCCTAGTCAAAAGGGCCTCTTGTTAAGCTTTATGGCATAATATAAACATTCCTAAATGTTTTCACACTTGTTCTGTGTTCACACAGTGCTGCCCAAATGTATTTGTAATGGTGCCACGTTAAACTGGTCGATATCTTAAACTTTCTTGTGAGAACTGTCTGTGCTAATACAATGTACTAGCGGCCAATATATTTGTATCTTTGGTGCATGAGAAGCTGAAGTTCCCAGGACATGACAACGGCCTCAATGACGGGTGTTATGAATTGCAACTAAAGCTACCAGATGGAAAACTGGTGATGGGAACGGGAGAATTAGAGCCAATCATTGACGTGTGAAAGTCTGTCTAACTATATCACACATTTAAGAATTAATGTTTATTGGCTCTACAATGAACGTTCAATATTCTGACCAATGGCGGTGCAAGAAATTATTTTATGGATTTTAACATATCCTGACTGCACTCGGCACAAACAGCTCAGTTCGAGGAGGAGAAGCAGTTAGTGTTAGATCTAGAGCAGTTCCAATGCAGTCCCAGATGCCCTTGATGCTGTTTTCTTAGTTTGATTCCCTTTCCAAGTTTGATGAGGTTGACTTAGAGCCCAACCGTGGCTGAACCAATCCCATTAATTTTCCCCTGCCAGTGCTGAGCAGATGGATTTCCATCTGAGAAAGAAGTCTCTGTTTGCTGACCCATTGAGGAGAGGTATAACTAAACTTAATTTTTTTCTGATATACATTTTTGTTCTTTTCTAATGAGACTACTGGATTTTGAGCAGCAAGATCGTCCACGCTGTGGGAGACTGAGCCTGACCCACTGTGGGTGAAACCTGTTGTTCCAAATCTGGGTTTTGCTCCAGTTAACTAGCAGTGCCTCGTCTCTACCAAAGGGTAGAGATGATTGGGCAGCCGAGCGCATGACATATCATACTTCTCAGGGAAGTCGTGGTCACTCAGGTCACATCCGGTTCTCTCATTCACAATTCAGTCTCATATATGAATGACAATAAGAAGCAGTATGAGTTTTAAAAACTGGGTTAATAAAACGACTGCATTTTAGATAGCAAAGCGTGAGCTGCAATAACCAGGACGACACAACATGACAATATTAAAATGGTGACGAGAAGAGTGAAGCATAAGAATATTGTCACTAGGAATTCATAATCTGATCACAGTATGTTAAGCTCTAATTCTGCCTTTCAGGTTCCCCCGGGAGGACATCAACCCTCATACCTGAGCAAAGGCATGTAGTCTGCATTAGCATCTGCAGTCAGCAGTCAGCATACAGTCGTACTTCCCTGGCTGGAATCTCCCTCTTAACGTGTAATGGAACTAGGAAGTGTTTTTATAATAACACAGCTGATGTTCTAAGAAAATGTCCCAACGTAAGGATGTGTATTTTCTACGAATGTTGGAGACTAAACTTCTACCATGTTCACCGGCAATGTACCAAACTGTAGCCTTGACTGAAGCACAAAGTGATCAAGAATGTCTTGTTTGAGAACACAAGCTAAGCTAGATAGATGAAAATAAAAGAAGACCGTAAAACTGGTTAATGTAAAAATAACAATGCAAAGCCGAATAAAATATATCTAGGTCAAAGTGCACAGTGGCCTAGTGTGTTAAACTAACGTGCATGGAGCTATAACTAAAATGGCTACACAACACCTTCCCCTTGTTGGTTGAAAGTGGTTCAAAGCCAAAACTAAAATTTCATTATTAAAAAACTCAACCTAAGATATATTTGAAAACCAGGTCAATTTTGACAAGTTAAAATGACACACAAGCATACTACTTGGCAATTTACAACATGAGCACGTGGCTTATAACCGAATCCAACGGACATGTCAATTAAGAAAAGTTCCAAATGAAGTACGAGCCATGGAGAACAGGAGACCTTCCACTTCGGCAGGTGACAGAACCGGAAAGTCCGTGCCAAAAATGATCAAGGAGCAAGTGTGTTCCATAACCCCAGTGTCAACAAAGGCGGCATCCCATGGAGTGCCCATTGATGAGTTGTTGGCAACTTCCTCCAGGAAGGGTAACTCATAATCAGCTTCACGTATCAAACGCAGCCTCAGTGCGCATGTCTGGTAATGAACCCTCAGCGAGAACATCAACAGATCAGCATCTACTGCTGGGGGGGCTGCTGTGAAAGACAAACTTCCAGTGTATGTTCGAAAGAGCACCAGAGGCACCGGAACACGGGCTGCATACAATACAGAACCGGTCTGAATGACAAAGACCAGTCACACTCCAATTGCTCCAGGAGTGTTGCTTCAAAATGCTGTATCATACGTTCACGACACAGCTGTGCTGATGGGAGTGCCGTCATTTCTCCTCGTTGCGGCAGGACAGGACAGCCATTGCGCATAAACAACAGCAACAGCAACAGCAGGATGCCAGCTAATAAAGCCAAAGTTATCGGAAATCCCCCAAAAATACTACCGAAAATTGAGTGGATAGCTGAAGGTATCAAACCGAATATGGAGGAGAAGGTGTGAACAAAACCAGAACCAACAGCTTTGAAAAATTTGCGATTCCAGTCATGCTGGATGCATTAAATATTCGTCCCACGAGTTCACCAAAGTGTCTCGGTAAGTTCATATTTAACAGGGACTGTTTTCTGCTGATGACCTTGCCACTTGAAGTGCGTAGGTCTTGCGTGCAGATGTAAGGGCCACATGCTTTTGAAACAATAGAGCCTTGAGTCTACTTAACTTGTCAAAATTCACATTTGAAGTAGCAATGTAAGGCCAAATATCAGCTACCTCCTTAAATTTAGTTGGGGAAACAGTACGTTCCTGCAGCATGTAAGACCGAAACAACGTACAATTCCGGCCCGCATGCCACAACAGTCTTCACTATTGAGAAGGACGTAGCTGCCATTTGAAAGCACCTGGAACATACGTCTAATCAAGGGGACTGGAACTCCCTTAAGATAACAAGCCAAGTTTGCAGCCAAGGCGTTACACGCCCCATGCATGGACAGCTGTTTACAAATCATCGAATGGCTGACTGAAGTCTTGCATTCACTACCGCTAAGAAAGACCTCTTTCATGCCATTGAAGCATTTGTACGAGAAGGGAAGCTCCCACGAAGCTCCTGCTTTTCATATCTGCCTACCGGAATGTGTGGTAAACAGGAGGTGAATTGTAGTGTGGAAATAGGCAGATTAATAACCCCATGTATTAACCACTCTGCCGATGGTATTTTGGCCACGGTAAAAGGCAACTTTTCTAATTTCTCAATGTTAAGCATGACATAAGTCGCTTCTTAGCAATTAGTTGTTGTTGTGTTAGATTAAAAGAAGAAAATATCTCACTTGCACTGACGTGCTGCCATGGAACGCGACCTGCCTTCACTGTTTGAAGCGTCGAACCCAACTGCATAATGGACCTGATCTGACTTTGTCCATGGTGTAAGGAAGACATATCAGATTGTATAATGTCTATAGCAGAAGAGACAATGTTGTTAATTGTCTATATCCGGTCAGACCATTATCCACAACAGCTAATGCCTTTTTTAAAAATTTCCTGGTCTATTTGCCTTAACCGGGCAGCAGCATCTTGTTGGGAAAGTTTCCAAATCTCATTGTGTACTGCATATAAAAAACGCTTCTTACGTGGTGTTCTGGGGCCTGACAAGAAATCTTGTAATACTTGTAAAAGGTACACTGTTCCACGTGTTCTATAACGGCCTAGGGGACCTGAAGTCTCAGGAGCAAGAGCCCTCACATCACAATGGATGACTGGTATCATCATCGGGAAATGCTCCTCGCCAGGCCGGCGCTGCAACGCCTGACGGGCTCCCCGTAAGGGGGCTCTAAGCCGTGCTGTTCTGATAGTGACTGGTGGGTTCAAACTATCTGGACAGAAATGCCTGTAGTCCGGCACCAGCGCACGTAGCGCACGTAGCGCACATAGGAGAGGACAGGTGTTCTCTCCTATGTGCGCTGGTCCCGGAACTCCAGAGGCACCGTGTGTGGCTATTAGGTGACTCTGGTTACCCCAACCTGTCATGGCTACTGACCCCAGTGAGGAATCCCAGGACAAGGGCAGAGGAACGCTACAATGAGGCCCATGGGCGTACTAGGAGGGTGATCGAGCGGACCTTCGGCCTCCTGAAGGCCAGGTTCAGGTGTCTGCATATGACAGGTGGATCCCTATTCTACTCACCAAAGAAGGTGTGCCAGATCATCGTGGCCTGCTGCATGCTTCACAACTTGGCTTTGCGACAACAGGTGCCTTTTCTGCAGGAGGATGGTCAAGATGGCGGTGTTGTGGCAGCTGTGGAGCCTGTGGACAATGATGAGGATGAAGCAGAGGAAGAAGACATGCAGAACAGGGACTCAGTGATCCAGCAATATTTCCAGTGAAACACAGGTGAGAATCCATTCCTGCCTAGTACATGTACTTTTACACTACTACCTCTATCCTGTCTGTCGTTTTCACCCAGTGTATGGTCACTGAGTTGTCACTTTCCCTTACGGTTTCACAGGTGTGGGTCCCAACGTTTCTCATCTGCTTAGATTCCTCATGGACTAGAGCTGTGTGACATAGGTATGTTGACATTACTATTTCAAGAACATTTTGTCACTGTAATCGCAAATACACTATTTCGAAATCACAGACAGACTCCAGATCTTTTGGTGCTTTAATTGTGTTTATTTAAATACAAAGGGCCTTATTTATACTTTTTGGTGCAAAACTGCACTAAGGCAGTTTTGCCCCAAAAAGTTTTGCACCGGCTTGCACCATTTTTTAGCACCAGCTGGGCACCATATTTATGGTATTAATTAGCGTCATTTTTTTTTTACTCTAATTCAGTGCAAAACTAACTCCATATTTATACTTTGGTGCTAGACCCGTCTAGCACCAAATTTATGGAGTTAAAGTCATTTTTTGGAAGTGGAAACCTACCTTGCCTTAATGAGATGCAAGGTAGGCGTTCCCGTGCAAAAAAATGACTCTATGGCCTTAACACCATATTTATACTCCCATGTAAAAATGGTGCAAGGGAGGGAGGAGGGGTAAAAAAATGGGGCAAAGCTTGCTTTGCCACATTTTTTAAGACCTGGGTCAACTGCAGGTGTTAGGGGACCTGTGGCCCTATTTCCATGGCGGAACACCATGGAATAAGCCCAGAGGTGCCCTCCCTAGGCCCTAGGGGGACCCCCACCCACACTAGAGGGACTGCGAGGATGGGGGACCCCATCCCAAGTAAGTACAGGTAAGTGCATTTTATTTTTGAAAGTGCCATAGGGGGCCCTGAAATGGGGCCCCATACATGGCACCGGGTGCAATGGCCATGCCCAGGGGACCCCTGTCCTCTGTGCTGGCCACTGGGGTGGTGGGCATGACTCCTGCCTTTTCTAAGGCAGGAGTCATGTGGCATGGTAGGTTTAGCACCACAAAATTACGCTAATCTGGTTAGAGTCATTTTTTTTTTACTCTAACCTGCCTAAAGTCATTTTTTGGTGCTAAACCCTCTTCTTCTATACTGCCAGCCCCACCCGACTAAAGTCATTTTTTTAAACTCTAGCCTACCCTTTGCACCGGATTGCACCATTCCATAAATATGGTGCCCGACTGGTGCACAGAAATGGTGCAAGCCGGTGCTAAACTTTTTGGTGCAAAACTGAGTTAGTGCAGTTTTGCAGCAAAAAGTATAAATAAGGGCTAATATTTTGTAAGTTTGCGCCACTTTTGTGTCATAAAATGATGTTAATGCGGTGCAAAAAAAGTTTAAATCAGGGCCTTGGTGCTAGATGGGTCTAGCACCAAAGTATAAATATGGAGTTAGTTTTGCACCGAATTAGAGTTAAAAACAATTACACTAATTTGGTGCAAACAGAGTATAAATATGCCGCAGAGTATAAATATGCCCCTAAATATGGCGTTAAGGCCATAGAGTCATTTTTTGCACGGAAACGCCTACCTTGCATCTCATTAAGGCAAAGTAGGTCTCCACTTTCAAAAAATGACTTTAACTCCATAAATTTGGTGCTAGAGGGGTCTAGCACCAACGTATAAATATGGAGTTAGTTTTGCACCGAATTAGAGTAAAAAAAAATGACACTAATTGGGTGCAAACAGAGTATAAATATGCCCCAAAATATTGAAGGGGGAAGTTAAATGGTGAGGGGTGATGGCGGAGGAGTGTCCATGGCAGAGTCCAGTCTATTAGTCTCACAGGTGCATTGCCCATATGGGCATAGGAAGTGGAGCTGGGGCAGTTTCAAAATGGACAGGGTGACAAGGTGGGACAGTGGGATGACAATTAGGGTGGTCTCATTTCTTGGCGGGGGTCTTGGCATCGTGCTCTGTCTTGTTCCTGGATCTCAGGGACCGTTTGCGGGGTAGTTCTCCGTCTGCAGGGGGTGGGGTGCTGGTGTGGTAGTCCTGTGGCGGTGCCTCCTGTCCACTAGCGCTGGCAGAGGTGATGGGCAGTTCATCGTCCATGCTAGTGTCAGGGGCCCCTTGTAGTGCCACAGTGTCCCTCCTGGTGTTGAGTACTCCCTTCAGCACCCCTACGATGGTGCCCATGGTGGAGCTGATGGTTTTGAGTTCCTCCCTGAACCCCAAATACTGTTCCTCCTGCATCCGCTGGTTCTCCTGGAACTTGGCCAGTACCGTTGCCATCGTCTCCTGGGAGTGGTGGTAGGCTCCCATGATGGAGGAGAGGGCCTCGTGGAGAGTGGGTTCCCTTGGCCTGTCCGCCCCCTGTCGCACAGCAGCCCTCCCAGTTCCCCTGTGTTCCTGGGCCTCCATTCCCTGGACCGTGTGCCCACTTCCACTGCCCCCAGGTCCCTGGTGTTGTTGGGGTGGTGGGTTATCCTGGGTTCCCTGCAGTGGTGGACACACAGCTGATTGACGTGTCCTGGGGACGGAGGTATGGGCCCGCTGGGTGGGTGCTGTGCCGGGTTTTTCCTGAAGGGGGAAGGTCTGTGGTGGCCTCTGCCTGTGTGAGGGGAACGGACTGTCCCGAGGCCCCCGATGGTCCGGGCTGGTCATCTAGATCCAGGTGGACAGAGGTGCTGTCATCACTGTGGGCCTCTTCTGTGGGTGGAGTGGACATGTCTGGACCCTCCTGTCTGGTGACGTTGGGTAGTGGTCCTGCAGGGGTGGAAAGGCATGATTATTGCATCTGTGTGTGGCATGGTGTGCAA
Source organism: Pleurodeles waltl (assembly GCF_031143425.1). Taxonomy (NCBI): domain Eukaryota; kingdom Metazoa; phylum Chordata; class Amphibia; order Caudata; family Salamandridae; genus Pleurodeles; species Pleurodeles waltl. Next base: position 828,307,633 of record NC_090442.1, on the reverse strand, counting down.
TGGGTGGGTGACCGTGTACCCCAGTGCTGGCATTCCTGTGTGTGAGCTTGTGTGATGATGGTTTAGGGGGGTGTATGGGTATGTGCAGTGGGCATGCTTTAGTGATGGGTGTCCATGCGTTGTTGTTGCATGCAGGGCTTGGTTTTGGGGATGTATGGTTTGTGATATTGGTACATTTGTGAGGAGTTGGAGTGATAGGGGTGAGGGCGAGGGTGGGGGTATGTGATGGCATGCAGGCAGGGTGGGGGACGTAATAGTTAATATTTGACTTACCAGAGTCCATTCCTCCACCGACTCCTGTGAGGCCCTCAGGATGCAGAATCGCCAAGACCTGCTCCTCCCATGTTGTTAGTTGTGGGGAGGTGGGGGTCTGTCGCCAGTCCGCTGAACCGCCTGGTGGTGTCTTGAGACCACGGAACGCACTTTCCCCCATAGGTCGTTCCACCTTTTCCTGATGTCCTCCCGATTTCTTGGGTGTTGTCCCACTGCATTGACCCTGTCGACTATTCTTCGCCATAGCTCCATCTTCTTTGCAATTGAGGTGTGCTGCACCTGGGATCCAAATAGCTGTGGCTCTACCCGGACGATTTCCTCCACCATTTCCCTGAGCTCCTCCTCCGAGAATCTGGGCTGTCTTTGCCGTGCCATGGGGTGGTGTAGGTGATGTGTGGGGTGGTGTGTGTGTTGATAAGTGTGGTGATATGTAGTGGTGTGTTGTGTGAGGTGCATGGAAGTTGTGGGTGATGGTGTTGTGTGCCTGTGGATGCTATTTTGTTGATGGTGGTATCTCTCTCTGGCCTTCAGTCGTGAATTGTGGTCGTAGGGGTTTGTGGGTGATGTGGGTGTGTGTTTTATATTGTATTGGGTGTGTGGGAGTGGTGTGTGTATGTGTATCAAGTGTGTGTATTTCAAACTGTCCAATGTGGCTGTGTTTTGTAAGAGTGTGTGTATTTTGAGCGCGGCGGTGTGTACCGCCAATGGAATACCGCGGTTGAAAGACCGCCGCATGGATTCGTGTGTCGTAATAGTGTGGGTGTATTTCTGTTGGCGTGACGGTGTCAGTTTTGTTATTGCCAGTTTATCACTGACCTTTGGTGTGGCAGACTTGTGTGGGTGTCTGAATTTTGGCGGATTCCGAGATGTGGGTCATAATACCTGTGGCGGAATTCCGCGGCCGCGGCGGTGTGCTGGCGGTCTTCTGCACGGCGGTAAGCGGCTTTTACCGCCAATGTTGTATTGACCCCCTATATGTTGTAATGATATCTGCATGCTCTGGTGATATATAGCGAGGGTCTGGCCTACTCGTCCTAAAACCTCACGAGGAGTTAATAAAACGTTGATGACACCTATTGGTATCTGTTGGCCACAGTAACCACCCGCCTGGATGTGCAGTGAAGCATTAAATGTACCATTCTGGACCCACTCATCGAGCTCATCTTCAGTTGCATTCGTATATTTTTGCCATTAGTAAAATTTTGCCGGGCAGGTATACTGGGCATGTTTAATTCCCTGATTGTTGCTAAGCCTAAACAACTTGTTTGTTGCACTGTTTTATTTAAAAAGATCATTTGAACAGGAATGAGACATGCTCTAAACAATGTTTCTTTTCCCTTCATTTGCCAATTTTTTGTTCCCCAGACACTTTTCAGATCAATTGATTTGGACCAATATTCATAGCCTTCTATTGATAACCGGGAAACAAAGGATTCCGAATATATAAAAAATGTATTGGTTAATAACATGTGTATGTCCTTAGTAGGCGGTACCTTAAAATAATATGACTCAGCATTCTTTTGATTGTGCCCAGAAAAATATGAAAACTTTTCAGAATATGTTTTGGAACTCCCTTGCGGTGGAGTTGGGCAATGTTCCCATTACATGTAATTAAATACAGTTTTGGGACTGCTCGCTCTATGTATGAAATGGTGCACATAATAATTATAGCAAAACATATCACCATTTATTTTTTTAAATTGGTAAACATCTTTGTTTTCAAAGACTGTGTAATATTGTAGTTCAGTCATCATAGAATCAACTGTTTTCACATCCCAATCATCAGAAACAATGTCTGGTATCACTATATCATTTATTGATAATTTGAACACATACAGTATTTGAATAACTTCCGTGGGACCATATATATCAAACATTACTTTGTCCCAAACAATCCCATCAGGAATTGGCACTGCGGAAATGTTCACAAAGGATAAGTCTTTTCGGACTTTTTGTGAAGAAAAATGTGGTTTCAAAACTTCTTCCACCAGTACAACTGTCGATCTTTCAGGTAAAAAATTACCATGTATTAATAAGAAACAGGTAATCACAAAACCAATCCAATGTAGGAAGGCTAGGACAGTCAAAGAGAGCCATAGAAAATAAAATACGTTTCTTTAAGCCAGTTTGTTAGCTTACGTGTACTTGACAAATCAGCTGTTGAAGAGGCGAATAAGTCTGAGAAATCATCGTTAAGCCGGCAAAATAACCAGAGGCAGTTTGTGCAAATGGCGCAGCCCTTGTCAGTGGTGGAGTTGGTGTTTCCTGCGGTGGCACACTATAGACGGCACCATCCGCTTGGCTTGACGTCGAGTTGACTTGGTCAAATGTTTCTAAATTAGTTGACGGTAGTGGAACTATTGCAAGATCATCTTCCACCCTCCCCATGCTCGGAGAGATAATGGTGTTGCTATAAACAACTTCTAGTAGAACTTCTTCGTCAGTAGTGAGAGGGATTCGGGAACTACTGGATGTTCCTCTTGGTCGGCTGTGTAGAATCAGCCACATGGTGTAGTTTGACATTGTCAATGGAGACAAAACGATTTTCTTTGGCACCGGCCAACAGTGGTAGAATAACAGTTCTGGTACCGTGTATCCCTAGTAAAGGGACTGGTGCTCGATAGGAAGGGCCCAATTCCTTTTTCACTGCAACTTTTTCACGTACAAGATCCCCAACTCTGTGAATCCAGTCAGTAGATGTTACAGGCACATCCTTAATTCCTGTGGAGGCTGCACTTTTGAAAGAATGATCATCACGGAACTGTTGCAATTCCTGTAAGACAGTGACACGATCATTTATGTCAAAAGGTGTTTCTGCTGCCTCCACGCCAGGACCATCAAGATCCAGAACATACATTTGCGTTCCAAACAGGCACTCATATGAAGTACGACCCCCCAGGGACCTTCTAGGCAGGTTATTTAGTGTTCTCTGGACTCCAAACAGGTGATTAAGCCAACTATGACCCGTCCCTGAGACTCTGGCGGTCATTCCAACCCTGGCGGTCAATGACCGCCGGGTTGGAGGACCGCCGGAGCACCGCCGACAGGCCGGCGGTGCTCCCAAGGGCATTCCGACCGCGGCGGTAAAGCCGCGGTCGGACCGGCAACACTGGCGGTCTCCCGCCAGTGTACCGCCGCCCTTTGGAATCCTCCAAGGCGGCGCAGCTAGCTGCGCCGCCGAGGGGATTCCGACCCCCCCTACCGCCATCCAGTTCCCGGCGATCCGCCCGCCGGGAACCGGATGGCGGGAGGGGGGGTCACGGGACCCCTGGGGGCCCCTGCAGTGCCCATTCCACTGGCATGGGCACTGCAGGGGCCCCCGTAAGAGGGCCCCTACAAGTATTTCACTGTCTGCTTGGCAGACATTGAAATACGCGACGGGTGCAACAGCACCCGTCGCACCTTCCCACTCCACCGGCTCGATTACGAGCCGGCATCCTCGTGGGAAGGGAGTTTTTCCCTGGGCTGGCGGGCGGTCTTTTGGCGACCGCCCGCCAGCCCAGGGAAAAACTTAGAATACCCTCCGTGGTCTTTTGACCGCAGAGCGGTATTTCGGAGGGGGGAAGTCTGGCGGGCGGCCTCCGCCGCCCGCCAGACTTGGAATGACCCCCTCTGTCTGTTAAGGATTGCTTTAAATCGCAGTTTAATCGCTCCACGACACTATTTCCCTTGGGATGAAATGGAGACGAGTACTGGAGTTGGACCCCCAATGAAGCCCTGGCGTCCCTGAATGCTCTTGAGGCAAAAGCAGGGCCCCGGTCTGAATGGAAAGCCGCAACTGCATATGTACAGATAAAGATTCGCAAATATTTAATAACAGTCCGAGCGTCAGCCGAGCGTTGTGGCCACGCCCATACAAATCTGGAGCGTGAATCAACAGCAACCAAGATATATTTGTATGCACTATCAGGTGTTAAGGGACCACAGTGGTCCAAGTTCACACATTGTAATGGTTTGTTTGATATTAAGAGGGGTGTCTGCGGCGGGTGCTTGGCAGTTGAAACTTTGATTTGTTGACAGATGTCACAACAAAGGACATACTGCTAAGTCTCTTTGTAGAGACCTGGCCACCAATAACGGGCCTGCAAGAAATTGTAGCCGCCACACCAGCATGGGCAGATGCCACCCCTTCATACGCTGCTTTAATCAATAGTGATCTTATGTCTCTTTTGGGGGGATGTCTCGTACACCTACGCCTGATATTTTAACTTCAGCGTTCAGCATATTTCCCATAAGATAATGATATTTGTTAGGAAATCCTTTAGGATGAGGCATACCATCAGCCGTAGCTTTCACGGCAGCCCAGATGTCTACGTCCAGTTTTGAACTCGAGCGAGTCACTGCAGCCACAGTGGGTACTGCCACTGCTGACTTTGCGGCTTCATCAGACAATGTGTTTCCAGCAACATGTATTCCAACGCGCTGGTGTCCAAGTGCATATACAACATGGGCATTCGGTAGCATCTCTTTCAGGTCAGCTACTTTCCCCCACAGTAGTCTGTGTTTAATGGTGTTGCCTTTGGAATCCCTGAACTCATTCTGGCGCCAATAATGCAGATATTCATTAAAAGACTGGACACAGTAATATGAATCACAAACAATCAGCGTAGGCTGTGCCGGATCCGTGTGTTCCAGTGCCATCAGCAGAGCTTTTAGCTCAGCCAGTTGTGCTGTACAATCCCCTAGGGTCTGTGTAAAGGTATGTAGAGGACAAAACTTGTCCCCTTCCATATAGCCACTTACGACTGCGCAAGCAGCAGAATATTGATGTTTAGGTCCAATTGCAGGTTATGCCGAGCCATCGGTGTACATGACTGTATGATACTGATCAATAGGCAAAGCATTTGCTGGAACTGGATATTCTACTTCATACTGTAGAAATTCCTGAGTCTGTAGCTTTGGGTCGAAAATGTAGTCTACGCCAGTGGCTGTCAGAGACATAGCCCATTGTATCCAACGTGGATGTAATGCTTTTGCGTTTGGAACGCTAGCTTTGGTAACAGCCTCTAGGGCTGGGATTGGAGAAACAACAATAATGCGTTTTCCTTGGGCAAGAGGTCTTTCTTTAATGGCAGCCATTCATTTGTACAGCAGTGAGAATTTTCTCTGTGGGAGCAAAGCGTTGTTCTGCTGCTGAGTACAAATGCGATTTGTATGCAATCGGGACTGTCTCACTTTCATTAAATGTCACATAGGTGAAACCGATGGCCCCAGCTATTACTCTGATGACCAAATGTGTTTTGTTGTCCCTTGTGTGCAAATGTTGTGCTGGAAGCATGTCTGTCTGCAACTCTCGCAGAATGCGTGTATGTTCAATTGTCCAGAATTTACTTGAAAAATCTGGACATATTAAGTCATATAACGGTTTTATGCGTGTATTATAATCTGGAATGTACGTTCTGCCAAAATTTAAGAAACCCAATAATGATTGGAGTTTTTTAATCGTATTCAGTGGTTGTAACTGTGCGCACTTTTCTCAGACTTGTGGCGCTAGGCTTTTCCTTTCACTAGACAGCTCATATCCTAGAAATAGGACGCTGAGGAAGGCTATTTTTGTTTTTTTTAAGTTAAATTTGTAGCTGAATTTGGCAAACCCTACAACAAAGCAGGCTACCCGTCTTAAATGTTGTAGTAGTTCATCATCCGTGAGGCATATATCATCTACATAGGACAATGCTTCAGGGTCGATCTCGTGCAAAATAGCAGTGACACCAGCCGCGAACAGTCCGGGGCTGTTCTTATACCCCTGAGGTAAACAACAGAATTTTTTCTGAGAGCCTAGTGTGCTAAAACTTGTTAAGTCTCTACTCTCAGGCGCTATATTCTGGCAGAAAAACCCATTGGAAATGTCTAGTGTTTTGTATTTTTTACGCACTATGTTGCTCATTAGTGCTGTGCTATGTGAATTTTGGATAGCATAGGTACGTGTATGACTGTTTAAATGTCTGTAGTCTAAGACTATTCTGTATGAATGGTCTGGTTTAGCTACCGGGAATAATGGGTTATTCATTGGTGAGACACAGGGTTCAATCACACCCTGGTACTCTAATTGCGTGAGTATTTCTCTCACTGGTGCTTTTGCTTCATGTTTTATAGGATACTGCGGTTGTGGCTGAGGTTCACTTTTAATTGGAATTACATGGTAGGGGGATTCTTTATCCCACCCTACGTGATTTCTGTATAATGCAGGTGCTTGTGCTGTAGCCCATTCAATGGAATAGGATTCAGCGAGTTCCTCTGGAACAAGGGGCAAGAAGGAAGGTTGAATGACATCTTCTCCATATGGGCAGGTATGGACAAAGTCAGGCGGCCAATCTTGTTCGGCCAAAAGACATCATATACTTTTACTATGCGATCCCAAAAGATTGCGTCTATTGTGCGTTCAATGTCTCCTTCTAACTGTAGCGTTACTTTGTACACCCTATCAGGCTTGGAGACACGCATGTCCGCAGTTTTTACTTGTATAAAGTCATCAGTTGCTTTCACCTCCAGATGCTCTAGAAGATTCCGGCGAACTATTGTGACCTCTGCCGCGCTGTCTAGCAAGGCTAGAGCCCAATTCTTGTTCTTCAAGAGGACCCTCTTCCTGTGTGGCATATCGGACTGCGACTGTTGTCCATTTTTTCTTTTTAAATTGTTGTTTTTGTTGGGCGGGTTTCTCTTCCTTTTTAACAGAAACCTCCGAAGAGTGTTGTGATTCCTGTTCGGTTTCACGTACTCTGTTCTTCCCTCTGAATGCCCACCTCTCTCATTTCTTTTTTCCGATGCGTCCTGAAAGGAACGAGATTGGCGTGTATCAGTATATTGATATCTATCAGGCGTTTTTATATTATGCCTATTTATGAGATTATACTTATTTTGTGGGGTCTCCATACGCAGAGATTCTCCCCTTTCTTTCTTAGGAATTTGTTGCTTTTTATCCCAGCATTTCTTATTACCCTCAGGTGTTTGCTTGGGGGTATCTTTGTTTGATTTACCCTGAAATTTAGGTTTTTGTGTTCTGGCCCCTAAGCTATCTCGACCGATACTTGAATAGGTCTCTGCTATTATTTTAGGCAGCTCTCGTTCTTGATCTTGTTGTGGAACATCACGAAGCCGCATGCGCACTGCAAGTGCCAATGCTTCCCCTTTAAGGTTACTTAAAATGATTGAGGATACTGTGGCAAAATTGCCCATCAATTGCATCCCCAAATCTAGGGCCGGGGCAGCCCCATATTCATCTTGAATTTGTTTCAGCACTTCCGGTAAATTGGCAAGTGTCGGTGTACTGTGTGCAGTTGTGTAGTGTGCGGCAAATACCGTGCCCCAGGTGTTACAGTTTTCTACTGTAGGGACCATCCCATCGTTAATATTCTATGTTTATCCTGAGGTCTTGTATGGGGAAATACTGCCTCCAGAGTATTAATTTTCTATGCTAACCAAAACGGAGTTTCCTCTTGTTTGGCGGGTACTTTACCCATAATGGAATGTACAGTCGCAGCATAGATACCTGGCGTTACTGCATGTGGATGAGCTGGAGCAGCACGAGCTGGGTTTGTATTTAGTGTTTGCATCACAAATTGTACTAATCGTCTATATATTGCTATTAATTCAATATATAAGCGACGAACTTCAGCTACTGCTAAATTTCCAACCGTAGGATGTGGTGTATAGCTGGGCAATAAAGGCCAAGTAGGACCATCATTACTCAGTGGACCTAACCTTACTGGTAATATTGTGTGGGGTAGGGCACCATCAAGCCAATTATTATGTTCTTGATAAGATAGAGGTATCTCTAAATATGCGTACGCTCTGTATTGTTCAGGCGCATTCGCAGGTGTATATTGATGAAATGTATTTGTGTTCCCATCAACTGCTGGAAATGTGACCCAAGAGTAAAAAAGTTCTGTTCTATAAGCTAAATGGGCGTCCACCACGAATGTGACTGGACCTCCCTGGGCCGTTAGGCCATTTGCTAGTAAGTGTGCAGGGAGAGGTTGTCTCGTATTAATAGCTATTTGTACATGTTGGGGATTCGCCATGATAGTAACATTATGAGTTCAGAGAAGGCACACCAAAATGGGGTTTCCTTTTAAAGTTCAAGCTTAAACAATCGCCAGTTGTAGTAGGATTACTTACACAGCTGTGGTGGAAATCCTCAGCACCACAGACGTCTCCACATACGGCATGGAGGTGTCATTATATGTAATGAGACAGAGATATTCCGGAGCATCCGAAAATTAGAGCCTAACCAAACGTTGGTGACGCCATGCCGCGTAGGCTCGCATTATTCTAATGAGACTACTAGATTTTGAGCAGCAAGATCGTCCACAGTGTGGGATACTGAGTCTGACCCACTGTGGGTGACACCAGTTGCTCCAAATCCGGGTTTTGCTCCAGCTAACTAGCAGTGCCTCATCTCTACCAAGGGGTAGAGGTGATTGGGCAGCCGAGCGCATGACATATCAGACTTCTCAGGGAAGTCGTGGTCACTCAGGTCACATCCGGTTCTCTCATTCACAATTCAGTCTCATATATGAATGATAATAAGAAGCAGTATGAGTTTTAAAGACTGGTTTAATATAACAACTGCATTTTAGATAGCAAAGCTTGAGCTGCAATAACCAGGACGACACAACATGACAATATTAAAATGGTGACGAGAAGAGTGAAGCATAAGAATAATGCTATCATATTGTCACTAGGATTCAAAGACTATTTCCTATCTAAGTCATAATCTGAGCACAGCATGTTAAGCTCTAATTCTGCCTTTCAGGTTCCCCCGGGAGGACATTAACCCTCATACCTGAGCAAAGCCCTGTAGTCTGCAGTAGCATCTGCAGCGAAGCATTCAGCGGTCAGCATACAGTCGTGGTTCCCTGGCTGAAATCGCCCTCTTAACGTGTAATGGGACTAAGAAGTGTTTATAATAACACAGCTGATGTTCTAAGAAAATGTCCCTAAATAAGGATGTGTATTTTCTACGAATGTTGGAGACTAAACTTCTACCACGTTCACCGGCAATGTACCAAACTGTAGCCTTGACTGAAGCACAAAGTAATCAAGAATGTCTTGTTTGACAACACAGTGCTGGGCTGAGCAAAACAGTGAGATAGATGAAAATAAAACAAGACCGTAAAACTGGTTAATGTAAAAATAACAATGCGAAGCCGAATAAAATACATCTAAGTCAAAGTGCACAGAGGCCTAGTGTGTTAAACTAACGTGCATGGAGCTGCAACTAAAATGGCTACACAACACCGCTAATTCTTCTTAGAGCCATAGCTAGATGTTTTCCAAATTAATTTTTGTCTGTTTCTCTTTTTGCATGAAAGCCAAACATGCATTCGAATTAGAGAGCTAGTTATTATGTCCATGTTCAAATAAATGTTATTAACTAAGGATTGATTTTATTCACCTTTTGAGTATATATGTATGCCATTCCTACTGTTCAGATATTGTTGTTTTTAATTTGTACAGCAACTCTTGAATGTTTAACCCCTTCGCTGCCAGGCCTTTTCCCCCTCAGGTGCCAGGCCATTTTTTGGCTATTTGGGGCAGTTCGCACTTAGGCCCTCATAACGTTTTCCCCACGTAAGCTACCCAAGGCCAAATTTGCGTCCTTTTTTCCCAACTTCCTAAGGATTCTATAGGTACCCAGAGTTTGTGGGTTCCCATGAAGGAGACCAAGAAATTTGCCAAAATTCAGCGAAAATTTCATTTTTTCAAATAAATGGGAAAAAAGGGCTGCATGAGAAGACTTGTGTTTTTTTTTTCCAAGAAAATGGCATTAACAAAGGGTTTATGGTGCTAAAATTACCAGCTTCCCAGCTTTCAGGAACAAGCAGGCTTGAATCAGACAACTTCATTTTTCAACACAATTTTGGCATTTTACTGGGGCATTGCCCATTTTTACTATTTTCTGTGCTTTTAGCCTCCTTCCGGTTAGTGACAGAAATGGATGTGAAACCAATGCTGGATCTCGGAAAGATAAACATTTCTGCAGAGTAGACAAAATTCTGAATTCACCGAGGGGTCATTTGTGTAGATCCTACAAGGTTTTCCTACAAAATATAACAGCTGAAATAAAAAAATAATGAAATTGAGGTTAAGAAAAATAGCCATTAATCTTCACGTTTTACTCTGTAACTTTTTACTGCGATGTCAGATTTTTGAAAGCAATAAATTGTTACATCTGCTGGACTCTTCTGGTTGTGGGGATGTATAGGGCTTGTAGGTTCATCAAGAATCCTAGGTACATAGAGCCAATAAATAAGCTGCACCTCGCAATAGGTTTTTCATTCTATACCGGGTATACAGCAATTCATTTGGTAAAATATAAAGAGTGAAAAATAAGTATCACGAAAACCTTTGTATTTCCAAAATGGACACAAGATAAGGTGTTGATAAGCAGGAGTTATTTGCACATCTCTGAATTCTGGGGGCCCTATTCTAGCATGTGAATTACAGGGCATTTTTCAAATAGGCGTCTTTTTTACACACCATAGTACATTTGGAAGGAGAAAATGTGGAGAAACACAGGGGGCAATAAAACGTATTCTGCTATTCTGAGTTCCCCCAAGTCTCCCGATAAAAATGGTACCTCACTTGCGTAGGTAGGCCTAATGCCCACGACAGGAAATGCAACATGGACACATCACATTTTCCCAAAGAAAACTCACATGTTTTTGGGAAAATGCCTAGCTGTGGATTTTGGCCTCTTGCTCAGCCGGCCCCCAGGGAAACCTACCAAACCTGTGCATTTTTTAAAACTAGACACCTATGGGAATCCAGGATGTGGTGACTTATGGGGCTCTCACATGGTTCTGTTACCCAGAATCCTTTGCAAACCTCAGAATTTGGCTAAAAAACACTTTTTCCTCACATTTCGGTGACAGAAAGTTCTGGAATCTGAGAGGAACCACAGATTTCCTTCCACCCAGCATTCCCCCAAGTCTCCTGATAAAAATGATACCTCACTTTTGTGGGTAGGCCTAGCACTTTCAACAGGAATTGCCCCAAAAAACAACATGGACACATCACATTTTCCCAAAGAAAACAAACCTGTTTTTTGCAAAGTGCCAAGCTGTGGATTTTGGCCTCTAGCTCAGTCTGCACCTAGGGAAACCTACCAAACCTGTGCATTTTTTAAAACTAGACACCTTGAGGAATCCAGGATAGGATGACCTGTGGGGCTCTCACCAGGTTATGTTACCCAGAATCCTTTGCAAACCTCATACTTTGGTAAAAAAAACACTTTTTCCTCACATTTCGGTGACAGAAAGCTCTGGAATCTGAGAGGAGCCACACATTTCCTTCCACCCATTGTTCGCCCAATTCTCCCTATAAAAATGGAACCTCACTTGTGTGGGTAGGCCTAGTGCCCGTGAAAGGAAATGCCCCAAAACACTATGTGGACATATCAAAATTATCAAATACCAAACTACCTGTTTTTGCGGGGGTAGGGACCTGCGTTTTTGGTCCTGGGTTCAGCAGCCATATAGGGAAACCTACCAAACCCGAACATTTCTCAAAACTGTACACCCGAGGGAATCCAGGGAGGTGTGACTTGCGTGGATCCCCCAATGTTTTCTTCCCAGAATCCTCACCAAATCTCAAATTTACCTAAAAAATCTAATTTTTCCCACATTTCTGTGTGGGATCACCGCACCGGGACACATTTCCTACCACCCAGCGTTCCCCTCAGTCTTCAAGTAAAAATGATACTTCACTTGTGTAGGTGGGCCAAGTACCTGTGACAAGAAAGAGCCAAAAACATGTCGAAATTGAGGGAGAACCAAAGCGGGTCCAAAAGGGCAGTTTGATAAAAAACACGTTTAGGCTGACAAATGCGGTAGAATTTTTATGGGTATAGATGAGACAATGCTGGGTGGTAGGAATTTTGTGGATTCATGCAGATTCCGAAAAGTTCCATCACAAAAATGTGTGATTTCCAGCAAAGGTGGTGGTTTGCAGGGCATTGTGGGTAAGAAAATGGTGCGGGTGCACATGAAGCACACCACCCTGGAATCACCCAGATGTTTAGTTTTCAGATGTGTCTAGGTCTTGTGGATTTTTCTACATGGCAGCATCCCAAAGTCCAAAAGGTTCAGCCCTCACCATTCCAAGTGGGACAATTTTGAGAGGTAGCCAAGCTCTCATGGCCCAAATGTAAAACCAAAACCCAAAATAAACAAATGTACTCTTACTTGCTGTGGGATAAGATGTGTTAGTGTGCGGGGGAGAGCTGAAAGACTGTTACCGACTTCAGTTGGGGTGGGGGTGTAACCAGGCCCATACTGGTTGGTAGCCACCACCCCACTATTTTTGTTTTAATTCCCTGGCATCTAGTAGACTTTCTGCCCCCCTGGGTTGTGCATCGGGGGTAATTGCCCCATCTGCCCACTGGTGGGCAGAACAACATTGGCCCAATTTATTTGGGGTGGGGGTATGGGCATACCCCCACTGTCTTTTTTTGAAAAAAAATCTTCCCTGGTGGGCTTCCTGCCCCCCATTGGGGGCAGATGGGCCTTCCAAAAATAGGCTGATCTGCCCCCAAAGGAGGCAGATATGGCCAACAGTAATATGCCCCCATGGGGAGTGACCCTTGCCCAAAGGGCTGCCCCCCCAAACAAAACACACACATACATACACACAAATCCCTGGTACCTAAGTGGTTTCTGCCCCACCGGGGTAGATGGGCCTAATAAAAATAGGCCGATCTATCCCCGGGGGCAGAAATAGCTGAAAATACATTTGCCCCCAAGGGGAACGACCCTTGCCTAAGGAGTCGCCCTCCTTGCAAGAAATTGACACAAAAAAAAAAATTCCTCGTGTCTAGTGATTTCTGCCTTCCCTGGGGACCGATTTGCCTCATAAAAATAGGCCAAAATGACCTAAAGACAATTTGCCCCTCAGGGGAGCATCCCTTGCCTAAGGGGTCGCTCCCCACATGCAAGAAAATAGACAAAAAAAAAATCCCTGGTGTCTAGGGTTTTCAGCACCCCGGGGGCAGATCGTCCTAATTAAAATAGGCCGAATGGCCTACAACAAATTTGCCCCCCAAGGGAGAGACCCTTGCCTAAGGGGTCACTCCCCCTACGTGAAACTGAAAAAGTCCCTGGTGTCTAGTGGTTTCTCCCCCCCTTGGGGGCAGATTGGCCTAATAAAGGGAGTCCTATCTGGCCCCTAAGGGGGAAGAAATGGCCTAAATACAATTTGCCCGCCCAGGGGTGCGACCCTTGCCTAAAGAGTCACTCCCCATATATTAAAAAAAGTAAACATAAAAAAAAGATATCCCGGGTGTCTAGGGATTTCTTTCCCGAGGGGGCACAAAAGGCCTAAAAATATTTTGCCCCCCCTGGGGAGTGGCCCTTGCCCAAGTGGCCACTCCCCTTATGTATAAATGTAAATAAAATCTAAACTCCCTGGTGTCTAGTGGGGCAGATTGGCCTAATAAAAATAGGCCTATCTGGCCCCAAGGGGGTCAGAAATGGCCTTAAAGTACATTTTCCCCCAAGGGAGCGACCCTTGCCCAAGGGGTCGCTCCCCTTATTCAATTACAAAGAAAAAAAACCTCCCTGGTGTCTAGTGGGTATTTCTGCTGGCCGATCGCATGCAATCGGGCAGCAGAAATGCAGAGAGAGAGACATCAACAGAAAGGAAAGGCCTTTCCTTTCCTTTGATGCCTCTCTCGGTTCCTCCATGTGATCGGAGGAGAAATGCTATTGCATTTCTCATCCGATGGGTAGGCCTCTGATGGGTCAGCGTGCAAACGTGAGCTGATGTCATCAGACGCCACAGGAGGGTCAGGGGGAGGGCAAGGGTAGAAGGGGAAGCAATTCCCCTTCCATCCCTGCTCAGGGGAGTGGGGTGCGAGTCCCCCGGGGATGCGCTGGCACTTCCCCCGAGGGCTCCTACTTGGATGTAACGGTTACGTCCAAGGCACCGAGGGGTTAATGTTAAATACTTTGGTTAAATTGAGGTTTCTCCGTCGTTTTGGTCAACCTGTGGTGTTCATATATGTTTATCATTTGGTTTGAAGGTTAATTTATGTGATATTAGCATTGTTGATCTAAGGAAATAAACCTTCTAAATTTTATCCAAAGGTGTGGATATTCATGGTCACGTGGGCCATGGCGTGTAAAGCTTATTGACTCAAAGTTCCTGTTAAACAAAGTTATATTGTTGATGGTTGTGTCATGAGTAGAAGCTGTGTCCATGGTGGAACACTCTTAGCAAAGTCAAAAGGTCCATCGAACCTCTAACACGTCCCCTTAAAAATAAAATATCAAAGTTCAAATAAGGTCAGACGTGCTCACACAAGTGTCTTGTTTTTCAGAAAGTGAAGCATATGGGAAATAATGTCTATGTATCCAGATTAATGTTTTATGAAATATAGCGTGTTCAATGTTTACACTGCTCTTTGTACAAGAAGTAACATAAACAGAAAGTGTTCCAGTCTCATGAAATCACGGATCCTGATGGGATGTCTAATATCTTTAATGAAACAATTTTTCTAAAATGTATTTCTCATATTACGGATATAAAAGTGTTCTCAGGGAAAGAACAGGGGGCAGTGAAAGCTCTTTTTGCAAGGACTTTTAAACTTGTTCACAGACTATTTCTCTCGCTGTAGCTGAGCTCTTTACACAGTCAGATTTGTTTCCTGCTTAGACTATTTTCGGTTAGAAGTCTGTTATAGTATTCTATATGAGTGCTGATAGTTTTGCAGACCAGACTACTATTAGATTTTGATCTTATTGTTTCCTATGACTAAAATGTTTTACGTTTACTGATTTAGAATATTAGAATAGAGATAAATTGCGGGACATGCTTTATGCAATGTTTTGTAAACTTCAATTAACTAATAAAAAAAAAAAATTACAACTTTAATAAAATAAACTTTTTCAACTACACTTAAAACTCTCATTATTGACTCCTGAAATAATAATTAAATGTAATGATAAAGTTGAATTACAACTTTAACCGTATACCCATTCCCAAGATCCCCTTCTGGGGGGTCTTAAGATATATGGAGTTTTGTTTATCAATTTAGGATTCTCCTCTCTCCCAGCTGTGTGAATAGGCTGACAAAGAGCAACACATGAGATATAAAAGATTTGTGTGGAATCAATGGTTGTCTCCACAAAAAGCCAAGAGCAGTCTTTCCCTTTTTACACCTACTACCAGGGTAAGGAAAATTGCAGGAAGTGAATGGGAGGACAAATGTGCATTCAATTGTGGCCTAAAGCAGAAGCTGGATCTTTTAAGGCCCACAATACATATTTATACAGAGATAAAGGTGAATCTGGAATTACTTCTCAGACTGTCAGAGTTTGCAAGATGGATTATTTTTCAAAAATTTCCCAAAGCACTTTCCAGTCTCTTCCAATTTGTAATCCCAAGGAGATGTGGAGGAACATTCATAATTTGTTTCATTGAAGAAAGACATTCCATGGATTGCCACCACTCGTGTGATGAATCTTTGTGACAGCAGCATAGGAATACATTGGAACTGAGGAGAAGAAAAGGAAGAAGAAAAGGAATTCCTTTTACAGACTCCTTTGATCTACTCAGAACCCATGCCTTGTTGCACTTTCACAAGCCTTTTAGCTGAAATACTGCTCTGGCTCAAGCCCCAGTCCTTCAAAGACATTTGCACCTGTGGTACCTACTTGATCTTTGCTGTGGAAAACATCCAGGAGCAGGTTCTTGAACATCCAGCACATAACTTATCGGTTCAGTCTACCAGGATTTTATTCAGGCCTCAGAGCTGGATGAAAGACAGAAAAGAGGCCTTGCTGAGCCCAAAGGCCCTGCCAGAGAGTTATAACTTGCAGTGGCCCACTGTATTTCCACCTTGAATGTCATATCTAAGACTGTCAAAATATCTTGACTTGCAGTTGGACAAAAACAGTGCTGGTCTCACTGATGGTATTCTGGTGGTGGCAGGTGATAAAAAGCTTTATTTATCTGTCTACCACAGGTGACTCTGCTGTGTCTGCTTTTGTTTCATGTTTTAATTAAATCGCACTTTCTGATTCTTGTTCACAGATGACTGCCCTTTAATTCATTTCTGTATCATGGCTCAAGTTTGTCAGCTATGACAAGAGTGCAACTTATTCAGAATACTACCACTAGACTGCTCCTACATGTAAAGCCACAAAAACACATCTCCCCTGCCTTGAGGACACTACATTGGTAAGCAGTTGCCAGAAGATCCTCATTCAAGAAGCTTTGTATCTCATGTAAATAAGTGCATGGCAAATGACCACTCTTCATCAAGAAGAACATCAACAAATACATACAACAAAGGAACCTATGCTCAGAAGTGGCTCCCCACCTTATAATACCTACACACAAGAGAAAAACCATCTAAGGAACATATTTCCCTTTTCAAGCAGCCAAACTATGAAACTCCCTACCAACAAACATCAGATCCACAGACAACCATCTCCAATTCAGTCAATTAGAAAAAAGCTGACTCTTCCTTACATGACAATTATACTCACAACTCAAGAATGTACTGCAACAAGTTTATTCAGATATGACAAACAATACTTCCCACAGAATGGAAAAGAGATGTTGTTCTACAAGTACATCACTGTACTTTGAACTATGCCCAACATGCACAGTTTTCTCATCAATAATTTTATTGCAAATGTTGTAGTGATTTTATTAATGATGTCATAGAAGATTTCATGACTGATGTAGTAAGTGGGGTAACAAGCAGTGCATGGCAAGGGCACAGTTATAGTTACCTTAGAGCACACGTTATAGCTTCTTGAAATAAGTATAACTATAACTGCTGAATTTCTATGATTTTGTGTATGTAAAATCAGAATCTAACTATAACATCCCAGTAACCTTTGTTTATTTAGTGAATTTCTAAGGATTTTTTCATTCTTTCTAGGTTTTTATAAAAATGCATTAATATTTAATTACCATACATTAATACAACTGCCGCTCTGCGTGGCCTGTGACTAGGCCCTGCAGACAACCCATCCACATGCAGCAAACCCCATGCTGCACACAGCCTTTGGCCATGCACAACAGGTGGCTGGCCACAGGGTCAGTTTGCCACTGGCTCAGATTACTTCAGGCATTACACCTATCACTTTGTTGTTTGTGCTATTGCCACCCTAAGTGTGCCGGATATGCCCAGATGTGGGTCCCGGGCTCCCTGTGCCACTGGAAGCAAGCTATACATGGCCGAAGAGCCCTAACTAGAACAAAACTGGTCTTAGAGTGCGTGTGCTCTGGTTCAGAGAGGACCTGGTCTGCAGGTTCCAGCTGGACTGTTCCCAGGAGGAGCAGAGTCAAGACTGATTTGCAGATGGCTGGGTCCAAATTGAGGTGGCATGGTGGGCAAGAAAACGGAGGGATTGTGAGTGCGATCCAATCGATTTCCAGTGGCTGAGATTAATTCAAGTATTCCATCCATCACCTTATTGTTCCTGAAGGTGTTCTACTAGTACAGCTGTGGTCCCAGCAGAACCAAGCAGTGCAGCACAATCGCCTCTCAAAAACTCTATACGGAACTGCTGTGAGATGCATCTGCGATGCAGGACTTCATATTACAGCCTCATCTGGAGCACGATGCATACCCAACACCGGCCTTCACATCCCACTCCCCTTGTTGAGGACTCCACATCACAAGCCCAGAAATGTCCCAGGATCCAGCCGGTGGGTGACGTGCATCTCCAATGCAGAACTTTGCATCGCAAGCCCCTTGTCAGCGACATCCTCAGTGACCACGCAGGAACTCGCATCGCAGCCTCGGAGCTGCCTGGAGCCACCGCTGTGCAATTCATCCCTACACCAGGACCCCGCATTGCCTCCACTGCGCAATGCATCCTCGGGATCTCATAATGCTCCCCTAGTAGGATAGAATGTACTCTTGTTGAGCAGGCGTAACTGGGCCCCTGAATTCAGCCTGTGCTCCATCGCGATTGGCCTGAACTTGAGACTTTGTCCGAGTCCTGCACAACTAGATAACCACAGTTGTTGCTTAGTGTTCCTAGGCACTGTTTTTACGCAAATTTTAAAACTTCATATCACTGGTTCCACTGATTGGATTTTTGTTGCTAATGTGCCAAATAATCTTGTACATTTTGGGGCATATTTATAAATTGGTGTGGGATTTTTCTTGTGTTTTGTATTCACTTTATTACTGTTTGAAGTACTGCATACATACTTTACACATTGCCTCTAAGTTAAGCCTGACTGCTTTGTGCCATGCTACTAGAGGGTTAAGCACAGGTTAATTTGGGCGTTGCTTGTCTTTCACTCTGACAGAAACTGTGGTTGCTGTTTGAGTAGGGTTTCACCCCCCTCAACCAGTAGCCCAATTTCCAACACTCATGCCTGGATATATTTATTGATTTAAATAATCGCTTGGAAATCTTACACAGATAGCTGAAGTACTGATTCAAAGTAGTTTATGTCTGGAAGTTGGGTGCCACCCCCTTTTGATGAACTAGCATAATTCGCATCAGCAGGCTCCAGTTTACTAGAACAAGCTATGCACAGAAAATAACAGTTGCATCTGTAATAATAAAGTATTTAATACACACACATGCCAATACCTAATTATTTCCAAACATCACTCCGTCAACATATGTAATTGTTTAGTATAATTACATCGAGATTTGCAAATAAAACAAGCCACTTATTAAGTGCCCTTTGAATCATTTAAACAGATGGCTGCAATTGTCTGCCACAGTAATCAGACTCGAGCTGTGCATTTTTTAATTTATGAATTAGGTAATATATGAAACATATTCTAACCACGAACGGACAGCTTTCAAACAGTGACAGTGCCTCTAATTCAGGTGTATCTGTTTAGTGCGCCCTTTGGTCACTGTGTGCCCATTATATCATAAGGCCTAGTCAAACTTGGGCTGCCAAACTATGGGAGCACTGAAGTGCCAGAAGAATAGAAGAAACCGAGTGAACTCAGTGGGCCTGAAATGGAAGAGCTTCTGTGTAATGGAGCGAATTCGAATTTCATGATTCATAAAATTTAGCACCTGCTGACATTTACACTTGAATAGCACCTGCGGACATTTACACTTTAATATATTTATATCACTAATATTATAAATAGTATAAATAAATATTTGGCTCAAAGTAGCTGTTCTTATGACCATTCTTTAAGCCCTGTAGATATTAGGCGTTATCATTATTCAATATAACTTACTTTTGCTACCTACCTGGAAACATTTTTTACCCTGTGAGAAAGTTAGTTGGGCCTGCAGGGGGTGAGGCTTTGAGTCTCTTCTTGCTATCTGAAAAGTCATGGAGGGTTAGCCCACAAAGCGGGAGCAGGGTTGAGAGCCCATCATGGATGTGGTAGCCTCTCCTAGCCGGCCAAAAAGCACAATTAAAGCCTTAAGAAGCAGGGGTGGAGGAAAACCCGTTACGTGATTTTATAAAGGTGTGGAACTCCCAAATACAAGCTGGAGACTTGTTCGGTGTACGGATTTCCATCTCAGCTTCTTTTCACTAGTGGTATTGCCTTTTCTCCAGGTGAACCCGTGAAGAGAGCTGTTGTTTGTGACACAGGGTGGCACCATGTGAGGTGGCAGACCTGAGTTAGAGATGATGGTGGACGGATGGCTGAGCTGAGCTTGCTGGGATTCAAACTGGTTACCTATGAACAGTGCTCAATTTGTAAAACACAGAAGTGTCAAACGGTAATGATTGTCTTCAAGGTCTCCACACGCTGCAGGTGCTGTCCAAGGGACTCACCATTGCCACTGTTTAACTCTGACACAGCTCCAAAGTCAGAAATGTAGCATTGCATCACAATGTACAGCACTCCTCTGTTCTCCCCCTAGAGAGCGCAGTACTATACAATTACCAATAAGCAGCCATGTAGGGATCCACAACAGAGTTGGGTTGCAAATATTACACTTTCAGTCATAACAATTTCGCAGACGAATGTTTACAGAGCTGGTGCCGGATATTAATCAGCTTTACTTCTTCCAAATGAATTTCATTAAAATATATTTCGATACAAAAATACATAACCTGGCGACAAGATAAGATATGGATGGGGCTGGTGTTAAGTAATCCTGCACAGTTAATGTGACAGTGTACATTGCAGAAGCAGTTGTTGTCTTGTTCATATCTCATTCTTATCTTCGCAGGCTAGAGATACATTCATCCTGGATTGTTGCATGTCTAGTGTGAGACGCTTGCTTGTCATTAGCATTCTGAATGTGTGAAAATAAACTACTCAAATTAAATGAAAAACATGGCTGGCAAGGTTACTTTTCTGCTGCGGGTCACCTTAGGCTGTGCTGTAATGGCCTCATTAAGAGTGTGGTGGACTGAGGACAGCCACACTCATGGTGACCGTTGGTCAGCTGTACTCCAGGCTCTCCAACCGCACCATTACAACCCTGGTAGATGGACCCGCCAGGAGACCACTGTCACCATCAGGAATATCGTTCTCGACAGCTGACGGCAGTCTGAGTTGTACGCTGTGCTGATTACAACTCAGCTTTCTGCCAGCCTCTCCATGGCAGTCACCCCAGGCTGGCAGAAAGCCCCTCTGCTCAGCACCATTAGCAGACAGTGCACATTCCAAGGGTGCTGGGGTGCCACAGTATTGGCCTCGGCTTAAGGGAGCATTGTTTTTGCTGGTCAGCCTAGTGGGGACATTGAAATACGACAGTGGGGGGGCGGCAGTGGCATGACGGTGGAGTCCTCTCCATGGTGGGACCGCAATAGTCGTAATGAGGCCCTTTGTTTTTTAGCTGAACAGAGGACTCTGATTTAGATTCCACTAACTTCAGGACATTAGCCATGACTATGACAAAAAGGCAACTTTCAGAAGGGAGGTTTATAGGCGCAAAGAATATGTGGAACAGAGATCAGGGTTAGAAGGTGGATAGTTACAGTCTGGTACATTGGCCACTCTGTCAGAAGTAACTAAAGGACTATGCCTCTCAGGGGGGCTACTTCAAGATGTTTGAGTGTTATTCTTAACTGTGGCAGGCATTGGCCCAACATCTGGAGTGTTGGAAGAAGTTGCCTTGGTGAAAGGTGTCATAATATGGTGTCGACAGGCTCTAGTAATCTTGGAGAATTCAGCATCAAGCATAGCAAGTTTTTCCTTTATGGCCACAAGGCAATTATTAAAAACAGCACAAATCTTTAGTAAAAGCGGGCCCATGCAGGGTTATCATGGGATGTGGGAAGATTATTAGACATAGTGGCAGAGAGGCCAGGGGTATTATTGCACATCCCTCCAAGACCAGAAGTAATATACTTAGATTTCCTCTTAAGCTTAGCAGTCAGAGTACTAATATGCAGAGACTGCTGGCCTGGCTGTTCCTGGACAGGTTTTGTAAATAAAGGAGGGCTTGAGAAGCAACATTAAGAGAGATCCCTCAGCTTCCCACATTCAACTGTCTTTGTCACAAAAGAGGGAACTCCTACATTAAAATGTATCTGAACCTACAATCCAGAATATATTAGTGGTATGGGGAAAATTCCAGAAATCCCTTTGATTTTATAAAAGATCCCTCACTCACTAGTGCCACCAGTGGCATAGATCATCATCAGATCCTCTCCCACTACACCTTGGGCCTTATTTACAAAGATATAGTGAAGGGCAGCACTGCAAGCTTTTTTGCAGCACAGCTCTATGCCAAATCAAAAGGGCAGGATGCACCACATCTACGAGATTTGATGCATTCCAGTCCTTTCAGCCAGAGTCAGTGCAGAAATTACTGCTGAGTGCCAACGCAGGCACCTTTGCACCGTTGTTGGCACAATTATTTTTGTGTAGGAAGGGACACCTTCCTGCCCAAAAACAATCAATGGAGGCGTTCTCCTGTTTCTATGTGTGCTGCAGAATGTAGCACACATAGAAAGAGGAAACAACAAGGAAAAATAAAGTTACTTCTCCTCATAATGCCTCTCCTGGGGACGTGCACAGTTTTGATGTATTCACATTCTACAGATTTTTATACATCTAGGCACGTGCCAAAAAATAATGGGTCTTTCAGGATAAAACATACCTCAATGTCCATGGAATGCCTCCTTGATGCAGTAAGGCAAGGCAGTGCTTTGTGCTGCCTCGCCTTACTACATATCTATGAGGCCATGCAAAGCCATGCACAATGGCTCTGCGTCGCCTCATAGATATGACTGAGAGGCCTGCACCATTGAAGTATCATAAAAAGTGACGGCCTAGCTGCGCAGACCTCTAGTAAATGAAGCCCCAGGTGTGCGTGGGTGGGCTTGACCTTGTTTGTTAAAGGAGCTCCTAATGCTAAGGGATCTGCAATTGTAATTGCATGCAGGTTTTCCTAACTATAAATAGTTATTCTCTTTATTCAGGACACCATTGGTAATTTTAAAAACATAAGGAAAGCTGCTTTTAGGGTACACCAAGTACCCCAACATCTCAGGTTGACATGTTTCAGCCAATTTCTATTGCTTTAGAGAGCCATTTGGCTTTCTTCGGGACCAAGTTTCCAGTGATTTCCAGAATGTTTTGTAATCATCTAACATTATTTGTGTGCATTATTACGCTGTGACGTTCTCAGATGCTCCATCTCATGCATACCAGTACCAAACATAGCCTGGAGAATTCTCTATTTTTCAAACTGCCTATGCGTGAGTACTTACAGAGTCTCAAATTGTCTTCCCTGTGCAGGGCAATGCTTTCTGACTTGGCCCATGTGATCAGGGAAGATGTCCGGGCCATAAGTATTGGTGCTTATGTGATGTCCATTTCCTGGAGATGAGGCATTTGGCTATTAGAAGGCCAAGGTCTAAGAAGCAAGACGTGGCTCTATGTTTCTTATCCCTGCGATGAAGACCCTGGAGGCACACCTCCCACATGTGAGGTATAGGACATTCTGTGCAGGCAGAGAGGTGAGATATCACACCCTGCCAATATTGGTAGAAAGATGGTAAGGCCCATAGAATATGCAGTAGATTCACATCAGTCAGCAAACAACAGGGACTACCTACATCTATACAATTAAAATAATGGGTAATTTTGGACGGAGTGAGGTAGGCCTTGTAGATGATACAACATTGGATAAGCCTAAAACAGGCATTGTAAGAAATCTGCATGCCCCCCCCAGCAGTGCAGCCCACTCCTTATCTGTGCCTGGATGGGAGAGGTCATCCTCCCAGTGATGACGAAGGAGAACAAGTGACATTGCGGCATGTGTGCAGAGGGAGTCGGAGAACCAGTGGATCAGATGTTTACCTGGCCCATCACATGGAGGTACTGCATGGTGAGATATTTATGGTGTTCTTGTGTCATGTCACCCCACTTGTTTTGTAGTGTCACAATCAAGGAATTGTAGAGTTGGAAGTGGCCCTAAGGAAAGGCGCTTTCTGTGATCAATTAGTCAAATGAGAGAAGGGTCCTGTCATGGTAGATGTAAGGAAATGCCTCCTTGGCATGGTTACCCCCTGACTTTTTGCCTTTGATAATGCTAAGTTTTGATTTGAAAGTGTGCTGAGGCCAGCTAACCAGGTCCCAGCACCAGTGTTATTTCCCTAACCTGTACTTTTGTTTCCACAATTGACACACCCTGGCATCCAGGTAAGTCCCTTGTAACTGGTACCCCTGGTACCAAGGGCCCTGATGCCAGGGAAGGTCTCTAAGGGATGCAGCATGTCTTATGCCACCCTGGGGACCCCTCACTCAGCACAGACACCCTGCTTGCCAGCTTGTGTGTGCTGGGGAGGACAAAACGAGTAAGTCGACATGGCACTCCCCTCAGGGTGCCATGCCAACCTCACACTGCCTATGCAGTATAGATAAGTCACCCCTCTAGCAGGCCTTGCAGCCCTAAGGCAGGGTGCACTATACCATAGGTGAGGGCACTAGTGCATGAGCACTGTGCCCCTACAGTGTCTAAACAAAACCTTAGACATTGTAAGTGCAGGGTAGCCCTAAGAGTATATGGTCTGGGAGTCTGTCATGCACGAACTCCACAGCACCATAATGGCTTCACTGAAAACTGGGAAGTTTGGTATCAAACTTCTCAGCACAATAAATGCACACTGATGCCAGTGTACATTTTATTGTAACATACACCCCAGAGGGCACCTTAGAGGTGCCCCCTGAAACCTTAACCGACTACCCGTGTAGGCTGACTGGTTTTAGCAGCCTGCCACACGCGAGACATGTTGCTGGCCACATGGGGAGAGTGCCTTTGTCACTCTGTGGCTAGTAGCAAAGCCTGTACTGGGTGGAGATGCTTATCACCTCCCCCTTGCAGGAACTGTAACACCTGGCGGTGAGCCTCAAAGGCTCACTCCCCTTGTTACAGCACCCCAGGGCATTCCAGCTAGTGGAGTTGCCCGCCCCCTCCGGCCACAGCCCCACTTTTGGCGGCAAGGCCGGAGGAGATAATGAGAAAAACAAGGAGGAGTCACCGGCCAGTCAGGGCAGCCCCTAAGGTGTCCTGAGCTGAGGTGACTCTGACTTTTAGAAATCCTCCATCTTGCAGATGGAGGATTCCCCCAATAGGGATAGGAATGTGGCCCCCCTCCCCTTGGGAGGAGGCACAAAGAGGGTGTACCCACCCTCAGGGCTAGTAGCCATTGGCTACTAACCCCCCAGACCTAAACACGCCCTTAAATTTAGTATTTAAGGGCTCCCCAGAACCTAGGAACTCAGATTTCTGCAACCTAAGAAGAAGAGGACTGCTAAGCTGAAAAACCCTGCAGAGAAGACGGAGACACCAACTGCTTTGGCCCCAGCTCTACCGGCCTGTCTCCCCACTTCTAAAAGACACTGCTCCAGCAACGCTTTCCCCAGGGACCAGCGACCTCTGAATCCTCAGAGGACTGCCCTGCTCTAGAAGGACCAAGAAACTCCCGAGGACAGCAGCTCTGTTCACCCAAGACTGCAACTTTGTAACAAAGGAGCAACTTTAAAACAACTTGCGTTTCCCGCCGGAAGCGTGAGACTTGCTACTCTGCACCCGACGCCCCCGGCTCGACTTGTGGAGAACTATCACTTCAGGGAGGACTCCCCGGCGACTGCGAGACCGTGAGTAGCCAGAGTTTCCCCCCCTGAGCCCCCACAGCGACACCTGCAGAGGGAATCCCAAGGCTCCCCCTGACCGCGACTGCCTGCTCCTCAGATCTCGACGCCTGGTAAAGACTCTGCACCCGCAGCCCCCAGGACCTGAAGGATCCGAACTCCAGTGCAGGAGTGACCCCCAGGAGGCCCTCTCCCTTGCCCAGGTGGTGGCTACCCCGAGGAGCCCCCCCCTTGCCTGCCTGCATCGCTGAAGAGACCCCTTGGTCTCCCATTGAAACCTATTGAAAACCTGACGTGTGTTTGCACACTGCACCCGGCCGCCCCCGTGCTGCTGAGGGTGTACTTTCTGTGCTGACTTGTGTCCCCCCTGGTGCCCTACAAAACCCCCCTGGTCTACCCTCCGAAGACGCGGGTACTTACCTGCTGGCAGACTGGAACCGGGGCACCCCCTTCTCCATTGAAGCCTATGCGTTTTGGGCACCACTTTGACCTCTGCACCTGACCGGCCCTGAGCTGCTGGTGTGGTAAATTTGGGGTTGCCCTGAACCCCTAACGGTGGGCTACCTTGGACCCAAACTTGAACCCCGTAGGTGGTTTACTTACCTGCAAAAACTAACAAACTCTTACTCCCCCTAGGAACTGTGAAAATTGCACTGTCTAGTTTTAAAATAGCTATATGTGATTTATGTGAAAACTGTATATGCTATTTTGCTAATTCAAAGTTCCTAAAGTACCTACCTGCAATACCTTTCATTTGAAGTATTACATGTAAATCTTGAACCTGTGGTTCTTAAAATAAACTAAGAAAATATATTTTTATATACAAAAACCTACTGGCCTGGAATTGTCTTTGAGTGTGTGTTCCTCATTTATTGCTTGTGTATGTACAACAAATGCTTAACACTACTCCTTTGATGAGCCTACTGCTCGACCACACTACCACAAAATAGAGCATTAGTATTATCTCTTTTTGCCACTATCTTACCTCTAAGGGGAACCCTTGAACTCTGTGCATACTATTCCTTACTTTGAAATAGTGCATACAGAGCCAACTTCCTACAGTAGAGGACTCCTAAAGTGTGTATGCTGGCAATGTGCCAGTCAGTCAGTTCTGACAAGAAGGTAACTCCCTATCCCCTGGGTGTACCAATCAGGGTCATTGCCGGGGCATAGGGACTTAAGGAGCATGTGAGAAAGAGACTCTGATGGAAGCATGGCTAAGGATGGCACAGACAGAGGATGTTGGTGTGGGTTCAGGTGCGGCAATGTTGTGGCAGTTTTGGACAACTGTAACTCCACTAACCATTTTTTCATCCATTAAAGTTGGGATGCAAGGTAATAATGTTTATAATTTGGGGCCACCAGGCCCCCTGGTCTGTTGATAAACTGAGTTTTGAGAGGGCTATCGTACAGCAAAATTTGTTTCAAATGCAGTCCCTGTGGGAACGCTCAAACAATAAAATAAAGGGCAGTGATTCATAAGGGGGAAGATTGGTAAAGTAATGCAAGAGTCCCAGGGTGCAACCATTTTTAGTAGGTCTATGCAGCCCACCACCGATATAGGTAGTGTACACCAAAAGGACATTTGAGACTTAAGAGATGTCATGGCAAGAGTGAGGTTGCCATCAAAAAGATCCAGGGATGAATGATATATCCGGATCCCTAGATATCGAAACAAAGTAGATTGCCAAGGTATTTGAGTTCCATTGAGGACAAGGTCTGGGCTGTGCATTGCGGCTATAAAAGGGAATAGATATGACTTTCACCAGTTGATTCTCAGGCCAGATAAGGTAGCGTTAAGATTAAGGACCTCATTTAGAACTTGGCAGATGGGTTACTCCATCACAACGGTGACGAATGTCCCACCTGCTATTCTAAATCAGACCCTAAGTGTCCAGGCAATTGAGATTTTGATCAAGTGCATGCATGAATAAAAAGAAGCAGGTTGATCATCTGTGTAAAGCAATATTACATGACTGCCATCCTCTAGGGGGATGGCCCAATTGCCACCTTGCTCCCAAAGGGCTAGTGACAGTAGTTCTGTTGCTGGGGCAAAAAGAAATGGAGAAAGCAGGCAACCCTGATGGGTGCCCCCAGCGTATCTTTGTGGGGTCTGAGATAAAAGGACCTGCTTGACCCTGGCTACAGATAAATCACATAATAATTGCACCAGGTGAATAAACCGATGTCCAGTGGCATAGTATGGTATGGTTGCACACAGAAACGTACACTGTAAGGAATCAAATGCCTTTTAAAGGTCTGACACCAAGCAACCTGCATTTGGCCAATGATATGGGGCGTATTTCAAAATGTGGAAGAAGGGTCGGAGGCTGAGGGAGGTGTTGCAGGGTGAAATCTGTTTGGGTCTGGATTTACTAAGGAGGGGACCAGGGGTGCAAGTCAATCCGTGAGGATCTTGGCATTATTTTATAATTAGTGTTTAGTAGGGCTTTGAGTTTGTATGAGCCTAGTTCAGTGTGGTCCTTGCTTGGCTTAGCAAGAGAAATAAGCAGTGCCTCTCAAAGAGAATGAGGGAGATAAGCTGACCATATGGCCTTGTTGTATAATACTTGTAGATTGGGAGCTAGAATGGGGTTTTATTAGTGGCTAGGGCCCTGGTACCTTTCTGCATTTCCAGCAGGGTTATGGGTCATCAAGTTCAGTATGTTGATCAGGAGTGATGCAGGGTAAGAGTGTATTTGATAGAAAGGCAGTGATTTCATCCGGGGTGGTGCGTGTGGCTATTGATACAACGTGGTATACTGTTGTGTCAGTTCATCATGAATGTCATGTTGAGTGTAAAGAATGTTATTAGTGGTGGAGAGCGGTGTCATGATAGGTTATTGAGTTTGGTTCTGGCATATTAACCACGCAGAGGGAGCCAGAGAGGTCCACTGAGCTATGGGTTATAGCGGGGTGAGCTGTGTAATTAAGGCAACACAGCCATTCTAGCAATGAAGTGTGCTCATGCTGTGCTTCCACCAGGATATGGGTATCTGAGGGGTTGTGTACAGTCTGGGTCTCATGCACTAAAAGTTGATGCTCAAAGTGTGACATGTCCTTGTCAAGTTGTTTACACATTATCCAGTTGACCCCTAGACAGGTCCTCTTGTGCTTTCTTTAAAAGTGCCCCACTCCATCATTTTGGTTGTGGCCATATCTGTGTTAACCTTAAAGAAATCTCCTATGGAAGTGTTAAAGGTGGAGCAAAAAGGTAGGTCCTCTAGTGCAGCTGTCTTTAGGTGCCAAGTGGGAATGGGGAGGGGCCTGCATCCCATGCAATTTCCAGGTATTGAGGATTGTGCTGGGTACAACCTGGATAATCAGTGAGAATGACCGATGGTATTAGATTAAACATGCCGACATGACGATAAATCCTGACATGGAGACTGTGAGGAGAGGAGAAAAAGGAATGCATCCTAGTGTTTGCTTTGCAATGATGCCAGATGTCAACTAGGTGCCAATGCTGCAGCCAGTTGCATAGTGTCTGGGCAGTAGAAATGGCAGTTGTGCAGTGCAATGGAGGGGAAGAGCGATCTAGTGTTGTGTCCAAGACACTATTGAAATCATCCCCTAGAAACCATGGAAGTCCACTCCAGTGGGATAAAGTTCCAATAGGCTATGAAAAAAGTAGCTTCCTCTGAGTTAGGAGTGTATATGTTGAGGTCTTTCAAGGCAACCGAGCAACCATTCGGGTCTGTTACCACATCCTCTGCTGAGAAAGGAACCCCAGCTCTCACCCAAATTAGTTCGCCCATGGCGTAGGAGGAATTATCAGTGGCAAATACCCGACCATGCCAGCATCGTAGCAATTTGGTCACTTCCGTGACTGCCAAATGCATCTCCTGTAGCAACGTAATGTGGGCAGAGCGACACTTCAGGTAAGGATAGACAGCATCGTTTCAGGAGGGAACATGCATTCCTTGTATGCTCTAAGTGATAATATTAGTGTGCATCACAATATCAATAAGGGAGGAGAGAGTGGGCGATGACCTCACCGGATGCAGTGCATATGTAAGAGTGTAGTGGTAATACTGCGCATGGAGGGAGGGTGGGCAACATAGTGCATGATAACAAAACTAAAACTAAAAGCAAGTGAGAACCATAAATACTATCAAAGCAGATGGCCAACATGGACCTGCCTAAATGAGCAAATAGTGGATGTCAAAAACGGCAGTATGAGCTGATTAGGGGGGGTTAGGTCAAAGAGGTGTGTAATGACTTGGCCTATCCCATGGTGTGCAATCATGTATGGGCACCAGCTGTGGGAGGCGACCAATGCACTGTGGAGAAAAAGTTCAATAAGCATTGGTATGCACACAGCAAACCACATTGAAAAATGTGAGTCATTGCTAAACAAGAAATAATGTAAAATGTACAGTGCAAAACATTACTAAGCAACAATCATTACATTTTCAGTACATAAAAATGAAAACAAACTTGAGAGACATTGGTGAAATAATGTCATCAGCAGTTTGATGAGTGATCTCAGGGAGGGTCATTGTGTCTGTCTCAGGGGACCACATAACGTTTGAGCCATCATTATTGGAGGGCTTACTGGAATCGCTACCCAGATCAGAGTTATGAGGAGTTTAACGAATGGCAGCAGCCATCTACAAGGCACCTTGTCTTTCTAGTTCCAAGTCAGGAGTGGCTTCAGACTTAGGGGCACGTTTCTATTGACATTGGCGTTTCCATTGATGCTCCAGTGGCCTTGTGTGGTTTTGATGTTTCTGCTGGAGAGCACACTGTGGATGCCAGGTCAATTGATTCCCGTCAGTTCAGAGTGACTTCCTGGGATTAAAAAAAGTGGGTCATTCCATTAGCGACCAAATGAGGAGGGCAGGAAATAAAAGTGAATATGAAGGTCAAGTTCATGGAGATGGTGTGTAACTGCTAAGAATGAATTCCTCGACATTGTACCGTGACAATATAGACTGGGAAGAACATGAAGTGAGCATTATCAATGATGATGTCTCAAGGTTTCCATTAAGACAGAGCCTCTGTCATGGTAGTGGAGCAAGCTAAAAAGCAGTGGTCTGGAGTTAGAGCCTGGAGGGGGGTTTCCACTCTGGGACACCGTGGGGGTCATTCTGACCCCGGCGGTCATGGACCGCTGGGGCCAGGGTTGGCGGGAGCACCGCCAACAGGCTGGCGGTGCCCCGCAGGGCATTCTGACCGCGGCGGTTTGTCCGCGGTCAGAAGTGGAAAACCGGCGGTCTGCCCAAAAGAATCCTCCATGGCGGCGCAGCTCGCTGCGCCGTCATGGGGGTTCTGACACCCCATACCGCCATCTGCCGCCAGGAACAGGATGGCGGTATGGGGTGTCGTGGGGCCCCTGGGGGCCCCTGCAGTGCCCATGCCAATGGTATGGGCACTGCAGGGGCCCCCGTAAGAGGGCCCCACTTTGAATTTCACTGTCTGCATTGCAGACAGTGAAATTCGCGACGGGTGCAACTGCACCCGTCGCACCTTCCCACTCCGCCGGCTCCATTCAGAGCCGGCGTCCTCGTGGGAAGGTTGTTTTCCACTGGGCTGGCGGGCGGCCTTTTGGCGGTCGCCCGCCAGCCCAGTGGAAAACCCAGAATCACTGCAGCGGTCTGACGACCGCGGTGCGGTGTTCTGGCGGGGGTACTTTGGCGGGCAGCCTCCGCCGCCCGCCAAGGTAAGAATCACCCCCGTGTGTCCTCTGTGGAGATGAACTGCGAAAACATTTCCAGTGGGATTAGGTTACACAACCAACGTTTGATATAGGCAACTGCATCAGTGCCTTCAACTCCCTCAGGAAGGCCAATCACTCTAATGTTATTCCTTCTGGAGTGGTCCTGTGCAGTTTCTGCCCAAGTCCCCAACGTGTGTACCTGCTCTGCAGGTGTTTTCAGAAAGGATTCCATGTCCTGGTTCTTGGTTGTAGTTTGGCAATGGTTTTTCTCCATGGCGCCGACCTTGTCCACCAGTTTTCGGTGATCTGCATATAGTAGTGTGAAGTCTATTGCTGCATGATCAATTTTATTGTTTAAGAAGGTGCTGGTGTCATCAGAAGAAGTGCATATTTTCTCTATGGCCTATATTGTCTTGAATGGTAAGGGGTGTCCAGCCATTTCTACAGATTTGAGGGTTTTGGTGGTGCCACCAGTAGAGGAGGTCAAGTGTAGAGGTGCACTCTGTGTGCCCGATCGCAGGCACCCCATATTGTTGCAGGTAGAGATAAGGTGCTGGATGAAAGAGGGTACCCCATGGCACCAATGTGCCCACTTGATGATGCCAACTGCACAAGGGTGGTAACAGTCAAGGCAATGCATGAACGTCGAAGGGGGGTCTGTTTAACTAGAAGGCCAGTGTGAGCAGTGCCATAGCCAGCTGTCCAGTAATGCATAGTAGCACTAGGGAGAGATTAAAGATAAGAAGCCACACTGTTTCACCAAAAGACCCACTTGCTGATGCCAATTGGTTCCCAAAGGTGTCGCAGAACGAGCAGCCGAGTGCTGCGTTTGATGGCGCATATATGGTGTGCCTCACCTGTGGTAGCAGGTCAGAAAATAGCTTAACGACAGAGGAGTCACACAACCAAAAGGCCAATGTGAGTGATCCTAGAGCAGTCTGTCTAGTATTTCACAGGAACAGTATGAGGAGAGATCATAGATGTTAATACAGGCAGGTTTATTAAATTGTTTGCCAGCCACTACACAAAACTATTCAGGGTACAGCGTTGATAAGGAGTTGCATGAGGTCCTGATATTTGTCTTATTTAGTATTGGTAGATGTCTGGTACGGAGTGTTGGTGAGATTAGAGCTCACTGAGTCTCTGATGTTGTACCAATCAAAGTGCGATGGGAAAGGGAGCCACAATACAGTAAATGAGGTCTTCACAGGCTGCTACAGGTCTAGCAACACACACAGCACAAGAGGAGGCCCCAATTCCAATGTGCAATAGGCTCAGCACCAGTGCGACAAATGCAGCGTTCCAGGCCATCAGCATGGGTAGCAGGTAAAGGGGGGTCCAAGTGAATAAGGTTGGGCTGCAGATTGGGCCCACAAGGCATGGGAGTGGCAGGAGTGGCACTATGTGCATACATGCTTAAAAAACAGGCCTTACCCCAGGTCTGCTGTGCCACTGAGTTGATGTTGCCCCATACTCACACCATCAACTGGGGCTCAGAATTCCCTCAAACATGCCTCTCAGTGGACGACGGTGGGAGGATTCAGGTAGGGGGACACAGTTAACATGTAAGCTGTGTGGCAGTGGCTGAACACACTGAAGCGTCCTGGCCAGCCGCCGAGGTAGTCTGTCTAGGTCTCCAAGTCGAGTGATCACAAGGCCAGGGTGGCAGGGCCTCGATTCACCAATAGTTGCCTAATGGTTACAACAGTGAACTGCACAGACCTGCACAGATCGGGTGTTAAGAGGGAGGCAATAAATGGTGCATTGGTAACCGATTGCTGATGCAAAGTGAGGAAATAGCTGGATAACTGTGGTATCATCATGCAACTCTGTTATGGTGCGACCATCAATATGGCTGTCTAGGCCATGCCCCATCATGTCTCTTACTCTATAGGGTCTCTGAGGTGGGCGGACACTGTGGTCACACATTTTTCAAGGGTTTGCACCCGCCAGTATACCTACCTGTATTCTGTGAGCCTGGCAGGGCCAGACGACATGGTATTAGATAATCTGACCTCATTATCTAAGTGGGCCACAAGTTCCCCCTGTACAACAAAGCCAAAGTCATCTGACAAAGGAATGTTTGTTGAGCTAGCTAAATCCAAAGAGAGCTGCCTTTCTGCCAAATCAGTTCCCTTACTAATAACGCCAACAGCTCTGGCCAGAAAGGAGTCTATGGTCGTACTAATGGGGCTGAAGGTGGTTTTTGGATTTGGGGCCATCCTTTCCCTATGCATGTGCCAAAAAGTACAGTGGCATGAAGGCCACACTCCAAACTGTGGAGGGTTGGCAGGTACAAAACGGTCAATGGTGCAGCAGAGCATGGAACTGGAGCCTTCACTGAGGCTCCAGAATGGTACCCCCAGACTGTAACAAGTAAAGAAAAAAAAATAAACAAGAAAATAAACAAAAGCAAATAGGTGCCTTGCTACCGTAGGCTCATGGATAGAGAAGGTTCCTTGCAAGTTTTTTTTATGGGAAAACCAAATTGATTGGCCCAGTCGAGCCTTGAACAGCCGCGGAACAGCCGTGGACAGGCACTGATAGGCTTGCTCTTGGCTCTTCCTTCACCCACATGCATCCCGCATTCATTCTGTGCCACCAGTAGCCATGTGGTGCTATGACTCCGCCTCTGGATGGCAAAGCAGCAAGGAAGACTGGTCCCAGATATTCCTGGTGGTCCGTGGAGCAGACCTTGATCAGAGCAACCCATGCTGCAGGAAGCCCGCATTTAGTTCATGGGCTGCACATGCTGTGCCCCACCTCCTGACTGCAAAGCTACAAGGCAGGGTGGTCTCAGAATTTCCTTGTGGTCTGTGGAGTAGACCTTTATCAAATAAACACCTGTTTCTTTCTATTCTGTCTCCCTATACAAAGCACAGCATTTCCTCGCGCCCCTTGTCACAGTAGTTACTTTGTAGCAGGAGAATCCAAACAGTATGTTTTTCAGAAACCCTTTCAGTCTTTAAACAATGCTACAATGTGGAAAAGCTGTCTCCTCTCCCCTTTCTTGCTACAACAGTGGGCTGCTTGACACCTGTAACAAGTTAAAACCCATACAGAGTAGAGCCATAAAAAGCCTGTTGTAAGACTATCCATTGTTGATTGAGAAACTCTACTACTCCCAGTTATACACCTGCAACATTATTGCTTTGAGTTATGACGCACTTATCCGAAATTGATGTCTTTTCCGGCTGCTTCACAGTCACTTCCTCAAGTGCTGTCAAGCCTCCACCAGCCCATCAAGATCATTTCTGGCTCCGGGGGGTTGAGTGCACAGCCGCAGCAGGACTCTGGGATCAACCTAAGCGAAACTCAGCCCTCAGGCTAACATGTCGCTTCATGATTCAGGGGCAAAAAACACAACAGCGCCTATGTTATCATCATTATCAGCTGACATATAGCAGCCCATTCTCCACCACCAACAGCATTAACCTGTCTGCATGGACTTACTTACTGGAGCCTCTGCTACCATCTTGCCCTTCCCTCCCTGCCGCCATCTTGCGCTCCTCTTCTGGTAGTATCTGAGCCAGGCTTTAGATCCTTTCTGCATCACAACATTCACATGTGAAAACTACCGTATTGATGTTTAAGAACTGGTCTTATTTAACAAGGAGTAGGATAGACTAGAGATGTCATGCAATTCATTTCTTTTGAAAAGCTCCAAAAAAGAGATTTTAGCAGTAAGAAAAAACATTTCTGCCAGTGTAAACGCACAGCACAATCCGAAATTGAGGGTAAATAATAAACTGTTCTCTTTTCAAGTAGGCTTGATAGTTACACACAAAAGAGGTCAGGCAGAACGAACAATTGATATTCTGATATATTTTCTAAATGATCTGAAACACACACTGGCGAGGACAATAGGATTGTCTCTATTACATTATACCATAATGGACCAGCATCAATATAAATGTACTGCAAAAGTCACTATAACTGACCCTTACTGGCATCCATACCCGATCTAATGTATTGCTCATTTGTCTCTGTATCTATTTCATGCATTTCATCCCCCTAGCACTATGAAATGGATCCAGGCACTATCAGGTGCTTTATGAAACCATGATGGCCTAACATAACATGTAGGTTAAATGAAAACACACAGCAGTGCTACAATTCCAATAAGCAGACAAATGCTTAAGTTTCAAAGTCTGCAATGTCAACTTGATGCATTACAAATGCCAACCACTATGTTCATTACTGCTGTAGCCTAAAGGTTGTAAACTAGCACAAAGCAAGCTAGAGAAGCATAATAGAGCAGATGTTGGTTTTACAATGTGTCCAGATACCAACTACGTTTTACAATTTGAATCCATCTGCCAGATTTCAATGGAAAGATCATCTGAAGCTCAGTGGCTACTCGTCTATCATAAAAAAATTGGAGTTGACCGTCGCTCATTCAGTGTGTGTGCCACTGAAGTAAACCGAAATATAGCTGCACATATTTTCTCATATAAACACAATCACAGCAAACGATCCCACCCATAAAGCCCTGTTATAATGCATTAGAACACTAACTAGACAGGGTAAAATGGACAGTTCCTAGTAAAGACTTGGACTATGCCACCAGTAAAGCAGAATTAGGCAACATCTAATGTGGATTAATGTCAGAAAGAGGTGATCAAAACTGGCACACACCCGAAACAAGGCAACTCAAAAGAATGCAGCAAAAAGAAACAGAAGTCCAGACGTTTATACATATGCAGATATTTTATTGGCAGAAATGTTGATGCACCAAAATGCCAGGATTAGTTGGTGACACCTCAGTGCTAATTCTTTTTCCCACCCTCCCCTTCTGAATAGCCTCTTATTTGCTGATAAAATATTAGGGTGATAGAAAGGAGTGAAGGCTATCCATAGCAAACATTTTATTAGCTCAAGCTCATTTTATGTTCCTGTTGCTGCCTTGAGTTCATAATAACCCTAAAAACAGCGGATGCAAGAGCTGCGCCATAGGGATCAATGAGCAAACTAGGCATAGCAGCGCTCACCCCTATCAGCCACAGTTAGCATCAAATGTCATAGTTTCACCCAAACTCTCGATAGTAGGTATGGCAATGCAAAGGAAATAACAGCCCTGCTACCAGAATGCATGTTAATAGGTATCGAGATACAGAAAAAATAACAGCTCTTTTTCCCAAATGCATGTTAGTAGGTATTGTGATACAGAAAACAATAACATCAGCACTAGGCCTCTAAATAATAGTAGACTGTTTTTAAATAACTTAATAAACTATACATATGAGCTTCTTGTCTATATTTGGTGTCTAGTTTACAATTTCTGTGGTACATAGATTGATGTGTTGGGACATGTTGTATACCCTGCCCTTTTTAGGTTTCACCTGCAGAGGGCATGCATTGCACTTGCAAACTCTTTTGTAAAGAAAAAAATCTTAAAAGGGGCTTAAAGCCTGGACATTACTTACCTTTACTTACAAGTGATTATCCCCCACGTCACTCTTGTTTCCTTGCTTCCTATTGCTTAACGCCTCCTCTTCACCCACTGCTTTCTCCTGGGCTACCGGTCTTCATCCCCGCTAAGGAGCTTCCTGTAGCCAGTGTCCTTGCACTGGTCGCAGGCTCCTACAGGTACTTCTTTTCTTTTACCTTTCAGCATGCAGTCATAGAGAGTGAATTAATTTGCAATCCCTCTCCTTTATCTCTGCCCTCCTCCCAATCTCCCTGGTGTCACTGCGCGCCCTCCTTCCACTCTCTGTGGTGTCAATCCTACCCCCGCCCTTCTCCTGCTGTCTGGTCTTTTTAACTTGCCCTCCTTTCACAGTCCATTCCCCCACCGTCACTCTCCTTAGCCCACCCTTCTGCCCTCTTGCTACGCATTCGTTGTTCCCCACCCTCCTCTCTCTTGTTGCTTGCAACCCCAACATGCCCGTCGCTGTTTTAAGGTATACCACACAGCAGCGCAGGCTGCTGTGCCACATGGCCCAAAGTGAGTAAAAAGATAAGGCTTCAATGGTGGCTGCACCAGAGCATTTTGTATTAATTTACTTTGAGCCATATTGCACAGCAGCCCACGCTGAGACGCATCATACTTAAAAAAACATTGACAACGCCAATAGGTCTCGCACAGTCTAAGTTTGCAATGTTTCTACTAGTAGATAGTTGGACATACTGGGGCTATATTTACGATGCTTACACAGAAATGAAATTCACAAATAAGACTGCGTAAACCTATTCGGCCAAGCCCCAAAGTGGCTAAATGTTTCCTGTATTTGAGTTAGGTACAACATAAATCAACCTGATTCATTAGGCTATATAGGTCACAGTCTGCTACTTCTTGGCAGGCTTGAGAAAGTTCGCTGAGGGGAAGCTGGAGTAACTACTGACATTTGTGGATGAAGACGCTGTTATTGATTTGAATGTAGGTGCATATGGATTTTTACGGCCCACGTGGGGGGAAAGTCGGGGTTTTTAGATGGTCAATTTTGGCAGGTTTTAAAGAGAATGACAATGTAACACTGCAGTTTTTGGTGGAGTGTGGGTTTTGACAGGCTGTTAAATATGTCACAAAAACCCCACCGCTTTTGACTTTTTGTTGAGCTGGTACTTCAAATACATTTATCTGTCCTACATTTCACTTCTAGGCATGTGCAAAAATTAAAAGTCATCCAAATTGTAACACCAATTAGTACTTTAATTAAAAGTTCAAATGTTCTTGTTTTAAAAGGCAGTTTTCATCAGAGAGATACTGTTCCTGCTCTTCCAAAGGGCTGAGCAAGGAGGTGTTTTGACTCCTCCTGGCCATCTCATCCACAATGCTCTGAGCAACTAATACCCCATACAAAATGGAGAGCTCCCTTGCTCCCATCTCAACCATGTAAGGCATATTAACAGGAGCAACAAAGGCAATGAGAAAGGGGGGCAAATACCTGGAAGATTTACATGGTCCTGTGCATCATTCTCCCCAATCATGCAAAAATTGAAATTATTTTATGAATACAGCTGAATCCGAAGTAAATTGGAGGACAGTGTTGCAAATTACTCCGGATTACTAATGCTCCAGAGTCCATATCGCTAGTGTACACCTAGTAAAACCCTCTGTAAAGGTTCAATCATATCTGCTAAACAAAACTCCTTGTATTTCCGATATGTGAGAGATAGCCTGTATGAAGTTAGATAGTACTCAAAATTAACTGTTCATGTATGAAGACTGGGAATCATGGAGAGATGTCCATTATCCTAATAGTCATATCACCTGGTCAGAATGTTATATGACTGTGCAGCATGTGCAGCATGTAAAAATGCTACCAAACATGGGGGATAAGATCGGTAGGAAAATGGCTAACGTATGTGTCTTGATGCCACAAGAAAAAGTATTATGCAAAATATTTTATTCCAATCCCACACTCTTGCATACATCTCTGGCAAATATTTAGATAACATCTACGTCAAAGAGAGCCCTTGAGGGGCCCGTCAGGCAATGCAGTGCCGGCCTGACAAGGAGCATGGCCCAATGATGAAGCATGTCACCGGATGGTGAGTGAGGGCTCTTGTTCCAACTACAAAGTGCTTGCAGGTGACGGCTGACCCCTCCCCAAATTGGTAATGAGGATCAATCAATCAATCAGTAACTTGTTAAGCACGCTACTCACCTGGTAGGGTCTCAAGGCGCTGGGGGGGTGCTACTGCTCGAAGAGCCAGGTCTTGAGGTGCTTCCTGAAGGTCAGGCGGTCCTTGGTCAGACGTAGGTTGACGGGGAGGGAGTTCCAGGTTTTGGCAGCAAGGTGGGAGAAGGATCTGCCGTCGACTGTGGTTCGGTGTACGCGGGGGACGGTGGCGAGGGCCAGGTTGGCGGAGCAGAGCTGGCGTGTTGGCATGTAGAAGTTGAGATGCTCATTGAGGTAGGCAGGTCCGGCGTCGTGAAGAGCCTTGTGAGCGTGGATCAGGAGTTTAAAAATGAACCTTTTGTTGATGGGGAGCCAGTGGAGGTCTCTGAGGTGGGCTGAGGTGTACTCGTGGCGAGGGAGGTTGAGGATGAGTCGTGCTGAGGCGTTCTGGATATGTTGGAGTTTTCTCAGGAGCTTGGTCGTTGTTCCTGTGTAGAGTGCATTACCGTAGTCCAGTCTGCTGCTGACAAGGGTGTGGGTTACCGTTCTTCTGTTTTTTCCTTTGGAACTGTGCATTCTTTTGATTTTTGCTCTATTAACAGGAGCCACACACCTTCAGTTCTGTGCCTTGGCATAGTCCCTTCAAGTGGCACCGGACATTAATATGCACCATTTCTTGACCCTTTTCTTAGTATCTGGTATCTTTCAGAGCACCAAAGGTTCACAGGTTCATAGCCTAATTCCCTGCAGCAAAAAGCCCAACTCACACAACATCTTGCCTTATGAAACTCTGAGTGCGTTTTTCATCCTTCACAGGAATCAAATGCTTCATGGAGGTCGCCGGACCTTTTTCACCCAGAAAGAATGCAGTGAATCATACACAAATTTACATTAACACTACTCAATTAATTTAAACACCATGACCAATGTGGCCACGGAAGGAGACTGCAATCAATGGAAAGATTTAAAGCTTTATTTTATAATCCCAAAGCTAATGTCATGAAGACAGCATGCAAAATCAGATCATAAAGAAATATCAACAGCATTGACTGGCCAAAGTGGCAAAACAAATTTAATTGAATTAGCATTAACACAATTAAGCATTCAAGAAGAACAATACCTATCATTCAGGAAATAGTTTGAAGCGTTGAAATATTTCTCAGGTCAGATTGTATTAACATTAGTCAAGTTCAATTAAGCAGAGTATGCAAATTTGGGTTGGACATAAGTTGTCCCTACAGCTAACCAAATTAGGAAATGGATGTGTGGGGAGAAACACATGTGGGCAAAATAATTTGGAAAAATACATCTTGGACTATAGATCACTAAGAAAAAAAATAAAAAGAGTGAGTATCAGCATGCTAGCTTCTATTCTAGAAAATGAGGTACACGTCAAGGGAAATGGCAATCACAAAGGAGATATACCTCTCCAAGGGAAAGCATTCAAGGATTATTCAACAGCAAAGCATTAGATCAGCAGCAAAATCCAGTCAGGCATCATCAAGACAGTGCAGGGAGAGCTGCACAGAGTCTCAAGAGCCAAGGAAAGACTGACTGAAACTTACGAAAGGCCATCCCTGTACAAAACATACAAATGGCTCTGATTTGTGAGTTTAGTGGCCTCACATCATGCAAAAGAGGCATCATTCTATCAAAAGTCAATAGAATGCCAGGTTGCAACCGTCTGGTATTTTCTCAGGTTTGGTCTGGGATCATCTCTTTCCGAGTGAAACAGTTCTGTTACAATTTACTTTCACTTGCAACAATCCAGTGCCTTCCCAAGGTGTACAATGGACTTGTCTCAGTCCCATGTAAATCTGTATGTCAGTTGAAACAATTATTTCACATTATGTTCACAGGCCTAAATGTTCCCTTTTCAAGGTTACTAAACTAAAAGTCTCTGTGCAATTGAACAAAGAACTATTGCTATTCATGAGAACAGAACCTAGAGGAAAGTTTCACGTTAGAAAGAACAATGATTCATAATTTTTACATGACAGCAAATACGAGCTCTGCAGGCCTTGTCATGCTATATGAGTGCATTATTATATTTGTTAATAAAACACACATAATATGCAAACTTGTAAATTCAACATTAATTATATACCATCAGAATAAGTAAAACGTTTCATTATATACTGGAAAACTTTGTTAATGCATCACATTAGATATAACAGAGAAATGCATTTATTTTCAGGCCCACGTAACTTTAAACTCATAAATCACACATTAAACATTAGAAAACCAAATTTGTTTAAATACTTGCAGTTAATCTAGAGTCTAAAATATACTTTGGCCTTTTTTAAAGCTTTTTAGTGCATTGTTA
Source organism: Pleurodeles waltl (assembly GCF_031143425.1). Lineage (NCBI taxonomy): Eukaryota > Metazoa > Chordata > Amphibia > Caudata > Salamandridae > Pleurodeles > Pleurodeles waltl. The sequence continues at coordinate 828,266,792 of NC_090442.1, read as the reverse complement.
AATCCGGTAGGCACAATTGTGACCACCAAAAAAAGGAAAACATGAGCACTTTTAAAATTAAAATATGTGTCAGTGCAGCTTTCCATGTTAGACTATTAACATGAAACATAAGTGTCATCTTTTACTGATGTCTGGGTCAATAAAAGCATTACTAAAATGTACACTCCAACAGTTCCTTCTCTTACTGCAATCTATGCCATCACAAAAGGATGCACTCTCATTTCAATGAATCAACTCAAATGTTCAATGTCTTTTTCCGGTAAGGTCAGCTGTGATTCTCCATTTCTTGTGATTACACTAATATTAGTTTCTCATCTTCTCCATTTCCACCTCTCCCCTCCTCTGTCTACTATTAGCTCTTTTCGATTTCCACAATTTGTATAGTTTGTATAATCCAAGTGCAACTAAGGCACACTAAACCATAATTAACACAGGTCTCAAGATCATTCCTACTACTCCCTTTCCCAAGTTTCGAAACCACTCTCTAGTGGTTGAAAAACCATTACCTATTGCTTCCCATGCACCGGTGGCCGTCAGTTGTTTTAGGCCATTTTTCAGATCTGTGATGTTAGAGACAATTTTCTTCTCTCCCTACTATTATCTGGTATGCAAGTGCTACACTGTTGCACTTGTAAAACTCTACATAGCCCTCCTTTGCAAGTAAGATGTCTAACACAAGACAATTTTGCAAAACCATTGATCTCACAGCAACCATCTCCTTATCCATTAAAGGCATAGCTCCAACCAAATCAGTAGATAACTTGTCTACTATCATTGACAATTTTCTAATCCTGATATCTTTCAAGATTACACCAACTGATGGAATGATTACATCAAATTTATCTCCTGTAATCTCAACTGCACTAGTTCCTCTGTTAACTGGAATTTGTTTTCTCTTTCCAGAATGGATTGTCAAAATTGTCCACACGATACATTTTTGGAAGTTCTACTCTCAGGTATCATGTACCATACCAGCCTTTCGGCAGTTTGTAATAGGCATTTTTCCCACTTCTGAAATATACACCTTGTATAGCGAAACTTGTCCATTCAACATAAAAGTCCAAACACTCTTAAACAAAAATATATGTCTACATTCACTAGTACCTACAAAATGTGTGTCTGTCTTTGACTTAGGTCTATATATACAAAATTTCCCTACGTGTTGCCAGTCTAATGCTAAAGGGCATATTTATACTCTGTTTGCGCCGTATTTGGGTCATTTTATTTTACGCAAATCCAGCGCAAACTTAACTTCATATTTATATTTTGAAGCTAGACTTGTCTAGCATCAAAATATTGGAGTTAACATCATTTTTTTTCTGCGGAAACCTACCTTGGGTCAATGAGATGCAAGGTAGGCATTACCACACAAAAAATGACTCTAAGGCCCTTGCACATTATTTATCCTCCTGTGCAAAAATCACACACGGGAGGAGGAGGGCCTTAAATAATGGTGCTAAGCCTGTTTAGCACCATTATTTAAAGCCTGGGTCAGGGCAGGCATTAGGGGATCTGTGGGCTATTTTCCATGGTCAGAGACCATGGAAGCAGTCAACAGGTGCCCTTCCCTGCCCCCAGGGACACCCCCAGCCACCCACACCTGGAGGACACCTAAGGATGGGGAACCCATCCCAGGTAAGTCCAAGTAAGTTTTTTTAATTTTTTTTTAAAAGTGCCATAGTGGGGCCTTGCTTGGGCCCCCCTACATGGCACTGTGCCCAATGGCCATGCCCAGGGGACATAAGTCCCCTGGGCATGGCCATTGGGCAGGGGGGCATAACTCCTGTCTTTACTAAGACAGAGGTCATGTCCATGGGGGTTGTGCGTCAAAAAATTACGCTAGTCAGGTTAGCGTCAGTTTTCCTGACTCTAACCTGACTAGCGCCATTCTTTGATGCACAACCTCCTGTTTCCCCTATGCCTCCCCCACCCGGTTAGCACCATTTATTTTGACTCTAACTGGGTTTTGGACCTGGCCCTTTTTGCAGGGTCATCCCCAAGCACTTTGCCTCTAGCCTCCTATTTTTCCTGAACAGTTTTTGCTGGCTTTTGAACTCTGAGCACTTTGCCACTGCTAGCCACTGCAAAAGGGCATATGCTCTCTGTGTAAATTGTATTGTTGATTGGTTTATCCATGATTGGCATATTTGATTTACTAGTAAGTCCCTAGTAAAGTGCAGTAGAGATGCCCAGGGCCTGTAAATCAAATGCTACTAGTGGGTCTGCAGCACTGATTGTGCCACCCACATAAGTAGCACTGTAATCATGTCTCAGATCTGCCACTGCAGTGTCTGTGTGTGCAGTTTTAAACTACCAATTCGACTTGGCAAGTGTTCCCACTTGCCAGGCCTAACCCTTCCCTTTTCCTACATATAAGACACCCCTAAGGTTGGCCCTCGGTAGCCCCATGGGCAGGGTGCAGTGTATGGTTAAGGTAGGCTATATACTATTGTCTTTTATATGTCCTGACAGTGAAATACTACCAAATTTGTTTTTCACAGTTGTAAGGCCTATCTCTCTCATGGGTTAACCTGGGGTCTGCCTTTAAACATGATTAAAGCATAGATTCCCTTTGGGAGCAGATAGACATGTGGAGTTTGGGACCTCTGAACTCACAATTTAAAAATACATCTTTTAGTAAAGTTGGTTTTGAGATTGTGTGCTTGAAAATGCCACTTTTAGAAAGTGGGCATTTTCTTCCTTGAACCATTTTTGTGACTCTGCCTTTTTGTGGATTCCCTGTCTGGGTTAGTTTGACAGTTGGGCTGTTGGCACCTCTCTCCAGACAGCGACACAAAGGGGGCTGGGCTGTAGCCTGAATATTCCAATGAGCCATCTGTGCTAGGAGTTAGTGGAGGAGTGGTAACTTGCACCTGAAAGGGCTGTGCCTGCCCTCACACAATGCAGACTCCAACCCCCTGGTGTGTGTCTGAGGCCTTGCCTGAGCAAGGCAGGATTTCACAAACAAGTGAGACATTTCCTTTGAGGTAAGCCTACTTCAAATGCCAAAATGGGTATAAGAAGAGCGCCCAAAACCAGAGACTGTAGACACTTCTTGGTGTAGACACTCTACCTCACAGACACTTCCTGGAGAAGAAACATGTAACCAGAACCTGCATCCTCCCAAGAAGAACTGCTTAGAGTGAGGGTCCTTGCTTGGACAGGGGGTAACCTGACTGCCAACCAAAGACCCCATTTCTAAGACCGGGCCTTACCGCCCGCTAGTGTCATTCCTTAACTATGACGCACAGCTAGCGTCGGTTCAAATAAAGCTCCGACAATGTCAATGTTTTTAACTTTAGCAAGACTACTCAGTTGCTGATTAATAGGCACAAAAGTAAAAAACACCAGATCATAGTTGGAATAGAAGTATTGCATACACAACCTTGTTAGTAGCAGACTGCAAGGAATGCCATATGCTAGTGGCAAGATATGACATGTGATTCCTTCCTGAACTGATGAAGGGATCTATGTACAAACATAACAATCATGCACCTCCATAGTTTCAGTACTCTCATACAGCAATGTATAATACACATTTCATGTCAAGTCTCCATTAGAACTGTCAGTGTGTGACAACCTCGCGTCCTCCTATTTTGCAGTTGAAACTCTTAGCATTGGTGTAAATGTGCTCTCAACTTCTTCTTTCACTGGCAGACTCAATTCAACATCAATAAAATGCTTGGAACCACACATACTGTTGCTAATTATACACACACATACTTGCATGTACTCCTTTTTCCTTGGTTGGGTTTCATGGCTAGTCTAGACTCAGACCAAAAATACATTGAATTCAAAAATAAAAATAAAAAACCAAAAACTCAAAAGCAGCTCTCAATTAATTTGCAGCGTCTTTTCTTTTCTTTATATGAGCAAAGTAAAAACCAAAATCTTCTCAAAATTGTTGTACTTATTTACATTGTTCTCAATATTTTAAAAAGTTCATCAAGATGTTCTCTACTTGCAAAAGTTAAAAACTCACTATTAAACGTTCAAATGTCTCTAATATTAAACCATCTAGTAATCACTGATTAGCACTTCCAGCAAATAATGTCACAGTTCATCAGATGGCAATAATATTTCCAAGTTCAATTCTAAAGGAATTTCAAGTTCCAAAATGTTCAGCTGGATTTGAATTGTCAGCACAAATGGCAATGAACTCCATCTCCCAATCATCAGCTGTGAAATTCAGGAGCTGAATATTTTCTTCTGGGCGCACTTTTTCTTTTTGACCTCCTTGCTGAGCGACCTTCAAAATCCCTGTCACTTTGATCTGATTCCTCAGTCACTCCAGCAATAGCAGGAGGCACACATATTACTAGGTCTGGACTTTTCACGGGCCACTGGTCTCCAATAACAATAGTTTATTCAGACACAACTGGGATTTCAACGTTCACTGAGCTAGCAGGGGAACTGACTCTGACTCGACCCTCCTGCCCCTTTGATTGCTTTAGACATTCTCAGACTTTCACCAGACTGTGCATGATCAGTGAAAGCCACTTGTCCAGTCCTCACAGTTTGGCTAAACTGGATCTCTTCTCTCACAGTATCTGACCCTTGAGGAACAGGTACTGTATCATCAAGAGGACTTGGAACTTTGCTTGTGTGGTTAGCGTGTACCCAGTTCGGCAGACCAGCACACTTCACAGCAGTCGTGGTAACTAGAACACCTTGGAACGGCCCTGTCCAGCTTGGCTCTAAGCATGACTTTCATACATGCTTCTTCACCAGAAACTAGTTTTCAGCACCCAGGTCATAGCACTGATCTTGTTGTGGTTGAGCATTTGCTTCTCCAACATGGCGAGACAAAGAGCTAACCAAATCAGATAGTCCTTTGCAATAATCCAGCATTAAGTCATTTATAATGTTCATAGGTGCATTGGCCAGTACAGCTGGCAATCTCATTGCATGCCCCATAATGATTTCGTGAGGGGACAATCCTGTCTTTCTGCTGGTCCTTCTATCTTTCAGGAAACACCTTAAGACCTGGCTTTACGACCAGTAGCTCCCCCTCCTCAGCACCTTGAGACCTTTCGGTGAGTAGTGCGCTTTACAAATCCCTGATTGATTGATTGATTGATTGGGTGTGGTGCGCAAGCTCATCAGGACAAGAGGTAATGCATCCAGCCATTTCAATATTGTAGATGCACACACTTTTGCCAGTCGAGACTTTAGCATTCCATTAATTTGCTTGACTAATCCTGAGGCTTCTGGTCTGTAACTGCAATTACATCTTTGATCAATTTGTAAAGCCCCGCACAACAACTTTATGATCTCATTATTGAAATGAGTGCCTCGGTCTGATTCCAGGGAAGTGGGAAAGCCAAATTGAGTATCAATTCCCTCCTTTGTAGCTTTGCAACTGTGAGGCTATTATTCCTGGAAGTTGGGTAAGCCTTAACCCAATGTGAAAAGACACACACCACAACCAAAACATATCTTAAACCATTGCACACAGGCATTTTGAATAAATCAAGTTGCATTCCATTGAAAGAACCTCCTGATCTACTATGTGACTCAGGTTAACCACAGCGCGTTTGCCTATATTAATTTGTTGGCATGTTACACATCTATGACTCCCTGCTTCTACAACCAATCTGAATCGGTTGTTGTACCATGTTTGTCTGAATGTTCTGATCATTGCATCTCTACCTATGTGAACCTCTTCTCGGTAATATTTTGTCATTGGTGACAAAAAACTATTGGGCAGCACTGCCTTTCCCTGAAACCCAAACATCATCCTCATCTTTCTCAACACAACCTGCTTTACTCCAACCCCTTCATTCTTCTTCCGGCACTCCTTCTTTAATCTTTTTCCCAAGTATTCATTGATGCCTTGAAGAAGTTGTTTTCTTTCTCACTGGTGCAGCTTCCATCGCTTTATTCCTCATTAAATGATGTGCAATGAAGAGCACAATAATGTGTCACTTGGTCAGCATAGGCACTAGCTAATGAGATGCAATATTTGACTTTTGATGTGCTGCACATTTGACAACTGCAATTTTTACAGGTAACTGTAAAGCTTTCAACAATTGATAAACCCTGACCCAGTTTCAGATAGGTGATCTCGAAGAGGTCATAAAGCCTCTCTAGGACCATAGTCTGAAATCATGAACAACACCAAAACCATACTGGCTCACAAGAAAATTGTCACTTTAAGCTGTTTAGAAGCATAGCTTGCTCTAATAAGAGCAACCGGTTTGCCTACTTGGGCACAAAAGACTCATTGGAGCCATGAAGCTTCAGTCTCTCACAAGACTCTGCAAACTACATAACTAGATCTCAATGTTCCATTAGTATCTCTGAAACAGAAGCCATTGATGAACATCATGTAGACATTTTCATCTAATAGGGTATCTTGAATATTAGGTCTGGGTTTCGTGCACAGATCAGTCACAACAAGTCAGTCATGCTCCACCTCATCTTTGCGATCGTTTACATTTTCAACAGAAATTGGTAAGAGCATTGCCACATTCAGAATATTACAGCTTTTAATGGTGACATTGTGGGACCCCAAAATTACTTGCTCATAGTGAATTAAATGAGCATTGGTCAGGTACTGAGGCTCTGATTTCTACTTTTTTTGCACCGCATTTGTGCCATTTGTTGACGCAAAAGCAGTGCAAACTTACAAAATACGATTTAATTTTGTACGTTTGCGCCTCTTTCGCGTCAAAAAATTATGCAAATGAGGTGCAAAAAAAGTATAAATCAGGGCCTGAGTCTTCATACAGTTCAAAAGAACTTCACCAGAATGGGGCACAAAAACATTCAGGGGATGACCCATAACAATGCCTTTGCATTGTCCGATGCTGACACTCACTGCAGCCATAGCTACGCAGCAGCTACAGGATCAAGTGTGGCTGAAAAAACTGCCACAGACCGGTTGGCCCCTCCATGTAACTGTGTCAAAACAGAAAGCACACTGTCGTAGTTAGACTCTCACTCCTAGGCGAGACTGCTGGTTTAGGGATGACAGTACTTTTGTTTGTAGGTGACCAGGCCATTCCTACAAGTTGCAACTGTCGTTCCAACCCTCCCAGCTCACAAGCAGTACCTCACCAAAAAACCCAAACAGTAAAAGGTGATTTCTGGCAGCCTTTATGCATGGACTCTAGAATGCAACATCTCAGGGGACTCATGGTGGAACGGAAGTTACCCTTTTCTCACATTAGCAATAAGTCTCAGTCACACACAGGCAATGAAGGAGATGAAGGAACGTTTTCAATAGGTTTATTACAAAGACTGCAATCTATTCTAAAATACATGAGTTGCAATGATTAGGATAATGAAAAATGCAAGAAGTAGAATGGTAAAAATGAGAGTCGTGAATACAAAGACCCCCACCATCTTGCATTAAACATGAGATGGAAAACATTTCTAAAACCCTAGCATGGAGAACCTAATCTCTAACCTAATGAGAGCTACGTGTGTTAAACCTAATCTGCCAGTATCAGGTCCATGAGAAGCGCCTCCAACCCTTGTTACCTTGGAATAACGTCTCTAGATCAGACTCAGTGAGGACACGAAAACTGGGTGTGCATCAAGGCGACGTGCAGCATAGATGGCGTCAATAGCATTTGGTAGGAATCCATCTGACAACCTTGCCTGTGTGAGATGTATTTATACAGATCTTGTAGGACCCCTGATGCAGATAGTTTCCCAAACAATAGATAAGAGGGCAGGCTTGTGGTGGCAATTATGTAAACAATTTCCACCAAAAGTACATAATGTTACTGTCACCTGTAAATGGGAAAGGGACTTGATGTTGTAGGAGGCTGGCCTGGTTTGTAGCGGGTACCTAAGGTACTTACACCCTATACCAAGTCAAGTTATTCCTTATCAGTGAAATGTAGACAGTGTCTAGAAGCCAGGCTCTCTAGGGGTAGTGTGGATGCGCAGCCAAGGCCTAACTAGGAGACATGCAAAGCTCATGCAGTACCACTGTAGTAACACAGTACTCACACACATGAATGAAAATACTCAGTGTTACAAAAATAAAGGTACTTTATTTTGGTGACACAAATACCAAAAATACCATAGAGACTATACTCCCTTAGGAGGTAGGTAATACACAAATGATATACACTAGTATGTAGAGATATCTGTAAAAAACAGTTAGAAAACAGTGCAAATAGTGAAAATCACAATAGTTAGAAATGGGCCTGGGGAACACAAACTGTATATTAAGAAAGTGGAAAGCGAATGTTAGTTTCCCACCTAAGCAAGTGTAGTGTGCACAGTTGTGCTGGGAACATTAGAAAACACCAAAAGTAGGTAAAAGAACCCACCCCAGAGCCCATGAAAGCAGGGGTAAATCACAGTAACTTTCCTAGAACACACAAGGACACAAGAAAGAAGATTATACAAGAACCAGAAGAGACTGCAAGACACAAATGATGGATTCTTGGACCTGAAGACCTGTGGAAGAAGGGGACCAAGTCCAAGAAGCACTGAAGAGTCCAGGGAGAACAGGAGCCCCTGCTAACTCGGATGAAGGTGCAAAAGAAGAACCGCCGGTGAAGAACAACAGTCAGTACTGCACCCAAGAAGATGGTTGCAGGGTTCTGGTTGGTGCAGATGATGTCCCACTCCAGATAGATGATTTCAGTTTGGTTTGCATCGCTGGATTCCACCAACAAGCCTTGGCATATGCAAAGCTTGCAGTTAGCAGAAAATTGTGCTGCCCGAGACCTGGAGGGACCTGGTGGACTCTACCCAGGAGGGTGGATCAGAGGGGACTCTCAGCAATTCAGAGAGCCCTCAAAAGACCTGGCAGCATGCACAGGAGTCCCACAGTACGGGGACAAAGGAGATGCAAAAGAAGGACCATGCAGCCCTACAACAAGAGACCCCACGCCTCCGGAGAACCACTCAGGAAGCTGTGCGTCACAGGACAGAGTGCTGGGAGCAGGAGCTGCATGGTGCATGAAGAATGTTGTGGAAGGAGGCCAACAAGCCTTGGCATCTGCAAACATGTGGTGCAATGGGGTACTGTCTTGCATGAGGAGGCAAGCTCTTACCTCCACCAACGTTGGACAGTTGGACCTCAGGACCATCAGCACCACTTCAGTCTACGACCTGTGTTGCTGGATCCACGCACTTTGTAAGGAGAGGGGACCCACACCACTGTCATTGCTGCAGAGGGGTGCCTGCTGAAGAAGGGGAGTGACTCCTTCACTCCAAGGGAGATTCCTTTGTTCTTCTGTTACAGACTGAAGACAGGCAGCCCTTGGAGGATGCACCACCTGGAAACAGCTGCAGTTGATGGCAGGAGCTGAAGATACAATGTTGCAGAAGTTGTCTTTGCTTCTTTGTTGCAATCTGTAGAGTTCCTGGAGGGTCCAAATGCAGTTTCTTTGGTAAGAAGGTGTAGTAAAGGATGCAGCAGATTCCTGCTGGAGTCTTGCAATCTGAATCTGAAGAACTACCCAAGAAAGAGACCCTAAATAACCCTGAAAGGGGGATTGGTCAGCTACATAGGTAAGCACCTATCAGGGGAGGGCTGTGATGTCACCAGCTGGCACTGGCCACTCAGATGCTCCCAGAGTTCCCTGCCACCTTGGAATCCAAGATGGCAAAATCCAGGTACCTTCTGGAGGAGCTCTAAGCACCACCCCGGGGGTGGGGATGGACAGGGGAGTGGTCACCCACTTTCCTTTGTCCTGTTTCACGCCACAGCAGGGAATGGAGGTTCCTGAACTGGTGTAGACTGGATTATGCATGGAAGGCACCATCTGTGCCCTTGAAAGCATTTCCAGAGGCATATGAGGTGGCAGCAGCTGGGACTGCCTGGAAAACCTCAGAAGGCTGTAATGGCAATACTGGGGGCCCTCTAAGGAGCCCCCAGAGTGCATGGAATCATACAACCAATGCTTGCAAAAACCTTGAGGTATGATTCCAACAGGGTTGATACCAAACATGGCCATATTCGGAGTTACCAGTGTGAAGCTGGACGTAGGTGATGACCTATGTCCAGTGCAAGCATAAAATGGAGTCCCTGCACTCACAAAGTCTGGGAAAATGGTCCTGGAGGTCATGGGGGCACTTCTGCTGGTGCAGAGGTGCCCTCACACACAGGCACTCTGCACCCAGCCTTCAGGGCTATAAGAGTGACTTATAAGTGATCTGGTGCAGTGTAAATGGCAGTGAAAGGGTGCTTGTACCTTTTCACACAGGCTGCAATGGCAGTCCTGTAGAAGCCTTTGCATGGGCTCCCTATGGGTGGCAAAATAAATGCTGCAGCCTATAGGGATCCCCTAGAACCTCAATGCCCTGGGTATCTAGGTACCACATACTAGGGACTTACAAGGGGCACCAGTATGCCAATTTTGGTTGAAATACTGGGTTACCAGTATGCAGTGACAAAATTTAGAGGAGAGAAACCATAATCAATGGGGTCCTGGTTAGCCGAATCCCAGTGAACACAAACACACTGACATCAGGCAGAAAATGGGGGTAACATGCCAAAAAGAGGGTACTTTCATATAGATGTGAATACCGACGTCCATCACTTGGTTTTGATGCTGACAGTGACGCCTTTACAGAGTGGCACTGATAACGCAAATCAAAACATTGCTCTAACTCTAAACAAAAGCAGCCATCTTAAAAGAAATAATAAAATGAATAGGCTAGGACAGAACAGGGTAAGTAGGTTAAAAGTCTCTAGGTGATGGGTGCACAGGCCTGCAAGCCAAGAAGGCTAAGCTAAACTCCTGATTCCCATTAAAACTAAATAGGACCCACTATCACACTACCATCTCTTTTGCAGCAAAACAAAGAAAAACATTTGTTGTAATCAGGCATTCCTAGACCTGGGCTTGGCACAGGCTTCCTCTCAGCTCAGAGAAGGCTTTCATGCATATGTCATCAAATGGTACTGGATCAGACACATCCTTTTGTGTCAATTCCAGTAGAGGCTTGGACAAAAGATAAACATGAGGAATTCACTGACGACAGTAGTAAACCACTCCCAAAAACATTCTGAAATCTCTCGGTTACTGATGGATTCATCTGTGTGATTACTGAAATTCTCTCTCGGGACACTTTACTTGCACCCTTCTCTATGTGGCAACCTAAGTTTTTCACTTCTTTTTGACAATACTGTAACTTTGCGGGGGAAACTTTATGTCCATTCTGTTCTAAATGATTTAACAGGGTAATTGTCTCTCTCCTACAGGCTTCACGTGTGTTTGATGCAACCATCAATTCATCAATGTATTGCACCAAAGCTGAATTAAAAGGAATTTTAAGGGACTCCAAATTATTTTTCAAACTTTGATTAAAAATAGATGGTGACTCTGTATACCCTTGAGGTGAACGACACCAGGAGAATACATGGCTTCGAAATTAAAAGGCAAATAAGAACTGACTATCCTCATGGAGGGGAATGGAGAAATATGCTTGGCACAGATCAATGACCATAAACCATTCCGCTTCACAAGAAATCTTGAACAAAATCACAACAATCTCCTTCACTTTTCTCAGATCTTGAACTATGCAGTATTTTCCATTGGGTTTCCGCAATCCTAAAATAGGGAAGTTACATGGGCTTCCCAAGAGTTCTTTTAGAATTCCTTGTTCTTTGAAATTTTCAATTACGGGAGTTATTCCTGCAATTACTTCTGGAGTCATGTTATTGGACGTTATCCTCGGATACACTGCATTTGGCTTCACTGTTGTTTTTACTGGCTCAACTCCAGCTATGAGTCGTATGTCTTTTCCTGAAAAATCCCAGACTTCGGGCAAAACTGTTTCTTGCAACTCATCAGGCAAATCTTTAACTGACATTATTTGGAACAAAGAAATATGCAGATACTGTTCTTCAATTTTACAGGAAACTTCTTTTTCCTCATTTGTTTGAATTTCTGTTCCCTGGGTTGTGCAACCAATCGAACAGTTCAGCTTACACAAAAGATCGTATCCTAACAGACATACAGGACTTGAATCGCAAACAACAATTTGGTGCTGATCCTCGAATGTACCTATTTTGATAGGGATAGTTCTGTAACATGATTTGTTAATTGCTTATTTGCTATTCCTACCATCTGAATAATTATTTCTGACAAGGACACATTTGGTACTTCTGCAGTTCTGACAGTGGAACGTATAGCTCCGGTGTCGACCAGGAATGAAACATTGTGTCCCATAACACTGGCATTTACATAGAGACCACCTTGATCTACCTCTAAGGATGCTGCTAACATGCAATCATCAGAACTGTCACTCTTAAATGTTTCTGAAAACTCCTCAATACTCAGCTTAATTAGAGTAAATGGTGTCACTAGCAAACTTACATTTGAATTTGCTCTCTGATCCATGTTTTGCTGAGGAACAATCACTTGTTGCTGTGCCATCAGGGCTTGTGGAATCTGCTTTTGTTGAGGGACCTGTATTTGCTGTGGAACCTGTACTTGCTGTGTACCTGTGGAAGCAACCACATTTTGGACTCAGGGTTTTTGAATACTCTAAATTAGAACTTGATCATTGCCAATAGTCTGAGCAACACCACCATTCTACATTAAAGTATTCACATTATGATAAGGACTTTCCCGTCTCCAATGTTCAAAACCTTTGCACGCATGACGTGGCTGCATTTTCTCCACTGACTACACATCAATCGCATGTCCACTCTGATCTATCTGAATAACACATCCTCTAACTCTAAACTAAGGCACGTTGTTAAACTGTTGTTGCGCACCTTGCACTCCACTAGGGTTCACCATCATTTGAGAGGCTCTGATTTCCTGTCTGAGCAGATCTCAATTTTATCACCATTAATTTCTCCTTCAGCTTTTTCTGCTTCAATTCAATTTTGTCACTGCTTGAACGTTTGCAACAATCTTACAACAATCTTTTTATAATAAGCATGAATCTACTCTTTTGTTTCCTGTGCTGTTCTGTTAATCTTCTACCAATCAACATCTTTTGGGGAAACTTTGGTTTTCAGGAATTTAATCAATTTATAATACCCTTTCATCACTTCTTCAGGTGGTGCAGTATATCACTTCTGCTCCACGGGACATGTACATAACCCCCACCTGGTATTTTGCTCATAGGAATCATTTTTACATTATCATCTGCTTGATTTGCTCCAGCCAGATACAAATTCTGCTTTACTTTCTTTTGATTTCATTTCTTAGTCCTTCTGCCTTCCCATTTATCTAATGCACCCCATGTTTTATGTATTTAATTAGTTCCTTTATGTGCATTCTCTTTCCAGGTGGTCTCATGTTTGCTATGTCTATGGTACTGAATTCTAATCTGTAACTTCTTCCTAAGTGTTTAGACTTTTCTAAATCTACTTAATATTTCTTGGCCAAATCTGCTAACGTCTCATAAGCCAGCTCTGCACGTTGAGTAACATCTTTGCACATAAATCACAATTTGTCCTCTGTGTATGTTTCCAATCGCTTCATCACAAGCATTCCCGTAATCAATTCATTTAATTCTAATTTTAATCTGGACACATTTGCTGTTCTGTCTCTTTCTGGTGTCTCTTCTGTTCTAACATTACAATTTGTTGCACCTTTTGCTCCTTTTAGGCTCAAATTGTCTAACCAATCAGTTTACTGCTGGGCTGAAAAACCTTGTAAACTAATATTTTCTCTCTGTTGCATATCTTGAGGGGTACTATAACGTACAATTGTAACCTGATTTGGTGTGAGCATGTAAAGAAGTGGGGTTCCCTGATAAAATCTTGCGTCAAAAACTGGTCCACCTTGATTTAACTTCTGGTTTGGTTCTGCAATTTGTGTAGGGGTCAATGTTGGGACAGAAGAAGCTATTCTCTTTATCTCTGAATTATTTGAATATACTGGTCCCTCACACCAATTGGTGACATCCTTGCAGATACTGGTGTTTCAGGAACTGCTGAAACATTCATGGACGGGGCATTACTTCCAGAGTTGCCTGAAGCATACAAAGGAAAAACTAGACCCATAGTCAAGGGAACTGCTAATGCATCGGGTTGTCCCATAGGACCTGTCTGATTCTGTGGAATGGTCATTCCAGCACTTTGACCTGTTAAAACAGTCTGAACACCTGACCTGTTTGACAGGGGTAACATTGGACAGTGTCTGCACTGGTGTATAAATAGGCATAGTCTAATTCTGCTTAAAATTGTGCATAGGTGTAGTCACATTAGGTGTAGACACCATCTGTTTCACATGAGGACTTAGCACTACCACATAACTGGGCTTCAAATATATGCCTACTTTCTAAAAGTGGCATTTTCAAAGTTACAATCTAAAAACCAACTTTACCAAAAGATGTATTTTAAAAATATGAGTTCAGAGACCCCAAATTCCACATCTTTAACTGCTCCCAATGGGAAATTACATTTAAGAGATATTTCAAGGCAATGCCCATGCTACCTTATGGAAGAGATAAGCGCTGGAATAGTGGAAAATGAATTTATCAGTATTTCACTAGCAGGACATGTAAAGCACACCAGTACACCTCCTACCTTTTAAATACACTGCACCCTACCATGGGGATACCTAGGGTCTACCTTAGCGGTGACTTGCATGTAGTAAAAGGAAAGGTTTGGGTATGGCAAGTGGGTAAAATTGCCAGCTCGACTTAGCAGTTCAAAACTGCACACACAGACACTGCACTGAGACATGGTTACAGGGCTACTCATGTGGGTGGCACAATCAGTGCTGCAGGCCCACTAGTAGCGTTTGATTTTCAGACCTTGGGTACCTCTGGTTCACTTTACTAGGAACGTATGGGTAAATCAGATATGCCAATCCTGGATAAACAAATCACCAATACAATTTAGACAGCGAGCATATACACTTTAGCACTGTTTAGCAGTGGTGAAGTGCCCAGAGTCCTAAAGCCAACAAAAACAGGTCAGACAAAATAGGCGGAAGGAGGCAAAACGTTTGGAGATGTCCCTGCAAAAAGGGCTAGGTCCAACATCCACCAATAAGAGTGCGGCTTTCTCACAGACCAACCTATCCCAGCATGGTACAAATGATGCCACACTCACTTCACTCAGCAGCTGGCTGCAGTAGCCTTGCAAATGCCTCTAACAAAATAGCTCACATATAAACTAAATGCAAAATATTGCTAGCAAGATCAAAATCCAAACACCTGTCTGCACACTACGGGTGGAGCTCAAATGCTTTGAAAGCTGTACGACTACACATCCAACTGTGGCTTTCGCAAATAAACAAGTAAAATTTGGCCAGCAATTCTCACCTTGGTTGATACAGATCCTCCCTAGTCCTTTGTGATTCATCTAATACCGATTACCAGCTCACACTCTCTCAAGAAAAACTAATGACACTGTCAGTGATACTACATGCCACGTACCTCACTGCAGACAATAAACTAAGGCCCTCAGGGTGGAGGGCAGAGGAAGCACCGCCAACAGGCTGGCGGTGCTTCCCGGGCCATTCTGAACGCGGCGGTAAAGCCGCGGTCAGAAAAGGGGAACCGGCGGTTTCCGGCCGGTTTTCCCCTGGCCCAGGGAATCCTCCATGGCGGCGCTGCTTGCAGCGCCGCCATGGGGATTCCGACCCCCTTCCCGCCAGCCTGTTCCTGGCGGTTTACACCGCCAGGAAGAGGCTGGCGGGAACGGGTGTGGGACTGCCACTGGCATGGGCAGTGCAGGGGCCCCCTAACAGGGCCCCACAAAGATTTTCAGTGTCTGCTTTGCAGACACTGAAAATCGCAACGGGTGCCACTGCACCCGTCGCACCCCTGCAAATCCGCCGGCTCCATTCGGAGCTGGCTTCCTCTTTGCAGGGGCTTTCCCGCTGGGCCGGCGGGCGATCTTTTGGAGATCGCCCGCCGGCCCAGCGGGAAAGTTGTAATGACACCCGCGGTCATTTGACCGCAGTGCGGTCTTTTGGAGGTTTCCGCCCGGCGGGCGCCACCCGCCGGGGTCGGAATGACCCCCTAAGTATCTTCTACACTTGTGTATTATCCTGGGATCATAGGCCTCGAGTGACCTCTCAACAACAACAACCGTGGACAATTTATTTGCATAAAGTGCCACAATCACTTCCAGTGCGATGACTCTGCAGAACACTTCACAACACCATACTTCACCACAATCTTCAAGCAAAAAGCATTGCAAGCGTAAATCTCTATTTATGCTCACTCAGTGTGTCAGTTGTGGTGACGATGCTGGGATTTCATCAATCTCTGTAATGGACATGGGACTACGGAGCGGGCAAAATTTGGATTGGGCAATGATATGTGAACTAGGGAGCCCACTAATCTTCTTAAATATATGATTATCCCTGCTTATGGTATAAACCCATCACTCTATTACCAATACTGTCAATCGTAACACTGAACAAATTGTGATTTCCCCTTCTTATGGGAGTAACCGTACTCTGCTATCAGGACTATGAATCCTAATTCCCTAACATGGTTCCCCCTCTTATGGGACTGAACCGTCACTCTGCTACCAAATCTGCAAGCTCATTTTTCAGCCTTCACAGGAATCAAACACTTCAATGAGGTTTACAGACCCTTTGTCCCAGAAAGAGAAATTTACATTAACACCCTGCAAACAATTTAAACACCATGGCCAATGTGACCACGGAAGGAGGCTCCAACCAATGAAAAGTTTCAAAGCTTTATTTTATAACCACAAAGAGAATGTCATGAAGGCTAGATGCAAAATCAGATTATAAAAATATATCAGCACCATTTGCTGTCTAAAGCGGCAAAACTAATTTAATTGAATTTGCATTGACACAATTAAGCGTTCAAGAAGATCAATACATATTGTTTTAGGAAATACTTTGAAACACCAAAATATATCTCAGATCATATTCTATCAACACTAGTCAAGTTCAATTAAGCAGAGTATTCACGTTTGGGTTGGACATAGACTGTCCCTACAACTAACCAAATTAGGAAATGCATGTAGTAGGGCAAACACATGTGGGCAAAATACAAAAGAAGACAAAATTAATTTGTAAAAATATATCTTGGACTATAGATTACTAACTAGAAATTTTTACAGAGTGAGAATCAGCATGCTAGCTTCTATTCTAGAAAAGGAAGAACATGTCAAGGGAAATGGCAATCAGCAGGGAGTTATACCTCTCCAAGGAGCAGCATTCAAGCATTCTTCATCAGCAAAGCATTAGATCAGCAGCAAAATCCAGTCAGGCACCATCAGGAAAGTGCAGAGAGAGCTGTACAGAGTCAAGAGTTCTCAAGAGCTAAGGAAAGACTGACTGAAACACACAAATGACTCTGATTTGCCAGTTTGTTTGCCTCACATCACAAAAAAGGAGACATCATCCATTCAAAAGTCAATAGAATTTCAGGTTGCAACAGTCAGGTATTTTCTCCGGTTCAGTCTGGGATCATCTCCTCTTTCTGTGTGAATTGAAACAGTTCTGTTACAATTTACTTTCACTTGCAACAATCAAGTTTCTTCCCAGGTGTAGAATAGACCTGTATCAGTCGCATTTGAATCTGTAAGTCAGTTGAAACAATTATTTCAGGCCTAAATGTTCCCTTTTCAAGGTTACTAAACTAAAAGTCTCTGTGCAATTGAACAAAGAACCTACTGCTACTCATGAGAACAGAACCTAGAGGAAAATGTCACATTAGAAAGAACAATGATACATACCTTTTACATGACTACAAATACAAGCTCTGCAGGCCTTGTTATGCTAACACAAGAAATATGAATGCATTAATATATTTGTTAATAAAACACACATAATATGCAAACTTGTAAATTCAGTATTAATAATATACCATCAAGATACGTAAAATATTTCATTATAAACTTGTCACAGTTTGCTGATGTCTGGGTCACTAAAAGCATTACTAAAATGTACGCTCCAACAAAATCATCTCTTCTGCCTGGTGCTTGAAACTCTACCTCCGATTAAGTAAGCCAGAGATAGAAAACTGCCTAAATGTGTCAAGGGGTGAAATTTCTGACATTGCTAGACTTCAAGGGTAAACTGATTGCATTAACCATTAATTTTCACTTCAACTTTAAGGAAATGTTACAATTTGTGATGGGGGGCAGTATTGTGTCCTTGGTTACCCCGGAACAGATGATGTAGCAACAGGTATTTAAACTGTTATCATATTGCTCCTGTTCTATGCAGTCCTTGTGCTTTCCCCCTGCCTGCTCTTGTCTTCCACATTAGGACAGGAAGTTGTATCCTTTGTTTCGCTATGGACCTGAGAAGGACCTTTGGATTCCAAGTCCTCATGTCCCTCTCATAAAAGATGGGTGTAAAATGGCCATTCCTTATGCATGTGGCAGAACAATACCTTTGTGCATGATTTGTATTCCAGGCGCTTCATTGGCAACATGTCTCAGTAGTTTCATCACTAATTGGGATAATTGCTACAGTAACCTGGCAAACACCTGTATGTGACTTTCCACCTCAAGCTGTAGATCAGCACATGTATGTGCATTACATTTTAGTTCATTCAGTTAAAGGTGGCAGTGCTGCACTTTATGATCACTGGGTGTAAGTGTGAATGACACTGGTGACTGGAAAGTGAACCAATGTTTTATTGATAGGTCTGAAATCAAGATCGCAGAGCATGTTTCATTTCGTATATACTGATAGTCGAATGTAATTGTACATTTTGGCAAAAGCACACACACGTTGTCCTGTGGGTTGTATTTGTCACCAATGTTTAGAGACATCTCCCATGGAGTGTAGTCTTTCAGACCAATCATTTGCCACCAATCAGGAAGAGTAATTCTGCTATTAGGTATGTGGTGCTTTAAGTGCATGCTACTCTACTTAGCTTCAGTGAATTGGCAAACAAAGCATAGATGTGTGCACTGGTTCTCTCTGATGAATGGCAACATCTATGGAGCATGTGCCAGGAGATTTCTAGTACTGGCAGTGCAAGTACTTGAATGTGGTAACGATTGAAATATGAGTGGAAATAACTGATGGAAATACAATGCAGGGGCATAAGTCTGTATTGGCTTCCTAAAGACAATCTGCTGTGCCCTTAAGCATTTCTGGATAACCCTGTGGTCTCTTTAACTGAGTGAGCCTGGCAATGGTGTGAACTCACTGAAGGTTCTCTCATTTTGTATGAATTGAACCATTAGAGTTGGACTCTGATGTTGAGGAGGTTTCAAAGTGCATCCCTATATTTGTGGGTGACTTCCGTCTCCTCCATCCTTGCTGTGAGAGACTGCCAGTGGTGGCAATAGTATCATTAGTAAGGGGATTGGCCATTTTACATGCACCCCTAGGGTCTGTCGGCATACTATCCCCCCCTGGTAACATTTCTACAGTCTCCTACACCTGGGGTACTTTCTACCTCCCTTATATCTGCCCATGGGTGGACGTGAACAAGCACAAGTAGGTGCAAGCAATTTTTTGTGTGCCTGCGGGAGTGAATGGTATGATCCATTGGACTTTACTTATGTATGCACGAGCAACATGGTGGTTGGATTTGTTTAAATTCATAGCCAATCTCCTGTCTTGCTCTGGGTATGGAATGCCTAGTGGGTGGGTAGCCCACTACCCTCTTTGAAGAAGTTTTAATGCACCATGCCAGTGGGAACATATTTCTAACCTTCTTTCTTCCACGATTTGGATTCCTTAGGAATATTGCCTCCCATCTGAGGCTTGCATTCACTTAAACCTAGAAGGGCTTCAAACCAGGCAGGAGTTGCTGCACCACTTCATGACCCAAGCTACAGGTGATCAGGAAGGGTCTGTGCACTTCATGATTTTGAGGGGCCTCGCAGAATTTCAAAACAGAAGTGAAACTGATTTGCTAGGATTGACACTTCGGGAAGGAATAGTGTGATCACCTCATTCAGGCTCATTACAGACACAGTTTCCAGTTCTGGACTCTAGTGTCAGCCTAATGCTTTCTGGGCTTTGCAGTGTTGGTTTGCTTCCATCGATCTATTTGGATTGAAACACCTAATAAAGATTTGGAGGCAAAAAGGTCAGCACTTGAAACAATACCCACAATGACATGGAGTTAGGTGGTCTCCCTGGGAAGGATAAGGGCTCAGCCTTCTACCCGATACTTTGTTCAACATTTTCTCATCAACCGTTAGGGTCTAGGCACCATTGCAGAAGAGAGGAACTAAGATCTATGCATGGAACACTTGTTTAGTTGTCATTCTTTCAACCTACATGTGGACTTCATGCAGGAACACTTAAAACGCCCTGCTGTTCCTGATCTGAGTAGAAAACCTGCATGCTTGTGATAGTCATAGAATTCTGTCTACTAAGGAGAGTGACAGACCCTTAGTGAAGAACAAATTCCAGGGAAGAGCATGTGTGTTCACCCTATAGGCTGCATCTGGCCCAAAGACACATGACGTCTGCCAGGCAAATGATCCGAGATCAAAATCCACAGAGTAAAGTCATCTGAACCCATGAAGCAGCTTCAAAGCAACACGGCCTGTTTTATTGCTCAACACTGACCTACTCTGTGTAACAAGGAGCCAGAATCACTCTCTGTAGGTGACCACTGAAGCTTTGCTGTTTCCATGATTGCATCCTGTGGCCTGGGGTTCCATTTGATTAGCCAGAAGAGGTAATTCTTAGTTCAGAACCTTGCATTTCTAACCCAATCAGTTATAGTGTTACTACCATGTGAATAGCTATTAGGACATCAGCGCCAACTTTAGTTTGCCCCCCTTGTGGCTGTAGGATGTGCCTCTAGGACTGTGGTTGAACCTCAAGGGCGGCTCCTCCATAAGGGCAGAGGATTGTCGCCCCGCCAGCAGTGGCAGCTGCAAACCTTTTCCCAAAAAATGATAATGAACTACAGTTATTATCATTTTTTGGGAAAAGGGGTGAGGCCACAGGGGTGATGAGAAATGAGGGGGAGTGCACAGCACTGCCCCTCAGAATGCATGTGTTTTTGGCCGGCCATCTCGGGCTGGCCAAACACACATGCCTACAGGGCTTTCTCCAGCCCAGCAACACAGTTGCTGGGCTGGAGAGAGCCTGCACATGCTCCCAGTCTGCCTGGGAGCACCTTGGCTGGCGCTCCCAGCTAATGCTAACGCTGCTGTGCTTGCCTGCAGTGAGGAGATGGAGGAGCGGATTAAAATTCTGCTTCGTGTGAGCAGCGACTGGTGAACCTGCTACCAAATATTAGTGACCATTGGTTTTGAGAAACAGACCCATGATGTAGCCATCAGATAGAAAGGGGCTTGCAGGGTGCAATGGCAGCTTGATCAGCTCTTACCCCCAGTGGGTGATCCAACTGCTGCAGGGTGGTTGGATACCCCTGTACTGTGCCACAAGACTGGAAACCACAAACAGGACATTGGTCACCTCACCAGACATCACTAAATATTACCCAAAAGAGATTGTTATGTTTTCCAGGCTATCTATGGGCACCATAAAAAAAGCAGTTATAAGTGTCCAGCCCAGGGTCTGTAGCAAGAGCATCAAAACTCAAAAACTACAGACCCAGTTACTAAAACCGAATTACTGCAAAGCAAGCTCATACCATCCCTTTCACCTTAAAGAGTAGTACTGAGAATGTCCTTATTTCAAGAATTTCTTTGAATAGTGCTTATTCGTCTACAATATTACAGTATATGATCCTTCAGCCATTATTTCTGGCTTTGTTGCATAGCAAAGTCTCACAGCTTCCTTAGTAAAACATTGGACATAGGACCCCATTTTAAATGTATTTATGCAGTGTGAACCGTTACAGATGTGTTTGCAAAAGCATCAGTGTAACTGCATTATAACATCATTGTGTTTTCTTCAACATAACAGGACTGCTGACTGCAAAGTCTGTTCCAATTACTTGTACCAACACCGAAGCAAGTCCACAGCAGCTATCTTTTATTGGCATTCGTAAAAATAGAAACAAATTTAAAGAAAGATGCTCGATACACATGCACAAATTCCTGCGGCCAACTAGAAATAGTTAAAAAACGTTTTGAAATGGCTGTCCACTGATAGCATGGAGGACAGCAAATAATTAGCAACGGGAGTGGAGACAAGAGAGTGCTGACTGGAGGAATAGAAGGGAAGGGGGGGTTACAAAAAGAGGTGAATGACACAGTTGGAAGAGAGCAGAGAGAGAAGGAGACAAAAGAAGTTCATCACATGCATGGCAATGCAAGGTCTGATGTCACCAGTAGAAGTGTACAGCAACCTAGACGAAATCCAAAAAATGAGAAAAGCTTTGGACAGCTGAGAAGAAAATTTCGAATGAAAGTAGGTAAAAGGAGATCTGGGGTTTGGGTGGTTGATTTGGCATGACTAGGAGTTTAAATTTATCATTAGACACATGATGGGCTACAATGGGAAACATTTTTAAATCTGTGGAAACAGTTAGCCTCGCATATTAAAAAAAAGTACATTTTGTCAATGAACAATTTCACAAAACATAATTTTAATTCTAGGCTGTGTCCCCAACTTACGTGGCACATATGTAGACAACTGCTGCTCAGAATTTGTATGTGTGGACCCGCCCTGGAGTACGGCAAGTGCAAAGGTTGTTGTGCTTCTTATTCACAAAAGAAGGGGCCCACCTGTGCACTTATCCTTGCTTTACTGCCGCCTTTTTGAGTTATAACCTGATATTTGACTGACTGAAACCTATTTTGCTTGATTTATGAGACTAATATGCTGATCTATAGTAATTTGAGCCACATACAGGGTTTACATGATTTTTGTCTTGCCACTTAGTTGACTAAGTGTTAATGTTTTGAAAGGATCACTTTTATTGATCTAAAGGTTTCCACATGTTAAAGATTTTTTTTTTATTTCGAAATGACATCATAATATTTAATTGATGTTAGTTGTATGCACTGCTGCTCCTAGAGAGAAAGAGAGGGAGAGCAAATAGAAGGAAAATAATTGAGCGACTGGATAAAGACAGTGAGGAAAAGGAAGGAGAAGGGGGCGAGGAAGGGGAAAAGGAAGGTAAGGTAAACCCGACCATAAAAGAGAGACAAGTCAGGACCTCTTAGCCCATTTGTCTTCTTGTTCAGTTGATGTCAGATGGAGGCACTGCACATCAACAATCTCGGTCCCTTCCTTTCCACAAGGCCAAGCTGTCAGCACTTAAAATCCTCTCTCTGGCTGGAATGCTCGAAACAGATACATGAGGTGCGGAAGCATGTGCAGTATATCTGTTTAAAGCATGCAGCCCAGACCCATGAGTTTAGCTCTCTTGGCCCTCTTGCAAAGTCTGCAACCCATCCCCTTCTCAACTCCTCATCCTGTGAAGACTTGGGAAATGGAGGGTTGCTGACAGGCAGCTCTAAATAACAGAAAAGCAACCCAGGGAATACAGGACTGATACTGTACACACCTCATTGCGTCATTTGTGGGCAGTTCCTAGTCTCCCCAAGAATTGCAGAACTGGGCTGACATTCACTGCTGTCAACTGGCACATGCACATTCTTGCACGTGCCTAATTGGATTTGTCTGACTTCATTTTTGAGAATAGACATGGCATTGTAACTTAAGTAGGAAGGATGGTAATTGCTTTTAACAATTACCATCCATATTTTATGTATTTATCTGCCCACCCTTAGATACTGCCTCTGCATACCAGGCTCCCTCAAGGTCTATGCAACTCTATGCATCTCAATGCAGCGCTGCAAAGCTCGACACCAATGCTGGCCAAGGGTGTCTCATCCCCTGTACTGATGCATCGCTGAAAAAGTTCTCACAAGCCCTGGTGGCTCCTTCAAGACTTTGCACTGACACTGGCCTAGCGAGATGCATCCAGTCCACTGCATGGACGTCCCACAATGGAAGGCTTCACAGCTACAGTGGCTCCATCGACTACGACACAGTGATATAGGGGGTGGTGGACGGTACACAGGTCTGGGAGAAGTGGTATTGGGGTTCAGTGTGCAGGCTCACCACGCATTGCATGAGGTTATAACTTTCAGTACACAGTTCTTAATTTAAGGCAGTGATACTCAAAGTATGGACCGGGGGCCGCATTTGGCCCTCTTGATCTTTACATGTGGCCTCCTGGTCAAAGCAGCACTGGGCTAATCAAAAGGATGTTAAATTAACAGGCAAATCTTTATTTAAATGTTAATTTAAGGTAAATAAAGTAAGTAACTAGGTTGTCATGTACCTTTAACTTTGGGAACACCTTTACTTTTAAAGACATATTGGAGCTAAAGTGGAAAAATATGATAAGGTCTCTTCAACAAATCAAAAAGTGTATTTCATTAACATGCAGAGACATTTCATCTATGTACACCAGGTTATGTTGGTGCATTGAGAAGTATTATTTTTTTAAGTGATAGCTTTCAAGCATAAATTCTGAAATATTCATTGTCTCTCCCCCACACTCTGGAAAAGTGCCAATAGTAAACTAAGAGGCAAGTCAGTTGTTATGTGCACTTTTTGGGTGGCCTGGGTTCCTTTTATACATGAACAACAATATAGTTAATTAAATGAAACACAGGAAAACGTTTTGTACAGAGCAAATCCTGAAGTCATATAGTTTGAGGTTCTATTTCATGTGATAATAAATAAAAAGGAGGTTCACAGGTTTTCTGGTTCTAAATTTTGCAGTTCAGGCACTAGATGTATATGCTTTGCTTCCCTCATACCCACCATACTGTCACTCCCCCCAGAAACCTCCAGCACTATCCCAAACTCTCCCCGGCACTCAGCTGGCATCAATGCGGCCCTTGGTCACATTACAAACCAGACTTTGTAGCCCCTGGAAAAATATTTGTGAGTACCCATGATATAAGGGATAAAGTGCCCCCTGCCATACAATATAAGGATATTGCAAGTCACAGAAGAGTTCCATGAACATGTAGAGGAACACGGCTGAAGGCTGTGTTCATTAAGTCAAAGCCTACCAGATAGCACATCTATCTGGTATGCTAAAGACTCCTCGACACTCTGTGCCACACCATTCGATGGCACTCTATGACATGTCATTTTCCTTTACCCCATTAACTTATTGCCATGCTGAACAGTAGCCATGCTAGTTTACAACATGGCTAAAACACATTGGCAAAGCCAATAGCTTTGCATAGGTGAGACCTACTGGCTTTGCCAATGCTTGTTTATAAAGTATGGAACTTCGAGGTGACTTGCAGTATCCTTATCATCTACATCAGGGGGTACAATAGCCCGTATTATACATTTTAACACAAACAACTTTCCTACAAACCACTTAGTGCAGAAGTTACCAACCTGTGGTCTGAGGCCCCACCAGGGGACTGTGACACATTCCCAGGGAATTCGCAGGCCTGGGCCAGCAAGAAGGCACTGTTTCAGCTGGGGCCTCTAGAAACACGTGCATTTTTTTATTCCTTCCTTTTGCAGAAGTTTTAAAGGCATTGCAAAGTTTCTTGTACATCCCGCATCTTTCGGACAGAAATAATAGCGTCAAGTGTCTACATCAGTACCTGATACTTGGATTAATTTACCCGCTGGAGAGAGATGGGAGTTTTATCTAGTGGCACTTTTGACTCATCTAAGGTAGTGCAGATGGTTAAAATTCCTGCTACAAGGAACATGTATCGGGCAAAGAAAAGTGTTTTATGTGCATAGCACAGTGGGTTACTACTTCTGTAACAGAGATTCTTTTGTTTCAGTACAGTTAATAAGTTACAATCCTAATCTAGCACAGTAAATTATGAACTGAATTCAAAGAGCTGCATGCAAACTGCATGGCACAGACTAGAAAGTTATGTTTTTTCCCAGTCTCTCATTTTCGTTATGCTGCTAAAAAAAGTTTTGCTTGTGTGCAAGTTTATTACTAATATTAAAGTCAATGCTAACCACCGTTTTATGTTCTGAATCCTGGGTTTGTGCTTCTCCAGACCAAGCACTATAAGAAAATGCCTACCAGTGTGGATGACATGTAAACCCTAAACCTTGTAGTCTCCGGCAAAGTGCTCCGACACCCTACACTGGTATGAAAGGTACTATAAAAGAAATGAATTACATGTGACAAAGAGGCTATGGAGAGATGAGAGGCCCTTATGGCTTTACTTCCTTTCCCCACAACATATTTATATGAAAAAAACTTCTCAGATCTCATGTACCTAGAAAATAAAAACATAATGTACTTGGGAAATGTAGAATCTGACATGAGGATTCAATTTTCCTAAATAAGACCAGACTTGAAACATTAGTCACTGAGATGCAGCGCCTACCTTCCCATTAACATTTTTAGATTTTTGCATATTTTTTCAATATAAAATAATGATAACTTTAGTAATGCGAGTATTTGTTTGGTGTGAGCTTGTTTGTGTATTTTTTGTGAATTACTGTTTTAATGTTTGAAATTTAAATCGTACAAATGGGCAGTCCTCAGGACGCAAAAGGTTGGGAACCACTGCCTTAGTGCACATCTAATGCCACTGACCTGACCTGCCTTTCACCTTGGCTGCTGGCGGTGGCAGAAGGCATTGAGAGTCAGAATACAACTGAAATAACCTTTTAAAGGTCGAGTTCTGATGTTTTATAATCAGTGACTTGAGACATCAGAAGTAGCTGATTATGATGAAATTATTGATTATAGTTTGTACAGGGATAACAGAATCCTGTATATTAAATAGCCTCTAACACCAAGAGCTTCTCCAATGTAAATGCTCCCAGTTTTGACTGATGTGGAACTGAGCTGCCTAAGATCGCACAGAGGAGAAGTGTTATTAGAACTATGGTTTCAGACCACAGTTTACAATTATTGTACCTGATCACTTTTGATATTTCCAGTGCAGTTTCAATTTGCATGAGGCGAAGGGCGTGATCGGTGCGGGAACAAAGGGTATGTTCATCCTTTTCTCCCTCCTACCTTTATTTGCTTGCTTCATGAAGATGCAAAGTTAATCAACATATTTTTTTCACATTCGGTCTAAATACTTTATGGATGTAAATAACAATAAAACGTACTTTCAAAATGTGACAACATGCCTTCCTTTCTCCCTATTTCACGTCCAAACTATATGATTGTGTACATTTATCGGAGCCTACGCTTCAGGGCGATTTGTATAGGGTCAACTGAAAAGTCCCCAAGGCTGTCGCTGACCCCCCTCAACCCTCCCCGCCCACAGAAATGCATTGTCTCCAGCGCCCCTTTTCCTACAGCTGCAGAAGTAAGAGTCTGCGAATGTGAATCTGCTTTCCTGGTGCTATGCATCACCAGGCGTTCCAGAAAGTTCCTTTACCAACCGAGACATGGAAGATTTACAAAGCAGGCTTCGGTAGGAAAGCAGCTGACAAAGGCTGAACTTGATGACTACAGTGAATCTCCAGAAAGCAGAGAGCAATTCCAAACATGGGTGTATTCACAGAGGGATGGATGATGTTACAAAAGATAACAGCAGGATGTCGGAACAAGAGAAACATGATCTGAAGGCCAAGCGCCAGGAGGTTGTCAGCTGACCAGGCAAAGGGTTGTGTGCTTGGTACATTCTGGGATGTTTGATACCTTTCAAGTTAGCTTCAAAAAAATATTAATGTTTTTGCTTTACTCTCGCGCGGTTTTTTGTCATAGACTGATAATATTAAAAGAGAATTTTTTTTTTTTTTTAAACGGACTATTAAAGGTCTTTTCGAAAATGGTAGTTCATAGCAGACTGCACCAGTGGTGACTTTAAATTCATGCCACTTATCAGTTCTCAACAAAATAATTAATAGAACTTGTTTTATCTTTTTATCGAGGGACGAGCCCTAGATCCACCCATTAAACTTTGCTTCGGCAAAATACAAATAACCATTGAAAAAGAATCCGAGAAAGATGTCACAACCTTACAATATGTAACATAGTGCCAAATAGTACATTCTACAATTCATCACTTATTAGGTAGTTTATATGCCCGTCCAAAATGTAGTGCTTAGAAGACTAGTTTTCCAATATCCTTAAAAAGACATGGCTCAAACTGGTATCAGTATACGGTTCGCTTCGCTCTGTGCCAATTCAAATTTTGGCAGTCACTCTCACGAAACACGCGACCTTACAGCGAAGCACTCAGAACTTAGAAGAATGATGTTAAGACAATACTTTAATTCAACCTTTGCAAGCATTGAGCAAGAGCCGGGTGGCCCGTTTCATTTGTCACTGTAATAGGACATTTATATACTGGTAATCACTACCAAGCGATCATTAGCATAATATCTAACACAGGGATTCTAATAATTTGGAATGTATAGAAAGAAGGCTTTCTTATGAAATCTCGAGCTAAAAGGGGCCTTCAGTGCGAAGAAAGAAACGTTCTCGTTACCCTTTCCTGCATCTCTGAGAATCACCAGCAATAGCCATTCCCGAATGTTCTTTTGTCTGATGATGTCTGTTTGGGATTTGGGACCGAATGTGACATCGTTTACTGGCTCACACCAATTGATCTTTTCATTCTTCCACTGTTTCTAATACGAGATCTAGGCTTGGAAATACATTATTGTATGTTTCAGTTCCATAAATGTATAGATGTTTAACACACAGCTTTCAAATGCTAAGTGAAAGGTATCTGTTTAATTATTTATTATGTTTACTCAGTGGTTAATTTAAACGTGCTGGTACCCAAAGTTCTCCTCTGAAACTCGCCGATATTGCAATTAAATGTGCGAGCAGGGAATGCTGAGGCAGCGTAATCCTGAAACCATTTCGGGTCTCTCTAATCCATTTACAGTCACTCCCTGTCCCTTCAGCTCACCCTTTCAGCTTTTCGCTTTCTCCCTTTGTAACGCTTTCCCCTCTTTCCGTTCCTCCTCCTTTCCCATATGTGTATTTTGCTCGCAGTAATTGCCTGATACTGAAAAATAAATGCTGTCCTCAAAAATAAGTGCTGGTGTCCCCCACCGAAGACCACGGCTCAAAAAAAGCACTATTGGCTACATATGACGACTTTCAGACACGTGGCAGTTAGTTTGGTTGACTCTGAGGCAATAGCTATAAACTATGACTGCCCTAGTCACTAACATCTGGGTGGGATTCCAGTGAAGTGAAGAAACTATTCTTCTTCGTTCCACATTCTTTGATTCTCTAAATCACTGATCTAATTGTTGGCAACTATTTGTGTGTGGTACAATTAGAACAGTTTTTCAATGAGAATAACTTTATCCCTCTGTGAAGACGACCCCTCAGTAGCAACCATAGGGTGCACAAATAGCAAGCTGCTCAGACAGGGCTTCTCATCATTGGTGAGAATTCCCTTATCGGGGGGCTACACAATGAAAGGGTTTAATATTATAGCGTTTTCCAAATGATTGTGCTCCCTTAGTGTGATATTTAGAAGGAACCTCAGTTCTACCTTTTTGCTAGCACATATTGAAACCATGTAACATGTGACATCTTTTGACATGGGGGCACAAGTGTTTCACTGCCTCCATTTTTATGGCAGTTTCTTCAGGACTTGAGGACCACCACATTCATAATGGGTGCCTCCTAGGATACCAAGGCTACCCCACTCATCGCTACTCCCTGAAAGACAAACCATAAAGTATCACTTCTTCTCTAATATTATTTAACTGTGTCTCAGAAATCAAAAGCATTCTGGTGGAACCATTAGTATTGCTCTAGCAGGACCATGGCTGTTAAAAACATTGGGTGTCCAGAGCATGTGTTCATCTTACTTTATAATTTGCAAACAAGCAAAAGCAAATAATCTAAATGGCATTTCCATTATACCACCTAATAATTTGAACGGCAGACTAAATTCTGTTTACTGATGATTAGGATGACATTAGTGACCAAAATAGTTTTGCACATGATGGAGTAAAAAGAGACAATAAACCTGTGCAGGTGTTAGCCAGCAAGGGGGATAGGACCAGGCCTGAGGAGGTGAAACAAAGTGGGGGCTGAGCTGTGAAGCTGAGACAATACTCGACAGCAAGGAGGAGAAAACTGATGCTGCCAGCACTAGCAATTCGAAATTTCACAAGGTAGCTTTGCCTCTAGGTGCTGGGAGAAGTAGGACATTGTAGCGCATGTTACGTGTCATGTTTGAGACGGTTTATGATGAATCTCTTTCCTAGCATGTGCTGGTGTCTTTCTAGGCTCAGAGTTTCAAGACATAGGCCCTCATTATGACTTCGGCAGTCTTTTTAGTAGGCAGCCGAAGTCACTCCTGCCACCTTACCACCAGTGTTGGCGGTCTTCAGACCACCATATTATGGCTTCTGGCTGCTCTCCACCACTATTTGGTGGGGAAACCGCCAGCAGCCATGCTGGAGGTCGGCGGTCTAGTGGCGCTTGCTCCGTCGCCACTGCCACATCACCACAATACCACCTGTCGTATTACAACATTGTAAACGGTGTAGCAGTTTTGTGTTGGCGGGGCGCTGGCAGTGGAGCAAGCGCCATGGACTACGTTCCCTCCCGGATGACCACCGTGACCACCAGATAAGATGATCGTCTGACAGGGGAGGGAAGGTGTTGAGTGTTGTGTGCGTGAATGGGTGTGTGTGTGTGTGTGAATGGAGGGACAGAGGGGGTGTTGTGTGTGTTTGTGTGTGTGTGTGTGTGTGTGCAAGTGTCTGTGTGCTTATGTGAATGTGTGTATATGGGGGAGTATGTGTGCATGTATGCAGGCAGTGGGGGAGCATGTGTGCATGTATGCAGGGGGTAGGTGGAGTGTCGTGGCCATGCGTGTATGTGTGTGTGTGAATGAATGAGAGTAGATTTGTGCGTGTATACATGTGTGGTGTGTGCATGTGTGGATTGGGGGTGCCACTGCTTGGGGGGTGGGAGCTCCTGATGCGATCAGAGGGTTGGGGGGGTCTCCTGCATGGAAAGAAGAGTTGGGTAGTCCTGTAGTGGTCACAGGAATTAGTATTCCTGTCGCCAGTTTCCTTACTGACAGGGATTTTGTGGCAGGGCTGCGGCCACAGAATTCCTGGCAGTAAGAATACTCATTATATTTTGGGCGATGTTAGGTGGAGCACCGGGCCAAAGGTGGTCAATCTTCAGCCAATTGGTCCCACCCCCTGGCGTGGCAGGGCAGGACTGCCAGGGTCATAATGACCCCCATAATCTTTGTCTTGTCTGCAAGGCACTGGCACTAGTGGACTGTAGTGACTTGCGATTTCCACATGGAGTGCATCCACTATGAGGCCATAAACCCCTAGGATTTGTAGTGACCAGGTGTTGTGTAGAAAGTGTACTGAGAGAATGTTTACGTGGACGAAAGAATCTGTAGAGTAATAGAGACATTTTGTCTATGGGTTCTTGGCCTCTGTTCTAGTGAGTCTGTCTCTTTCTACCTTGAGGTCTAAGTCTTAAGGCTCAGATCTCAATAGTGCTGGATGGCTACATATTTGAGGTGATTGTGGTCTTCAGTATTCAGGCATGCCATAAAGTTTACAATTTCAGTGTCAGCCCATTTCCAGATGCAAAAGAGGTTGTCCATATAGTACGCTGCCTTCAAATTTTCTCCCATAGATGTGCTGGATTTTTGTAGAAATATTTCCTCTCTGACCTGGAAATTGTTTGCTAGGGCTAATTTAATGCATTGGAGTACAAATGATGGCAGTGTATTATAGAACCATTCTGATAAACCTAAGGTTTTCTCTGCTGCTTTGATTGTACTATGGAATATCGAGGCTAGTAATACCCTAACCCACTAATATTGTGGACAGATTATCGAAGGACAACATATTGCAAGGAAAGAGCAAATAGAGGGAGGATATATTGACTATTATTAACTCCACATCTATGCACACTGAAGATATGTATGGAGTCAAGATACATATATGTGGAGTTAGGTATACTTACATACCTTTTGATATATTGTCCTACAATATTGTGTCCATGGTTTTTAGGGCTATTAGGATTCCTGCCTCAACATCGCAGGGGCATGAATGCTGCTAATAATGGCACCTCTTGTGAAATGCTTGTGTATAATGCTTCTATGTTTAATATGATAAGTAGTTGAGTGCTATGGTCGTACCATAGTTCTTCCAGCCTACTAATTACAACAGTAGAGTCTTTTAATGTAAGATTGCCAATGTATATCACTTTCTCTCAGTAAAACATCTGACTAGGGTGCCAACACTGAGCCAAATCCAGACACAATAGGTTGATATGAGAAAGGAAGGATATTCTTGTGAATTTTCAGTACTGTGTGGTACTTCAGTCTTTTTAAACCCTCCTACAAAAGAGTTTGGGTTCCTTCTGGGTAATCCATTGTGTTGAAACTAAATTGCCAACTAATTCATTAATTGTTGCCTGTATTTTCCTAGATGGGTCTCTGGTCAATGGTTGATACTGATGGTAGAAGAACTACAACTTTATACATACAAAACAGTAGTCAAAAATATATATTCTGGAGTAGTGTTAGCAGTAACCGCCGAACAATGAGACAAGGAAAAACAAAAACACGATGTAGGTATATATTTACTGAAGTATTGCACACGCACATTTTCAAAGCAAAATGTACAATGCAGTTGCATTAAATAGGCCAGTGAGCACAGCACAAAATTGGTATGTTAAGTATTCCACCTAGAGTACATTACAATATCTAGATTAATATAGTGGGAGAGCATTTGATCAAGGCAGAGGGTGCAGGGGACAGTGTGGCATTTGCCAGTGGCTTTCACCTGGGGGAAGTGGTGTGTTTTAGTAAGTCAAAATGTAAGGTACGCAGAAGACTGAAGCTCTGTGGCGTTTTTGTGGCACCTGGGAAATGGAAGAAGAAAGTAGTTGTGCTTGGAGAAAGGAAAGACTAGTAATCTTGTTGTTGGAGAGTATGTTTGGAAGGTTAGAAGATCACAAAGATCAGCAGTTGGTAGAGAGCTCTGCCTTTAGCCAATCATCATCCCCCCTGATGCCGTCATAGAGAGGAATTGAGTCTGAAGAATGAAGAATGTTTGCATTGTGACATTAGTGAACTTGTTCAAAGGTACAAATGTGTTTAGAGGAAGCCCTACTAGGGGACTATTGCAGAAGTCAACTCATTAGTTACTAGTTAATTGATCAGATCCTTGGCCATGTGGAAGGGATGATGGGGCAGTTTGTGAGAATGTGTATAGCTCTGTACTTTGCTGTTATGACATTACGAGGCTTCTGCAACAGTTGTAAATTACATGTCTGGGGGCATGTCATTGACACCTAGGGAGCCTTCTTACATATTCTGATTCTCACTGCTAATTTTTCCTGTGATTCTCCATCTTTCTGGCATTTGTAGTTTGTTACTCACCACTCTTCCCTGAGGGAATGTATAAGATTCCGACCCCCCCTAGCGGGTTCTCAACTTGGATAGAAAGTTCTTTACTGATACTTCTTTTGTGACTGCATTGTGACATTAGTAGACTAATGTATGCTCCCTTCTTCAGATGGTTCTGAACCAGCAGAATACTTCACTCACCTTTAGGTTTTGGATGTCTCTTGATTTTTCACTGGAGCTTTCGGAATATTCTTTCAAAGTTTGGTAAGTCACCTGTAATGTGCACAAAAAATCTGGCTACATAAAGTTCAAACTGCAGATATAAGATTGGATGAAATGTTTTCCCACTTATATCTAATGAAAGATGTGGGAAATGTTTCCCCACTTTTATCTAGTGAGGAATGTAACATGTTTCTAAGCAACAAATTCTAGGCCTGTGTTCACTTACAGAAACAAAATTACATAATTGAAAGTACATCTTGCACTGGGAATAGGTGAGCAACATTTGGCCTAACTGTCCTTTTCTAATTTGTGTTAAGATAATGTTGGAAACTCAAAATGTGCAGTTAATATATGCATACATATATCACAATGAACAAAAAAGATGCATTTTAATTGTCTGGCCTCCTTATGGATTTCTTAGTTTAACTTTATTTAATGTCAGTAAACAGCCTAATTTCCTTTCCTAGGCAGACCCCCTCTGGCTTATAGCTGTCTTACTTCATGTCCCACTACCTCTGTAGCACTGTGGCCAACTGCCTGCTTCTGAGTCTTGTAATGTAGTGGGCCCAGAAAGGCAGAGCCCCACACCAGGGCACATATTGTGGTCCGTAAAAGCAGTCACAAAGGCTCCATTTGTGTAGAATTACCCTCCTAGATATGATAGAGCCTTCTTGAATAAGAACAGACGACACCTAGATGGAGGGGTATTTTCTTTGATGCTTTACAGAGAGAAGGTATTTGGCCTTGGGGGAGGTTAGGGATTGCTGAAGGGTAGTTTAGGAGACCCTTGGGTCTGCCACCTTGGTGTGCTGTAGTATAAAGTGCTCTTGTTTTGCTTTTGCTATAAATTAGCTTTCTAAAACAGGAACTGGGCTACATTGTGGTAAAACATCAAAATAGGATTTGCAAGAATCTTAGTTTGATCTCTGTTAGTACTGTCAGACTTAGGATAGTCTGCCCCAAAACGTTCTTGCCTACCTCCTCCATTCTTGCTGATCTTGTTTTTGCTGGCCTTAAGACCCTGCACATTTTATCACTGCTAACTAGTGCTAAAGTGCATGTCCTCTTTTCAACACTGCCAGGCCTACTTCTCCCACAGAATAACATTAGGGCTAACTGATTACATTTAATAAGGTGCACTTTCCAAGTGAGAGCAGATTTCATGTTTGGTGTCTTTGTAGTTGTAATGAAAAATCCTAACTTATGGTGAAGTCAGAATTTAAATTACAATTTTGAAAATGGCACTTTAGAAAGTTAGCATTTTTCTGCCTTAGC
This sequence comes from Pleurodeles waltl, assembly GCF_031143425.1. NCBI lineage: Eukaryota > Metazoa > Chordata > Amphibia > Caudata > Salamandridae > Pleurodeles > Pleurodeles waltl. The sequence goes on along the minus strand of NC_090442.1, from coordinate 828,232,231 downwards.
CATTTGGTGCCTACAGGCTGTTTCTGGTCACAAGACTGGGTGCAGCTGACAATTGGGCTTTGCGTATTCCTCCTAGACAGTCACACACAAGAGAGAGCTCAGATGTGCCTGGATAGGCCATCGCTGGCAGGATGGGAGGGAGGAGCTGGACATAGCCCCACTTACTTTTGAGCAGGTTGTATCCTGCCTCCATACAAAGGGCTGCATATCCTCTGTAGTCAGTCTAGAGCCAGGGCAGGGAAGGGAGGATGCCTAGGAACTTCAAAGGAAATTCCTGGAAGCTCCCCCTACCTTCCAGAGGAAGGTTACCAGATATAAATATTGGATCCCCAACACACCTCCTCAATACACTTCTGAGCCTGTGGATGCTCGGTCAGGAGGAAGGACTGCTGTGTTGCTGAAGGGCTACCACTCTGCAGGACTGCTACCCTGATGGGCTACTGCTTTCTATGCTGCTGCCTTGCTGTGCTGACCTGCTGATTGCTGCCCTTCTGCTTGGGTGAAAGGGTCTGAACCTGCATCTCTTGAACCCAGAACCCCAGAGTGACTCCAAGGGCTAGTTGGTTGGCCTCCTGACTTGAGCCTTAAGGACAGAAATCTCCAACAACCTTGCTCCTGCGCCTAGACTCTGCCTCCTGTGAATCCAGTCTGGCAAGTGGTGCCACCCCAGTCCTGGACCCTTGGAAGGGGGTCTAAGGTGCTCTTTCAGCCTCTGTTGATCCAGGGGAATGGACCCACTGCTTCATGGTTCCGGACCACTACAAAGACCTACGTCGCAGTCCAGCGCAACCACTGCCTTGCAAAGCATCCTCAGCACAGGCCCTCGCATCTCTGATCGATGCCGGCTTGACAGAAAGGCAGTAAGGCCTCACATTGCAGCTTCGCCTCATCGCGGAACTGACGCATCGCGTTGACTGCACAGCCCAACTTTGACATGGATCCTCACAACACTCCGCAAACCAGGATTTAAGGTACTCAGTTTAGCAGGCCCAGCTGGGTCCCTCTAGCTGGCCCGTTCTCCATGCTAGTGACTTTGTACTGGTCAGGCATGACCATACATCCACAGTTGGTGCTTCACGCCTCTGGGTGCTATTTTTACTAAAATCTTTTACATTGAATACTTCTGGTTCTACTGAGTGGATGTTTTTTTTTAAGTTTCAAGAATTTTATTAAAAATATTCATTTATTCTGTCTAAATTAAGAAGAACATTGATGTTAAACAGTTGAGTTGACTATAGGATCAAACAAATGAACTGTTACAAATATTATAAGAAATAAAATAAACTATGAATAGGCATACCTTGTAATATAAAACTATATTAGTCTTATACCCTAAACTGTAAATTAAGAATGATAACTAATTCAACAATTAGCATTGAGAAGGGTAATAAAGGAAATTCAAGGGGGTTCTAACACTTCTTCAGAAATGGGTTGATGCAAATTAGTTCTTAATGCAGAGTAATTTAACATATTAGTTATAGGTAACCTACAAATCTGTTTTTTAATAGCTAGAGACAGTGGAGTAACAAAATTGGTGTCAATTCTATTGTTATAACAAACATCATACCACCATGCCGGAAAAGAAATATTGAGAGCATTTTTCCAATTTTTTGTTATTTGCTGAAAAGCTACAGCAATTAATAAATCCACAATTTGCACATTCATTTCACAATGTATCCAAATTTCTGAAATACTACCCAAAAATAGATTTAAAAACAAAAATGGTATAGAGGTATGAAACATTTGATTAATTTGAAACCATACCTGAAGCCAAAATTGATATGTATGTGGATATTCAAATAGCATATGTTTTAGAGTCAAATAAGAGACTTGGCATGTCCAACATGTTGACATTATAGAAGAGTTTGTTTTATTTAAATTATATGGTGTACGTAGTAATCTATTATATAGAAAAAATAGTGTTTGAGTAGTGTTAGCCACACAAGATGTTTTGCGAACTTTAGTCCATATCTTATTCAATAAAGGAATAGGAAATGAGGTTTGTAAGTCATTTTACATTGTAATTCCACTAATGTCTTCTGCCTTGGTTGAGCTACATAATTGAGAAGAGAGTACATTCTTGAGTCGGAGGGAAACGTTGGTAAGATTTGTAATACAGGGGAAGGTGTAGGTGCTTGGGAAGTTACAGACAATTGAGAGTTATACGATTGTAAAACAGCTGCAGTTAAGAGCTGATATTTGTTGGCCTGCGTCAACGAAAGTAATGAGTGATTTTCTAGTATTTGAGATACACATATGAATCCCTTTTTATGCCATGGCTTCCAAAAACACATTTATTTTTTATCTTAATAAGATTTTTGTACCAAATTGACAAATTCACAAATTTATCTAAATTGGAAAATCTAGAAGTAAAGATAGGATGTAATATTTTACAAGTGATTTTTAGAACCTGTATTGACATATTGGCTGGACGGTGGGTGAGTGAAATAAATTCAGTGAATGAAAACTGATGAATAAAAGATAATTCTAACTGAACCCATAAGGGTTTTTGGTATAAAGCATCCTCATGATACAAATTTATTGAATGTCTTAAAAAAAAAAAAGTATGATAAAGTTAAACATTTTGAAAATTATCTCCCCCATCTTTTTGGGTTGTTGCAACTTTTTAAAAGACATCCGAGACTTCCTATTATTCCATAAAAGGGACATTAAAATAGAATTGATTTTCTTAAAGACGAAAGGAGAAATATTAATGGGAATATTAAAGAGATAGAAAATTATTACAGGAACAAGCATCATTTTAATACAATCTAGTCTACCCCACCATGAGAGAGACAAAGGGTTCCATCTTGTTAGATTCTTAAGAGTAGGCAACAGTGCACCAAAATTAATAGAATCAGTAACTTTCAAAGAATTTGTAAATCGGAAGCCTAGATATTTTATTTCTATAGGACTCCAAAGAAAATGTAAAGAAGCAAATTCATATTTAAAGCACGATTTATTAAGTGGAAGAATCTCACATTTAACAGTGTTAAGCTTATAATCTGAACATTTTGCAAAATTTGAGACCGTATCTAAAAAGGGTTTTAAGGAAGTTTCAGGGGAAGATAAATATAATAGAATATCATCATCATATGCTGAACGTTTGATATGCAAGTCTCTATAATTGAAACCTTGTATATTAGTATTCTGACGAATAGAAGATAAAAAGGGTTCATGTGCCAAGATAAAAAGCAAAGGAGATAAGGGACAACCTTGTCTGACTCCTCTGTGAAGAGAAAAGGATACAGAAGTAATACCGTTTACAAAAACTGAAGCTTTAGGAGAGCTATATAAAATGGACACTAGTTTGATAAAATTCTTGCTAAAACCAAACCAAGAAAGAGTTGCAATAAGATAATCCCAATGGATGCGATCAAATGCTTTTTTGGCTTCTAAGGATATAGCAGCTAATGATTTTGAATAAGTCCTGGATTTATTTAAAATGTCAAAGAAAAGTCTAGTATATTATCTACCTCTAATAAAACCCGACTGTTGCCTGCCAATTAAAAGGGGAAGGAAAGATTCTAGTCCAATTGCAAGAATTTTAGCTAATATTTTGTAATCAGTATTAACTAGGGCTATTGATTGGTAATTTTTACATAATGTAACATCTTTACCTTCTTTTGGAATGAGGCAAATCAAAGCATCTTGAAAAGTGCTAGACGCTTTATTAGATGTTGTAAAAGATGTGAAGAGTTTGTGTAATTTGGGGATTAACATTTTTGAGAAAGATCAATAAAACTCCACAGGAAAACCATCTGGTCCGGGGGCTTTATTTGTTTTAATAGAATTAATTACTCCCTGAATATCTTTGAAAGAAATATCAGCATCTAGAGGGGAAACATCAATATTTGAAGCAAATTCCTGCTTAATAGAGTTTAAGTAGGTAATGATATTCAAATTAGATGGAGAATTTTCTGAGGTATAATGTTTGTTATAGTAGTCAGAGAATTTATGCAAAAGCTCTCTATCATTAGTGATTAGGGTATGATCATCACGTAAAATCATTTCAATTTTGGCTCTATTTTTATTGATTTTCAAATAATTTGCTAGAAGTTTACCCGCTTTGTTTTGCTCACCATAATATTTGCCACTTGATTGAAGAAGAAATTAGGCAGCATTATCTGTATAGAATTTATTGAATTGTAATTTAGCGTTAAGAAATTCATTCAGACATTCCTTTGTTTTAGACGTATAATAAATATGTTTAAGGGATTTAATATGCTTAAAAATGTCAAGTGATTTTTTATTATTAGATTTCTTTTTGTTAGAAACATAAAATGAAATAAAATCCAGTGAAGTGACTTTAAAAGCATCCCATAATGTGTGAATCAAGAGTTCAGGTGTATCATTCAATTAAAAATATTCATGTATAAATTCTTGAATTTTTTTAAATAAAAGTAGTGTCTGTTATAAGGGAAGTATTAAAGCACCAACAATTAACTTTGGAAGTAACAGAAGATAATTCCAGATCGACTGGGACATGATTGGAAATAAGAATAGTACCAATCTCTTAACCTAGGATATGTGAGGATAAGGACTTAGATGTAAATAAATAATCATCCTGGATTGAGAAAGGGGTACTGGAGAAAAAAATGTGTATTCTCGTAACATGTGATTACTGAATCTCCATGAATCAATAAGGGCTCTCTGTGCAAGAGCTGAAGCAAACTGTTTTTGCATGATGTGGGAATAAAATTAGTTTTAGAGGAACAATCTAAAAAAGGATCAAAAACAAGATTACAATCACCTCCAAAAATAATCATCCGTAATAGACATCAACTTACAGGTAATATTAGGCCAAAACATTTTCTCCAAGTGAGTAGGTGCATATACATAAAAAATTGTTATTGGTGTGATTGATCATAAGTTTTAAAAGTAGCCAATGGCCTTCTGTGTCATTTTCTTGTAATACTACTTTAACATGTATTTTTTTTTTTACATAAAACAACAACACCATTACATTTACCTGTGCCAGGAGATGTAAAGGCATAACCTACCTTAATTACGTTTGAGTTTACTAACCTCAGTATCTATAACATATGTTTCTTTTAACAATGCTATGTCTGTGTTCAATCTGGCTAGATGTGTGAGAACTCTTTTTCTCTTAATGGGTGAACCTAACCCCTTAACATTCCAAGTAGTTATTCGAAGAGACATAAGAATTAAATTATATCAAAGTAAGAAAAGCTACAAAAGTAATAATATACTTATAAGTGATAAACACATAAACAAATATAGTCATAACTGGGAAAAAACTCTTAGAGTAAAAAGAAAGAACTTGTAAACATAGAGGCACATAAATTGACCATTGAGACAAGTTAGCCCCAAGGTAACAGTTAAATATGATATGAAAAGAATTAGTAATATATAACAGTTGAAAAAATATTGAAAGATTAAGGAAAATGAAATCAGTAAGAACAAATAGAAAACGATACAAAATAATAGAGATGTAGTTATGAAGAAGGAATTGAGATAGGGGAATGAAGAAAAGAGAAGAGAAAGAAGTAAAAGAAGAGTTGTAATGTCAAGAAAATAAAAGACATAGGCCCTCATTATGCACTCCCACCGCTGGGCCAGCGGGGATCTCGGCCGCAACACAGGAGCCGGCTCCAAATGGATCCGGCGGTGTTGCGGCTGTGCAACGGGTGCAGTTGCACCCATCGCGCTTTTCACTGTCTGCATAGCAGACAGTGAAAAGCTGCAAGGGGCCCTGTCAGGGGGCCCCGCGACTCCCCATACCGCCAGGAAAAGGCTGGCGTTCGGGGACTCGTAATCCCCTGGGCAGCGCTGCAAGCAGCGCTGCCCAGGCAGATTATCACCACCGGGGCAAATGTGGTGAGAAACCGCGGTCAAAATAGCCAAGTTTGCACCGCCAGCCTGTTGGCGGTGCAATAGCCGGTTGTAATGACCCCCATAATATTTAAATGAACAAAAAGAACATATCTATGTAAAACATAAGGAATTGAGGGTGGTGACACCACAAAAGGAAGATGGCGCAGCTGAAACTTCGACGAGGTCAACAGGAGATGAATCAGACCGAGTACAAAGACTATGACGTAATCATAATATCATCAACAACCAATACCTGGTAAAAGGGACAAAAGATTAATATGAGAAATAAGATACATAAGGAAAAGGACATAAAATATAACTTGTATTAATAATAACGAATAATAAAACATGAAAACAAAGGACAATATCTATAACTGAAAAAGGATGAATGAGATTCAAGTTGCAGGTTGGTCTGAAAAGTCCATGTCTTCGCCTTTACATGAATTGATGAAGCGTTGTAAAATCTTGGGACCTTCATATACCGTTGTTTTATTTTTATATGTTGCTTTAAAGGAGCATGGATGAAAAAGTCTAAATCTTGTGTTTGAAGTACGAAGGGCTGGTCTCATATCCAAAAATTGTTTTCGTCTGTCAGCCGTAGGTTTAGCATAGTCCTGTGAAAATAACAAATGTGAACCCAACCATGAAATCTTCCCTTTCGATTTAGCTGCTCTAAGTATTTGAAGCAGTTCAATATATTCTAGAAAGTTTATAATACCACCAATCAGCTTTTGTGACAAAGATGCTTGGTGAGGTGGATGACCTAGTCTGTGGGCTCATTGTATATTCAACAAAGATGTAAAAGGAAGGTCCAAAAGCTTGGGAAGAAAAGATTAAAAACATTCAATGGGATCTGAACCTTCCTTTCCTTCTGATAAGCCATAAATACGTAGATTATTCCTTCTACTTTGATTTTCTAGGTCCTCAGCATGCTTCCTGAGATGAATTACTTCAGATTTAGGCAACTGCAAACTTTGAACTGCATCTTCAACATCACTGACTCGCTATTCCACTTGAGTAACTCTATTCTGCATAAGAAACCAATGATCTGTTAAAGTCTGCAGTTTGTTATTAGTTTATTCCATAAATGGTCTTAAGGCACAAATTTCATCTAACAGTAGCTCCATTGAAATAGTAGTAGGAGATTTAACTTGTGACGGAGGATCCTTTTTAACACGTTTAGTTGCTGAAGTCATGCCTACATTTTGTTTGGAAGTGGATTTATTAATTTGCGCTGGAGTCCCATTGGGAGAAGATGATGCCATATTCTCTAAAATAGTGCTATCTATGCTTGTTGCAAGAATTGAGAAAGGGTTATCTGAAAAATCTTTGGTAGTTATAGTGGAAACAGAAGGCCGCACCTGGTTCTTAGTTCTTCTCATAGAAATGTGTTCATATATATTCAAAATTGATTGATGGGAAGACTGAAAAGATAATATTTTCACATATGGAAGATATTGCGATAAATGCAGACTGAGTCCAATTAGCGCAAAAATATATGTGTTAAAATATAAAAGTCATTAAGCCAGAATACAGGAACAGACAGTAGAAAACAGTCTTGTTGAAAACATGAAGGATTGCAAAGCAAATGCAGTAATATTGATGAAGAAAAACAAAGACTTGTGTGAATACAAAATAGCGGCCACAGTATTCTCCTCAGAGTAGTCACTCCATTAAATAAATATAGAAAAGGGCCTACTCGCAGAAAAAAAAACCTACAGGTAGTAGAAACTTTTAGTAGTATTTCCCTTACATTCCAGTACAATTCTGCCCTTCCGACAAGAAAAAATGGCAGATTTTTGCCTGCGACCGCACCAAAGCTCACGGAAGTGCGGCTATCTTGGATCGGTGCCAAGCCACGTCCCCAGATTTTTCTTGGTTTGATCTTAATTTTTTTTTATTAACAACTACTCCGTTTTTCTAATCCAGTTGTGGGCTCCTTGTTAGAAATTGGGCCTCTAGTTAGCAGAGGTGTGCACCCTGTCCAAGTAGGGACCACAATCATAGTCAGGTAAGTGACTTTAAATTAAACTGTGCTCACCGTTGGGTAGCTTGGCACATAGCAGGTAGGCTTAGCTTAAGAGGCAATGTGTAAAGTATTTGTGCAACACACACATAGTAACACAATGAAAGCATAACAAGAAGACTCCACACAGGTTCAGAAGAATATAGAATATTTATCTAGGTAAATCAAGACCAAAATTACAAAACCCTCATTCAGTAGAGGTTGAGATATTAATTTTTAAAGACATATCTAAAAATAGTGCTTAGAAGTCAACAGTGGTCAAAAGGTTACAAGAGGAAGTGAGAGACCGGTGCAAATCCAAAGTTCAGGTCAACCGAGATGGAGGATAGGGAGGCTAAAAAGCTCACAAGGGTCTGCTGAAAAGTATCTTAGATGAAGCAAAGCGTCGACATCGAGGACACAATGCCTTGGTTTCAATCTGCACAGTCAGGTAAATGCGTTGTCGTTGAGCCTTGCAATCGAGTTCCGCATTGGTGTCAAACTCCGTTGAGATGAATGCAATGTATTGTTGTCGAGCTGTGCAGAGTGTCATTATTGGGCCACGCAGGCTGTGAATCCGCTGTCGTCGAACAGCCTCTGCATCGGCGTCAAAGGGCAATGCACCGGTTTCCACTGGTGTAATGTTGACAATGTGTTGTTTTTTGCAGAAAACAGCTGCAGGACCAACTTCTGAGGCCCAGGACTGCAGGGGGCACCTCAGGCAAGGGTAGGGCTCACAATTGGCAGAGTACAGCATCACTAGAAGAGCTGCAGGCAGTGTTCGATGTCCCTGAGACTGCAGGAGAACGGGGGAAAGCCAGCAAACCCTTGGAGTCACTCTGGGTTCAAGTGAGATGGGTTCAGTGCTTGTCCTCAGCAGGGAAGAGATCAGCAGACAGCAGGGCAGCTCAGCAAAGAAGAGAAGCAGTTCCTCAGAACAGTCAGTCCAGGCAAAGTGACAACCCTTACAGTACAGCAGTCTTTAGTCCAGGAGAGTTCTTCCCATGTCCAATAGTGTACTGATTTGCTAGGGTTAGAGACCCAGTACTTTGAAGTGGGGATTATTGCAAAGCAGCTACTTGAAGTCCACAGGTCCCCCTTTCATCCTAGCTCTAGCTCCAGACTATCAGTCAGTGGGTAATCAGCCCTTTGTGTGGGGACATGTACTTCCCAATCAAGTGTGCTAACTCCCCTCCACCCTTCCTGCCCAGGAAGGCCCATCAGAATGAATGCAGATGAGTCCTTTGTCACACCACCATTATGGTTGTGGCTGCCTAGAGGGAATGCACAAAGTGTAACTGTAACCTAGCCCAGATGTGGATTGGAGACAGGCTGTAAGGCACACAGAGCAGTAAGAGCAGAGAAATTCTCACCTTCTAAAAGTGGCATTTCTAAAATAGTAATGTGAAATCCAACTTTATTGTTGAAGAGGATTTATAATTACCATTCCAAAGAAATGAAACATGATGTAGCTACTCCTTTCTGACCACAAATTGCATCTTAAAAGTAAATTATGGGATTCCTGATGCTGGCATATGAGTGGATTAGGCCTCATAGCACTGAAACATTACTTTGGGAGGGTTTCGCTACTAGGGCATGTAAAACCTAAAAGTACTTTTCCGGGCTTTTACTTACATAGAACCCTGTCGTATGGTCAACCTAAGGCCTACCTTAGGGGTGACTTGTATGTAATGAAAAGGGAGTTTAAGGCTTGACAAAAGGTTTTAAATGGCAAGTCAAAGTGTCAGTGAAACTGCCCACACAGGCTCTGCAGTGGCAGGCATGAGACAAGTTTACTGGGCTTCTCACGTGGGTGGCACAATCAGTGCTGCAGGCCCACTAGTAGCCTTTAATTTACAGGCCCTGGGTATAGGATATACCACTTTACAAGGGACGTATAAGTAAATTAAATATGCCAATTGTGGATACACCAATGTTACCATGTTTACTTACATAGCACCATGTCGTATGGTCAACCTAAGGCCTACCTTAGGGGTGACTTGTATGTAATGAAAAGGGAGTTTAAGGCTTGGCAAAAGGTTTTAAATGGCAAGTCAAAGTGTCAGTGAAACTTCCCACACAGGCTCTGCAGTGGCAGGCATGAGACAAGTTTACTGGGCTTCTCACGTGGGTGGCACAATCAGTGCTGCAGGCCCACTAGTAGCATTTAATTTACAGGCCCTGTGTATAGGATATACCACTTTACAAGGGACGTATGAGTAAATTAAATATGCCAATTGTGGATACACCAATGTTACCATGTTTTAGGGGAGAAAGGTATGCACGTTTAGCCTTGCCAGCAGTGGTAAAGTGCTCATAATTGTAAGGCCAAATAAATATACACCAAAAACAAAAGGTAAAAGGCAAAAAGTTCGGGGGAAGACCACCCTAAGGCTGCCAGGTCTAATGCTCTTTTGTGGTGTATTTTAACTGTGTTACCGTTTGAAGTGGTGCACAAATACTTTACACATTACTTCTGTGTGAAGCCTGACTGCTGTATGCCAAGTTGCCTGAGAGCTGAGCACATGTTAATTTAGGGTTTGCTTGTGACTTCACCATGAGAAGAATTGTGGTTGCTGCTTGAGAAGGGGTTCATTCCTCTGAACCAGTAACCCAATTTGTTACACAGGTGTTCAGCAGTGAGGATTTGAAATTGTGTTTGTGCAGTGTCATACAGTAATTATGTGTTACACTATCACCCCTCATAAATAATCCAAGACAATTTTGACTTATTAACTCTCCTTGATTGCCTATTGATTTTTCATAGTCTACTCTCCTTGCTCCCTGACTGTCTGTGACCACACATGCAGTGATGGAGTTTGAGCTGGCCAACCTGGAAATTCATACTGAGGCTGAGCCCAAGCAGTTCTGCCAGGAAAGCGGGAGCCTCCACCAAGAAGTTTGAGCTGGAAAAAGCTCTGAGGGCCTGATGTGAGGTCCACCAGTGACTGACAACTGTGGAGGAGCAAGAGGATGTGGATAATGGGGAGGGGCAGGATCAGGATCTGGACATCAGCCCCGAAATGCAGTCTCCAAGGGAGGGAGAGGACCCACCACCTGCATTGGATTTCTCTGTCATAGCAAGAAACAGTTTTTCATCGCAAGGCCTGTCCCTAGAGGAGATGGCAGGCAGGAAGGCAGAGAAAGTGAGTTTCGTCTACAGATAGCCAAGATCAGGATGGAAGAGAAACTTGCTTTGGAGTGCTTGGCTCATGAAAGGAGCCTTAAAGAGCTGGAACTGAGGGCTAAACAGCCAGATTTCCACAGTGGCGGTAGCATCTGTAGGAATCTGGCTCTGTATATACTATACCAAAATGAGATATAGGGCCTGATTACAACTTTGGAGGAGGTGTTAATCCGTCCCAAAAGTGACGGTAAAGTGACGGATATACCACCAGCCGTATTACGAGTCCATTATATCCTATGGAACTCGTAATACGGCTGGTGGTATATCCGTCACTTTACCGTCACTTTTGGGACGGATTAACACCTCCTCCAAAGTTGTAATCAGGCCCATAGTGTGCGCAGAGTCCAGGAGTTCCCCAAAGGCTTAACAGAGGCTAAAGTAGATAATACTAATTCTCTCTTTTGTGGTAATGTGGTCGAGCAGTTAGGCTTATCAGAGGGTAGAGCAAAGAATTTGTTGTACACACACAGTCAAAAAATTAGGTACGCACTCGATGACTAACTTCAGGCCAATTGTTTTATATGGCAAAAATATATGTTGTTACTTTATTTCTAGAACCAGAAAGTCTTTGTTGCAGGTAAGTACAGTTGTCAATAGGAATCATTCATACTATCAAATGTACTTTGTTGGGCTTTTGCAGATAAAGAAGTTTACAAGGAAGTAACACTTTTCTATTTCAAAAGTTGGCACAGTAAACTTTTTCATAGCAATCACCACCAGCAACACTGGCTGGGTGAAGAGATCCAAGTTGGCATTGAGTATACAATGGAATCCTATATGGACTGGGTGCTCAGTAGAAAGTAGATTGCAGTAAATATGTGCAGTTCCAAGACCCAGGGCTGGGGGGATTTAGGTCAGCAGCGGTGGGGGGGCACAGGTTCACATCAAACACACACCCTCAGCAGCACAGGGGCGGCTGGGGCAAATACAGAACTGGGCACGCAACGCTTTTCAATAGGAGGGCACTGGGGGTCACCAAAGATGCTGTAGGTTGGTTCCAGTGGGTCAGTTCTGAGAAACCAAAGGCTGGACAGGTTAGAGAAGTACCTGCTGGATGTTGCTGGACTGTCAGTCAGCTTCCCCATGGCCAGGGTGTTGTGGGTGCAGGGGCCACCTTGGGTGTTGGATATCTTTGTCGGATCTGGTCGTGGTCAGGGGAGCCCTCTGGATTCAGGCTGCAGGCTTCATTGTGTTGGCCAGGTGGGGTCAAGCCAGGGCAGACTCAAGGTGGAAATTGCCTGGGGACCTTCTCTGGACTGGTGGACCACCTGGATACGGGCCGTGGGTGTCAGGTACAGAGTGGGAGGGGCTATCAGACCTGAAGACAGTTCTGGGGTCCTTTTGGAGGTTTCTTTTGGACAGGGCCACTGTCCTTGGGAGTTCTTGGTCCTCTGCTGGTCAGGCAGTCCTCTGGCAGTTTGTAGAGGTCACTAGTCCTGCAGGATGCGTCGCCTTCTTGGAGTAGGGTTTTTTAAAGCTGCAGACGGTAGGGCTGGGGCCAAGTCAGTTGCCTCCTGGAGTCTTCACTGCTGGGGTTGGCTTGGCAGTCCTTCTTTTTTCTTCTTGATGTCACCAGGAATCCGGTGAGTAAGATTCAGGGGTGCCCCTAAATACTAGAGTTAGGGGTGTTACAGGGGTCAAAGGGCAGTAGCCAATGGCTACTGTCCCTGAGGGTGTCTACACCCTTCCCATGTCCACTCCCTTTGGGAAGGGGGGGAACATTCCTATCCCTATTGGTCCCTCTCCTCCAAACCAAGAAGGAGGATTCTGCAAGGAGAAGGTCACTTCCGCTTTGGACACCTTGGGGTGGACCCAGCTGAAGTGGACACTCCTCCTTGTTTTTCCTAATGTTCCCACTGGTCCTGCCACAAAAAGTGAGGCTTGGTTTGGGGGGGCATGCATCTCCACTAACTGGAGTGCCTTGGGGCACTGTAACAGGAGGCCTGGGCCTTTGAGGTTCACCGTCAAGTGTTACAATTCTTGCAGTGGGGAGGTGTGAAGCACCTCCACACAGGACAGACTTTGTTTCTGACCCCAGCGAGCACAAAGACTCTCACCACCCGGGGTCAGAAACTTGTCTGTTAATGGAAGGCTGGCACAGACTGGTCAGTCCTGCATTAAAGGGTTGGGTAAAATACAGGGGGCATCTCTAATATGCCCTCCGTGTGCATTGTACAATAAATCCAACACTGACATCACTGTGGATTTATTATGCTGAGAAGTTTGATACCAAACTTCCCAGCCTTCAGTGAAGCCATCATGGAGCTGTAGAGTTCTTATTGACAAACTCCCAGCCCATGTACCTAATATGGCCTCAGTGCACTTACAATGTCTAAGAATAGACTTAGACACGTTATGGGCATATTGCTCATGCAGCTGTGCCCTCACCTGTGGTATGGTGCACCCTGCCTTAGGGCTGTAAGGCCTTCTAGAAGGATGACTTACCTATTCCACAGGCAGTGGTTTGTGGGCATGGCACCCTGCAAGGGGTGCCATGTCGACTTTACCTTTTTCTCCCCACCAGCACACATAATCTGCAATGGCAGTGTGGATGTGCTTGGTGAGGGATCCCTTAGGGTGGCAGAATACATGCTGCAGCCCTTATAGATCCTTCCTGGTCACAGAGCCCTTGGTATCACTGGTACCTTTTACAAGGGACCTAGCTGTGTGCCAGGGGTGTGCCAATTGTGGAAACAATAGTACAGTTTAGTAAAGAACACCGGTGTTGGGGCCTGGTTAGCAGGATCCTAGAACACACTAGGTCAAGATAGCATCAATATCAGGCAAAAAGTGGGGGGGGTAACCATGCCAAAAGGATCACTTTCCTACAACATCACCTCAGTGTCTGAAGGTGATAAGAAGGTCCGGATGCCAGAGGCCTGGTACCCAGTTATATGCTGGGGGATGACATTGACAAATGGTTTTCAGCTTATGAGGTGTTCATGAGAGTCCACAAAATCCCAAAGGAGCACTTTGAGGATGGTCTGTGGAGGTGCATGCCTTGAGTGGGACGGGACACCCTTCTGACCCTAGAAGTAGAGGACCCAACCCATTAAACAACCATGAAAGCCATCCTGTTAGCTAAACTTGGGCTAACCCCTGAAAAATACTGCTAGAGATTCAAGGCCAGCCACAAACTCCCCAATCAGTCTTGTGTAGATTTCCTGGACTAGACTAATAAGCTACTCAAGGGTTAAATGTAGGGCAGCAAAGTCAATGAATATGATGAGCTGTACAACTTGATTCTCAGGGAGTACATGCTCAATATTTGCTTTACAGACCTTCACCAGCACCTAAAGGACAGCAAGCTGACTGACTCTAGAAACCTTGCTGAGGAGGACGACCTCTGGGTTCTGCACCAGAGTATCCAAAGGCATCTGGGGAGACCCCCAAAAGGGTGGTCAGGTATCCCACCATAAGAAAGAAGGAGGAGAAAACCTTAAAGTATGGTGTTCTCGAAAGGCCCCCAAAATATTTCCCCAGGGAACAGTGGTAACCAGTCCCAGTCTGAGCTCAAGAGAAAGGGATTGTTTGACAGACAGGGAGGTTTGTCCCCCAAAGTACTGTTTTTTTTTTTTTTTTTTTTTGCCAGAAATGTTACATTGTCACATTCAATAAAAATAAAAAGTTGTGTACAATCATTCAATAGAAAAATTAGACCAAAAACAATAAACAAAATCAACAAACAAATTCACAAATTCAGCCAGGTTTATCCAAAAAATAATCCCCACAGATCAGGGAAAACTTTTCACCACTACCAACTCTGCTAGCATATCTCATTTCCTGATCCCTGACTTGCGTCATTTTACAATGCCATTCTTGACTAGTGGGAGACAGCTCAGAGCGCCAATTTTTTAACAGAAGAGATCTAGCAACCGCAGTGGCGATAGATACGAGCTTGTCCCACCTAGAAGGGAGCCTTGCCTCAGGGTCATAACCCAAGCTCATCAACCGAATGCTGGGGAATATGAAAAACGGCGCCATAGTTGTTACCATCTCAAAATTTCCATCCCAATATCCCTGTATACATCGGCATGTTGCAATCACATGAGTCCAGCCTGCCACTCCTACTTCCTTACAATGTAAACACATTTCGGGATAACCGGTCCCCATGTGAAACAGGGCCTGGGGGGTTTGATACAGTAACCATTTGCTGAAAAATATCATTCGATGCCAGTTAGCCCCTCTAAGAACTGAAAAATTCAGACGATTAATGGTCTCTCAGAATTCACTTGAAAGCTCTAAGCCCTCCTGACGAACCCATTTCCTTTGAGCTTTTATCCCAAGATCTTCTTTGTCCCTGTCTATCAGAAGTCTTGTCCATGACCCCGCAGTCCTTATCCCCGAAGGATCCACCAATTCTGAGACCAACGGCTGAACGTTAATAATAGAATTGACATCTAAATCCCTAAAAATAGGTAACAAAATATTATAGGATCCAACCAACAGAAAGTCATTTTTGACAGCAGACAAAATATTTAATTGAGTTTCCCAGTTGTCATTAACCCGAAAATTCCCAATTTTACTGAATCCAGCACGCTCCCATCTCCTTGCTAAGTCTTCATTAAGCTGAGAACCAGAGTGCAGCAAGATCTGTGTAAGAGGAGTGTCAAAATGTAAAGAAGGAATTGAATGTTTTCTGATCTTCTCTTAAAAAACCATTTGAAAATCTTATAGCGAACTTTTTTAGGCGATTTCGCCAAGAGTGCTGGGTTCCGAATGTTATACTCCCTACATATTAAATCCGTAAAATCAGTAAAAAAAACTACACCCTGCCGAATGATCCATTTTAAAGCTAGCACAGTAATGTGCAAAAAAAGCTAAATAATAGTCTTTGAAATTCAGTAGAGCTAATCCCCCCTTTTCTTTTTCCACATATAGTATACTTAATGTGGCTCGAGCCTTCTGGTTTTGCCAAATAAAAGGGCAAAACATAGACTTCAGTTTTCTGAAAATGTTTTGCGTTAGGACACAGGGGATGGCCGCAAACAAAAAATTGAAGAGTGGTAAGATCGCCATTTTAATTAACGTGATCCACCCTGGTATAGAAAGGGAAAGGGATCCCCAGCGTGCCAGCAGAGCCTGAGTTTTCTGAAGTAATGGAGCAAAATTTAGATCATACAGGTCTCCTATATTGGCCGAGAAATAAATCCCTAAATATCTCTTTGGATGGGCATTCACACAGCATCTTAATTCAGGAAGCAGATTGATAGGAGAGGTGCCACAAAGAATAATATCGGTCTTGCTCATATTGATCTTATAGCCACCGATTTGCTCAAACTCATTAAATATATTGAAAACTGCTTCCTGAGAAGTATGTTCTCTGTCTAGAAACATGATGATGTCATCTGCATAGAGTTTGATCTTTCCGATTGACTTTAAAGAAAGTTGAATCTGAGTGTGTTGTCTAATTTTAATGGCTAGAGGCTCAATAAAAAGAGCAAATAGTATGGGGGATAAAGGGCAGCCCTGCCTAGTCCCTAGTTGTATTTGAAGTTGACCGACGCACTGAGTTTATAATAATATTGGCTTCCGAATTTAAGTACAACCTTTGAGTTAGTGCAGTAACCTGGGAGGGCACCTTGTAGCTGGACAATACTGCAAAAGGCGTGTCCATACAACCAAGTCAAAAGCTTTTTCCGCGTCTAGCAAAAGAATGATGGCAGGAACTTTCTTAGAAGCAAAATAATCAAGAGCCTCAGCTAACAAATTTGTATTAGTAGCAAGTTGCCGGCCAGCTATAAACCTATTTTGATCGGGATGCACCAGTTTGTTAACTACCTCAAAGTACTGTTGTTATTAATATGGGCACTTTAAGGGAGACTCTAAATGTCTGAAGAGGGTACATCCTCCCAACCGGTGGGTAGACACCTGGGTTGGTGAGTGTATCACTGAGGGAGGACGTTGTCCCAGTTGGCTTTGGGAACCAGACAGAGGTGACCCTTGTGTCCTTGGGAGATAAAGAGATGTTGCCAAACACCCATATCCCTGCCAATAGTTCTAAGTACAGGCAGTGGGTCACCATTAATGGTCAAAGGGTGGAGACTATGACAGACACAGGAGCCAGCATGACTAATGCGAAGTGACAGCTAAAGTTCTCAGAGCAGGTCCTCCCTTACACACTCCACCAAGTCATAGCCACAGACAACCGTGAGTGTCATTTACCGATGGCTCAGGTTCTCTATAATTGGGGGGTCTCAGGTTCTCTAAAAGTAGCTGTGAGTACTGCCATGCCTGTACTTTGCCTGCCATTTCTTCTAAGTACAGGCAGCGGGTCACCATCCATGGGCAATGGGTGAAGACTCTGAAACTCGCAGGTGCCAGCATGGTTGCTGTGAGGTGTCACCTGGTGTCCTCAAAGCAGGTACTCACTAACACATTCCACCAAGTCCTAGTTGCAGACAAACGTGAGAGTCATCTATCAATGGCTCTAGTTCCCTTTGAGTGGGGGTGGTCTAAGGTTCTCTAAAAGTAGCTGTGAGCCCTGCCATGCTTGTAGATTGCCTCTTAGCCAATGGTGTGGAGCACATTATCTGGCAGGAGGTACAGCTCAGGTCACACTTGGATATGTTGGGATTGCCTGAATGTGTCTATATAACCACAAGATCAGTTGCTGCTGAGAAGGGATTCAAAGGCATCTGGAGCCTTTAGCAATGGCCCAGACAT
Source organism: Pleurodeles waltl (assembly GCF_031143425.1). Classification (NCBI taxonomy): domain Eukaryota; kingdom Metazoa; phylum Chordata; class Amphibia; order Caudata; family Salamandridae; genus Pleurodeles; species Pleurodeles waltl. The sequence goes on along the minus strand of NC_090442.1, from coordinate 828,214,535 downwards.
CTGCCTGGAAGGGTACAGGTAAGGGAAAGGGATGTGAAAAACAAGCCCCTGAAGTTCACATGGCCCAGGTTAACAGGACACCTGAATAGGATGCTCCTGAGTCTACAGGGGAGGACACTGTCACTCTGGGTGATCTGCCTGAGCTTGCTGGATGGCAAGTTGGGAGGGCACAAGAGAGGAATTCTGCAAACTCCTAAACTGAGGCCCAGGCAGGAGGTGTTATCTTATCTGTTGGGAGAACAACCACCTACACAGTGAACCTAAGTTTCCTAGACCTGGGCAGGCCATTTGATGGTGGTCCCCCCGTGTTACAGGACCTTCCTACTGGGTTTGGCTCATGCCATTCTCCTGACAGTACATCTGGGGCAAGACAAGACCTTTGCAATGCTTGTTGCTCACTTCTATTGGCACTAGAAGAAGATGGCCTCAGATGCATTTTGTAGGTCCTGTCCCAGGCCAGTGAGAAGTCAGGAAAAAAGCTCAAGGCTCCCCTTATACCACTTCCTGTCATTGGTAGTCCCTTTGAGAGGGTGGGCATCAACATTGTTGGACCCTTGGACCCTAAGACAGCTTTAGGCAGCAGGTTCATACTGGTCTTGGTGGACCATACCACTTGTTACCCAGAAGCCATCCCTCTGGGGTTGGTGATGACGCCTGTGGTGGCAAGGGCCCTTGTGGGGATTTGAACCCATGTGGAGTTCACCAAAGAGGTAGTGTCTAAAAGTGACACTTGCTTCATATCATCATACATGAAGTTCATGTGGGATTTCTATACTCTTATCAACCTCAAAGCAATAGTTCTTGTGGAGAGATTGAACCAGTCCCTAATTGGAATAATATTGACCCTACCTGAACTTAGGAGGCATAAGAGGGATGTCCTCCTGCCATACCTCCTCTTTCCCTACAAGGAGGTACCACAGAAGGGTTTTGGTTTTAGCCCATTTGAATGCCTCCATGGCCTCCCTGTGAGGGGACCTCTGAGCCTTGTAAGATAGGGGTGGGATCAAACTCCCTAGAACCCTACTCAGTATGGGGTCAGATACATACTGGTTCTTCACAACCAGATGCAGAGCTTCTGTAAAAAGGTGAAAAGCAATACTGAGGACACTCAAGAAGTTATGAAGCTCTGGTATGACCAGAATGCCCCTTTAGTAGAGTTTCAACTTGGCCAGAAGATGTGAGTTATGGACCCTGTTGAGCCCATAGCTCTCTAGGACCACTGGTCAGGCCCATATGAGGTGAAGGAGAGGAAGGGGGAGTCCACCTACCTGGTGGATCTCAAGGCCCATAGAAACACCTTAAGGGTTCTCTCCATAAACCACCTCAACCCCACTTTGAGAGCTCTGAAGTCAACATGCTCCTGGTGACAGATGAAGGAATGAAAGAGGAGAGTGAGCCTCTTTCTGACCTCCTGCCTTTCCAAGAACATGATGGGTCAGTGGAGGGTGTCTACCTTTCCCCTACTGTGACTCCAGAATAGCAGAGTGACTGTCACCAGCTGCTGGGGCAGTTTTCCTCTCTGTTCTCCCTCACCCCAGGACTCACACACATGTGCGCCCATGACAATGACACTGACGACAATCCATCTGTTAAAAATAAGATTTACAAGTTGTCAGACAAAATAAGGGTCAGTATTAAGAAGGGGGTCTCCAGGATACTGGGGGTAGGGGTGATTGAGCCCTCCGACAGTACCAGGTCCAGCCCTGTAGTGCTGGGACAAAAGACTGCCCCACTAGGTACCACTTCAGAATTTATGTTCTGTGTGGTCTGCAGGGGACTAAACTCCATCATGAAGACTGAAATACATCCTATCTCCCAATCTGAGGAGCTCAGACAGGCTGGGTGCTGTCATGTTCCTCTGTACCTTTGATCTCACATCAGGGTACTGGCAGATTTCTCTCACTGAGGGGGCAGAAGAGAGGTCTGCATTCTCAAACCCAGAGGGCCACTTCCAATATAGAATGATTCCATTTGCCTAAAGTATGCCCCTAATACCTTTCAAGGGTTGGTAAACAGGGTTCTGGGTGGGAATAAGGACTTCTGTGCTGCCTTTGTGGATGACATAGCTGTGTTCGACTCAAACTGGTAGAAACACCTGTACCACCTCCAGGAGGTGCTACAGGTCATACAGCAGGCTGAACTGACTATCAAGGCCAGTAAGAGCCACAAAGAGCAAGGTCTTGTTGTGTGGTTGGGCCACATGGCGGGTGGAGGCAAGCTGCTTCCCTTCCAGGCCCAGATTGAAACTATCCTGCCCTGGAAACCCCCTAAAACACAGACAGAGATGAGGGCCTTCCTGGGGCTCAGAGGATACTATAGGAGGTTTGTTAAGGGATGTCACCATTGTTGCCCCCTTAACGGAGCTGACTTCAATGAAGTGGCCCAGAAAGGTGATCTGGACAGATACCTGCCAGAAAGCCTTTGAAACCCTCCCGGAAGCCATGTGTACAGCACCCATACTCAAGGCTCCTGACTTCATAGTGCAGACAGACACTTTAGAGCATGGTTTAGGGGCTGTCAGCACAGTTCAAGCTGAGACCATACCTGTGCAGGGCTCACTTCTGGGTTTAGGCAGACCACAGACACCTCAGATGGTTCATGCAGATGAGGGTTGAAAATCCGAAGCTGTTGCAGTGGTCCATCTCCCTAAAGGCTATGGACTCTACGGTAGAACATCTGTCCTGTGTCAGACCACACCAATGGTCCAGGTTGTTCTGCCTTAGTGATGAGAACTCCCAAGGTGTGGGGGACACATGCTAGACCAGTCAGCTTTAGGGTGGTTTTCCCCAAAACTTTTTGCCTTCTTCCTCCTTTCTTGCTGATCTCATTTTTACTAGCCTTAGGACTCCGCCCACTTTACTAGTGCTAACCAGTGCTAAAGTGCATATGCTCCCTCCTTAAAACAGGATAACATTGGCTTACACCCAACTGGTATATTTAAATTACTTGTAAGTCCCTAGTAAAGGAGCTCCACATGTAACCAGGGTCTCTAAATTAAATGCTTCTAATGGGCCTAAAGCACTGATTGTGCCTCCCACTTAAGCAACACTTGAAACATGTCTCAGAACTGACATTGCAGCCTGTGTGTGCAGTTTAAACTGAAACTTCTGCCTGACCAAATAAACCTTTTGCCAGGCTCCAACTTTCCTTTTAAATATATATACTTCACCCAAAGGGTAGGCCCTCAACAGCCATGAGTTTTATATGTCCTGGTGGTGAAACCCCCTTAAATTTATTTCTCACTACTACAAGGCCTACATCTCCCTTAGACTAAGATTTATTGTGCCTTATTACATTTAATAGGCTGTAATTTCCAAATGTGAGCAGGTAGTAATTTCATGTTTGGTGTCTTTGGAGTTGTAGTGAAAAATCCTAATCCTAATTTATGGTGAAATCAGATTTTAAATTATAATTTTGAAAATGCCACTTTTAGAAAGTTGGCATTTTCCAGCCTTATCCATTTAGTGCCTTTAGCCTGCTTCCGATCACAGGACTGTGTGTAGCTGATAGTTAGGCTTTGTGAATTTATTTTTTAGAATCACTGGGGCTGGAAATGCTGTAGAGAGAAGACAGCCTTTTTCTGACCAATAATGACATAGGGGTCCAGGTGCTGTGCATGTAATCCTGCTTGCCTGTTGGAACTGCTCCCGAACATGGGAGGATGACCAAGGTTCTGGTGGTAGAGAAATCAGTGGACAAGTACCAGTTGCAACTGGAGATTTGGCTATGGACCTAGCTGGGAGTTGTAGAGAGCATACCCAGAACGTTTACCCAAGACTTGATGTTCAATAAGACTTCACTTGAAAGTCTGGAGGTATTTGGAGCACCAGGGAAGAAGGTAACATTTGTTCTGAATACTCAAGACTTAGAAAGGGTCAGTTTCTGGAGGACTGGGAAAAGATGTCAAAGCTGCCGAAAGACAGTGTGATTTTGCTGGTTACAGTTTCAAACGTTTTCCAAAAAAGAGTTTTTACAGAATTCAATAATATATCAGGAGTGTAAAAACGTGTGTAGAATATTGTAGTGCTTTCAGTGGCTACAGCTTCCATCCTTGCCCTACTGAACAAGGATGGAATTTTCACCAGAAAAATACAAAATAAGATTTTGACCGATGTGATCCACTAATTCTCTGAATGTATTACCAGACAGCCACACAGGGAATATGGAACCCAGCGCATTCTAATTCTTGATCTGGATGAAAGAGCAGCCTGATTCCAACCATGCTACCTTCACTGATTAGCCTAGGAGGGTGCATAGATCCCGGTCAGATGATCCCAATTAACTTACATTGACTTTAAGGTATAATTGTTTCCTCTAAGCTGTTTTAGCTATTTTACTATCTCCTCATCCCTGTATCCAGTTGTCTTCATTTTGGTGTCCATAAATGATGACGTTTCCTTCCATTTATTTAAATTGGCTTTAGATTTTAAATTATTATTTTCATAACTGTAATGTTGTGTGAGTGTTGTAGTTGTACATTTAGGAAATGCTGTTTTCTCTATGGTAGCTGTAATTGCAGAGTGAGGGCTCTTCAGAGTCAGTTAAATGCTAACTTGGTTCTTTTATTTCAGAAGATCCTGTTTTCTTTTCTCCCCCTTTTCCTTGAGAGTGGGGGCTCTCACCAAGATTTGTAGGGTACTCTAATGGTTTTCGCGAGCTTACTTCTGGGTGTTAATTTGTGGTTTTCCTACCTCTGGCAGGGATCTTCTTGGGGATCTCTCTGTCACTTTGAACTGAAGGCCACTGGTTTATTTCTTAACCTTCGTCAAGGGGAACATTGTTCCCCTTGACTCCAGCAGAGTTCATTATGTGTGCCTAATCCCAGCCCAACCTCTGATCCTTGAGGGTTCACAGTGAACACCCTTTGAGCAACTGAAGAAAGGTCCAGTGAAAGATGTGCCTTCATAGGTGGTCATGGTCTCTTAGCCCAACTAGTGAGGATGTCGCCACTGCTGTAGTTCTTAAGTCTTCCTTTTCAGATACCCATTTCACCCTTCCCTCTGTCATTTTGTAGAGAATGAGACTAGGTCGCATTCCATGGATGTGAGGCGAGCATTTGATTACCCATAGACCACAGCTGCTTCTTTTGCCTCTTACTCCAGTTAGCACATTTAGAGGCAGGCCACCATGGTGTGTACCTTCCTTCACCATCTTATTGCTGAGGTTCTATGTTGTATATTTGTGAATCGACTATCTGGGTCTTTGATACCCGTGTTTCATGCGTGTTGGACAGATGGCTGCTGCTGGTCTCAGTTCAGATTCTGCATACATCAGTGACTGTGTTGATTCATTTCACTGGCGTTGATTTGGCAGGTCTCTATGAATTTGCGATCACAGTTTCTGTTCTACTTGCTGTATCCAAAGAGAATAAAAACTGTGGTGAAAACGAGGGACTATACAGACAAATGTTCCTGGCCATATCTGCAGTTGGGCCATCCCTTTTTTCTTAAGCGGGTGGTTGTAAAAAACGAACCCAAAATTGTAAGTCAGGTGAATGGGGACACGTATAATGTTTGGCTAGTGGCAGCAGTGTGTTGTTTTCTTAGTGCAGGTGCCTCATCCACTGGCGATGCTTCTTGGTGTCCCCAGTTGAACCAGCGACTTGGGAAAGGACCCCTTTCAGTTTTGTTTTCATTGTTGAACCACGGATGAGAAATTGAGTGCAATAACTTTTGGCCAATCTATCATTACGAAGCACTTGTGCGAAATAGAATCTCCTTTCAGTTTGTCATGGTGAGTGCAAACGGTGGGATGGCTGCCACCCACTGAGAAATGGTCCTCAATTCCATCCTCCTTTTCTTACTTCTCTCCCAATTTATTTTACGATATATATTACCTGAGAGGAATGCACAAGTTTATCCATCAGAGTAGACCACTATCGGACTGCGATTTACTCCTTCATTGTGAAGTGCCTCCCAATAAGACACAATTATTGGTTAACTGACACCGCTGGGCTGAGGGATTTTTTTTTGTAGGGACTGGATAGTAATGAACCTAGCAGCTGCCTTTCTGCGCCCAGAATATACCCCCACACTGATCCTTAGAGACAGATATGAAATCATAGTGTAAATTACCAGAAAGGTAGAATTTGATCTTATTTTGCAAAAAGTATGTCCCTGAGCACTGAAGTTAAGAGCAATATTTTTGTATTGTATAGACCCCTCAGACTGAGAAGCATAAAGGAGGTCCAGAGGACACTATTAAACAATGGTGTTTCTGGGTTGCAATGCAAGACAAATTCATTAGAATTTGGCGAAGGAGAACTTATATAATATCAGTATATAGTCTCATTGTTTGGCTGAGACGTGTGAACTCTCAAAAGCACTGAGATATATTTCCTATCAGTATACATAACTACTAACCTAAGTAAATTATTTTACTCACAGAATAGGCCTAGTATGTTTAATTTTCGTGATAGAAATTTCAACAAACTGTGCCACGTAGTTTGGACTTTGTATGCATTTTGATTGGTCTTTGCTACAATAGTTTTAGACTATTTAGATGTAGGCCTTGTAGTAGTGAGAAATAAATTTAAGGGGGTTTCACCACCAGGACATATAAAACTCATGGCTGTTGAGGGCCTACCCTTTGGGTGAAGTATATATATTTAAAAGGAAGGTTGGAGCCTGACAAAAGGTTTTGACAAAGCTGTGACTTAACTAAACTGTGCAAGGAGGAACAAAATGATTCCAAGGTACATGTAGAATAATGGTCTATACTTCCAGAGCATCACAGGTGAGAACTGGAAAATCAGATGATAGAACCCACTAGTGTAATGGTTGCCTACTGTTGTAGAAAAAGGACATGAAGGACATGATGATCAGTTGTCTGTCTCCTACAATATTTGACAGCAATATGTCAGAATACTGATCGTAAAATATAATCCAACACAAATTGCATGGCCTAAACTTTGTTTACAGAATTTTCGCATCATTGGGTGCAGATTTTCTATTATTAACTCAACTGTGGAATTTGTGTAAATGATATTTAAAACACTTAGGGCCAGATGTAGGAAGGAAGCAATTTGCGAGTTGCAAATTGCGAGTCCTTCCGACTCGCAATTTGCAACTCGCAAATTGCTATGCAGTACGGTGTCTCAGACACCGACTGCAACTCGCTATGGGGTCGCAATGACCCACCTCATGAATATTCATGAGGTGGGTCGCAAATTGCGGCCCCATAGCGAGTATAGGCACTCGCTAACATGGAGGCCTGCTGTAGTCAGCAGGCCTCCATGTTAGCGACCTGCTTTTCAATAAAGCAGTTTTTTTTTTTTTTTAAATGTAGCCCGTTTTCCCTAAGGGAAAACGAGCTGCATTTCAAAAAATCCGAAACCTTTTGTTTCGGTTTTTTCAGGGCAGGGAGTGGTCCCTTGGACCACTCCCTGCCCTGAAAAAATATTTTGGGGTCCATTCACAAAGGGGAAGGGGTCCCATGGGGACCCCTTCCCGTTTGCGAATGGGTTACCATCCACTTCAAGTGGATGGTAACTGCGACTCCATTTGCGACCGCATAAGCGGTCACAAATGGAATTGCATACCATTGCGAATCGCAAATAGGAAGGGAACACCCCTTCCTATTTGCGATTCGGAAATGAATTTTGCGAGTCGGTAACGACTCGCAAAATGCATTTCTGCATAGGAAACACGCATTTGCGAGTCGCAAACGGCAAATTTTGCCGTTTGCGACTCGCAAAGTGCTTCCTACATCTGGCCCAATATTTTAACATGATGTTTAGGCCATCATATGACCAATCCATCCCATATTGTAAATCTGTAGAGACATTTCTGTAAATGATATCCACGATTGTTGTACTTGAAAGGTAAGGTCTTCAGACAGAGCCGTCAGGAACCAGGCAGGTATGTGATAAGGTGTTTATTTGTTGACAAGCCATTAGTTACATCCACAGCCTATTATCTCTATGCTCACTCCATCTGAAGTAAACTGCCAGCTCACACAGCCCAACATTCCATGCATCGCCATATTATCACAGTAAGGCCACACAACATTTCACACCATGCCACTCAGCAGTGCATACACAGACTCATCAAGAAACTACATTATCCACTATACTGACACACTGGACAACGCAGTCAGTACATTATCCTTTTCCTACACAAAATGCCCCATTCCCAGTCACTTAAACTGGCTAAACCAACATATCTAAGTGTCACATTGATGAAAGGGTATAAATTCTGCACCCAGTATCATGCCTTCTCGATACCAAGCAAATATAATATAGAGTATTCCGTGAAAACAATGATGACTGCCTGAGTACGATAAACTGCAACTATTGGCCAAAGAAAACATAAGGTGCAGTCAGTACGTACAGTGCTTCAATTCTTTGAACTAGCTGACACAATGAAACAAACACTAATGTATTTTGTATTCAGTACCACACACCAGTCAAACCTGGTTACAGAGCACATATAGGTGAAACAAAAAAATACAGAACACTTCACACCAATGTACTCTCCCTCCAATATGACACAGTTGGAAAACATATGTGCTCTGTGACAAATGTTTCACATATATGCAGAAGATGTGACTGTCAGTCGCAACACCAAAAGATACAATTCACCAGTCTTCCCTTAATTACAGCTTACTTCTCTTACCCATGTTCTCAACATCCGTATACATACCCCCAGCAACTTACTGCTCTGCCAGGTTACACTAACCTTGTGCTCAGGATCCAGCAGAAGCAATGCCCATTTCCGTCTCTCACTGTCCGACCAGTGACCATATCTGCATGAATTTATTAGGTGAGTAGTAGATGTGTGCAAAGGGAATGGGATGAGATAGAAAAAAGAAGACACACAACTCCACCATTCTGCTATGTCACTTCTATTGGTCAAGGAGATAGCTTACATAACGTGCCTTTTTTGCATGATCACCCCTTAACTTTTGGATTGATGCTGCTGGTTCATCAAATCTGAAATTTTGCTGAGTCCTGTCAAACAGGCTTCAGTGCTAGTGCTCTGACCTTTAAAAAGTATATGTCTAATTGATCCACCCACAGTTGACATAAGTCAACTTACTTTTAGGTCCCTAGTAGATGGTACCAGGGGAACTCAGGGACTGTAAGTTAGGTGTCCCTCTTGAACTGCAGCACTCATTGCACCCCCACAAGTATGACAAATGAAAACATGACTCCATACCTGCCATTGCAGGCTGGCAGAGCATCTTAAATCTGCTAACTCGACTTAACTTAATGGCAAGCCCAAACATTTATTTTTAATATTTGTAAGTCACCCCTATGGCAGTCCTACTGAGCCTTGAAGGCAGAGGGCATTATATTAAAAAGATGGATATGTGTTTTAGTAATTTTATATGTTGTGATAGTAAATGGCCTGCATTGTTGTTTTTACTGTGGAAAAGCTAGTAGTCCCGTTGGTGAGCATGGAGTTACAACACGCTGACAACCTAGCAGTGCTACCTTGTAAATGGGACTACGTAACGTGGTACTTCAAGGTATCATATGAATCATAGCATTAAAGCCGACTTGTTGCTCAAGTTGAATTTATTGTAACTTTTATACAAAGGACAACTTTAGAAAGTTGTCACCTTGTTATCCAAAGTCTGCAGGAGCTGTTCACGGTTGCACACAAGTTTCTGCCCGAAGGCTGTGTTCTGCCCTCCAAGAAGAAAGAGAGAATGACTCAAAGAAAGTCAGAACATGAATGTGCTGTGACCTCAACTAGGCAGGATGGTCAAGATTGGGTGTGAGCCCAAAAGATGAGCTTCAAAGAGGAAGCCAACTTTGAGGGCACATGGTGATCACACATGGAAGGTGCTGCTCTTTTGTTTAGGCAGACACTCTGGCATTTGGGGCAGAGAGGGAGAAGCTGTTGCCATACCAGTTTTTCAAGGGAAGTGTCGCTCCCAGGTAGTCACACCTTTGGGTTGGCCTAGGGAGCTTGACATACCTAGAGAAAGATTTGCCATGTTGGGGGTGCACAGAATATATGCCACATTTTGCAGTAAGTCATCAGGAGCCAGGAGAAGATCAAATAGCCCATCGGCTATCAGTCATCAAATCTCCCTTTGGACAAGAAATAGGTATAAAAATGGCATGTATTACACACAAAGAGAGATCTGGGAGTGTCTGATCCCCATACTACCTGCCTGAAACAAGAATCAACAACACAACGCATATGGGGAATTCAGTAAACAGGCTAGTCTGGCCTGTTCAACTAGTCATCAGATCAGAAACGTGGTGATCTAATTATCAACATGGGGTGTGGTAGGTGGCATTCCGTTTCGCAACCGGTGGTATCATCCTACCTGGGTGGGGATAGGTGGTCAAATGATGAAGCATGACACTATAATGTGTGTGAGACCACCTATTTAGTAAGGGGAACACCCCCACCCCTTATAGAGCACACAGCCACTATTACCACACCCTATGCCGATAATTACATCACCACGTTTGTGATCTGATGACTAGTTGAACAGGCAAGACTAGCCTGTTAACTAAATTCCCCATACGCAGTGTTGTTGATTATAGTTTCAGGGAGGTAGAATGGGGATCAGACACTCCCAGATCTCTCTTTGTTAGTAATACATGCCAACATAAAGGTACTTATAAAAGGATACACATTTGCACAATCTCTGTACAACCAACTGACTATATTTCAAGATTAAAATTTGGAATTCCTGGAAACTGAAAGTAAGTAAAATAAGTACATCAAACAAGTGCACTTACACCTCTCTCTATCCTTGGAATAAGTACCTCAAGCTTCACCACTACTCACTCACATGTGAGGATAAGTATTGCTCCTCCTTGACTTCTGAGAGCTCCAAAATAATAAATACCATTAACATCTGGTTGTTCTTCCCTAATTTTAGCAATAATATGTGTATTCCTTTTTTATTATTATTTTTTTGCATTATAAATTTAAAAGCAGAGGGGAGAGGGACAGAGATCAAATGTATTACATAAATAATAATTAGCAGACAGGCAATACCATCCTACATTCATGAAGAAAAAAAATCAAATATAGAAGAAACAACCCTAAATTTCATTAAGGTGCATAATATAGGACAACACAGTAGAACAGCTGGGATTAGACAGAAGTACAAATATCTGTCTCAGATGATTACAAATTGTTCGCCTCAGTGCTGAAAAAGAAAGATAGATTAACTCTAATCTCAGAGCCCTCCCTTACAGAATCCTTAACACTAGTTCAATTCCTGCCCAAGCATCAACACATTCCCAATTCCGCTAGTTCAGACCCTCCATCCATCTAGTGATAGGAGACCAAATCCGGGTCCCCCACCTCTCAGCCCTCAACCCCTTCCATCCATGCAAGTTAGTCTCTGTGTAATACATTATTAACAATCTAGAGTTCCATTCTGCAAATATGGGGGAGGCTGCTTTTAGCCAATCTGAAGCTACACACATACGAGCCACTGACATTGCAACAAATACAAAGTAGGATTCTTTATGCAAAATATTTATTCTAGGTAAATCCTTTCCTACCTCTAGTAACATCATTGCTACAATAATTTGCACCCAATCCCCTCTGACCATGCCAAAAAAGAAGCTGATGTTTTGTAGAAAGAGAGCCAAAACCGAGCATACACAGTATATATGCACAATGTCAGCATGATTGGCTCATATCGATAACATCTACTGTCAGATCTCCTACCCCATTTATACATTTTAGTCAGTGTGCAATAAAGGTTAAACATTGCTTTGTATTGCTGCCTCTGGAGCCCCGCTGTAATCAATACTCTACTGCTAAGATCTTGTGACTTCTGGAGAAGTACCCCTTCAATCCCAAGTCTCCTTTCCCATTTAGAATTTTGGGACTCCAGGTCAATGGGCAATCCTTCTAATAACAAAGAATAGAGTGCCCCACTCCTTGCTCTTTTATGTAAGGCATCGACCTGGCCAAGTGAGAATTGGGTCTGACACAATTTATTAAGAAAATCACAAATCTAGAGAAAATAAAGAAATCTGCCCTAGTCTGATAGACGTTTCTTGAAAATCACTAAAGGAAAGCATTTCCCCTTCCTTAAAAAGCTCCCCCAATAACAGACCCCCTTCTGTGCCCACCATCATCATGCTGCATCATGAAACACCTTGGATAGTGCTGGTGACTCCCAAAAAGGTATATCATAATTTAATTTCTGGATCCCAATCATTCTTTTGACCTGTTGCCAAAACTTGCATGCCCCATGTAGAACCTTAAACTATGCTTTCTTATAATAACTAGGCTCAGTATTTTTCACCAACCAGCCCTTGGCATCCATACCCAGTATTAGCCCACATACTGATGGAGATTCCACTGGGGACAGGTTCCCTTTTCTACCTGTGACCAATATACCCAGATGTTGAAGCATACAGACCAACAATACAATGTAAGGTTTGGGACAGCCAAGCCCTGGGGTCGTTAGGCAGTACCATGAATTAAGAAGACCTTCTTGGCTTTTTATACTCCCAGATAAAGCTGTAGCATGGACTCTCAAATTTGGCCAACCAAATCTTACTAAATTGTGGAGGGATAGCTCTGAATAGATACAGGACCTTGGGTAAGGTTATAATTTTCAAGGTATTACACCTTCCTATCAATGAGAGACGTAATAAATTGATTCACCTGAGTTCTTGCCCTACCTGACCTAGGAGAAAAGCCGAATTCATGCTAACCAACTGATCTATTTTTTATGAGATTCATTCTTCCAGAAACACAGCTTCCTCCACTCATCGAGGATCCTCAAAGTAGGTTTCTTTTATGTATGTAATTAGTGTTTTTGCCACATTGAGCTTGTACACAGAGTAAATCCTGAAAAATTCTGCTTCCTTTCTCTGTCTTCCTTAAGGCCTCTGAGGGATTAGTCGTAATCACTGCTATATCATCTGCATTAGCAAGAACCTTGTTTTTAACTAGAGCAGTGGTTCCCAACCTTTTGATTTCTGTGGACCCCCACTTTAACATTAATGGAACCCAGGGACCCCCATTGAATCATCATTGGAATCCGGGTACCCCCGCCTGAGTCATTACTGGAAGCTGGGGACCTAGTTTGTCAATATTTGTTAACATTTTTTAATTTTCTTAGCAGTCGCGGACCCCCTTAGTAGGCTTCGCAGACCCCCAGGGTTCCCCGGACCACAGGTTGGGAACCACTGAACTAGAGTGACCTCCACTTGGGGAATTCCAGAGTTCCTTTCCAGCAGACCAATAAAGGGGTCAACCTATCGAGCAAAAAATAATGGACATCATTGCCTCGTTCCTCTTGTTATTGAGATTTTGTCTGACTCATATCCCATAATTTGAAGTCTAACACTTGAGGGTTGATATAATACCTTAATGGCCTGAATAAAGCCTTGTCTAAAAAACCTGGCAGTCAAGGACTGCCCATAGATAACCCCATGAAACCTGTTCAAATGCTTTTTCAGCATCTATAAATATCAAGCTAATTTCTTTGGAAATATCAAATAGTGTAATTGCCCTCTGAATGTGGTCTACCGTACCCTGAGAGGGAACAAAACCATGCTGTTGTTGTGAAACTAAAGATGAGATTACTCTGCCTAATCGATTAGCCAATACTTTGGAACACTTTTAGCATCACAGTTGATTAATAAAATTGGTCTATAGGACCCTGGGTTTAGAGGGGGTTTCCTTTTCTTCCTGAATACCACAATAGTTGTGTCCTGCCGAGAAAGGGATCTCCCCACCTGAGCACTTAAAAAGGTTGCAAGCAGGTCCTGCTTTATCTCCTGAAAAAAAGATTTTATAAAATTCCAAAGATAAATTATCAGGGCCTGTAGCTTCATCTATGGATAAAGAGTTGATCGCTTCTTAAATTTAATCCGCTGAGATTTCTGCCTCCAGAGCATTCCGATCCCCGGGGTAAGTTAGTGTTTTTCAAATCCCTTTAGCAGGTGCTCGTGCTCCCGATGGGAAAGACACCTGTGTCTGAGTACAGATTTTGATAATAGTCCCTAAAAACCTTGGCTATTTCAGTGGGAGATCCCACTGTTTGTGCCATTAGAGTCCTGTATCACTTCTATCCCTCTTTCATTCTCCTTCTGCCTTACATGTAATGAAAATAAACATCCCACATTTTCACCAAACTCATAACATTCTGTTTTATAAGTCAAGAATTTAGCAGCTCTTTCCTTTCTGAAAAAAGTAAAATATTTTGCTCTCAAAACCGCAATATCCTGTTGGATTTCTATACTGTCCAGTTTCCCAGCTATTAGCTTTGTTTGCTTCTCCTCCGCCAATGACAGGGCAATATAGGCAGCCAAGCTCTCCTTGTGTTCCTTCTTTTGAAGAACTAGGGAGTAGCTCAGTGTTTCCCCCCTAATAGCTGCTTTTCAGGGCATCCCACTCTGGAGCAGTGCCCTTATTAACGGCCAAGAACTTTCCTATCCGATCACGCTTATGAGCTACATACCCTAAGTCAAAAAGCAATATTCTATCGAAAGTCCGATTAGTGCATGGTCTGCTGAAACTTCTGACTGAAAATTCCAAAACTAATGGGTTGTGTGTCCACTAGGGCCATAGAAAATCTCTCGACTATTGCCTGATGACAAAGTGCGGCACAGACAAAAAAATAATTTAAGCACACCAATTAATTGTGTGGGGCCGAAAAAAGGTGTATCCAGGGTCCAGGGCCATATGTTTATCCTAAATGTCCACCAATCCGTGCCCTTGAACCAGTCTTTGAAGTGCCCTTAACAGTAGTGGTTTCATACCAGTGTATACTTGAACCTCTGCTAAATCTTTCTTGATCTCTACGGAAGGTCCAAGAGCTGAACAGGATCCATAACATCAATTTCTTTTCCCAGCTGCTAAAGACCCAGCAAGACTGCTCCTCAATACCAGCCTTTGCCCCGACACCATCCACCCACTGCCTTTGCCTATCATGCCAACAAAGAGGTACTCTGCCGTCCGACCTGAACCCAACACTTCCAACCTCCCCCATCTCCCCCTGCACCCACCCGTTCTCCCCTCAACTCACCACAACCCTTCCACTTCGGGCAATTGAACCAGGCAGGTCCGTAGATGGTGGTGTACTTTACCACTGCTGACCAGTGCTAAAGTGCAAGTGCTCCTGTGTAAAGTGTATGTGTAATTGACTTTTCCATGATTGGCATATTTGATTTACTAGTAAGACCCTAGTAAAGTGCACTAGAGGTACCCAGGGCCTGTAAATCAAAGGTTACTAGTGGGCCTGCAGCACTGGTTTGCCACCCACATCAGCAGCCCTGTAAACATGGTGCAGACCTGCCGCTGCAGTGTCTGTGTGTGCAGTTTTATTAGACTTGGAAAGTGTACCTACTTGCCAGGCCCAAACCTCCTTTTTTTACATGTAAGGCACCCCTTAGATAGGCCCTAGATATCCCCGTGGGCAGGGTGCAGTGCATGTTAAAGGTGGGGTATGTACTGATGTGTTTTACATGTCCTAACAATGAAATACTGCCAAATTAGTTTTTCACTTTTGCAAGGCCTATCTCTCTCATAGGTTAACATGGGGGCTGCGTTTAAATATCCTTAAAGTACAGTTTCCCTCTGAGAGCATATAGAAATGTGGGGTTTGGGGTCTTTGAACTCACAATTTAAGAATACATCTTTTGGTAAAGTTGCTTTTTAAATTGTCAGTTTGAAAATGCCACTTTTAGAAAGTAGGCATTGAATTGCTTAAACCATTCTGTGACTCTACCTGTTTGTGGATTCCCTATCTGGGTCAGACTGACAGTTGGGCTGTTTGTGAATCTCCTCTAGACAGTGACACAAAGGGAGCGGGGGTATAGCCTGCATATCCTGATGAGCCATCTGAGCTAGAGTGGAGGGAGAAGTGGTCACTTACACCTGAATGGGCTAGGCCAGCCCTCACACAATGCAGTCTCCAACCTCCTGGTGTGTGTTTGGTGCCTGGCCTGGGCAAGGCAGGATCTTGTGAACAACAAAGACTTTCCATAGAAGTTTGCCTACTCCAAAGGCAGAAAGGGGTATACATAATGGACCCAAAACCCCAGACTTTAGATCACTTCTGGGACAAAGAGGAACCTCTGCTAAGGAGAAGAGCTAAACAGCTGAGGAGAAATTCTGCCCCTGCCTGTGACTGTGCTTTGTTGGAGTATCCTGCAGTTGCTGCTTCTGTCTATGAAAGGCGACAAAGACTGGACTTTGATGTGCGTTTCTGCTTGAGAAGAACCTCCAAGGGCTTGAACTAAGCTTGCCTCCTCTTTAGACGTCTCAGGGCCGTCAAAGACTTCCTCTGCCAACACCTGGACTCTCTACTTAGACTCCTGCCCTGCCAAGTGGTTCCCTATCCAGTACTTGGGCCCTTGAAAGGTGAAGTTGGCAGAACAAGGATTGAAATACACGTGCAGAACACTGTTACTGGGAAATTTTCAACTCACCATCTGCAACGCGGCTGATAAACTACGTACCACCAGCTTCATGGCTAAAATTGATGGTCCACCTGCATTGCGGCTGAGAGATAGTTGCATCACGGACGGAGAAATGGCACAACACCCGCTTGTGGCTGCTGATAATGATGCAAACCCCGCTCAGCAAGGTTTTCTAACACCGTGTGACTGGATTTCTCATGCATTGTCACTGAATGTCAAAGTCATTGTGAACCTGCGCGGATCTGAGGTGCCCTGTCAGGAAATCGACACATCGCTCTCTTGCCAGGGAGAAAAACAACACATTGCCGACCTGACCGGAGAAGAAAATGACGTACGGTCTCACTTGTGAGTAAGGAATCAACACATTGTTGACTTTTCCGACGCAATCTCGCCAGTGCGGCTTTCTTTTTTACTCAAACCAGGTACTTTGTGTAAAATCAACGTTTCATTTGTTTTCTATGGAGTAAGACTCTTATTCTTTTGAAAATGTATATCTTGACTTGGGAATGTTAGATTTGTGCTGCTTTATTTTTGTTTTGTTGTTTTGGTCTTGTTTGATTTGGATAACTATTGCTTATTTTTCTAAACTGGTGTGGTGTCCATTTTTTACTGTTTTCACTGTTTTACTGTGTGTGTTGGTACAAATACTTTACACATTGCTTCCGGGATAAGCCTTCCTGCTCGTGCCAACTACCAAGGGTTTGAGTGGGGGTTAACCGGGTGTGTTTCTCCTTTGCACTGACTACAGTGAGGGTCCTTGCTTGGACAGGGGGTAACGTGACTGCCAAACAAAGTCCCCATTTCTATCATTGGTGGCACCGTTAGGATTGGATTTATATTTCTATTTGTACTTGACAAACAGTGATGTGAACACTACTGTCTTCAGTGCAGACCATTACGTGACCACATACTACTTGTTTTTTCTTTTTGGACTTATTTTTGCTGTTTTCATATTTTTGGTGATCTTTTTGTTGATTTTTGAACTTCTCATTGGAAACTCTTTTTTCTGCCTTGGAATTTCGCACTTTTGACTTGCCGTCATGTCTCAATCTGGAGATGCACTAGCATCCAGCACAAGCTGTTTTAGAGTTACGGAAACTGGAAAGTTACACAGCTGCTCAACTGAAACAGTTCTGTAAGGATCTTGCCTGTCCCATTAAGAGTTCCACCAGGAAGGAGACCTGCAAATGCACTGAGGGCCTGGGTGACAGCCAAGGAGGCTGGGGGCACACAGAGGAAGAGAATGAGTGTGAGGAGGTGCAGTGTTCACAATGGTGTAGTGGATGTACCTGTTATGCCTGGGGGGTTCTCCAGGGCAGTTAACAGTGTGTCATCCAAGGGTCTGAGTCCTGAAGAGTTGCAGGACATACAGGCAGAGAGGGATCACCAGTTGGAGTTAGAGAGGTTTAGAATGCAAATGGAGATGGAAGAGAGGAGACTGGCCATTGAGGAGAAGAAGATACTGCTGGCTCATGAGCTTAGTTTAAGGGAATTAGATCAGAGGAGCAGGTCTAGTAGAAATGGTGGCAGCAATACAATACCTCAGTGCAGCTTGAAAGGAGGGTACACATGCCAAAAGACTTAGGGCCTGATTACGAACTTGGTGGAGGGGATTACTCCATCCCAAATGTGACGGACATCCTGGCTGCCATCTTACAAGTTCCATTATATCCGAGGGAACTTGTAATACGGCAGATGTGATATCTGTCACATTTGGGACGGAGTAATCCCCTCCGCCAAGGTCGTAATCAGGCCCTTAGTAAAGGATTACAAGAGGGAGGTTGACATATATCTGTGGTTCAAGGGGTACGAGTCTGCTCTCCATATGAACCTGGTCCCTGAAGCATATTGGGGGGCGGGTCTGTGGAAGCACTTTAAGGTAGAAGGGAGGGACACTCTGACATACTTAGGGGATCCTCAGGGAATCATCTACTCTATTATGAAGGCCGCACTACTCACAAGGTATGGTTTCACCCCTGAGCAGTATGAGTACAAGTTTAGGTCCTATAAAAAGAAGGAATCCCAACCATGGTTGGAATGTGTTGACTCTTTTAGCAGATCACTGGATGGTTGGGTGGAGGGCAGTAAGGCAACAACTTTTGAGGGGCTGTACAATTTGATTATTTGGGAGCATTTGTATAGTCTTTGTTTTCCAGAGCTGCACCAGCACCTGATTGACAGAAAGCTGAATGACCCCAGGAAGCTTGCACAGGAAGCAGACCATTGGGAGAGCACCAGGGTCCAGTGGAAGTATGGAGGAAACCACGCCAAAGGTGGGCGGGGTTCCTCTCAGAAGAACAAGGGAGTAATGGTAAACAGGGGGAGTTCTCTAAAGGGCCCCAGTCTAGTTCCCAGGGTAAGGATTCCCATCTCTTAGTGGAAAAGAAGCCTTGGTTTTCTAAAGGGAAACCTGCAGAGCGGGATTCCCACAAATGTTATGCATGTGACCAGGTGGGTCATGTGAGGGTGGACCCCAAATGTCCCAAGTGGACATCGGCACCCATTGGTGCTCAGTCACAGGGTTTGACCAGTGTAGTGCTTGGGGAGGAGTTGGTTCCAGGTGAGTGGGAGCCAGCTGAGGTAACCCTTGTCTCACTAGGGGACAGTGAGATGGTCCAGAGAGCCCTCATGCCTGAGAACACTAAAATGTACAGGCACTGGGTGATCGTAAATGGGCAGAGGGTGGAGGCTCTGAGAGACACAGGAGCCAGTGTGACTACAGTGAGAGGTCACCTGGTGTCTGAAGAGCAGATAGATCCCTGTGCACTTCACCAAGTAGTTGCATTAGACGACTCAGAGCGCCTGTGCAGAGTGGCACAGGTTCCCTTTGAACGGGGTGGGTCTCAGGTGCCTTGACAGTAGCTGTGAGTCCAACCATGCCTGTAGATTTTCTGCTTGGCAAATGACCTGGAGGATTCCCCCTTGGAAGGAGGTGAAACGCAGGTCTCACTTGGAGATGTTGGGTCTTCCTGGGTGGGTGTGTGTCCACCTGGTCAATGGCAGCCCATCAGGATGATCAGGAGACCCTCTTGCCTGAAAGAGTGGCCCGGGTGTCTGCCAGAAGGAGGAAATGTAAGGGGTGTGGGAAACCCGCTCCAGAAGTTCCCACGGTCCAGGAGGAGGCTGAACTTCCAGGAGGAGGTTGAACCTGAGGGGGGTGCCATGGAGCTTACAGTGGAGCAAGTGGCTGAACTGGGGGAGGTCCCTGAGCAGGAAGGGGAACCCACCATGGAAGCATTCTGTGAGGCACAGAAGACATGCCCTACTCTGGAGGGTTTGCGGCAGCAGGCTGCAGACCAGACATCTGGCAAGGAGCCTGGATCACACTTGATCTACTGGTAGGACGTTCTCCTATGTAGTGTGGCTAAGATTGCTGAGCCCGGGTCAGCCTGTGTGCTGGTGGTACCCCAGTGCTTCAGAGCCTTCCTACTAGGTCTAGCAAATGATGTGCCTTCAGCTGGTCATTTGAAGCAGGACAAGACCGTTGAGCGGCTTCTCACCCACTTCTACTTGCCCCAAATGCGCAGACACTCAGATGCACACTATGGACCTCATTACGAGTATGGTAGTCAGTGTACCGCCGGGGTGGAGTTGGCGGATGCACCGCCACAGGCCCGGCGAAGAAGACCATCCATATCACAAGTATTGGGAAGGCACCTGCAGAACTCAGCCAAGTTACCGCTCGGCGCGCCAGAGGGGAAGGGCTGAAGCTCCAGATGGTAGCCATCTTCAGGCCGGCAGTCAGGCAGTATCCCACAACCATATTACAAGGTAGCACACCACCAGGATTTCCGGGGCGGAACCACCACCACCAAACGCCTGGTGGAAACTAATAATATAAAGGGAGCACCTACCTTCAGGAACACAGGCAAGTCCGTAGGCTCCATGGCATGTGAATTGCAACTCCTCCCAATACTCTACGTGGCCATGCAACTCCCAGACCAGCGACGGCGACCGCAACACCAACGGTAAGTACACCAGCCTAGCACACACTGGAGGGAACAACGTTAGCACATACACACAACACACACACGACATGGGAAGTCACGCACACATGCAAACACCTGTACCAACACACATGCATACACGCCAATACCCACAACCTCCACACATACATGTGGAAGGAAAGTCAGGATGAGGTAGGTACCATTGCCACCAATGGTGCTGTGGTGCAGATATATTAGAAACATCACAACTATTTACACACAGGCCGAAGGGCCAGTCCAAAAGTCTGCAGTGCCCCGAGCACACTGGGCACAAGCTGACGCCCCAACTTGACTCCTGAATGCAAAGTGCAGGCCTCCAGAGGACATGGGCATCAATTGGGTATGCAAGCACCTCAGGGATTGTGGGGTGGGGTGGGGTGAGAGGGGCCTTGGCCTTGTAGGGTGGGGTTCCTTTGGTCTGGGATTGGAGGGGGTCCTTAGCGGTGGACATGGATGGGGTCCTTGGGCTTGCCCTTGGGTGGGGTTGAGCGGGGGGTTGGGCTTGGCCTTAGAAGTGGAGGGAGTGGGCTTGGCCTTGGAAGTGGAGGGAGTGGGCTGGGGCTTGGGTTTTGCAATAGGAGCAGTAGACTTGACAGGGGCAGAAGTGGCAGGTGGTGGGGGGTATGTCCAGGGGCAGTGGCAGACTTAGATGCAGAAGGCAGGGGCAATGGAAGGGTAGCAGGGCACTTGGGGGGAACAAGGACTGGGTCAGTGGTGGGGAACAGGGAAAACTCTCGTACGAAATGTTTCTTGGAGATACAAGGGAGGTCAAGGGAAGGACGATTGGGATTGGAGGGAGTGGGTATGCTTGTGAAGTGTGTACCTGGTGGTGCCTTGGGTGGAGGTGTGTGGGTGGATGATATGTGTGTGCTGGGGGACTGTTGGGTGGTTGAATGCAGGTGTTTATATGTACTGGGAGGAGGTGAGGAGAAGATGCAGGGGGGACGCCTGAGTGTATGTTGGGGTGGTGTCTTCAAGTAGGGTGAATGTGCTGCATGTGGGTGTGTTAATAGGGGTGGTGTCTGCGTCAGTGGTGTATGGGGTGCATGAATGTGGGTCAGATAATGTGGTGATGGTGGCAGTGAGGGGACATGTGGCAGGATCAGTGACTGATGTGGCGCTTACTGCAGGTGTGAATGGTGTGCCGACTGTGAGGTGGGAGGTGGTGGTGGAGTCGGTGCAGGGTGTGGATGTTGTCATGTCTGCATGTGTCTGTTAAGTCTGTGCATGGCGGTGGTGGTGTTTGTGGTGCTTATGTCTGTCCTTGTGTACTGTGTCTGTTGATGTGGATGCATGTGTCAGTAGGTGTGCTTTGGAAGGGTGGGGGGAGTGGTATGTGGCTAGGGGAACAGGGAGCTAGAGGGGGGAGGGAAGTAGATGGGACACTGGCTGCCGTCAAGGAGTAGGCCAGAGCCTGAAACGATCTCTGTAGGTCAGACAAGTACCGTGAATGCCTTCCAGGAACAAATTACACAGTTGCATCTGGGATGGCATTCACGATAGTTGTCTGCCCCACAGAGATGGACCTCAGGAGGTCAATAGAGTAATCAACAAGGGGGATAGGGAGGAATAATGGTCCAGTGTAGGCCCTCCCTCAATTAATACTATGCAAAAAAATAAGATACACTGTTCCAAAAGAAAGTGGCAGGAGAAAGAACACAGTGAAGTCCTCATTTTAGGAGCAAGAGTCCTCACACACCCAAATGGGTGTCATGCTTCATCATCGGAGTTGCACCTCGTCAGACCGGTGCTGCAGTGTCTGACGGGCACCCCCCGTAGGGGACTCTTTGCCAGAGATCTTTTCTCGATGACGCCAAAACCCCAAGAGTGAGTTTGGAAGAAAAAAGGGAGAAAACAAGTAGAGTCACACTAAACGCTAAAATTGGCTCATGACCCAAACCTAAGGGTAACAATTTTATTAATCCATGGAGGGTGAAGGCCAAGATTAAAAACGATCAGGAGAGTGAAATAGGGACAAAGATCAATCACTCTCTACCACAATTATTGGGAAAAGGGAGATAAGGGACTACCAGACCATCCCTGGAAAAGGGTCAACATGTTTTGCGTCTCTATGGTCCAACCGGATCCTGCGATGCTTCTTTAGGACCTAATGGATACATGCTTCTCCTATTACAAACTGAAACGACTCCATTAACCTGAAACTATCAGTTATAATGTCTCCAGTTACTTACACTAGTCCGGTATAACTCGAACGTGCTATTCCTAAATGTCACCCCTCCCTGTCGAGGAACGTGCTTCATGGGACAGCGTAGGCCTAAGGCCGCTGTCTGGGTCAGACTGACAGTTGGGCTGTTTGTGAATCTCCTCTGGACAGTGATACCAAGGGAACTAGGGTGTAGCCTGCATATCCTGATGAGCCATCTGAGCTAGAGTGGAGGGAGGAGTGGTCACTTACAACTAAATGGGCTGTGCCTGTCCTCACACAATGCAGTCTCCAACCCCTGGTGTGTGTCTGGGGCCTGGCCTGGGCAAGGCAGGATCTTGTGAACAACAGAGACTTTCCTTGAAGTTTGCCTACTTCAATGGCTGAAAGGAGTATAAGTAGTGGACCCAAAATCCAAGACTTTAGCTCAATTCTGGAAGCAAGAGAAACCTCTGTCAAAGAGACGAGCTGAAGAGCTGAGGAGAAATGCTGCCACTGCCTGTGACTGTGCTTTGTTGGGCTATCCTGCAGTGGCTACTTCTGCCTGTGAAAAGGGACAAAGACTGGACTTTGTTGTGCATTCCTGCATGAGGAGAATCTCCAAGGGCTTGAACTGAGCTTGCCTCCTGTTTTGAAGTCTCAAGGTAATCAAAGGCTTCCTCTGCCAGCACCTGGACTCTCTGCTGAGACTCCTGCCTTGTCAAGTGGTTCCCTATCCAGTCCCTGGGCCCCTGAAAGGTGAAGGTGGCAGAACAAGGACTGAAATCCACGCACAGAACACTGTGCGGGGAAATGTTTGACGCACTATCTGCTAGGCGGGTGATAAACGACTCACCACCCGCTTTGCGGCTGAAATCGATGCTCCCCCTAGATTGCGGCAGAGATCGATCCATTGCGGCTTGAAAAATGATGTAACACCCACTTGTTGCTGCTGATAACAATGCAAACCCCATGCAGTGTGGTTTTCTAACACCATGCATCCGGATTTCTCATCCATCGTCACTGGGCATCAAAATCATTGTGAACCTGCACGGATCTGAGGTGCCCAGACTGGAAATGGAAGCATCGCTCTCTTGCGAGGGAGAAAAATGACGCATCGCTGACCCGACTAGAGAAGAAAAGGACACACAGCCTCACTTGCAAGTAAGGAATTGACGCATCGTTGACTTTTCTGATGCACGCAGTGCGGCTTTATTTTTTATGCAAACCAGGTACTTTGTGTAAAATCAACATTTCCATTGTTTTCTATGGAGTAAGACTCTTATTCTTTTGAAAATTCATATCTTGACTTGGGAATGCTGGATTTTTGTTGTTTTGTTTTGTTGTTTTGGTCTTGTTTGATTTAGATCAATATTGCTTATTTTTCAAAACTGCTGTGGTGTTCATTTTAATTCTTTTCACGGTATCACTGTGTGTATTGGTACAAATAAATTACACATTGCTTCTGGGATAAGCCTTCCTGCTCATGCCAAGCTACCAATGGGGTGACTGGGGGTTAACCAGGGGTGTTTCTCCTTTGCCCTGACTAGCGTGAGAGTCCTTGCTTTGACAGGGGGTAACCTGACTGCCAACCAAAGACCCCATTTCTAACAACCATCATTAAAGCTGTTTTATCCTCAGCCCCCGGCCATCTCCTAAATCTACCTTAAGCAATATATCCAGTATGGTTTGCTGAAGTGCGGCTGTCAGATTTGAAACCATCCCAAAAATCTTTTGCAACAGCTTCCAAGGTAGAAAAATGCACCATATTGGAAACAACAACTTTTAGCTTGTCAGGGACCTGTAAAAAATTCTGAACTCCTTATTCCTGGAATGGTTGTATCAGTTGTCCTGAGCGCTATTGCCACTCAACAGTAACATGACAGACGTCAATACAGACAAAATAATAATATCCCTTGTGAATTTTCTTTTTGTCTGGAAAGGCAAGCTCAAAAATTGCCTGTTCTGATAACAAAAATTCTGGAATGATCAAGATTTCTTGTGGTTTGCCCGGGTCTTGCAGATGTTGCAAGTGCTGTTTGAATCGAACCCTGTGAGCTCACTGTACTTCCAAATACCAGTTAAATTGAGCCAATTCTGGAAGAGTATTCAAAAATAGGTCTATTATAAATTTGTGAGTATTTGCTCTTTCAGCCCTTTCCGGGACCCCAAGTACCCTAAGATTATTGTGCTGCATCTTATTCTCAAATTCTTCCAACTTCCAATGAGTGTCCATCATTTGAGCTTCAATCACCTCATTCTTCTTGCTATGAGCTAAAACCTTACTTTCCAGTGTAGCTTCTCTGGTCTTCGCCTTGCCCATTCTTTGAGAAAAATTGGGAGTCCTTGCAACCCTATGGATAGATCTTTGAAGTTTCCTATTGGCCTCCTGGGTTTTGCGAATATCTGCCATGGTTTGCTCTCAATGTACCCTGATCCTTTGATAGATTGCTTCTAAAGTATATCCGTCGGACTGCCCGGGTGGCCCTGACCGCTTATTATGTGACGAGCTACTTTCCAGGGGAGTGTTTGCTGACTAGTCCCAACTCAAACCATCAACTGCATGAACTATGTTAGTACTTTGCATTTGGTGCTGTGACTTCTTTTTCTTGACTGTGCGAGCTACAGCTGATCCTGTGCCTGCATTCTCTGAGACCAAAGTCTCCCCCTGTCAGACAGATTACTCAGGCTGCCAGAGACATTTCCCTTATACCCCGTGGAACTAACTTCCTGAACAGGCTCTATATCTCCATCAGACCAGTCCAGCTGGTCTGAAAGAGAAAAAAATACTTCCCAACTTCAGAGCCACCTTGAGGAGGAGGTTGAGGGTGATTAGTGCCCCCTGGCCGTTGACCCCTGCTCAGATTATTGGTCAGGCTCTGTAAAGAATGTAATCTATCCTTCGGTGCACCTACAGTGTCCCCTGAATTCTTTAGATTCCCTGGATTCCTTGGGTTACACATGTTGCCGCAACTCATCTGTTCTAATCCTCCATTAGCACCAGCCTACACCTCAGAGCCATGAAACTTCTCTATATCCCCAACAAAGCGTCTATCAGAGTGCCAGAAAGTTCCTTTTCTGCCTCAAAATCACAAGGGATAGTATTAACAGAACTAGCAATACCAACAGTAATTACTGTTAAATCGATATTATGCTGCAATATTGGAGGAGCACTGACCGGGTCTTGAGTTGTCGGCGCCTCTCAAGCCTGGAGCTCTGACCTTGACTCATTCTGGATGCTTTTAAGCAAAGTCCTATCCTTATTATTATCCTTAATGGCTGCACTGGTCATGAGAGAAGGGGTCTGTTTCTTAAACGTTTGCTGGTGCCACCATCAGCTTGCTAGATTTGCTAGAGGTGGTGGTTGATCCAATTATCTTTTTTTATCTCTGTGAGCCCACAGAGTTCACTGCAGCAGTAAGCTTCCTAGTGCTGTTGACAGTGCTCCATTTCTCTGCCCTTCCAATCCCACTTTCCCAGGAGGGGGCATCTCCGGTGCAGGGCTGCATCGTCCTTGCTAACTTTCCAGGGTTCATGGACCTCTGTTTAGGTGCCATCTGAAACTGCGCTACAGAACCAAGAATGAGACTCTTCCTCTGCCTGGCAGCTCACTGGTAAATCGAAGTCTGTAGAGATCGCAACTGCAACATGGTAAGTGTTAGTATTATAACAGAGTTAGCGGGTAGTCTGAACATGTTTTGAAGGGCCACAGCAACAGCAAGCACGGCCCCACTGTTAACATAATCATAAATTGGTAGTGTCTTTAGCACGTTCATAAAGAAACCCCTGCGGCACTGACTGAGCATTCTCCGTCCACCGAAGCATGGGAGGGGAGGGATCATGCCAAATCAGAGATCGGTTAGTCGGAGCGGGAGAGGAAGGTACGATCAACCACGCTACATGGTTGCCCTTTTACCCCCTCCCATAGACCATATTCCTAATGTCTAATATATATAATATCTTGATATTGTGATGTGTAAAAAGTCTTCCTGTTACTTGACACGACCCAAACATCATGAATTCAGACAAATGTTGAAAAAATTACTTCAGAAGTTCATTTTTATCAATACACTACTTTTAGTATATTTCTCTGTAATCCAAATGCCCATAAACATCATTTAGAAAAGCAAAGTGGCTTGGCAAGGGAAATCCCAGATTCATGTAGCCAGGTCCTTGTTGCAGCAACATAATACTGCAAGTACCTACTCATGGACGTGCAGAACCACAAGGGAAATTATACCAAAGATCAAAGAGGACCGCCATCTATTTATGCACCCAAGAGTGTGTGATCTTTGGGAATTGTTTGTGGTTAACAGTGTACTGCTATGCAGTGCAGCTTTTCTAAACAGTCAGCCTGAATCCAGTCAGAGCTAACACTCCGCAATGTCAATCCACCTTTCCTACTCTAAAATTTACTCAGTGCGAGCTGGTTTGAAGTACTGCTTTCTCGCACATAAACAGTAAGCAGCAGTAAGCAGCACCTTGAGGCCTACTTCCTGACATGTTATTACCCGCATTTGCACACCTGTAACCAAGGAATGAACTTCCCAATATTCAAACACAATAAATTAGTACAGTACATTTCCTCATATCCACAAACCAGAATCCGGAGTAATATCATGCTCCATTTTGGCAAACTCAAGATTGCACATTTTGCTCACATCATTAACCTCACACAATCCCTAGGAGGTACCTACTATTGATTTACATAAATACCTTTCCCCAACACCTATTCCTGTGCAAACAGTTAAAATAACCGGAAAACATTTGCAAGCACAAATCTCAAACACGATGGCCATTTTCCATGATTCTGTTTTAATATCTTGAAAATGTGAACAGTCACCAAAGATGGTTTCAGGACAACTGCAGTGTTCACTAATTGCTCATTGTTCTACAACATAATGGACAAAGTGCACAGCCTTTTCTTCTCAACTGCAGTACTTTCTGAGTCCTATTTTTGCTTCTCCTAGTAAGATCTTTAGGGCCAGATGTAGCAAACTTTTGCGAGTCATAATTGGCCCGAATCGCTATTTGCGACTCCGCAAAATTGGAAATGGGATGCAAAAATCCCATTTCCGACTCGCAAAATGTGATGCGAGCCGTTACCGACTCGCAAAATTTGCGACCCCATATTGCGACCCGCTAATAGGAAGTCGCAATTTGCGAGTCGCAAACCATATGCAATAGCAACTCGCAAATTGCGACTAGTCGCAAAAAGCCCAGTTTGCATGTCCAATTTACCACTAACTCAGAGCAGGTGGTAATCATTACCAAAGTATAAAAGGGGACCCAGAAGGCATCTGGGTTACACAAGATGGCGGAGATATACCTGATAGCAGTGAGGAGGAGAGCCCACGCAGCCCAGCAGAGGAGGAGGAGGAGGAGCCAGAGACAGGAGAAGATTTACAGAACAAGGCAGACTCTTTTCCAGCAAACTGAGGAGGAAATATATGCCAAATACAGACTTAGCAGCGCATCTATACTAGATTTAATAGAATTACTCAAACCACAGCTAGAACGCCAGACTGTGCGCGGCTGCGCCATCCCTACGCATGTGCAAGTGCTATGCTCACTGCACCTCTTGGCCTCGGGGAGCTATCAGGGGGCATTGCTGTGGCAGGTGGGGTATCCCAAAGTGCACTATCAAGGTTCCTCGGGGCATTCCTAGAAGCCTTACTCACACACATGTCCCGATACATATACCTACCCAGGAATGAGGCAGAAATTAACAGCACCAAGTTAGACTTTTACCGAATTGCCAACTTTCCCCATGTCATAGGGTGTGTAGATGGGACACATATTCAGATATGCCCTCCTGTAAACCTGGAATATTTATTCTGCAATAGAAAGTGTACACACTCACTCAATATTCAGGTGGTATGTGACGCCCATTATGTCATCACTGACATGGTTGCTAAATTTCCAGGCAGTACTCATGACTCCTACATTTTTAGGCACAGTGGGATACACCAACGCCTGGAACGTGGGGAGTTTGGAGACGGATACCTCCTAGGTAGAGCTGCATGCACCTTGTAGACATGCACACAGATCAATGTGCAAACCAACCACGACTTGCTAACAGTGTACGTTTTGTGCCCAACAGGTAACAGTGCATATGCACTATGGCCATGGATACTGACTCCGTACTTAACACCCAGCAATGAATGTGAGAGGCGATACAACAGTGCACATAAGAGGACCAGGAACTTGATTGAAAGAACCTTCGGACTGCTGAAAGCACGGTTCAGATGCCTCCACCGAAGTGGAGGTGCCCTCCAGTATACCCCCATAACGGCTTTCAAAATAGTTGTCGCATGCGCTATCCTGCACAACATTGCCACCCGGCGTGGCCTACCTCTCATGCACTCAAGCGCCCATCCAACTCAGGATATGCCACCGCCAGGATCCAGTACATCAGGGAGGTCATGGTCCAACGGGCACCCCTTCCACATTGGGAGGCCATCCCCAGCTGGGCCTCCGCCGTCTTCTTGGTCCAGCGGTGCAGGTCCTCCCATCTTTTGCGGAGTGGGTGCTCCGTCTATGGTAGACCCCCAGGGTCTGCACTTCCTTGGCGATGGCACGCCAAATCCCTTTCTTCTGGTGGGCGCTGACCTAGAGGAAAAGTGAAGTAAGAATGGATGTTACTCCCCAGTCCAATTCTTCTTACTTATTGGCCACAAACCTCCCACCTGGCCCAGAAAAACATACACTCACCATCCTCACATGCTGGCCTCTGCCCCCCGTATCTTCCACCCACGCCTCTCCATACATTCATGTACCATGCATCATGCTCACAGTGTACTCACCTGTTTGTCTGGAGGACCGTAGAGTAGCGTGTACTGGGGAGGACCCCAGCCACCAGCTTGTCCAACTCCTCTGCGGTGAAGGCAGGGGCCCTTTCCCCAGATACTTTAGCCATTGTCGCTTCCAGACTCAGGTCACAGCAGCACTTGCAGTGTAGGTCCTCTCCTGTTGAAGGTCAGGTATCAAGTGAGTGAACAGATAGAAAATAGTGGTCATGTCTGCGGCGGTGCGTACCGTCACCGCCGGCGTACATTGTCATTGGCTCCTGGAACCCATAGGGCCCAATGATAACCAATGCTGATTTGGGCCGCGGTCTTCGACCGCCTACCGCGCCGCCGCACAATACCAGCGCAGTTACCTCATTTCCCCTTGTCCCTCCTTACAGGTCAGGCAGCCGCCATTTCAGGGGGGCACATGGCAGGGCAACTAACTGCGTCACAGCACTTTTGGCCAGGAATACGGACAGACAGAGCCACACACTGATTACATCACGATTGTTCTAAACACCCTTGTGAAACCTATGTGATGTATGCCCCTCTGCTCACCCTTCTCCTCCATAGGGCACTTCCGCTGGGGCAGGTGATGAGATGGAGTCATCCTCTGGTATACAGACCACTGGTGGACATGTTGACAATGGAAGACAGACACATCATTAGCACCTACAGACTGATCATGCCACAATCCATTAACTGTGTGCCCAGTTGGAGCCAGACCTGATGTCAGCTATCCGCCATCCCACAGGAATCCCCCCTCTAGTGCAGGTCCTGTCAGTACTCCATTTCCTGGCCAATGGGTCCTTTCAAACAACAGTGGCCATGGCATCAGGGATGTCACAGCCAATGTTCTCTAATGTGTTGTTCAGAGTGTTGTCTGCCCTGCTTAAACACATGCGCAGCTACATCGTTTTCCCCCGGTTGGAGGATTTGCCCACAATGAAAGATGACTTCTATGCCCTGGGACATATCCCCAACATCATTGGTACCATTGATGGTACACATGTGGCATTTGTCCCGCCCCGCAGGAATGCACAGGTGTACAGAAACCGCAAAAGCTACCATTCTATGAATGTGCAGATGGTGTGTTTGGCAGACCAGTACATATCCCATGTGAATGCCAAGTATCCTGGCTCAGTGTATGACGCTTACATTTTGAGGAATAGCAGCATTCCTTATGTGATGGGGCAACTCCAGAGGCACTGTGTGTGGCTAATAGGTGAGCCCAAGGTCCCAACACAGTTGACATAGGTGTCTGGGTATGGGAGAGTCCCTAAGGGTTGGTGTATGTCTAACAGTTGTGCCTCGATATTTGCAGGTGGCTCTGGTTACCCCAACCTGTCATGGCTACTGACCCCAGTGAGGAATCCCAGGACAAGGGCAGAGGAACGCTACAATGAGGCACATGGGTGAACTAGGAGGAAAATAGAGCGCACCTTCGGCCTCCTGAAGGCCAGATTCCAGTGCCTCCATCTGACAAACTGGCAATACCAAAACCGACACCGTCACGCCAACAGAACTACGCCCACAGTATCATGACCCACGAATCAACGCGGCGGTCTTTCAACCGCGGTAATCATCAGCAACAGTCTCCAGCATCATCCCCAGTAGGCGGCCATCCGAGGCTGCAGGAGACGTCCTGCTGTCTCCCTCCACAGGTGCTGACACATGCACCACCGGCAGCATCGCCGCCATAGACACCACCGCAGCCACCTCCACCTGCACCTGCACCACCATCAGCACCGCCACCTGTACCGCCACCTTCACGTCTGCTGCCTCAGCAACAGTCCCCAGCATCATCCCCAGTGGGCAGCCGTCCGAGGCTGCAGGAGACATCCTGTTACCCTGCACAGACTACATGAGGCACCACAGCCAGCACTGTTAGTACCAGCAATTGGCCGGCAAAGTCGCAGCAGGGTGGAGTGTGTCTCTGACTCCATGGAGTATCATGCTACCTGTTCCCAGGAAATCTCGTGGCACACACACCCAGGTGAGGGAATGGGAACTGCCACACAGCATGTGTAGCACTCTGGGCACCATGCCCCTTCCAGAACCAGTGGAGAAAAGCATCCACTACCCCAGTCCTTGGCAGGATGAAGCACTCTGGGCACAAAGCCCCCTCCAGAACCAGTGGAGACCACTTGAGAGGCTTGTGAGACTGTTGCTTTGCACTCCCCAGGACCATTCTGTGGGCATGGAGCCCCCTCGTGGAGCAGTGGCGTCGTCCCTTCGTCTGGCTGAGGTGCCCCCCTCCCCTTCCCCCTGAGGTGCTTGTTTACTTTCAAACTGATGCCCCAGCAGTGTTCTCTCCGTTTAGAGGCAGGTATCATGTGTGGGCTTCGCCCATGCATTTTGGGACCACTGGTCCACGGACAATGATTGGAACACTATCCGGAGTTGTGTAGTTGCTGTACATATTTGTATATAATGATCTGTTACAGACCTGTTTCCATATCTGAATTTTTGATGATTACAATCATTTCCTTTTGTCCTTGCGTTCTTCCAGAGGGTTACGGGGTGTATATGTAATGTTGCTGCATGTATTTGTGTGTATGGTGTTGTGGGTGAGGGTGGGGGTGTTGCGTGTTGCGTGTGTGTGTCACTCTCTTTTTCCTCTCCCCTTGGCCCTGTGTGCTAGGTGCAGTACTCACCGTTGTCATCGCCGCTGTCTTTGCTGCTCCTGGTAGAAGAGGACGTAAACCAACATTGGTAGCACCTGAAGTTCGGGCTCCATGGTGTCCTGGTTCCTCGTAGGGTGTCGAGAGGTGAGTGGTTTCTGCCGTGCTTTTGATGGCATTGGTACCGCCCCGGAAAAGGTGGCGGATTGGTGCTTTGTAATACAGTGGGTGGTACACTGTGTTCCACCTGTCTGTTGGCGGTTACCGCTGCGGTATTTGTTTCTACGGTATTAGAGCCGCTTTAACACCGACCGCCAGGGTTGTATTGAGGGCCAATGTTTTTGTCAGGTGATATTTATGCCACAATATTTTGGTTCATTACCATATTGCATATCTGTGAGGCAGGGTGTTGTGACCCACAGCATCAAAGGGATCACATGTCCAAATGTCGAGTATGACTGTGTCATCATTGTAAATCGTTTAGAGTATATCTTCAGTGATAAATGCTGCAAGTTCAGTCATTAGACCTGGATGGAAATATATACAGAGACATTATAGTTGGCACAGTAGGTTAATGGACACATTTTTGATGGATGGAGAATAAACACAATGTTAAGGCTTCAAGCACTACTGCCAGTTGCAGTACAGTCTTGATGAAGGAAAGCAGGCAATCATTTACACTTTAAATCTGATTGCGGACACGTTGGAAAAGAACATTTGAGGCAGTTTCAATAAGGAGTTTTTTATCAGAAATTGGCACTGAATAGTCAAGGACCTGTTAAGCCATACTCATGCATGCACTCATTGATGGATCTTGCCAATATATTTCCTTGGTGTTGAGCTTTTCTGGAAAATATCTGATAGCATTGTAACAGAGGTCGTCTGTATAACAGGGGAAGAGATGTGGACTTGGTGGTGTGCCAGTTTTGTGACTATTGGCCTGATTTAGAGTTTGGCAGTGGGGGTAACTCTGTCACAAACATGATGGATTATCCGTCTGCTGTGTTACAATTCCATTATTGCCTATGGAAATCGTAATATGACGGACAAGATATCCGTCACCTTTGTGACGGAGTAACCCCTCCTTCAAACTCTAAATCAGGACCTGCATTTTTTTTTTGTGTTGTACTTTTTTATTTTCATAGTCCAAAACAATATACAAAAAGCAGACAACAAGCCTTCAAGACTTGTGTAACTTATACATCTGAAAGTCTAGCATAGTCACACAAATAAATATAACAAGCAAATTAGGAGAATATCTACGTCCAAGGCATACAATTACTATTAACATATCGTAGAGAAAATAATCATAGCACAGTAGTACAAGAATACACTAATACTTTACCCTAACCCAATAAAACAATAAAGCAAGAACTCAATAACTCAATGGTGTAACACTAGTACAGTTCCGTAATTCTAACATAATAACATTCTCTCTCTGCTCTGCCTCTGGCCCCAATAGAGGAGAGGGACATAGGTGTTCCCAATAAATTTAACAAACCTGCCTTCTCCAGTCACCCCTTCACTAGGTAACCGAGAGGGACGTGGAGCATTAGGATGTTATAGAAGGATGACGAATTATGAAGAAAAGACAACTCTGTGAGACCTCCAGTCAAAAGATACAAGCTCAGGACAGAGAACTGTGTCCCAAGTAGATTGCAAGAAAGGACAATATCCTTCCCTAGGAATAGGGAGAGAGAGAGACCTGAAAGGGGACCTACATGAGAAAGGGGGGGGAAACAGAAGTGTAATAACTCCCCAGGATTAGTAATGCGGGCAATGAGAGTAGACGTCCCTGGATGCTAGAGGAGACTATTATGGAAAGGTCACAAGTGAGGGGTGTTATCTGAAGAAGAAGGAATACATAAACCAGAAAAGCAGGGCGTAACCATGGTTGTACAATAAAAAAAATAAAAAAAACAAAGGTGTGGGAAAGAAAAGCTTGCCAAGAGGAGGAATGGGGAAGGATAGTACAGGAGAGAAAGTGAGAATAAGAAGAAAGGGGGCAAAGACGAAAATAAGAATGTGCATGAGGAAGAAATTGAGACTGATAATAGTAATGGTAATGGTAGTGGTAGTGACCGAGGGAGGGGAGAACTACACAAATGGGGGAAGGGGACAAAACAGAGGACATAGGATAGGAGGAATGACGAGGACATGAAAAAGAATAGATAATGAAAATAGCGAAAATAACATAGGGGATGAAGAAATAAAGAGGGGAAGGGGAAAGAAAAAGATAGGGATAGGTGATCAGTGCGTTCTTGATAGGGTGTGTGCTTGATTTCAACGGGGACCGATACAGAACCGAAAGGGGGAGAACTAACTGACGAGTCATAGCAAATGGATCAGAGAAGCGGAGCCCCATCCGGTCAGTTATATTGCGACCTCTCATAGGAAATACTCAGCTCACTGACCCAGAGAGAAAGGGCGACCACGTTTGTAAAAACACGGATGCTCTATCCTGTAA
Source organism: Pleurodeles waltl (assembly GCF_031143425.1). Classification (NCBI taxonomy): domain Eukaryota; kingdom Metazoa; phylum Chordata; class Amphibia; order Caudata; family Salamandridae; genus Pleurodeles; species Pleurodeles waltl. The sequence goes on along the minus strand of NC_090442.1, from coordinate 828,180,155 downwards.
GTCATATATGAGTCGTTCATGGGAGGCTGCCTGGTACATTGCAGTGATCCATTCCTCATGAGAGAGGACGGCTGCCGCACGCCAATGCCTGAGGATACATACTTTTGCTGTGGCCAGTGCGGTGTGCAATAATCGACATTGCGGTTGGAGAGATCACAGAGCCCTCCAGTATCATGCAGCAGTAGAAGGGAAGGGGTGAGGGAAGACGGCAAAAAGGCTGAATGGCCAGGCAATCATGTAAAATATGGGGCAAATCACAACGGGCGTGCGAGCATCTCCAGCAGGAGGCGTGAGACAGTAATCCTGCAGTACGCAGTTTCTGGGGAGTCCAGTACCAGTCATGCAATGTTTTAAAAAGACAGAATTTCAAGCCGCCCTCTCGAGCACCACAGTCTCTGGCCTCGATTAAGTCTGCCCAATCCTCTAGTTCGTAGTCGATCTGTATGCGCGCCTGCCACCTATTCTTGAGGGAATTAAGGAGGGGGAGCGAGAAGAGATGTCGGTTTAACAATGCCTACAGTCCAGATAGAGCCCACTTCAGTTGACCCCAGGTTAACAGATATTGGAGTATCGGGAATTGCATAAGTCTCCGGGGGGTGTTCCCTAGACACCTCATCAGGCACTGTCCAAGCTGTATGAAGCGCCATGAATAATGTTCAGGAAGATAAAATTTCTCCCTGAGTTCTGATGAAAGACTTCCATCTGTCCCCCGTTATGAGCTGATCCGCCTGTGTGAGACCTTTTAAACACCACTCCCTCCAAAAAATAGTCTTTTCCCCAATCTGAAAACTTTTATTGCCCCATATTGGGGCCCTGCCATGTATGTGGGGGTCCACTTTTAATGATGGGTGTGCCTGCCGCCATGCATTATGCATGGCTCCAATCATAGGATTGGTGGTTCGCTGGTATACCGGACCTGCATCAAAGAGTATCTGGAGGTCTAATGAGGACCCCGAAAGTGTCCATTCTACTTCCACCCAGAGCGACGGGTCCCTTCCTCCCGGGAGTAAAAAGACCATTTGTGAGAGATGCAATGCGGAGGCATAGTGTTCGACTGAGGGAAGACTCATACCCCCAAACTCGCGCCTGGCTAGCAAAGCGGATCTAGGTGGCTGTGGGTGTACTGACCCCCAGACGAAAGCTCGGATGCAAAGGTCTATCTCTCGGAGGAGAGATAAGGGTATTTGCAAGGGCAGCATGCCCAAGACGTATAGAAATCTCGGTAAGGTCACCATTCGTACCGCCTGCACTCTGCCCCACATAGAAAGGCTCAAATGGGTCCATTTCTCAAAATCCTGGTCCAAATTGTCCGTCACCATTTTATCCAAACCTTTATTAATGTCAATGCCCAGGTAACGAAGACGTGACTGTTTCCATTTGACCGGGAGTCCCTGGACTGAACAGCTTACTGTTATAGGAGTTAATGGTAGAGCCTCTTTCTTATCCCAGTTAATTAGATAGCCCAAAAGATGTTCAAATTCCATTAGGATCTCTCTGAGGGCTGGGATGGAGTTGGACAGGTCGGTGAGAGTAAGTAAAATATCATCTGCATATAAGTAAATGACGGAACTGCCGCCCGGGACCGAAAATTCCAGATATAAGATTGGAGCTGTGAATAGCCGCTGCTCAGGGTTCTACGGCCAATAGAAACAATAATGGGGGTAGGAGGAAACCCTGACATGTCCCCCTGTTGACCGAGAAGGTGTCCGATAGAAACCCTCCACAGTTTACATGGGCCACCGGGGAATCATACAGTATATGCACTCTGTTGATAAAACTAGTCCCTAGGCCAAAACGTTTTAGTATTTTAGTATTTCAAAGAGGTACCACTCGATCAAACGCCTTCTCGGTGTCCAGCATGAGAGCCAGGCTTCCTCTTGCGAGTCCCGCGCTGTCCAGATAGCATGAAGTAGTGTGCGGAGGTGATTTGGTGATGAGTGGCCTGGCATGAAACCCACTTGAGTATGGTGAACGAGGGAGGGGCTGATCTTCTTGAGGCGAGATGCCAGTATCCCTGCCAGGATCTTTACATCTCCATTGAGGAGCGATATGGGACAGTAGCTTCCACATAGAAGAGGGTTCTTACCTGGCTTGGGTAAAACGGGTAAAACTGTGATGGAGGCTTTGTTGGAGAGAGGGTGTAAGGAACCTGTTTGGTCAGCCCCCCGGAATGCCTCATATAAGGCATCTACGGTATCAGCTCCCGTCCATTTATAGAATTTGGAAGTGAACCCATCCTCCCCAGGTGCCTTATGATATGGTAGGTTGGCGATCGCCTGTAGTATCTCCTCCTTGCTGATGTCACCCTCTAAGAGTGCTCTACCTTCCTCCAAAAGGTATGGTATATTCGCCCTCTAAAGGAAGGCGTCCAAGCAATCAGTGACCTCGGTTGTTTCTGGGGTGTATAGGGCTTGGTAAACACAGCCAAACTCATCCGCAATTGCCTGGAGGGTGCGTAATGAATGTGTCATCGGGTCTGCGTGGAGCTGGTATGGCCAATGCTGCCTCCCTTTGACAGATTTGAGTGGCTAATAGGCGACCCGCCTTCTCTCCGTGTTCATAGTGGCGACCTTTCTTCCTCTGTAAGGCATATCCTGCCCGCGAGGTATAAAGGGAGTTGGGCTTCCTTTTGGCTAGTTCCAGGTGGCGACGGATGGACGGGGTGGGCGTTCGGGTTTACTCCAGGGTGGCCTTGGCGATACAATCTTCTAGTTTGCTCTGTTGATCCCTCCTTTGAGCACTGGAGGTGGCTGCATCTCTCATGAGCTGGCCTCTAATCATTGCCTTCGCTGCCGCCCATAGAAGCTGGGGTGAGGAGACCGAGCCCTTATTATTCTGGATGGTAAGAGGCCACGTGTGATTTAAGTTGTTCCTTTCCCTTTGGGTTTGGTATCTGGGATTTGGAAGACGCCAAAGCTTACGGCCGGGTGAGGCCATCCTCAGCTCCAGGGCTAATAAAACCAGGGAATAATCAGACAGTGCAGCCGGAAGAATTTCAGATATTCTAATCGACCGATGGTTGATCAAAAAATAGTCTAGTCGAGATTTGGTCCCGTGGGCCGAGGAAACAAAAGTGTATTCTCGGTCGGAAGGATGGGAGAGGCGCCAGTAGTCCAACAGACCATGGTCTGATAGAACGTCACGTAGGAGTGCCCGGTCCGCGTTGTTGCCCAAATCAAGCCACTTGAGCGATCCAGGATGGCGTCCTGCACAATGTTCCAAAGCCCACCTAGTATATATTGGGAGGTGCCAATCTGCGTCAATAGTCGATTAAGAGAGAGGAAAAACGAACGTTTGGAGCCCGTGGGAGCATATATGGAACCGATGCAGATTGGTGAGAAGGTGAGCTTGGTGAGGACGTAGCGCCCTTCCGGGTCGCACCAAGTCTTACGAAGCCGGAACAGTAGGGATCGACTAATAAGTATCGCCAATCCGCATCTCCGCCCTGAGCCCTGTGTCCACTGTGTACAGATGGTGTTCTGCTGAAAAGCACCTTGCCCACCCAGTCTCTATGGAGTTTCCCAGTCTCTGATGGGGAGAGGTGTGTTTCCTGTAGTAGGGCAATGTTGTTGTTTTTTTAGCAGAGATAAGATAGGACCTTCTGACGCTTGATATAGTGCGTCATACCGTGTACGTTCCAAGACATAACCGTGAGCGGGGTCGCCGACCCCTTTGTTGGGCATAGTGAAAACCAATTCGAAGGAAAGCAATGGGTTCTGTGTTCGTTAATACAGGGAATAAACAGAGGTGCTAGGAGTAGTGAAGCCCCAAGCACGCTTGAGCTAGGAAAAAACAAATAAAGAAGGTGGGAAGGTGTGGGTGAAACCCTCGGTCACTAGAGAAAAGAAAGTCGAGCAGACGAAGGAGCAAGACAGGGAGAAGGGAAAAATGTAAGGGGAGCAGGGAAAAAGAGAGGCAGAGAGAGATAAAAAGCACCAAGACGAAAGGGAAAGAGTGAACAATCGGATAAGCTCAGAAGGGAGAAGAGGGGTGTGAAGAGCAAAGAGAGAGGAAAGAGAATAAATGAATATAGGGAAAGGAGAGAAGAGTTAAAAACGACAGTGAACGAGGAGTATCTCGCCACCGTAAGGCCTGCTAAATTGCGGGTCAGAACTTGTGAGGCCCGCGCGCCGGGCGGGCGCCGAAGAGGGGGTGGGAGGGCCTGATAGGTTACATACTGTCTGATAGGTCCGCAAAGAAGCTTCGTTGGGAGGTAATGTTGAGTGGCAAGATGTGGGGCGCAAAGAGCTTGAAGTATGGGAAGGCGGAACATAATGAAATATGAGATATGAAACATTAAATAGGTAATATGGGATATGAAATATGAAATATGAAGTATGACGGGGGTGCTACAAAGAGGTGTGGCGGAGGAGAGTGTAATCTGACCGGCCACCTAGATAGGTAATCGTGAGGTAGCACCCTGCTGAACACATAAAGGGGGTGAGGACTATGCTACCTCAATCTCAGTCTAGGGCCAACACCTCCAACGGAGTCCGCTTCGGGGATCGGTAAATGTATGACCGTCATTGTCAGGGGCTACGAGCAGGGGAGTAGCCATGTAACACGTCCTAGGGAATATCTAGGAAGACAGGGATGGCCCCAGGAAAGCGCGGAGTGAGAACCAAAATCCCATGATGCATGCTCACTAAACTTCTCTCCAAGTTGGCGAGTGGGAATAAGTGATTTATAGGGGGTGGACTAACCTCTCCCTTAGCCGGGACGTGGAGAATGCTGAGTGGTCATTGAGAACTCATCTCGTGGAGAGGAGGAGACGCCCCGAGGCTACAATACTACAGGAAGATAGAATTGAAAACTCAGGTGGGATAGTGCAGGAAAGAAGGAGCTAATGGCATCTGACAGTAGGGTCATAACCCACAAACAGAGGTCAGTCGCATTATATGCATAGGGTAATCGATGCCAGATGGAAAACAATAACATTTAATAAATAACTCTATATCAACTGTATCAGGAAACATATGCAATATTACTTTAACAGAACGTTTGTATCCACTACTGTTTCCATGTTTCCGACCGTAATTCTAACCCCAAGGTAGCAAAGTGTTGGTAATGAAGCAGGAGAAAATCACCTCAGATATATCACTGACATAAAGACTTAACATCAGCCTAGATTCCTCCCAAACCCCCTCTCACTAGAGAGGGAGGCAACGATAATAACAGTTTAATTTTACACTTAGCTGTCCGATGGGGAAGAACCTGGTGCTGGGTACAGAACGAGAAGTCCTCCGGGCACCCTGAGGACCAGCATCATGGGTGCTCTTCGATAGTTGGTTTCAAGGGGGAACGGGACTTGTCTCTGCCCTGGTCCTGAGGGTGATCAATCACCGCTTGAAGGGCATGGTCACGACTGTCCTGTGATTTAAGAGGGCGATCGTAGATTCTGCCTCTCTTTGGCGAGGTTGGACGCTGAGGTTGAGACAATGGTGGTGGAGCAGGGAAGAGATTCTCAGAGGGGAGGGACTCAAAATCTGGATGCACGGAGGCAGTGTCCATGGGGTGTGGGGCAAGGCTGTTCAGGAAGGAGCTGAGATCTGCATGTTCAGTGAAATCTCTTGATTTGCCGTTATATGTAATCCACATGCGAGCCGGTTCAAAAAGGCCATTTTTAACATCCAGGTTCCTGAGTTGCGGGCGAAGGGCCAAAAATGCCTTCCACTTTTCATTTGTTAGTCTGGAGAAATCCACTGCCACCCTGATCTCGTGTCCCTCCAGGGAGAACAGGCCTTGTGATTTGGCTGCTGAGATGATCTGGCGGGCCTGCTCATGCCGCAACAAATGCCAGGGCGGGGCTTGTCAGAGATCACTTTGTGTAAAGGGGCAATCCTGTGGACTCTTTGGAAGTCCAATGGTGGCTAGAACTCCAAATCTGTAAGTTCGGACAGGAGAGTTTTGAGAAAAGTTTTGATATCAGAGCCCTGCTTGTGTTCCGGGATACTGAAAAAGCATATGTTATCTTTGCAACTCCTGTCCTCCAAGTCGATTACCTTTGCCCGTAGTGACTGCAGCTCTGCCTCCTGATCGGGCAGTGCCGCTACCTGGCCCTCCACAGTTGTGAGACGTTGGTCCACGTCATTTACTGTCTCCCGGAAGCCAGAGATGTCAGCCCGAATGGAGGAGGAGGCCACAGTCAAGTCTATTATTTTTTAATCCATCGCCTCCAGACGGTGACCCACCACGGCGATCTCTTGCAATATGTGATCTGTCGCCTCTAACGCAGGGAGGTCAGCTGGCGATGATGCGGGACATGGAGGGGCCGTCTGCGCTGCCATGGTCTTTGGTTGTGCAATGGCCTCGGAGAACAACAGCTGACGGGAGTGTTTGCCGGAAGACTTCCCGTTTGGCATTGCCCCAGGGTGGCGAAGATCCTAGAAATTAATTACCTGGTAGAAATGTAACTGTCGGACCCCGTTCCTGCTTCTCAATATCCATAGCGTAGCCGGCAAGGCTACCAGGACTGTAGCCGTTGTAAAGGATTAATCAAGCAGGTTGGGTCTGTAGGAGGGTTTTCACACGGGGTGAGTGGGCCATACGACTGTGTGAGTGGCTCCGAACACAAGGTTGCGTACTCTCCCTCTCATATAGACGATCTGAGTGGTAATTAACCCCATCTTCGGGTCTGCTGGAGTCATACTAGATCTAGGTCCACCTCAGACTGTCAAACTAATGCGGGGGTGAAGGAGTAGAGGGTAGAAGAACAGCAGCCGTAGTGAGGAGTCCAGGTGGGACTGACTAATTGGGACCTCAGTCGTAGTGCCGTTGTAGACAGGTAAGTGGCCCCACCTTTCGTAATGCTCCACTGGAATAATCAGCCATGTCGTCCAAACGAAGATCTCACTGTTGAGTCTTCTGATAATGGTGTCTGTTTCTGCCTAGAAAACTCTGTGCGGAATAGTGCTGCCCCCTCCTGCATACATTCAAGAGGAGCTCCTACTAAGCCTCAAGATGGGCCCGTAGAACTGGAATGCCAGGGCCGGTGTTCCTTGGGAGGGGCCCATTATGCCTCACCTTCGTGATTAATGGCAATGGTGCCTGCCCATCACGTTGCAAGGCTCTTATGAGGCTCTGCTGTCGAGCTGCAGTGCACCGCTGCCCGCATGGCAGGTAGATAATATGCTGCACGAAGGGGAAGGGCACGCCTCCTCACCTCTCCCTCCTGGTCTCCGTTAGGGGAGCGGGTCCCGGGTTGCAGGTCGCGTGCTGACTTACGCGACTGAAGTAAGACGCTCCCGGTCTCCACTGCTACCACTCACGCCCTCTGTCCTTCTCTACACTCGAGGTCGCGGCTCAGCGTACCTCCTTAGGCCTCACCTGGTCAGTTCTCGGCAGCAGCAGTTACGCCCGTTGTGCATTGCTGGTCCTCGCAGCTTTCGAACCCGATGCCTCCCTAAGGGTCCATAGAGCAGGGGGGGAGGCTTGTAGTGGAGAATGGCGCCCCGTCCAATGGCCCTGACCCAGCTCGGCATACAGAGCTCCTCAGTGAGGCGGCCATTCAATCCGGTGGCCAGACCACGCCCCTCAGGACCTGCATTTCTGATTTCTTATTAACATTGTCCCTCTCAAATTCCTCAGTTTATGTATATTCTTTAACATAAAAGCCTCATTATGAGTGGCCTCTTAATTCCGATGGGGATGGTAAGAGCAGTTATTTGTCCAATCAGAATTATGCGATCCAAGGGAACACCACAAGTCTCATAATTTTCACCCAGAGATTTTGTTGAATCATTCTTCATTTCTTAGCTCATTATCAGGGTCCAAGTCATAGTGGGCCAAAGTTTCCCCACCATCAGAGTTACCAGTGACTCCAGTAACACTAATTCTGGGGTAAGAGAAAATCTGGCCTTTTTATCAGACCACTCATATTGAGTCATTGAGTCAGTCAGACTCTACCACCTGAATTCACAAAACCACTCTCAGCACTTCCAAAAAGGCTCAGCCTATCTGTTTGTTTTAAATTCTAAACTCATTTCAACGGATAAATCTATCTGACTTTCATTTATGTTTCTGTTTCCCTATGCAATTCGATGCCTTGGTAAACGATATGCAGGACTGGAACTCTTTTCTTAATGTCGTGATATTTCATACCTATTAGCCAAAGTTTGTTGACGTCTTAAAAATGGGTCTTTTGTCATTGTCGATTAAGCTTTCACCCTTCTTTATTTTTCTACTGCTGTTAGCTCCTTTAAAGAGAAATTATGATTACACTTTTTTTGTTGGGTAAAATGTTGTCAAGAGCAATACTGCTTACTGGGCTAAAGGTCTGCATTTACTTTTTAGGTGAAGGGTTCCTGAATGAAGATGAGTGGCTTGAATGGGTTTCCTTAAATTATCTATTATCCTAATGAGACCAGTGGAATGTGTCAAAGCTCACTCGCTCTTCAATACTCAGCAAAGAAGTCATGGCCAGAATTAAGGGTGATTTTGTCTTTTTTTTATGTCTATTTTAATGCACAATGTTAAGGTGACAGTTGTAAGATCTTGAACGTATGGGCACTAGAACTCGCGTGGTTCTGGGTGGACTCGGAAGAGGAAGTACGTAATGGATGGAAGGTGTTAAGGGTTGGTTAACAGAAAGTATGATGTGATACACAGTATGTTAGTATATGCTGAGGAATCAAGTAACTTTTGAATGCAGCTCCCATGTGGTGATATCATATGTATGCTCCAGGGTTGGGGAAGACACTATAACTGGTAACCAGTAGGGGATACGTGCCTAAGAAGACAAGACTGCTCTCCCTGAGACTTTGCAATGATACGGCAAACTGTTTGTGCATGCCTCACGTGCCCGTAATCGATACAGAGTGGCCTGCAACTGACACATGTTGAGTCAAAGCTCAGCTACAGCCCACACACAGCCATGGAAGAAATAGAAGAACCTGCAAAGGAACACATTCAAAACAACCTGCCAAAACTGCTGAGGAGTTGGTTGATAGAAACGCTGAACTGTGTATCTAATACAGAATAATTATTCAGACAAAGCAAAAAATAGCAATCACATCAGGCGTGTATGAAAGATAGGTAATTTGCTTGCAGTCAAGGGTGATTGAAGCACCCTGTGAGCCACACTCTTCCAGCGACCTCTGATTGGAAGAGTTGTTGGTGCCACTCTGTGTGGAGAAAGCGGTCTGAACAGCACGTGTTCTCAATTGTGGCAAAAGGGAGCGTAAAATATAATACATCTGTGTTCCTGAAGCCATCACCGCCCTTTGATGGTAGAAGTGCTAGGTGGGCTGCATGGATTGAAACATGCACTTCATAGATGCACTAGAGGAAGATGATGACAAGAAGATCATCAAATATTTAAAAATCCTTAAAGGTGATAGAGTGAAAGAAATGCTAAAGAAAATCTCAAAGACTCTTGCAAAAAATCGTATCAAAAGGTAAAAGAAGCACTAGAGGCCAAGTTCGATCAAATGCCGAATATCATCTATGAAAGGCATATCTTCAACCAAACACAACAACAGGCTGGTGAACCAGTGAATCGGTTTGTTGAAAAACTCAGTGCACTCATTAAACATTGCAAGTTCTGCGACTTCACTGATGAAGAAGACATGCACCTCTGAATCATTGATGGCTGCCCTTCAGACTCATTTAGGAGGCACATGCTAAGAGAAACACACAGTCTAGAGAAAATGCTGATGGCTGCAAGAGCAGAAGAACAAGTAGATCGACAAGCTGCTTACATGGAAGCAGGAATGGCACGCCATGGATTGGCATCGACTGTGATAAACAAGACACACGCAGGTTGACGTCTTCAAAGAAAACAAATCTATTCTTCTGTTGTGGATTTTCATTTACCCATGAAGGTAAATGTTCCACCATGGGACAGGTTTGCAAAGGTTGTGGAAGAGAGAACCACTTCCTAACTGTGTGCCTGGCCAAAGAAAACTCAATTATGTCCCAACAAAAGAGAAAATGGCCGCAAGAACATTTCAGAAGTGTTCACGCCACAGTTATATAACCAAAAAGCAACATCAGCTGTGAAAAATGGAAGAGAAGACCACTTCATAACTGTGTGCTGGGCCATAGAAAACTTGAATATGTCACAACGGCAAGAGAAAATGGCTGCAAGAACATTCCAGAAGCATTCACGCCATGCCCAAAAAAACAAAAAGCAACATCAGCTATGACAAATCAAAACTAGACCAAATCAATCATCATGGAGCTTATTGTACAAAGGTTCTCCAATATCGCTATCGAGCATCAATGAAGAAGATGAATGTGCACTGACAATATCCACCAAAAGACAGCATACACATATGGGGTTAGCTACCTGTAAAGAGGATCATAATTTAAAGAGGGCTCACCAAACGGAGTGGCAAATGTAATTTGGACACTGTCGCAAAATCAGGTTGAAGGTGAGCGATCATCCAATAACCTCATCATAGACAGTGGGGCATTGATTAACATCATTGCAAGAGAAAAGTTTAATAGCCTATCCCCTGTCCCTCGCCTCACTCCATCAGGCATGAAGTTACATACCTGAGCTGTTTCTAAGCCATTGCATAGTCATTGGTCATTGTTAGTGAGAATGCAATACAAAAAGACATTGGTGCGAGCCACCAGTCACCTGTGACTTTGTTGAGAGCTTCTCTACTCAACTTTGCCACTGCTGCTGAAGGGCTAGGGGCAATCCTGGCTCAACACAATGGCCATCTAGATGCTCCGAGACACATTGTAGCCTATGCCAGTCGTAGCCTGTCTGACACAGAATGTGCTTACTCTCAGCCAGAAAAAGAGAGCCTGACTGTGGTTTGGGCCTGTGAACACTTGTATTCCTCTACAGAAAACGATTCACAATCATCATAGACCACCAGGCGTTGCTTACACTTTTTGAGAACCTGAATGCTAAGATGCGGACGGGGTTAAGGTTACAATAATATGACTATGAAATTGTGCATAAAGCGGGGAAGGATCAAAACTCAGCAGATTATTTTTCACAAGTGCCACTGCTTCATCACAGTTCAACATTCAAGACAGCTGAAGCATATCTCAACTTTTTTGTTAACTCCAGCAGCTCTGTCTGTGGAACAAATTATTGTTGCAACCAATGCAGACAAAGACATAAACATAATCAAAGAAATGATTACCCTGCAACCAGTAACAATGTCTGATCTTCCTGCCCATGCCTGGGAGAGAGTTGCAGTTGACTTTTCTGGCCCTTTAGGAAATGGACACCATCACATGGTAGTCACTGGCGAATATTCATGTTTTCCTTTAGGGGAAGACCTATCCTTGATAACCCATGACAAAGTCATAGAATGGCATTGATGACATTTTTGCAATGTGGGCCATCCCCAAAATTCTTAAATCTGATACTGGTCCACCCTTTAACAGCAAATAGTTCAAGGGATTCCTCGTCCGACAAACAACAAAATAGTATGCCTCTCTGGCTCCAAGTCAATCGTGCAGTCAAACAACTCATCGGCACCCTCAAGAGGGTCATTCAGCGAGCGTTCAATGAAGGAAACTGACTTGAACCAAGCCATGTGTCAGGCCCATGGGCCTTTCGATCAACTCCTCACTCCACAACTGGTGTGAATCCAGCCACCTTGCTATTTGGGAGAGCCATCATAACAAAACTACCCCAATGGACCCCCAATATATCAGTGAATATTGACAAGGTTCAAGACACTGATGCAGCTGAGAAAATAAAAATGAAAACATGCTGATCAGCATTGCTATGCCCAAGAGAAGTTTTTGACAAAGGAGATGTGGTATTGGATAAGCAGAATTGGGCACTGCTTTTGTTGCTGGGCCTTTACAGATTGTGGCGTGCAAAGGACATATGGTAACAGCACATCGTCATTGACAGTCCATCCCTTGGGACACATCACATTTCAGACATCTACCAAGATGCTCGTCAAGTCATGAAACTGTATAGGAAATGACTCCATCAGCAGGTCCGGTACAAGGGCCTGAGCCTATGGCACCATTGCCCGATCAGTGTGAACCTCAATCGTCTCTAATCACGCAAGCTGGCAGATGAGTAAGAGCACCTCGCCGATTAATTGAAGAACTGTGATTTTGGTGATATCTGCCACTTTTTATTTAACAAAGGGGAGATGTAGAATCTTGAAGGTATGCACAGTAGAACCCTTGTGGTTCTGGGCAGACTTGGAACAGGAAGTACATAATGGGTGGGAGGCGTTGAGGTGTGGTTAATAGAAAGTATTATGTAATGCACAGTACATAAGTGTATGCTGACGAATAAAGTAATGTTTTAATGCAGCTCATGTGTGGTGTATTTCATATGTATGCTTCAGGGCTGGGGAAGATGCTACAACAGTCTGGCCAGCGCCAAGGATTCGCACTAAGATTTCCTGGGAGAAGCCAAACATTTCTGTGTTAATGATGATGCATATGGCTATAGAGTCTATGTGAAGAGGATATCAAAATGTTGAAATTGGCAAATAAAAGGGTTACAAAGGAGAGCATATTATTGTGGCATACGAAAAGTGCTGATTAATGGAGTTTAGTGATAGAGAAAGTACGTTCCGAAAATTTGATACATATATGTGTGATCACTTCCAATATCTATCTGCAGTCCACCTCCTCATGGGTTCTGTTGTCTAAGGATTGTGGTTAGGTGGGAACAGATAATATAGAATTGGGGAAGAGAAGTCATTTAATTCTGTTCCATTAAGGCATGAAAATATGGACAAATGGTTTTGGAGATGACTGGTCAATTCTATGTGATGCTTTGAGACTGATGCTGTGTTAAGGAGTATTCATCTATAGATGTTTTATGATATTACTCTGTAAGCCTTTTGGGGGGCTGGGATTGAAGATGGACATGGGACAGGCAAGGGAATTAGGGGTGTTAGAAGACACTGGGGAAGGCTGGTAATCCCCGATGGTTGTGATAACCTGCTACCCCCAGGGAATTATGAGGTCCACAGAATTACCACAGACGTCTTCTTTTAACTCCAACAACAGACACAATCTCTGTGGTTAACTGCGGGGAAGACAGAGCAATTACCAAGGAAATTCGAAATTATCAATTGCCCTGTATTTCCTAATTCCTTGGGGAATTTTCAGAGTCCATCCAGGGGTCCTCATTAATTCACACCTCGGGAGTTAAGTGGACCCCCGATATCATGAACTCCGGTGGTGCAGAATAACATTCCTGCATTCGGGAACCTCATAATGAGAAGTTGGTGGGAAGTGCTGTTGTAATGGATGTGAATGTTGGTTGATGAGGAGCACACAACGGCCTTAAGTCTAGAAATTAGTAAAGATTTGAGTCTTATACGTTGTTAAGAAATATGGCTTCACAAACCCCATTTCTGGGATGCTTAAAATAAGGCCTCTAGGAGAAACGTTGTGCTATCAGGGTCAGATGCAGGTTGAAGAAGGTAGGGCAGGGCAGGCTCCTTGAAGTCTCAGACACATCCAGGGTTGGCGATGACGTTTGGGGGCAATCACTGCATGGACATTGCCCTCATCTTATTTCTAGCATTTTTAAAGCTGGTGTTCTTAACCGCTTAGTGGCCGACACCAGGAAGGGCATTAATAAATCCTCGGGTGCGTCGCACCCAAGGATTTATTTCTTTTTTTTTTCTTCCCTGGGGAGACACGGAAGCTACCGTGTCTCCCCCCGCCCCCCACCCGCCCCTTTGTGACGTCAGCGCGCCGCGAGGCGCGCTGACGTTGCAAAGGTGTTTTCCCCATCAAAGCAGGAAGCAGCCTTGCAGCCGCTTCCTGCTTTGATGGGGAAAACGGCCTTTTACACGTTCGGGAAGGCCTCGTGAGAAAGGGAGAGTCTCCCCTTTCTTACGAGGCCTTCCTGAAAGTGTTTCCTGGCCCCCGATCGCAGCACAGCTGCGATCAGGGCCAGGAAACACTTTCAGGAAGGCCTCGTAAGAAAGGGGAGACACTCCCCTTTCTTACGAGGCCTTCCTGAAAGTGTTTCCTGGCCCCCCGTCGCAGCTGTGCTGCGATCGGGGGCCAGGAAACACTTTCAGGTTTCCTGGCTCCCCCGATCGCAGCACAGCTGCGATCGGGGGGGACAGGAAACACTTTGAAAAGGCCTTGTAAGAAAGGGGAGACTCTCCCCTTTCTTACGAGGCCTTCTGAAACTGTTTCTGGCCCCCGATCGCAGCACAGCTGCGATCGGGGGCCAGGAAACCCCACTAGACACCAGGGATTTCACTTTTGGGGGGCGGCCCCCCCGGAAAACGGGCCGCCCCCCCCCCCCCCGGCATAATTTTTTTTTTTTTTAAAAGGTAGGAGCCCCCCAGGGGATTTTTTTTTTGTTTAAAAAAAAAAAATGAAATGACAGGGGGTCGCCCGTGGGCAGGGTGACCCCCTGTGGGGACAATTTTTTTTTAGATGTTGTAGGGTTTCCCTGGGGGCCATTTTGGCCCCCAAGGAAACCATTCAACTACTAAAAAAAAATATATGTATATATCTATGTATATATCTATGTAGATAGATATATCTAGGTACATGGATATATCTATAGATATATCTATGTAGATATATATATGTATATATATATATATATTTATATATATATATATATATATATATATATATATATATATATATATATATATATAGAGGTAGATCTGTATCAAAGAGATTTATAAAGCGCGCTACTCACCTGTGAGGGTCTCAAGGCGCTGGGGTGGGGAGGACGGGGGGAGGGAAAGGGGCTGGGAGGTTCACTGTTCAAAAAGCCAGGTTTTGAGGCCCTTCCTGAAAAGAAGTAGGTTTTGGGTCTTGCGAAGGTGGGTTGTGAGTGCGTTCCAGGTTTTGGGTGCAATGTAGGAGAAGGATCTGCCCCCGGTGGTGGTGTGTTTGATGCGGGGGACAGAGGCGAGAGAGAGGTCAGCTGAGCGGACGTTTCGTGTGAGGGTGTGGAATGTGACTCTCGTTGAGGTAGGCAGGGCCTGTGTTGTGGAGTGATTTGTGTGCGAGGATGAGGATCTTGAAGGTGATCCTTTTGTCAATGGGGAGCCAGTGGAGGGATTTGAGGTGTGGAGAGATGTGTTGGTGTCGGCGGAGGTCGAGGATGAGTCGTGCTGCTGAGTTCTGGATGCGTGTAGTTTGCGCTTGAGTTTTAGAGTGGTGCCGGCGTAGAGGGCGTTTCCGTAATCAAGCCTGCTGCTGATGAGTGCGTGAGTGACAGTTTTTCTGGTCTCTGTGGGGATCCATTTGAATGTTTTTCAGTATACGGAGTTTGTTGAAGCATGAGGAGGTAAGAGCGTTGATTTGTTGGGTCATCGAGAGGGAGGAGTCTAGGATGATGCTTAGGTTGCGTGCGTGGTTGGCGGGGGTGGGTGCAGGGCCTAGCGTGGTGGGCCACCATGGGGGGTCCCAGGTGTTTTTGTGTGGGCCAGAGGATTATTTCGGTTTTGCTTGAGTTGAGTTTCAGGTGGTTGGCTGTCATATATATATCACTTTTGTCAATATGTGTGTGGTTTCCCTGGGGGGAGAAGGGTCCGACTTGTCTAGTGGCAGTTTTAGTGCCATAAAGAAGCGCAGAAGGTTTATATGCCTACTGCAAAGAGCACATCTGTATTTTATGTAAATAGCTGAGTACATTAGTAAAGTCTATGGAGAGATGAAGGGCACTTTTGCTGGGTGGTAATGAGGGAATCCGAGGAGGAGGGAGTGGGAGCACCAATAATGATTGTTGGACTGGGCGCAGGAGGTGCTAAAGACTGTGACGAATGGTATGTGACAAGGTGTTTTTTGAGTGTCTTGAAAGTACGTGCTGATTGAGGGAAGAAGCGCAGGTAAGGTGGCCTCTACTGTTGCACGTATCTCACACACACCATCGATTTTGTGACTGTCTACGTAGGCTAGTGTTTTAGAGCAACAGTTTAGCCAATAGCAGAGATGGCATCTTGATGGATGACTGCTGCCTGCACTCGGGTTATAGAGGACCGCTCTGACATAGGATCAGAGACTGAGACATCAGATACTGAGACAGCATCTGAGGGATAGGACAATGGCGCAGACTCTGGGAGTGATTTTTCAGTCAGAGGAGTCCCATTCGAAAACTCCTCTTCCAGTACATTATGAGGGAGGTGATGAGGACAGTCCTGCTGTCCCTTCGCAAGCTGTTCGTGCAACTGGGTAATAGTGGGTTAGGCCAACCCAGAGAGCAGGTGAATGCGGCGGCAAGCAGAGAGAGATTGCTCTCTTGGGAGCTCACCAATTTAGTTCAGCCCCAAATTCCACCACCCAAATCATATTGTGGAGACATCAAAATTGTCTATGGCAAAACAAACTGGTTTTGTAAGGCAGGCACCTGTGTTTTTGGTCCTGGATTCGGCGGCCATATAGAGAAACACACTAAACCCAAACATTTCTGGAAACTAGACATTCGGGGGAGTCCACAGAGGTGTGACTTGTGTGGATTCCCCAAAGATTTCTCACCCAGAATACCCTGCAAAGCTGAAATGTTGAAAAAAAACTCTATTTTTCTCGCATTTCTGTCACACAAACTACAGGAATATGCTGGGATCCACAACATTCCTACCACCCAGTGACTCCTCACCTGTCCAGATAAAAACACTACCCCACTTGAGTGCCTACACCTAGTGCCTGTGTCAGGAATGGATCACCCCAGGGTCAACAGCTGCCTCACGTAAGGACCAACATTGACCGTTGTGTGATCTATTCCTGTCGCAGGCACCAGGCCTAACCACACAAGTGAGGTACCATATTTATCGGGAGACTTGGGGGAACGCTGGGTGGAAGGAAATTTGTGGCTCCTCTCAGATTCCAGAACTTTCTGTCACCGAAATGTGAGGAAAACGTGTTATTTTAGCCACATTTTGAGGTTTGCAAAGGATTCTGGGTAACAGAACCTGGTCCGAGCCCCACAAGTCACCTCATCTTGGATTCCCCTGGGTTTCTAGTTTTCAAAAATGTGCTGGTTTGCTAGGTTTCCCCAGGTGCCGGCTGAGCTAGAGGCCAAAATCCACAGGTAAGCACTGTATTCTATGAAAAAATGTGATGTGTCCACGTTCTGTTTTGGGGCATTTCCTGTCGCGGGCGCTAGGCCTACCCACACAAGTGAGGTATCATTTTTATCGGGAGACTTAGGGGAACGCCGGGTGGAAGGAAATTTGTGGCTCCTCTCAGATTCCAGAACTTTCTGTCACCGAAATGTGAGGAAAACTTGTTTTTTTAGCCACTTTTTGAGGTTTGTAAAGGATTCTGGGTAATAGAACCTGGTCCGAGCCCCGCAAGTCACCCCTCCTTGGATTCCCCTAGGTCTCTAGTTTTCAGAAATGCACAGGTTTGGTAGGTTTCCCTAGGTGCCGGCTGAGCTAGAGGCCAAAATCTACAGGTAGGCACTTCTCAAAAAACACCTCTGTTTTCTTCCAAAAATTTGGATGTGTCCACGTTGCGCTTTGGGGCGTTTCCTGTCGCAGGCGCTAGGCCTACCCACACAAGTGAGGTATCATTTCTATCGGGAGACTTGGGGGAACGCCGGGTGGAAGGAAATTTGTGGCTCCTCTCAGATTCCAGAACTTTCTGTCACCGAAATGTGAGGAAAACTTGTTTTTTTAGCCACTTTTTGAGGTTTGCAAAGGATTCTGGGTAACAGAACCTGGTCCGAGCCCCGCAAGTCACCCCTCCTTGGATTCCCCTAGGTCTCTAGTTTTCAGAAATGCACAGGTTTGGTAGGTTTCCCTAGGTGCCGGCTGAGCTAGAGGCCAAAATCTACAGGTAGGCACTTCTCAAAAAACACCTCTGTTTTCTTCCAAAAATTTGGATGTGTCCACGTTGCGCTTTGGGGCGTTTCCTGTCGCAGGCGATAGGCCTACCCACACAAGTGAGGTATCATTTTTATCGGTAGACTTGGGGGAACGCCGGGTGGAAGGAAATTTGTGGCTCCTCCCAGATTCCAGAACTTTCTGTCACCGAAATGTGAGGAAAACTTGTTTTTTTAGCCACTTTTTGAGGTTTGCAAAGGATTCTGGGTAACAGAACCTGGTCTGAGCCCCGCAAGTCACCCCTCCTTGGATTCCCCTAGGTCTCTAGTTTTCAGAAATGCACAGGTTTGGTAGGTTTCCCTAGGTGCCGGCTGAGCTATAGGCCAAAATCTACAGGTAGGCACTTCTCAAAAAACACCTCTGTTTTCTTCCAAAAATTTGGATGTGTCCACGTTGCGCTTTGGGGCGTTTCCTGTCGCAGGCGCTAGGCCTACCCACACAAGTGAGGTATCATTTTTATCGGGAGACTTGGGGGAACGCCGGGTGGAAGGAAATTTGTGGCTCCTCTCAGATTCCAGAACTTTCTGTCACTGAAATGTGAGGAAAACTTGTTTTTTTAGCCACTTTTTGAGGTTTGCAAAGGATTCTGGGTAACAGAACCTGGTCCGAGCCCCGCAAGTCACCCCTCCTTGGATTCCCCTAGGTCTCTAGTTTTCAGAAATGCACAGGTTTGGTAGGTTTCCCTAGGTGCCGGCTGAGCTAGAGGCCAAAATCTACAGGTAGGCACTTCTCAAAAAACACCTCTGTTTTCTTCCAAAAATTTGGATGTGTCCACGTTGCGCTTTGGGGCGTTTCCTGTCGCAGGCGCTAGGCCTACCCACACAAGTGAGGTATCATTTTTATCGGGAGACTTGGGGGAACGCCGGGTGGAAGGAAATTTGTGGCTCCTCTCAGATTCCAGAACTTTCTGTCACCGAAATGTGAGGAAAACTTGTTTTTTTAGCCACTTTTTGAGGTTTGCAAAGGATTCTGGGTAACAGAACCTGGTCCGAGCCCCGCAAGTCACCCCTCCTTGGATTCCCCTAGGTCTCTAGTTTTCAGAAATGCACAGGTTTGGTAGGTTTCCCTAGGTGCCGGCTGAGCTAGAGGCCAAAATCTACAGGTAGGCACTTCTCAAAAAACACCTCTGTTTTCTTCCAAAAATTTGGATGTGTCCACGTTGCGCTTTGGGGAGTTTCCTGTCGCAGGCGCTAGGCCTACCCACACAAGTGAGGTATCATTTTTATCGGGAGACTTGGGGGAACGCCGGGTGGAAGGAAATTTGTGGCTCCTCTCAGATTCCAGAACTTTCTGTCACCGAAATGTGAGGGAAACTTGTCTTTTTAGCCACTTTTTGAGGTTTGCAAAGGATTCTGGGTAACAGAACCTGGTCCGAGCCCCGCATATCACCCCTCCTTGGATTCCCCTAGGTCTCTAGTTTTCAGAAATGCACAGGTTTGGTAGGTTTCCCTATGTGCCGGCTGAGCTAGAGGCCAAAATCTACAGGTAGGCACTTTGGAAAAAACAGGTGTGTTTTCTATAAAAAAAATAGGATGTGTCCGTGTTGTGTTTTGGGGCATTTCCTGTCGCGGGCACTAGGCCTACCCACACAAGTGAGGTATCATTTTTATCGGGAGACTTGGGGGAACATAGAATAGCAAAGCAAATGTTATTGCCCCTTATCTTTCTCTACATTTTTTCCTTCCAAATATAAGAGAGTGTGTAAAAAAGACGTCTATTTGAGAAATGCCCTGCAATTCACATGCTAGTATGGGCACCTCGGAATTCAGCGATGTGCAAATAACCACTGCTCCTCAAAACCTTATCTTGATCACATTTTGGAAATGCAAAGGTTTTCTTGATACCTCATTTTCACTCTTCATATTTCAGCAAATGAATTGCTGCATACCCAGTATAGAATGAAAACCAACTGCAGGGTGCAGCTCA
Organism: Pleurodeles waltl; assembly: GCF_031143425.1. NCBI lineage: Eukaryota > Metazoa > Chordata > Amphibia > Caudata > Salamandridae > Pleurodeles > Pleurodeles waltl. The sequence continues at coordinate 828,160,473 of NC_090442.1, read as the reverse complement.
TTTATTGGCTCTGGGTACCTAGGGTTCTTGATGAACCTACAAGCCCTTTATATCCCCGCGACCAGAAGAGTCCAGCAGACAAAACGGTATATAGCTTTCAGAAATCTGACATCGCAGGAAAAAGTTACAGAGTAAAACATAAAGAAAAATGGCTGTTGTTTTCAGCTCAATTTCAATATTTTTTTATTTCAGCTGTTATTTTCTGTAAGAAAACCTTGTAGGATCTACACAAATGACCCCTTGCTGAATTCAGAATTTTGTCTAGTTTTCAGAAATGTTTAGCATTCCGGGATCCAGCATTGGTTTCACACCCATTCCTGTCACTAACTGGAAGGAGGCTGAAAGCACCAAACATAGTAAAAATGGGGTATGTCCCAGTAAAATGCCAAATTTGTGTTGAAAAATTTGGTTTTCTGATTCAAGTCTGCCCGTTCCTGAAAGGTGGGAAGATAGTGATTTCAGCACCAGAAACCCTTTGTTGATGGCATTTTCAGGGAAAAAACCACAAGCCTTCTTTGACAGCCCTTTTTTCCCATTTTTTTGGAAAAAACAAAATTTTCACTGTATTTTGGCTATTTTCTTGGTCTCCTCCAGGGGAAACCACAAACTCTGGGTACCATTAGAATCCCTAGGATGTTGGAAAAAAAGGACGCAAATTTGGCGTGGTTAGCTTATGTGGACAAAAAGTTATGAAGCCCTAAGCGCGAACTACCCCAAATAGCCAAAAAAGGGCTCAGCACTGGGGGGGAAAAGGCCCAGCAGCTAAGGGGTTAAGAGCACGGACATTGAAAGCTATGACGGATTACCCAGGAATAGTAAAAGGGACCTTACAGCACTACATAAACCTGGCAGTGAAGGCAGCACAAGAAATGAGGTATGGGGGCTGTCCTCATTTCCCTTTCAACTGACATGGCAATATGGAGCATGGCACCTCCATGAACCTATTTGTGATACATGTGGTTGTAACCTTGCCTCGTTACTATATTTAATCGGCCACAAATATTCTTCGTTGCTGTGTCAAAACTGAAAATATACTCGTGTATAATATGTGATCCAATGAGCCCCTGTGCCCTGTTTCATGGCTATGAGTAGTACAAAATGGAATAGGGCCTCAGTGATACCTTAGGAATGTGGCACCACTGTGGACAGAGCTCCTGGTGAAAAATAGCATTGTGGCTTGTGGCTTGTCACGTGTATTTTTCCCATTCTAGCGCACACCGAGCACGGAGGTGCTCATTTTTTCATTCTCCAGTTCTTAACATTAGGAATAATCACATCTCATAGAGCTATCATTCTGTTCTGTCACATAAATTACACCAGAGCCCGCGGTGGCTTGAAATAGCCACCTAATATTCGTGCGTGTGAATCTGTATTGTGCGGGGTCTCAGGGGGCCATTTTGATCTCATAGCAGAGTGTGAAACGCTTTAGTGAGGGCGGAGCTCACTAATGATGCATGCTTTACGGTAGCTTGAAAATCTACTGACGGTGCTGCTGTTGCCACAAAGTGGGTGTTACTATGTAAACATCTGCTTATATGTGTCGGCTGATTTTCATTTGATTCATGCATAGAAAACGTTCTTTTTTTAATCTGGCAAACAGGTGTCTGCATGATCCGGTAAGAAATGCTTAATTTCCACTGCACTGAAAATAGCATCAATCATCAAATCGCGAATGCTAGCAAAAACAAGAAACTGCAGCTATTCAATGTATTACCTAAATTGCAGCCGAGTTTTGTGATAGTGTAATAAAAGCATGGGAAGTGCATGCAGGGTTTGATGAATAAAAATGACTGGCGGCTCATTGCTTGAAGAATTTCCAATTGCCTTTAGATTACAGAAAGTCAGAGGCCAAAGCACGCTGCCTGCCTCTGAAACAATATGATTGACACTTGATAGATGTGAGCACCTTACGTAGACGCGTTCGACCAGCAGATAGAACCTGCTACATAATATTATACAAATGCGCTTTATGTCTCCTAAACTTCAATTCAAAGCCAGTGCATCTTATCTGACAGCTCCTTCACCGTGCAAGTAATATACAAGAATGTGGTCATATATGAAGAGGGTTGTGTAATATTTCCTGGAATTTGTCTTTAAACGGAATCAGGCTCTATCAAGAAACTTGGTTGCAGGCACTGCGAAGCTCGCACTTAATGCATATTCTCTTTTGAACAGAAAAATTAAAGAAGTGCCTGGCCTTATAAGTGGCTGCTGTCACTGCTGTCACTATGGGAGCGTAATGCAGTACTTGGAGGATTTCCATGAATAGTATACTTAGCATATGTTTGAGAAAATGAGTGGCCTCTGGGATGCCCGGCATTTGAAAACTTGACTTCCAGAATGCAGGCTTTAATTGGCTTTACACAGTATGGTTTCTACATTAAGATTGCTTTAATATCAAAGAATGTCCCTTTCCTTTCCTGGTATGCAATTCCTGCTATAAAGCCGTTGGAAAAAAAGCCTCTTTCTTCATCTAAGGGTTTGAGTTCTGCGAAGGTTTTGTGAATTAAATACTCAGAGATTGTTTTATGCCTGATCAGCAAGTGATTATTCAGACAATAAAACTGGATGCCTCATTTTCACGCATAATAAAATAATTGAGACCTTATTAGGCAAGTCCCTTCAGACTGAAGTTAATATTTGCGATCAATTTTCTATGCAAATTGAGTCTGAGTGGGGCACTGCAGAATGTTAGCAGAATTTTCAGATTAGGTTGTTTTATTTGATGGAAAATGATTTAATTAGACACTGAACAAAAGAAAGTGGTAGCGCAAAAACACACACACACACACCAGAGCAATCATTTAAAGTGAAAATTAAAACAACAGAAATGTACAAGGGGATTAAATGGTCCCATTCTGTTCGCTGCTTCGAGGTGATTCAATAAATACTCGCAGAACTACGCAAATGTAAAAAAGCTCATGGTTTATCAAACACAATAGACTCGTTTTTAATGTCCTCACATCTGAAAACATAATTTGTACATGTCGGTTTTAGCCATACCTATTGGCTTTAACAAACTAGGCATGTCAGGCGAACTTCTCAAAACTGGCATGTGTCAGGAGTAGAAGGTGGTCCTCTTTGGAGGAAAGTTCAAGGCCGAAGTGCTTCAGCGTGGACCTTTAATGATGTAACCTCCTGCTACCTGGGTGTGTAATCCAGAGAAAAGATGATAAGTGGCATTTTTGCTACACTTCAAGCACCCCAAGAACCTGTAGCAAAAAGAGCTTTCACATGTTATATTTATTTAACGACTACCATTAAATGTTTAAACTTTTTCTGCCATGTTGGTAGAAAGCAGTATACAAATAAATGCAAATACAAAACAGGTGTGAACAATGTGAATATTTAACGAGCTAGAAATTGATTCTCAAAATTAGTCTAAACGGTGTTTTACTTGCATTTTGCCTCTTAATCTGCGCCTACCATGCAAATAACATAGAAAAGCTATTCTCAATAAATGCATTAATGCACAAACAATAAATAAATAAATAAACAAATAAGTAAAAGGATGAAAAATACCATATTACAAAAAATCCACGTGTTTGCAGATAATGGTTGTATATCAGAATATCGGGATGTGGCCGAGGGTTCTGCATTTTATTTTTGATTGTTAGCCAAGGTGAAGAGTGCTGAGAGGCTCTAAGAGGTTACAGAGGTTGGTAATGAGACTCTCGGCTTCTCTTCATGAAGTGTCTATAATTAGGGCAGGGTGGCTATTGCAGGCTCGGGGGCACAGGGGGTCGGGGTGGCAACCTATCCTTGCATGGTAGTAGGTCAGGACTCTACTATATGTGGGTGATAGGACCGATTTACAGACGCTTGCCCATCTCTTATGATGTTTTCAACATGTTATCTTTTGGTTTTAATGGTGGGTTTCACATGGCTTTTTGGTACCATTATGTGAAGAAAACATCTAGGCTTGAAGACAAACATTTAAAACAATAGCTCACACACAAACATCACTTGCTGCACAAAGGTGCAGTAACATAAGGATGAGCTGGGGCATAGGAAGACGCAGAGGCTGCGTGTGATAAACCGAAAGAGACAGTACAAAGACTGGCAGCTTAGACAGTGACTGAAGGGGAGTGTGACACAGCAGTGACACTGAGACAGAGGGACAAAGCTGTGGAGTCTGGTGACACTGAGTCAGAGGGAAGAGGGGTCCTTACCTTACTGTTGTTGCAGCTGCTCCAGGATCTGTGCAGTCACGTCTGACTTGTCTGAAACTTAGAATAAATGCAACACCCTGTGCAAAAAATATGAAAACTGATATGTTCTGTCACTTTGCTTGCAAAGTGTTCTAATATTCTTGCAAGAGAAGAGCTCCTGATTCAGCGCTTAAGAAATGGTACAATTTCTTGAGCGCTACATGAAGGTCTAGCATGGCCAAGAGTCTTATACTGCTTCGACGGCACACTGGTGAAGACAATCGGGGGAGGCGGCATAAAAAAGAGGCAATAATGCCTTGCGAACATGTGAAGATGACAAAACATGTTCATAGGCACTAAGCTCAAACAAGAAATACAAGCTACATAATCAAGAAAGACCTACTTGAAGTGAGATAAGTAAATATGTATATGCATTAGGACTTATCCTGTGTTAGTTTAAAATACAATTGCATGATTTTTTATGATGTAGCTTTTATTGCACACAAAAAATATTTTCTTGAATTGTAAGACATGGCAAATATAGCACATGCACATATTTATTTGCAGCCGCTTCAAATAAGCATTTTATTACCTTGCACAATGTGCTGAATTGAGTGGACAGATCCTTATTTTTAAAATGACTTCTTCGTTGTGGAGATTGCCCTAGACAGATGCTGAAAACAATGCATGTGGTGCATTCAACTGGAATCCATTCACTAGAAGTGCAACAATGCATCTAATAGCTAATAACCTGTAGTATTGAGTAAAGGGGACTGACCAAAGCCATGCTGCAGGCGATGATTTAAAGCCCATGCTCTTGGATGTGAAAAAACCCTCTAGGTTGGTTTCCCTTCAAGCAATGAATAAGTGCATGCACCAAAACTAAACTGTGGTAGCTTAATATAACTCCCACATAATTATTTCCTCGCATGCTCCCATTACCATTACCATAACGCAGAGCAGCCAATTACAAGACAAAGAATTTTGTTTCAAGCTGCAAAACATTGTATGATTTGGGGTATCACTATTTCATGATTGCACCAAATATGAACATATGTAAAACATGTTCTAAACCACAGCTTTTATTTTTTGAATTTCACAGAAGTATTTAGGGAATCTAGGATTAAGACAGGTAATTGTCACACCAGTGCCTTCTGCTACCATTAGCAAATGAGGTTCGAGAATTATCCCTTCAAGCATCAATAATGCCTTCAATGAATGGAGGGGGTTCTTGAGTTCTGTGATGGAAACATACGCACACTTGCCCTGCAGCATAGATCGGCGTTATTTTCAGCACTTCAGTTCAACACTTCAAGCCTCCTCATGAGCTCATGCAACTGCATCTCAAACAAAGCCCTGGTTGCATGATGTGCTGAGTGTCAGGAAGTTGCCTGGAATTGAATAGAGAATCTACCTATGAGTGTTTGGCAGGTAGAAACATTTTCCTTCAAACCCACACATTCTTCATTCTAGTACTATGAATCTCATGGGGCCATTATCAGGCACACATTTTCAGTGTTTCCTTTGCACCATATCCTGATTATGGAAACACTAAATGTATTTCTATGTCTAGTTACCAATCCAAGATGAGTGAATATCAGTTCTTGGTTTGAAGGGCAGCCAAATGTGAAGTCAATAAAAAATCAACAGAAATGGGGATTATAGCCTTCCCAACTTTTCTATTTGACTTGTAAGATCTTAATCTATTATACTACATACTAGGTTCTATGATTTGCTTCCTTAGCTACAATGTGCATGTTGGGTTTGAGTGCTTAAGGGTTACCTCTACGATAAGCTTTTTATGATAATTGTTTTTGGCATGTCTTTTTGGACAGGACAGTGAGGTTTCCAACTTTATGGAAATGTTGTCCTCTTTATCTTTACCAGTCATTGTGTGGTCCTCTTTCTTGGCATCCTAAAATTATGTTGGCATATTATAGCAAGATTTCCTTTTTACATGCCCTAACCCACTATATGTGTGTGTATGGCTGCTGGGAATTACTATCTTTTGTGTGATGTATCCTCAGATTTTTACCTTGACTGTTTTCTATCTGTAGAACTCTGTGCACTCTACCCCGTTAATCAGTGGTAAAGTGTAGGAAAGTACCATCTTGCCTGTCAAGTTACCCCCGTTTTTACTGTATGTATGTTTGTTTTTGCCCTTGTGTCACTGGGATCCTACTAGGACCCCAGTGCTCATTGTGTATGCCCTGTATGTGTTCCCTGTGTGGTGCCTAACTGTATCACTGAGGCTCTGCTAACCAGAAACTCAGTGTTTATGCTCTCTCTGCTTTCTAAAATTGTCACTGCAGGCTAGTGACTAATTTTACCAATTCTCATTTGCACACTGGTACACCCATATAATCCCCTTGTATATGGTACTTAGGTACCCAGGGTATTGGGGTTCCAGGAGATCCCTATGGGCTGCAGCATTTCTTTTGCCACCCATAGGGAGCTCAGACAATTCTTACACAGGCCTGCCACTGCAGCCTGAGTGAAATAACGTCCAGATTATTTCACAGCCATTTTTCACTGCACATAAGTAACTTATAAGTCACCTATATGTCTAACCCTCACTTGGTGAAGGTTGGGTGCCAAGTTACTTAGTGTGTGGGCACCCTGGCACTAGCCAAGGTGCCCCCACATCGTTCAGGGCAATTTCCCTGAACTTTGTGAGTGCGGGGACACCATTACACGCGTGCACTGCACATAGGTCACTACCTATGTGTAGCATCACAATGGTAACTCTAAACATGGCCATGTAACATGTCTAAGATCATGGAATTGTCACCCCAATACCATTCTGGTATTTGGGGGACAATTCCATGATCCCCCGGGTCTCTAGCACAGAACCCGGGTACTGCCAAACTGCCTTTCTGGGGTTTCCACTGCAGCTGCTGCTGCTGCCAACCCCTCAGACAGGATTCTGCCTTCCTGGGGTCTGGGCAGCCCTGGCCCATGAAGGCAGAACAAAGGATTTACCTCTCTTGGTAGCCAAACCTCCTTTCTTGGTAGCCAAACCTCTTTTTCTCGATATTTAGGGTCTCTCCTCTGGGGTATTCTTCAGATAACGAATGCAAGAGCTCACCAGAGTTCCTCTGCACTTCTCTCTTCGACTTCTGTCAAGGATCGACCACTGACTGCTCCAGGACGCCTGCAATACCACAACAAAGTAGCAGACCGACTACCAGCAACATTGTAGCGCCTCATCCTGCCGGCTTTCTCAACTGTTTCCTGGTGGTGCATGCTCTGTGGGCTGTCTGCCTTCACCCTGCACTGGAAGCCAAGAAGAAATCTCCTGTGGGTCGACTGAATCTTCCCCCTGCTAACACAGGCACCAAAAGACTGCATCACTGGTCTTCTGGGTCCCCTCTCATCTTGACGAGCGTCATCCCTGAAACACAGGAGCTGGATCCAAGTGACCCCCACAGTCCAGTGATCCTCCAGTCCCAGTTTGGTGGAGGTAAGTCCTTGCCTCCCCACACCAGACAGCAAACCTGTGTACTGCATGATTTGCAGCTGCTCCGGCTTCTGTTCACTTCTCCAAGGATTCCTTTGTGCACAGCCTAGCCTGGGTCCCCAGCACTCCGTCCTGCAGTGCTCAACCCTCTGAGTTGGACTCCGATGTCATGGGACCCTCCTTTTGTGACTCCGGTTTCACATATCTTCTAAGTGCCTTCTCCGGTACTTCTGCGGGTGCTGCCTGCTTCGGCGGGGGCTCTTGAGTTGCTGAGCGCCCCCTCTGTCTCCTCCAAGGGGCGACATCCTGGTCCTTCCTGGTCCCCAGCAGCACCCAAAAACCTCTACCACGACCCTTGCAGCAATCAAGGCTTGTTTGCAGTATTTCTGCGTGGAAACACTTCTGTAACATCCAGCACGCCGTGGGATATCTTCCTTCCGAAGGAGAAGTTCCTAGCCCTTTTTGTTGTTGCAGAATCTTTGGCTTCTTTCACCTGGAGGCCTCCCTTTTGCACCTTCATCCGGGGTTTCCTGGGCTCCTGCCCCCCCTGGACACTATCGCGACTCTTGGACTTGGTCCCCTTGCCTTGCAGGTCCTCACGTCCAGGAATCAGTCTTCAGTGTTTTGCTGGTGCTTGTGGTTCTTGCAGAATCCCCCTATCACAACTATTGTGTCTTTCTGGGGTAGTAGGGTAACTTTACTACTACTTTCCAAGGTCTTGCGTTGGGGTATCTTGGACACCCTGGCTGTTTTCTTACAGTCCCAGCGACCCTCTACAAGCTCCCATAGGTCTGGGGTCCATTCGTGATTCACATTCCACTTTTGGAGTATATGGTATGTGTTGCCCCTAGACCTATGTTTGCCTATTGCATCCTATTGTGATTCTACAATGTTTGCACTACTTTTCTTACTGTTACTTACCTGTTTTGGGTTTGTGTACATATAACTTGTGTATATTACTTACCTCCTAAGTAAGGGTATTCTCTGAGATACTTTTGGCATATTGTCACTAAAATAAAGTACCTTTATTTTTAGTAACTCTGAGTATTGTGTTTTCTTATGATATTGTGCTATACGATATAAGTGGTATAGTGGGAGCTTTGCATGTCTCCTATTTCAGCCTAAGCTGCTTTGCCATAGCTACCTTCTATCGGCCTAAGCTGCTAGAAACACCCCTATTCTACTAATAAGGGATAACTGGACCTGGCACAGGGTGTAAATACCACAAGGTACCCGCTATAAGCCAGGCCAGCCTCCTACATAAAGGCTCTGTGCTTCCTCTTTAACATAATGAAATTGGCATATCCCTAATTGATATATTTCACTTACTTATAGGTCACTAGTATATGGAACACAAAGTGTACCCAGGTCCTGTAAGTTAAATGTCACCTGTGGGCAACAGCACTCATTGTGCTACCCACTAAAGTGACTGCAAATCTGACTGCATGTCGGCCACCTGTAGCCTGACTGTGCACGGTAAAAGTGCACATTTTATCTGTCAAACTAATCCCTTTTGATGGGTCTTAAAACCTCCTTTAATTAGCTACAAGTTACCTCTAAGAAGGTCTTCCTACCAAAAAGGCATTGTACATGACATGTAAAGGTAGGACATGTTAAACAGTTCCTTAAAGTGAAAAGGCCCTTGAAGCTATTTTCACTGTAGCAGGTTTAGCTGCGCCCTAGGAAACTACAGAGATACAATATTAACTTTAATAGTGCTACCTCCACCTAGGATATAGCTACAGAGCTAATTCTTGGACTTTTAAAACTATTTATACAATTCCTTGTGCTTGTTATATCTTTTTGGTAGGAGCCCAGATTTACTTAATTATTTCAATGTACTGAAATAAGAGTTTGAATCCTTAAAACTATTTTTTTGTATTCTTGATAACTTTTACCAAATGTTATAGATTTTAAAAAGTAACAATTATTACCCTCTACCAGCAGCTGTCATTATACATTCATTACAGGAACAGCATATGCATGTTATTTGATGCTTCTGAGAAACTGATATTCCTGGGAATGTGATGCTGCTATGAAACTGTTTACCTTGATTTCTCAGAAGGAAGACCCATTGAGGTGTCATTTATACCTCAAGGCACAGGCTAGAGGAAACAGACCTAGGGCACCAGGAAATTAATCCAGGCGGATTGTATGTGGGCCACTCCAGATTCCCAGAACTGACATCTAGTGGGTGCTGGCATGCAAGAAGGAAAGTGTGATATAATAACCCCAACTGTGTGTGATCTGAATATCGAATCAACAATTTAGATGCGACAGGATATGGAGGACAGAATATCTAAAATAAATATTGCATGGTAAGTCTAGATTTTCTATACCTAGCTCTGCATATATGTACTATTTATTAGTTACATATATCTTGAAGGTACGTAGACGTGAAGTTAGGAATAGTAAATCTATACTTCCCTATCTGCACTTTTCAATATTTTGTTCTTCAATATTCTGTGCTTGATATAAGAATGCCACAATATTGTTGGTGTTGATATGCGATTGTACAATCACTCCCAACATGACTTTAGGGTGCCAAGAAAAGGGGACTACACAATGACCTGTAAAGATGCAGAGGCCACATTTCCAGATAGTTAGGAACTTTGGAGCCAAAGCAGTTCCATTCCTTTCCACAGCTTGCTGAGAATTCTTTGTGACAAAACAAGTCTGCTGTCTCCTGTAACGCTCACCATGTTGTTGGAATGTGATGATGTTAGATTGTTCGCTGTTGGACTTTTTTCCTTTTGCAGGGTCATCTCCAATCTTTTTGCCTCCTTCCTCCTGTTTTTGTTCTGACCTGTTGTTGTTGGCTTTAAGACTCTGGGCACTTTACCACTGGTAACCATTGCTAAAGTGCATATGCTTTCTGTGTAAATTGTATTGTTGATTGGTTTTCCATGATTGGCATAATTGATTTACTAGTAAGGCCCCAGTAAAGTGCACGAGAGGTGCCTAGGGCCTGTAAATTAAATACTACTAGTGGGCCTGCAGCACTGGTTGTGCCACTCACATTAGTAGTCCTGTAATCATGTCTCAGACCTGCCACTGCAGTGCCTGTGTGTGCAGTTTTAAATTGCCAATTCGACTTGGCAAGTGTCCCCACTTGCCAGCCCTAGGCCTTCCCTTTTCTAAAATGTAAGACACCCCTAAGATAGGCCCTAGGTAGCCCCATTGGCAGGGTGCACTGTATGTTTAAGGTAGGACATATACTAACGTGCTTTATATGCCCTGACAGTGAAATACTGCCAAATTCGTTTTTCACTGTTGCAGGGCCGTTCTCTCTCATAGGTTAACATGGGGGATGCCTTTAAATATGATTAAAACATAGATTCCCTTTGGGAGCAGATAGACATCTGGAGTTTGAGGTCTCTGAACTCACAATTTAAAAATACATATTTTAGTAAAGTTGGTTTTGAGATTGTGTGTTTGAAAATGCCACTTTTAGAAAGTAGGCATTTTCTTGCTTAAACCATTCTGTGACTCTGCCTGTTTGTAGATTCCCTGTCTTGGTTAGTTTGACAATTGGGCTGTTTGCACCTCTCTCTAGACAGTGACACAAATGGAGCTGGGGTGTAACCTGCATATCCTGATGAGCTATCTGTGCTAGGAGGGAGGGGAGGAGTGGTTACTCACACCTGAAAGGGCTGTACCTGCCCTCACACAATGCAGTCTCCAACCCCCTGGTGTGTGTCTGGGGCCTGGCCTGGGCAAGGCAGGATTTCACAAACAAGAGAGGCTTTCCTTTGAAGTAAGACTACTTCGAAGGCCAAAATGGGTAGAAGAAGGGCACCCAAAACCACAGACTTTAGATCACTTCTGGAAATCAAGAGGAACCTCTGCCTGGAGAAGAGCTGAACAGCTGAGGAGAAGTGCTGCCCTGCCTGTGACTGTGCTTTGTGGAGCTATCCTGCAGTTACTGCTTTTGCCCCGTGCAAGGGGACAAAGACTGGACTTTGTTGTGCATTCCTGCTTGTGAAGAAATCTCTAAAGGCTTGTCCTAAGCTAGCCTCCTGTTGTTGAAGTCTCAGGGCCATCAAAGACTTCTCCTGCCAGCACCTGGACTCTTTGCTGAGACTCCTGCCCTGCCAAGTGGTGCCCTATCCAGTTCCTGGGGCCTTGGAAGGTGAAGTTGGCAGACCAAGACTGAAAATCCATGCACAGACCGCTGTGCGGGGAAAATATCGATGCACCTTCCGAGATGGTGCTGAAAAATGACGTCCCGCCGGCTTCACAGCAGAAATCAACGCTCCATTGGCATCGCGGCTGGAATTTCAACGCACACAGCTGGAGAAACTACGCATAACACCCGCTGACGGAGGCTGATGACGTCGCAACCCACATTGCGTGGTTTTGCTGATACCGTGCAGCAGGATTTTTTATGCAAACCTTGCTTGGTGCAGAAAAATGATGCAACGCCTGCCCGGACCCAAGTGCTTGCCCCGATCGATGCGTCGCTCTCTTGCGAAGAAGAAAAACAACGCATGCCGACCGGAGGAGAAGAAAGTACGCATGGTCTCACTTGCGGGTGAGAAATCAACGCATCGCTAACCTTTTCTGATGCACACTCGCCCCCTGCGTGTTACTTTGACGCTACCCAGGTACTTTTCAATGCTAACAGTGTTTTTACTATCTACAAAAGGATTTAAGACTCTTGCTTTTAAAAGGAATAACTTGACTTGTGTATGTTGGATTTTTGTTGTTTTGGTCTTGTTTTGTTTAGATAAATATGTCCTATTTTTCTAACCCTGTGTTGTGTCATTTAGTAGTGTTTTTACTGTTACTGTGTGTGTTGGTACAAATACTTTACACCTAGACTCTGAAGTTTAGCGTGCCTGCTTGTGCCAAGCTACCAAGAGGGTAAGGGGGCTAACTGAGGGTGATTCTCCTTTACCCTGACTAGAGTGAGGGTCCTTGCTTGGACAGGGGGTAACCTGACTGTCAACCAAAGACCCCATTTCTAACAGTCGCAAAGCTGACAGCCAATGAAAAAAATAAATTTTACTTCTTCTGTTGGTTCCAGTTAGAGCGCTGCACTAAATCCAGGGGTAATATGGATGTTGTAATAATAGTACTGCACTCAGGAGGTGCTGTACTCTACCTGGATATTTTGTTCTAGGCCTAAAAAAATGGCATAATTTGCAGTATGTAGGCATGCATGCATTATCTATATCACCAATTTATAAAACACAAACCTAGATACATTGCAATGGAATACAAATATAGGGCGCACATCACCAGAAATTTGGTGATTTGACTATGGAGATGGAAGAATGGGGAGAGGATGGGCAGGCATTCACAGGATAGAGTAAAGGAAACGGTTTGGGGATCCAACAAGGAGGATGGGGAGGATGGGTGTAAGGTGAATTACGTTATGGGGTACTCTGTGGTTACATTATCACAGGTTTTTCTACATTTCTGAGCTTTAGCGTACAATCCGCCTTTTGTTAATGTTGATTTGTCAATGTGGTATTACTAAATTTTAGTATCATAATATTATTCCATTTCTCAAAGAGTGGTGGTGTGTTAGAACTATATCCCAATACTTAGCAGTTTACTGTTTCAACAGACTCTCAATGAGGACACTGAGTTTGATGATCCTGAGACCCTTAGTTCTCCTTTCACATATTTGTCTGTGTTTCTGATCTATCATGTTGTCTTTCTCTGTGCAATTGTCGGCTCCACTGCCGGCACATTGGGCCATATTTATACTCTGGTTGCGCCGAATTTGCGTCGTTTTTTTCGACGCAAATTCGACGCAGAACTAACGCCAACTAACGCCATATTTATACTCTGGCGTTAGACGCTTCGGGCGCCAAAGTGCCCGGAGTGTGCGTCATTTTTTAGCGTGAACCCCTTCCTTGCGTTAATGATATGCAAGGGAGGCGTTCCCGTCTTAAAAAATGACTCCCAGGCCTTTACGTGGTATTTATACTCCCGGGCGAAAGAGACGCCCGGGAGTGGGCGTGGCCAAAAATGGCGCATTTGCGCCGCTTTTTAACGCCTGGGTCAGGGATGGCATTAAGGGACAAGTGGGCTCAAAATGAGCCCAGAGTGCCCTCCCCTGCCCCCAGGGACCCCCCCTGCCACCCTTGCCCACCCCAGGAGGACACCCAAGGATGGAGGGACCCATCCCATGGACATTAAGGTAAGTTCAGGTAAGTTTTTTTTTGTTTTTTTTTTGTGGCATAGGGGGGCCTGATTTGTGCCCCCCTACATGCCACTATGCCCAATGACCATGCCCAGGGGACATAAGTCCCCTGGGCATGGCCATTGGGCAAGGGGGCATGACTCCTATCTTTACAATGATAGGAGTCATGTTGATGGGGGATGGGCGTCGAAAGAAAATGGCGCAAGTCGGGTTACGACGATTTTTTCGACGCAACCTGACTTGCCCCATTTTAAGACGCCCATACGCCATTTTCCCCCTACGCCGGCGCTGTCTGGTGTACGTGGTTTTTTTCCACGCACACCAGGCAGCGCCGGTCTGCTAGCGCCGGCTAACGCCATTCAATAAATACGGCGCCCGCATGGCGCTTCAGAATGGCGTTAGCCGGCGCAAAACTTTTTGACGCAAAACTGCGTTAGCGCAGTTTTGCGTCAAAAAGTATAAATACGGCCCATTGTGATTAGAAATTAGGCATCAAGCCATTGTTTTTCAAAGAGCAAGCAGTATGTAATCTGTCAGTACGAATGGCACTGTATAGAAAAGAATGTCTTCTACGAACAATGTGCACGCTGCAGTGTCATCAGGCTTCTGCATTATTCAGAGGCTATTGCTGACTTACAGCGCACAAAAGAACAGATTTAATTGTCAGACTTGGACTTTCTCGCGTATGACTGCCACATTTCAAATATACAAACTGGATGCTGGTATGTTTGGCAATTTGGAGCAAAATCAATTCTGCGGCGCCTTATGATCAATGTTTGATTTGAAGGTTAAATAAATATTTTATGTAGGAGCCGTGGTCGTTGTTTCCCAAAAGGGGTGATAGAAGTGACCTCATGAAAAGTGATAGTGTTGAACTATTGCCCACCCATGGCGCCGAAAAAGTCCCCTGTTTGCTGCTGAGATGCAATCGGAAGCGCAAATAGCGAAAATTAGGCAGTGCTGACGTCACAGCTAGTGAGATTGGCGGTAGCAAAGGCCTGGGCCAATCCAGGAGGAGCAGCTGCAACCACTGTCTACGCTTCACCGGCACCCAAAGTAAAGGGTGACAGCTTGTTGACTTAAAGGGTTTGTTCCACCACGAAAAGTCGATTAGTTTCAGGAACTGAAGTGAAACAGGCTAATTTAGTGGCTTCTCCGTTCAATCAGCCTTGCTGTAAGTATCCGTGCGCACCGTATAAAACATTTTAGGGATTTTCTGGTTCCTGATAGTCAATTTTAAGCAACATTATCAAAGCTGTGAATTTCATTATTAGAGCGAAAACACAGCAAGCATTTAGTGAGCCTTCAAATAAATGCAAAGCATACAATTAGTGAAAATAGCACACTACAGAAATCCTGTTTCGGTGTGCGTGAACATCAGATAGGACGGCCATATTTTGTCTTTGGGCAAAAACACGTATGATTTATGTATGAAACAATGCATTGGCTTGAAATAGATTCTGATTGATTTCAAATAGGATACAGAAAAAAACAGACTTTCCATAACTTTTTTTCCTTTCGAGAGCACTTACGTTGTTTGCTTTGAGTTCTTCTGCGCGCGTTTCACTCACTTGGTATTTACCTCGTTCGCGCATCGCGCACCGCGCACCTAGAGGTGCTTGTCTGCTGTGAATACATGAACTCAATCATTCTAAGAATGCTTGGTTTTCGCTTCTGATGTGCGGGGTCACCGCCATTGAAAGCGAGGCTTGTCATTTACAGCCTTGTGCAGACTTTAAACATGAGGAGTTTTCTAAACAGCAGCAGGCAGTGAAATGTATGTTATCGAAGTGAACCCTGGGCAGATGAGCGATGTGGTGTCTTCTCAGGTGCGAAAATGTCTTTAAGATGAAATGGATCCAAGAGTCATGGGTTAAAATCATGAAAATACATTTAATATTACATATTAAACAAGCTGAGTCTTTTAATAATGAGCAGGGCCGCAGATTCAGGGGGGTTGTTTGGGGTGAAACACAACCCTCCCCTCAAATAAACGTATTTTCTGAAAAATAGTTGTGTACTGATGCCTTCAGTCGTGTATGGTGAAGTGTCTGTCAGATTTCAGAAGGACTTTTTACATAAATACAGACAAAAAAGCACACACACTCTCGTCTCTGCTTTGAAAGTCTGTAAAGATGCTGGTATTTTACAAAATATTCAGTTTTCTTAACTTCGTACCACTAAAAATCCAAGCTCGCCTCCATTTCTACTGCCCCTTTAGCCCCTTTTATGTGCCATGCTGGAAATTGGGTCTCTAGTTGACAGAGGTATGCACTATTCCCAAGTAGGGATCACAATACTAGTTACACCAAGGGTAAGTCACAACACAGCTCAAAATATCTTGTGCTCAGCCTGTGATAGCTTGGCATAGAGCAGGCAGGCTTAGCATTGAAGGCAATGTGTAAAGTATTTGTGCAATAACTCATACAGTGTCATTGAAAATACCACAAATAGTACTCCACACCGGTTTAGAAAAATAGATATTATTTATCTGAATAAAGCAAGAACAAGATTACAAGAATCCAATATGCACAAGTCAAGATATCACTTTTTAGAGGTTAACGTTAGTCTTAATCCATAGGAATCAATGCATGTACCTTTTTAGCACAAAGTACCATAGATGCATAAAACAAAATGATGCAGAGGGCCACAGAGGAGGTGATGCATCAGAAAGTAAAGCAATGCATTGATTTTTCCAGTGCAGCGGAGGTGATGTGTTGATTTTTTCCTTGTGGGCAAGGTGGTGCGTCGATTTCCAGGTGCGCAGCCTTGGCTCCTTACCGCAGAGCAAGGATATTTTGACACCCAGGGATAAGGGGTGGAAAATCAAAAATGCACTGCGTTGATTCAGGAGATGCTGCATCGATTTTTCAGCCGCGAGACAGGCACTGTGTTGATTCGGCGGGTGATGCATTGATTTTTGCAAGTGTTGCATCGGTTTTCCGGTGCAATGGATTTTCTCCCTCTGGTGAAGTCTTTGATGGACCTGAGACTTATTGACAGGAGGCACGCTCAGTCCAAGCCCTTGGAGATCACTTGTGAGGTAAGGCAAAGTCCTTCCAGCAGAGTCAGGGAGCAGCAGGTAAGCAGGGAAACTGCAGGAGAGGAGTCCTTCCAGAAAAGCAGGCCAGGTTAGTCAGGTGGTCAGCACAGCAGTCCCCCTAACAGAGTCCAGTTGTAGGTCTGATTTTAGGGGGTCATAGACCCAGTATATACAACCAAATGTGCCTTTACTTGAGGGAAACTTCAAAGAGTGTTTTTGAAGTGCACCAGCTTCCCTTTCAACCCAGTTGTGTCTGCCAGGAGATATTTGGGGGATGATCAGTCCTTTGGGTGCGGTCAGGCCACTAGCATTTGAGGTGTAAGTAAGAGACCCTCCACCCTTCCTGATCAGGAAGACCCATTAGTATGGAGATGAATACACATCCAGCTGAGTGTCCTGCGTTTATGGCTATCTGGGTAGGATGCACAAGGGGAACTGTAAACCAGCACAGACCAGAGTTGGATTGGAGACAGGCTGCAAGGTACAGAGTAAGGTAAGGTACAGAGGTAAAAGTTGTATTTCTAAAATAATAATGTTAAATTCAACTTCACCAGGAAGCAGGAGTTCTCACTGCCATTCCAACCACACCAAACATGGCAATGCCACTCCTTTCAGATGAGTAATTACCACTTAAAAATATATATAAGAATTTCCAATGCTGGCCTATGAGAGGAGCAGGCTGCACAATAGTGAAAAATGACTTTGGGTGTTTTTCACTACCAAGGCATGTGAAACTTACAAGTCCGAGTTCTGCCTTTTACTTACATAGTGTATTTTGACATTATGGGCCATATTTATACTCTGGTTGCGCCGAATTTGCGTCGTTTTTTTCGACGCAAATTCGACGCAGAACTAACGCCAACTAACGCCATATTTATACTCTGGCGTTAGACGCTTCGGGCGCCAAAGTGCCCGGAGTGTGCGTCATTTTTTAGCGTGAACCCCTTCCTTGCGTTAATGATATGCAAGGGAGGCGTTCCCGTCTTAAAAAATGACTCCCAGGCCTTTACGTGGTATTTATACTCCCGGGCAAAAGAGACGCCCGGGAGTGGGCGTGGCCAAAAACGGCGCATTTGCGCCGCTTTTTAACGCCTGGGTCAGGGATGGCGTTAAGGGACAAGTGGGCTCAAAATGAGCCCAGAGTGCCCTCCCCTGCCCCCAGGGACCCCCCCTGCCACCCTTGCCCACCCCAGGAGGACACCCAAGGACGGAGGGACCCATCCCCTGGACATTAAGGTAAGTTCAGGTAAGTTTTTATTTTTTTATTTTTTGTGGCATAGGGGGGCCTGATTTGTGCCCCCCTACATGCCACTATGCCCAATGACCATGCCCAGGGGACATAAGTCCCCTGGGCATGGCCATTGGGCAAGGGGGCATGACTCCTATCTTTACAATGATAGGAGTCATGTTGATGGGGGATGGGCGTCGAAAAAAAATGGCGCAAGTCGGGTTACGACGATTTTTTCGACGCAACCTGACTTGCCCCATTTTAAGACGCCCATACGCCATTTTCCCCCTACGCCGGCGCTGTCTGGTGTACGTGTTTTTTTTCCACGCACACCAGGCAGCGCCGGTCTGCTAGCGCCGGCTAACGCCATTCAATAAATACGGCGCCCGCATGGCGCTTCAGAATGGCGTTAGCCGGCGCAAAACTTTTTGACGCAAAACTGCGTTAGCGCAGTTTTGCGTCAAAAAGTATAAATACGGCCCTATATGCCAGGGTGATTGTTGGAAAATCTGAAACTCACACCCTTCAGTCTTAGTGACCAAGCTACAACCGTGATTATGCGTAATGTACATTGGTGTGTAAGTACTACGCAATTAATTTTTTCAGTAGTTTAGATGACTTAAGTGAATCTTTAAAAAAAAAAAATTGTTGTATCCAGTATTTTGGTCCACAGTGTGAGGGATAATAATATTAGCCACAACATGGCTTGAGATAAAAATTGTGCATTAGACAGTATGGAATGTATGACTTTGGGCTACCACTTCATGATTGGGAACAATTGTAATCTCCCCTTTAACCCTCTTACTCATTATGCTCCTCACTGACTGTAGGAAGTTCGCTCTGTATTCACTATCTCAAAGTGAGAGATAGTGTGCACAGAGTCCAAGGGTTCCCCTTAGAGGTTGATAGTGGCAAAATTTGATAATACTAATGCTTTATTTTGTGGTAGTGTGGTCGAGCAGTAGGCTTATCAGAGGGTAGTGTTAAGCATTTGTTGTACACACACAGGCAATAAATGAAGAACACACACTCAAAGACTTAACTCCAGGCCAATAGTTTTTATATAGAAAAATATATTTTCTTAATTTATTTTAGGACCACAATATTCAAGATTTTAGGTAAGTACCTAAAATGCAAGGTATTTCACACAGGTAAGTTATAGAATTTTGATTTAAAACAGTAGTATACACTGTTTAGGTAAAAATGGTAATAAGCTACTTTAAAAGTGGACACAGTGCAAAAATCAACAGTTTCTGGGGGAGGTAAGTTTGATTAGGTTTCTCAGGTAAGTAAAGCACTTACACAATCAGTCTCCTGGGCATAGACAGCCCACCATTGGGGGTTCAAGGCAACCCCAAAGCCACAGCACCAGCAACACAGGGTCGGTCAGGTGCAGAGGTCAAAGGAGGGCCCAAAACACATAGGCGCCTATGGAGAACAGGGGTGCTCTGGTTCCAGTCTGCTAGCAGGTAAGTACCTGCGTCCTTGGGGAGCAGACCAGGGGGGTTTTGTTGAGCACTGGGGGGGAAACAAACAAGTACATAGAACACACCCTCAGCGACACAGGGGCGGCCGGGTGCAGTGGGCAAAGTAGGCGTCGGGTTTGCTATTGAAAGAAATGGAGGGACCCAGGGGTCACTTAGGTGATGCAGGCAGGGCACAGGGGGGCTTCTCGGCCAGCCACTGACTGGGCTAGGATGAGGGCCGCCTGCATGTGGAAGGGGGAAGGTGGTTCCTCTCAGTCCTGGGGGCTGCGGGTGCAGTGCTTGGTCCAGGCTTTGGGTTCCTCGTTACCAGGCAGTCGCGGTCGGGGGAGCCTCTGGATCCACTCTGCAGGCGTCGCTGTGGGGTACAAATGAATGAAGGTGAGTTCCTTTTAATAATATAAGTCGCTGTGGGGTTGCAGGGGGGTCGACTCAGGGTACTCATGTCATCGTAGTCGCCTGGGAGTCCACTCTGAGGTGTTGGTTCTCCTGAACACAAGCCGGGGCATCGGGTGCAGAGTGAGAAGTCTCACGCTTCCAGCGGGAAGAGAGAGTTCTTTGAAAGTTGCTTTAAAGTTGCAAAGTTGTTGCAGTTTTTGAACAGTGCCGCTATTCTCTGGAGGTTCTTGGTCCTTCGGGTTCAGGACAGTCCTCTGAGTCCTCAGAGGTCGCTAGTCCCTGTCAGATGCATCGCTATGCAGGTTCTTTGAGTCTGGAGACAGGCCGGTAGGGCTGGGGCTAAGTCAGTTGTCGTCTCTGCGGGCCTTTCAGGTCAACAGTCATTCTTCTTGTTTTAGGTTGCAGGGATCTGATTTCCTGGATTCAGGGTCACCCCCAAATACTGAATTTAGGGGTGTGTTTAGGTCTTGGGGGCAGTAGCCAATGGCTACTGTCCTTGAGGGTGGCTACACCCTCCTTGTGCCTCCTCCCTGAGGGGAGGGGGGCACATCCCTAATCCTAGTGGGGAAATCCTCCAAAACAAAAATGGAGGATTTCTAAAGGCAGGGATCACCTCAGTTCAGGGCACCTTAGGGGCTGTCCTGACTGGTAGGTGACTCCTCCTTGTTTTTCTCATTATCTCCTCTGGACTTGCTGCCAAAAGTGGGGGCTGTGTCCACTAGCTGAAGTGCCCTGAGGCATTGTAACATGAAGCCTGAGCCTTTGAGGCTCACTGCTAGGTGTTACAGTTCCAGCAGGGGGGAGGTGTTAAGCACCTCCACCCAGTGCAGGCTTTGTTTCTGGCCTCAGAGAACACAAAGGCTCTCACCCCATGGGGTCAGAAACTCATCTCAGTGGCAGGCTGGCACAGGCCAGTCAGTCCTGCACTGAAGGATTGGGTAAAATACAGGTGGCATTTCTAAGATGCCCTCTGTGTGCATTTTTTAATAAATCCAGCACTGGCATCAGTGTGGCTTTATTATTCTGAGAAGTTTGATATCAAACTTACCAGTATTCAGTGTAGCCATTCTGGAACTGTGGAGTTCGTTTTGACAAACTCCCAGACCATATACTTAATATGGCCACACTGTACTTACAATGTCTAAGAATTGACTTAGACACTATAGGGGCATGTTGCTCATGCAACTACGCCCTCACCTGTGGTATAGTGCACCCTGCCTTAGGACTTTAAGGCCTGCTAGAGGGGTGACTTGCCTATGCCACAGGCAGTATTTTGTGTGCATGGTATCCTGAGGGGGATGCCATGTCGACTTTGCCTTTTTCTCCCCACCAACACACACAATCTGCAATGGCAGTGTGCATGTGTTAGATGAGGGGTCCCTTAGGGTGGCACAACACATGCTGCAGCCCTTAGGTGCCTTCCCTGGTCACAGGGCCCCTGGTATACTGGTACCTTTTACAAGGGACTTATCTGTGTGCCAGGGGTGTGCCAATTGTGGAAACAATGGCACATTTTTAGTTAAACACTGGTGCTGGGGCCTGGTTAGCAGGGTCCAGGCACACTTCTTAGTCTAGTCAGCATCAATATCAGGCAAAAGTATCTGCAACAGGGAGCCATTTTCCTACACAGGACCCCCCCAGCCCTCAGGCCAGGAGACTCAGCCAAAGCTGGGAGAGTCTTCCTAGTCTTTCAGGCGAGGAAGAGTAGGGAAAACAGGCTGGTTTGTTGCAGGGCCTACTCTGCCTTACATCCTCCTGTTCAGGTCATTCCCTCTGGAGAACTGACCTACTTCCACATTGATAGGACCTAGTCTGAATCGCCTCTTCTCTGTGTTTTTAATGTCTTCACCCATTCTCTCTATTTTGGGGTTAGAGTAATCCACCTCTGCTAATCTTATGTTAGCCAGGATCACCCGTAGCTTATCCAAAGAGGTTACCCATAGCTGGAGTAACCCCACCATCAGGGGGCCTAACTTGCTATTTGGCATGGGGTCAGACCACCATGTCAAGGACAGTGCAGCCTTCAAGTCAGCATCAATATCAGGCAAAAAGTGGGGGGTAACTGCAACAGGGAGCCATTTTCCTACACTGACACAAACATA
This sequence comes from Pleurodeles waltl, assembly GCF_031143425.1. Taxonomy (NCBI): domain Eukaryota; kingdom Metazoa; phylum Chordata; class Amphibia; order Caudata; family Salamandridae; genus Pleurodeles; species Pleurodeles waltl. The sequence goes on along the minus strand of NC_090442.1, from coordinate 828,138,449 downwards.
TAACCACTTTCATCTCCACGTTGTCCTTTTAATAGCACTTATACCTCCAGGAGCTCCTTCTATGCCTTTATCTTCCTCCAACATGCAGCCAATGCTGGGCTGAGATTGTTTTTCTCAACTAGTTCTCCAGGAGAGAGTTGAAACATTTGTGGATTTGCATGCCCCTGGGATTGTTTTGGGGTAGAGATGGCTGGTTCTATCCATGCATCCTGCAGAAATTAAATACCCTACTGGCATGATAGCTGGTTCTATTTGAGCCTGTTCACAGTTTGTTTATGTGACAGGCCTATCCATTCTACCAGGTGGTGGGAGGGTTACTGGTTCATTTTTCTATGAAAGAAGATATTTGGGACTGCATTTTGTTTTAAGCAGGTAAGAAGTACACACCCTGAGCCATTGCTTAAATTGGTGAACCATCAGGTATTGGGAAGCCATCAGACACTGTTTCTTTATTACAGGTTTTGTGTCTATCAGGGAATGGACTAATCTTTCATCCCTTCTGTGTACAATGTCAGTTTATCACACTTCCAGCTGTAAAGTTAAATTAAAACATGAAATGAATTTAAAAAATAATATATACACACAAATAAATAAATAATACATTTTAAATAAATGAAATTGTTTGAATGCTTTAATTCATACTGATTATGATCACTGTTATTGTTTAATTTACAGGGGACTGTGTTGGGGGTTTATTCTCTTTTTGTTGTGCTCCCTTACCTCCCTTCGGTCTGACACAGCTCGCCGTAAACAGGAGCTGATTGAGCGGAAAGGGAGAGGCACTGAGGGATTGTGCCTTGTAACCGTGTGGGTGTGGAGGAACCACTCCAGACTGCGTTATAGTCTTAAAAAAATGAATTTTATTGATGATATTGACTGTGGCATAAAGCAGGTGAGTTCATTTCAGTCTTGAGTTGCTGGGTTTTGGGTGGTGGGATGTTCTTGAGATTTGGTCTTTACTCTTCTCTTTCTGTCTCTCTTGTTCACAGTTCGTTCCCCGGGATGCGCATGTGGAGAGAAGAGAATTAAAACCGTAAGTGACCGTGATACTTGTATCTCTTTTGTTTCCTTATCCCTGTCTTACTGTTCTTGTTAAGATTACATTTCTCACATTAGTTCAGGTTAGTATGTGCTTTGTCATCTGTTTCTTAGTAGTCTAATTCCTATTCTTTCTGTCTTTGTATTTTCCTTCCAGCACTCAACCGTTCCTGCGCTCGGGTCTTGGCTGGCCTATTTAAGGTGACGGTGTTCTATGGTGCCCGAAGGTAAGTCTTTTTATCTCTTCCCTGTAGGTTCTCTCCCTTGTCCTTGTTCGTTTCTCTCTCTAACCCCTTCCCTTTTCCCCCGGTGCTCGGCGTTTACGTTTTCCCGGTGTTTTTTTCCTCCCCCTCCCTTTTCCCCGTGTTACCTTTTTCCCCTTCTCCCCTCCCCCCCTTCACACTCCGCTCCTTTATCTCTTTCACTCATTCAGGGACGTAGTCCCACGCACCTGAATGGCCACGCTTCTCCTGAAATTCAGAATACTCTTCCCTTGGTCAGGCCTATCTCCATGGGCTCCTCTGCGTCTTTTTTTTAGGGCAATGCCGGGCAATATGGCCCCACTCTGAACAGTGATAACACTGGGGACCATGGCCTGCGCATCCAGAGGGACCCGGACCAGCTGGTTGTGATCGGTCAGTTCCGGGATTCACCACAGGTCGCGGCAGATGCATTCTAGGTATAGCCGGTCTGGCCGGAGGTGGAGGGGCCCGGTTAACAGTAGCCCGGAAGTCCGAGCCTCCATGATAAGCACAGGCAAGCTCTATGGCTGTGTCATTCGTGAGTCCAGGATGCTGTCGTACCCAGCTCCGGGTGGTAGGTGGTAAAGCATCTAAGTACTGTTCTAAGACTATGATGTCAAACATGTCTTCTCTTGTTTTCTCTGTGGGATGTAACCACCTCCCGGCTGCATGTTGGACTCTATAATATAAGGTACAGGGGTTCTCCTGATGCTGCCATTTCATTTGTCTAAACCTGGTGCGATAACTCTCACTATCCAAACCTACTCTTTCTAAAATGGTTTTCTTAAGGTCTTTGTATGGAAGATTACCACTCGGGTTAATAGCTTGGTATGTTGTTTGTAAATGGCCGGTGAGTAGGGGGGCGATATACTGACCTCATTTATCCTCTGGCCAGTTAGCAGTGCTGGCCACTCTTTCAAAGTTTGTGAAGAAAGAGTCGGGGTCTTCCTGCTCCTGATACCGTTGCAACACATTACTCAGTACCGTGGGGTGTACTTTTGTATGAGCGATGGTATCAGTAAGTTTACCCAATGCTGTCTCATGTACCAGTTGGTTATTGGCCATAATCGTTGCCTGGCTTTTAAGTGCTGTTTGCAGCGCCTCCCGTTCCTCTTTGGCTTCTTTTATTTGTTGTTCCCATATTAACTGGAGATGCTGTTGCCCTTCTGCCAACTGAGCGATTACATCTGCCATTGTTGCCTTTTCCTCCATGGTGGCGGTGTCTCCACAAATCCCACTTCTGACACCACTTGTAACCGTGTGGGTGTGGAGGAACCACTCCAGACTGCGTTATAGTATTTAAAAAAAGGAATTTTATTGATGATATTGGCTGTGGCATAAAGCAGGTGAGTTCATTTCAGTCTTGAGTTGCTGGGTTTTGGGTGGTGGGATGTTCTTGAGATTTGGTCTTTACTCTTCTCTTTCTGTCTCTCTTGTTCACAGGTCGTTCCCCGGGAAGCGCATGTGGAGAATAATAACCTTAAGTGACCGTGATACTTGTATCTCTTTTGTTTCCTTATCCCTGTCTTACTGTTCTTGTTAAGATTAAATTTCTCACATTAGTTCAGGTTAGTACGTGCTTTGTCATCTGTTTCTTAGTAGTCTAATTCCTATTCTTTCTGTCTTTGTATTTTCCTTCCAGCGCTCAACCGTTCCTGCGCTCGGGTCTTGGCTGGCCTATTTAAGGTGACGGTGTTCTATGGTGCCCGAAGGCAAGTCTTTTTATCTCTTTCCTGTAGGTTCTCTCCCTTGTTCGTTTCTCTATCTCACCCCTTCCCTTTTCCCCGGGTGCTCGTGCTTTTACGTTTTCCCAGTGTTTTTTTCTTCCCCCTCCCTTCTCCCTGTGTTACCTTTTCCCTCTTCTCCCCCCCTTCTCACTCCGCTCCTTTGTCTCTTTCACTCATTCAGGGACGTAGTCCCACGCACCTGAATGGCCACGCTTCTCCTGAAGCGTGGCAGGATGTTGCGTTTTGTCCTCCCGGTCGCCTGGAACAGGGTCGTCTTTCAATCGTCTTCCGCTTTCTCCTCCGATACCCGGACGGTACCGCTGGCGCTGGTTCTCAGGTGGGTCCCGCTCCTCGTCTTTCTCCGCTGTCTGGTTCTCGGTTGTTGTTTGGTCACCCGCTCTCTCCTTCCAACCTCTGAACACTGCAAGTGCTGACAGCGGCACATTTGACCTTCTGGCGTCCCGCCACTGCGGATCTACCGACCAATCACAGGCAGAGTGACCAGGAAGCTTTGGAGTAACAGGGGCAGAGTCAGCACAAGTGAGAGCCATTTGCGGGCGAACTGGATCCAACCCGTCACATGCCCACCCCCTGGTTGAACAGCAATCTTGCAGTTAGCACTCTAGCACTTCCTCCCAAAGCTGCTTACTTAATGAGCAGCCCAGCGTGGACAGGTAGCAGACACATACAGGGGGTGTGCCACTTGCGAGGAGCGAGGCTAGGAGCGAGGGACTCTAGTCTTTTTCAACTGGAAGGACTGATATAGTCTTCTGATCAACCCATCGCTCTGAGAACTGTTTGCTCTTTGTGCTGTCAGACCCCCGGTTAATGGGCAAGTCCATTGACATGCTGTGACTTCTCCTTCCAGCCATCGGATAGTTGTTTCAATACAGTGTCAGGAACAGAGCGCTGTGTTAGAATGCCATGGTTAGGGTCTGGTGATGCAAAATAATTCTATTTTCTTTGTGCAAATTTTTGTTCCTACCCTAGATATCAGCAAAGCCTTTTTAACTTTCTGTGGGAAAGCAACCTGAATGCCCTGTTTTTAAAAGAGACATCGCTTCACGATGGGTCGCTACCAGATATGATTGCAACACTCTCACCCAACTACACTATTGTCAGGAAAGATAGACAGGATAAGATAGGTGGGGGGATTGCTATTTTGTTCAAGAAGGAATATAAATGAAAAATTGAAGAGGTTCCCCTCCCTGCCTGTGAACCTTTCTCTTTTTGCTCTCCTTCACACAAAAATTCACACTGTCGGAAACGTTGATTCATCAACCTCCAGACTATGGGGGGAATTAGTGTGCCTCCATCCCTGATTTAGTAGCCTGCTATATTCTATATTATTTCCAATTTTATGTTGCTCGGTGATATTAATATCCACTTGGATGATCCCAAGTGTAACTATGTTACTACACTTAGAGGATCTGGGTGTTCTGAATTTGATTCTGCGCAACTCTGCTCCTATGCATGACGCCAGCCACCTTTGAGATCTGATCTTCTCTAATGTGAAGAATCTGATTATAGATCATTCCTTACCGGTACTTTGGTTGGACCATTTAGCTGTACCATTCAACATCAGGATCCCGACCTCTCCCTCTATAGGGTTGTCTAAACCTTCATATAAGTCTTGGAACTGGCCTAAACTGGATGTTCGAGCCTTGAATGCACAACTGTAGAGCACTAAGCCCACTGTAAAACAAATAGTTGAATCTGATCAGGGTCTGGTGGATAGCTGGATCAGGAATGCTGTGGAGACAAGTCTACTGACTACAGCTAATCACTCAGGAAGGTCCCTTTCGTTGGCGCCCTGGTGAAATGAAACACTTCGTCTTGAGAAAAAATGATGTTAGGGCCTGGAAAGACTTTGGAGAAATTCTTGTACCAAGGACTCTAAAGCTAAATGTAGAGTAGCAATTAAAAATTATCATGGGCTCTGTAGAACTGCACAAACACTACTCTACTTTGATAAAATCACTAATGCACAAAACTGTCCTATAACACTCAATGTGGTCAAAGAATTTTCTGACCTAAAAAATCATCTCCTACTCCCTCGCTCTCTCAGTCTCAATGTGAGGACCAAGCCCACTTTTTCTTATCAAAAAGGTGGGAGCTACACATCTTCATCTTTCTAAGGATTGTAAGGATAAAGTACTACTGGCTGATTCTGCTGCATGCAACTGTACGTCAAAAGCTGTTCAAAAAGGGGATAATGACACCTCGTATACTCCTGGCTCTGTATCTAAAATGAGGACATGCCCCCTGTTGGACAGCTCAACCTTCTTGGCTATTATACATTCAATTAAATCGGATTGACTGTTGTGATGCTATTAATTGTGTTTGACCGATGACTTTGTGTTTCACCACTGCGCATATTAGTTGCTCAATGTTCACCAGTAGCACATTACATGTTGTGTTCAGGTTAGCTGCCTATTGGCTTTAACATGGAGTTAGACATTGCAGTTGAGACATTGCAGATGAGCTGTGTTTTTCCAAGCTGTGTTTTTCCACATAAGAGACCAAGCTGTGTTTTTCACACCAGACCCTAGCTGATAAGAGCACGTAGATTTTGTGTTTACCTCTCAATCCAGTCTGAGAACGAGTGAGGCTCAGAGAATTGGCCACTTTCCAAGTTTCTTCGTTTCTCACACTGAGTTTGCTTTTAAGGATGGCTCTGGACTACAGCAGAGTTAGAAACTATCTTGACTTCAGACAGGTACAGAGACGTCAGGTGCCTGTCCCCCGTTTGGGTAGAAAATCTCTTTCTCGCAGTTGATCCGGAGTCATCAACTTGAAGCCCTAGAAAGGTGAAGCTGTTATAGGCCCTACAGCCTTGCCCTACGGTGATGCAATTTTGACTTTTATGCTTTGCTTTCAAGTTATGCTATAATATAATCACATGTATTTGCTGTGTACATTGCAACTGAGAAGTACTTTGATATATTTTGCCTTCATTGCTGCGACTACTTTTGAACGTGTGCTTCCAACCTACTAATTTCGTCTCTCAGGAACCTCGTGCTAAAGAAATAATAACAATAAATATCTTCTTTCAACTCAGAAGTGCATTCCAGAGAGGTTCTGTAAGCTCAGTCATGAGATAAGAGCAGGAAAGCAGAACAGCTGCTGGATCCTATACCTCCCACTAAGGTTGGCCTCTTATACCTGGAATCTTTACATGTGGTGGTGGACCTCCTCAATTCATCTTTACTAGAGGGTCTCTTCCCACAGAGCTGGAAGCCATGCTTTGGTTATCCTGCTCTTAAAAAACACTAACCTTGGCCCGGCCAACTGGTCGAATTTTCATCAATCTCTCTGTTGCCCACTTTCTCTAAATTTCTGGAGAAACATGTGAATGCTTGGCTCACATCTTTTGTGGAGGTCCCAAATTTTGGGCTTCAGGGTGGGACAGAGTACTGAATCTATTTTTCCAGGCATCACTTAACATCTTTGACGTCGTCTGGATGAGGGTAAAACAGATGCGCTTATTTTAGTAGATCTTAGTGCGGCCTTTGATACTGTATACCACTTCATTCTGGTCGAAAAACGGATGAAACTGGGCCTTGGAAATACAGTGATGCACCGGGTAACATCATTCCTAAAAGATCGAATGTTTCAAGTCTTATCAACCAATGTTAGGTTGGCATCGAAAGCTCTTAATTCAGGAGTCCCACAGTGCTCAGTCTTAAGCCCCATGTTATTTAGCACCTGTGTACGCCCTTTAGCAGATGTATTGGAGACTTGTGGTCTGAACCTATTTTCTTATGCAGATTACACACAAATTATCTTCTCCTTGTCATCTGAACAGGATCTCTGACCATCAGCTCTAAATCAGGGCTTCAGCCAAACCTCCTCATGGATGAATAATAATAACTCGCTCAAGCTCAACAGTGATAAATTGGAGGTCATGATCATGGGTAAAAACCCAGTTCTTTGGGGCCCCCAACATTGGCTTTTCCCAATCCATTTCCCAATGTCAAAAGTCTGGGCTTTGTGTTAGATGAGAACCTATCTTTGAAGCCTCAGGTGGTCAAGGTCACCTTCACCTGCTTTGCAGTGCTCAAGTGGGTGAAAAAGATCATCTGGTTGCTTCCCCTACCAGGTCAAAGGACTGTAATTCAATCCCTTATCTTATTGAGGTTAGACTACTATGGCTATGTGTTGTATTTAGGTATTGATAAAGCCTCTATCTGACGGCTACAGCTAGTCCAGAATTCAGCTGCTAGACTTCTGTATTGGCTCACAAAATATGCTTTGGTCTCTCATCTTCTCCATGAGCTACATTGGCTCGCAAATACAAGGAGCATTCAGTTCAAAGCATTGTGCTATGTGTTCAAAGCCAAAGCTGGATTGGGTCAGTGGTACCTTATCAGCCCACACGTATGCTGAGACATATGAATCAGGCCCTGTGCACTGTGCCCAGGTTATGTCTGGCCTGCATGGGAGGTCCCTCCTTTACATGTTTGGGCCAAAGACTGTGGAATGCTCCCCCAGAACCTCTAAGAAATTGTACTTAACTTCTTGCATTTCATAAAGGTCTGAAGACCTCGCTATTTTACTTTGCTGCTCTTGGTCACCCTACCTTTCTGCTTAGCACTGGGAAACCCCATTTGGGTGGATTTTGCGCTTTACAAACTATGAATAAATAAATAAAATAAATAAAGCTTATAATGTTTCAACTGTGAAAGAGGGGTGGACCACTCTGTCTGCCAAAGTTGCAGTTCCTTCATCTCATTTAGAGGTAAAAATTGTAGCATCTCCAACTGCAAAGCATCAGTCGATTCGGCCAGTAGAATCACTTGACGTGGTGGCATATTTGTTACAGAGCCACAAGGCAATAGTGGTAGGTGCCTCGTCCGGGAGACATCACTTGTTTTCCCTATCTGGGACCGCAGATCAAGGCATGGTAGTCCTCGGTGGGGAAAACACAAAACGGCACACGAGGCAGGGAGTAATTTACCTGCACGTCAGGTCATTTTTCTGAAAACAAAATCCCACTTTAGGAGTTTTTTTTCAGAAAACAAATACTTTGGTGAGCAGGCACATCAAACATGTTGCTCGCTTGGCAAACAACTGATGCCTTTATTGGAACCACTCCCATTATGGCTCCACTGAATGAACTGAGATCCACTGGCACGACACCTCATTTCATTTAGAGGTGGGGAACTGCAGAGTTTTCAATGACAGAGCTTCAGTCAACGCGGCCAGTGGACTATCTTGACCTGCTGGCATGTCTGTCACAGAGCCACCATGTCACAGTCACAGGTGCCCTGCCCTAAATAAGATGGGGTGACATCATTTGTTTTCCCAACTAAGGCCCGCAAAGCAAGGCATGGCAGTCCTGGGTTGGAAAAACGCAAAATAGCGTGGAAGACAGGGAGACAGCTCCCTGTGCTCCTGGTCCTTTTTTATTTTGCTTTCTCAGGATAAAGTTCTACCTTAGGAGTTTATTTTCAGAAAATAAATACTTTCGTTAGTGGCCATATCAACTGTGCTGTTGTGGGTCAATTCTAGAACCTGACTTGGGCACGCATACCTTAGCCTAGACCTACAGCCTGTGACCTTCTACCCAGTTACATGCTTCATTTCATGTATTCATTTTTATTTATTTTAGCATAACTTGCTTTTTAGGGAGGATGTTTTATTTGCTAATCAGCTGCTTTTCTGCAAAAGTGTTGTTATTACTTTCTGTGCATGACATTTCACTGTGTATCCCTTCCTAAGGCTGCCCAAGGCTGTACAAGATAATCTATCTGGCATTGCCACCACAAAAGTGCATAGCAATCCTCAACACTTAGACACATGATCATGTCAGGCCTGTTTTTCAGAACATAACATGTTTTGTTATAAAAACATCACAGGGTCCAAGGAAGGTTAAAGAGGTCATTCCAGTCAGAGGAGCCATCCTATGCTGTGCCATTTCCTTCCCACTTTGTTGACTTTAGCCCTGTCTCTACAATTAACCGAGGAGACGACGGGCAGACCACGGCTATCAGGTATGGGGGCGGATGTTCCTTCCATGGAAGAGACAGGCTAACAGTGCTATTCTCTCACTTAGAAGTGTAGGTAGGGAGCTCTAAGGGTTTCTAGACATATGTTTGTTCCATTATGCTGGGACTGTTTATCTGCTTCCCAATTATGGTATCTGCTTTTATTGTGCTATGTCTAATCATCCTAATAATCGCAGCTCACATATTTTATAATAGTTTGCAGTCGTTTCAATAAATGCATTAAAAACTGTCCTGCATCTTTTGTCTGCCTATGTGTGTGTGAGACCTGTACTGATGAGAGAAAAGGGCAGGATCTGCCAACCACAGCTTCCCTGGTGAGCCAGAGAGTGTCATGTGTCAGACTGCCACAAATCACCTTTAGTTTTGAGGTTTGGGTGCGGTGAGGTACTGCTAGCTAGCCTAAAGGGTAAGGCCGACAGCTACCAGATGGTGTGGGATTGACTCAGTCCCCTACATGCAGTGGTGCTGCAGCCTGAAACCAGCAGTCTTGTCCTCTTGACAAGAGTCCTTTGACCACAGGGAGATCAAAAGATTTATGGGGTTATGATTTGCTGATGTGTGGTGCTGACAAGAAATTTGTCAACACTTCTACAGTTGTTGTTGCAGAGCTATCAGTACTGTAGGGTTGTAGTGGTTGATCATAAGAGATGTTGATGTTGCCAAGTGTCAAGTAAGCACACAAAGTATTCTCAGCCTAAGCTGGTCTAGCTTCCCTTATGGAGGGATGACACTCCCCAGTAACACGTTTGCCTTCTTACGCAGCATGAAAGGAGCAGGTGTCTCTGTCAAAGGGTCACAAAAAGAAGGAAAAGCCACTAGAACAAAAATAACTTCCAGCAAGAGCTATGGTGAACTGAAGACCAAGAATGGTAGACATGAGCTGAAACCAGGCAATCTATAGCTCTAGCAGAGCTGGGCCAAACTTGGAGCTATATCACTTGTCTTCATTCTTCTTTAGTGCTGGAGAAAAAAGGTAAAAAAGGAATAGAAAAGTAAAACAGAAAACATATTACTTATTTAGTAGCATTACTACTTATATGAAGCTAGAAGCAAATGTGTGGCACAGGAAAAGGTCATTGTCGTTGTTAGACCTCGCATCCTTGGCATGCTTTCCCCTAACTTTTTGCCCTACGACCTCTTGTTTTGTTGACCTTGTCTTTGTTCGCTTTATGACCCTGGGCACTTTATCACTGCTGACCAGTGCTCAAGTGCATGTGCTGTTTCCCTAAAACATGATAACACTGGCTTATCCAATTGTCATATTTGATTTATGTGGGCTTGCAGCACTGATTGCACAAGCCACAGCAATAGCCTTTCAAACATGGCTCAGGCCTGCCATTGCAGAAGTTGTGTGTGGAGTTTTAAACTGCCATGTCAAACTGACAAGTTAACCCCATTGCCAGGCCCAAAACTTCCTTTTTTATACATATGCCACCCCTAAGGTTGGCCTTGGACAGTTCCAAGGGCAGAGTGCAGTGTATTTAAAAAGTTGGACATGTACCTTCAAGTTTTACATTGTCCAGATAGTGAAAAACTCCTAAATTCATTTTTCACTACTGCATTGCCTGTCTCTCCCATAAGTTAACATTGGAATAGCCTCATCACATATTATAAGTGTAATTTCCAATTGGAAAGAGATGGTATCCCCGAGTTTGGTGTCTCTGTAAATTAAATTCACAACTTTATGTTGAAGTTGAATTGTAAGTTGTAATTCTGAAAGTGCCACTTTCAGAAAGTTTACAAAAACATCAAGAGCAACCCAAATGTCCATCTGAACGTGGGTGCAAAGTGAAGGCTCAGGACAAGCGTTCACATGGAACTCATTTTACCTTGCTAATATAGTAGAACATGAAGTACTGTGTAGAATCAATACAAATCCAAACATTTTATATTGAGACAGTATGAACTCTGTTGTGCATTACTTAATATCAAATGTTAGAAAAACAACTAGGAAATCATGTTGTTCAATTCCACAGAATTGAATTTAATTTATAAACACATAGGATGCAAAAAAACAGATAATCACAGCTGATGATGAGTGCAAAAACCAAACCTAAAAAAAGAAGGTGACAAATTGTGTGGGAATAATGGATATATGGTATCAATCAAAAGATAGCCAAATACATTGAATACAAATCACCACATTGGGTGTTCCCCAATGTGCAGTTCACAATTTAAGGCCTGTCTTTATTTATTGTTGACAGTGTTCCAACCCTATATCGTGTATCAGGGTTTCATCGGGACATGAATTACCCTGGGGACTGATAAAAATAATAGATAAAAAATGTCAAGTTTTCTAATAACGTCCAAAGGGATTGAAATGGTCACAGTAAGAATGTGGAATACATACTGGCTGCAGAAAAAAGGATGAGAGTAATGGGCCGCAAAAACTATCCCCAAGGGGTGAACTGTCGAGAGAGTGAGCTGCGAATTTGTGACAGAACAACTAGGTCCTAAACAACTATAGCCTAAACCACTACTGCTAAACAACTAAAAAGTCTCTACAACTAAGTACTGAACAATTACTGTCTAAACAACAATTGTGCCTGAATAACAATTGCCTGAACAACTAATATATATATATATATATATATATATATATATATATATATATATATATATATATTCTAATCTAAACAACTAATAAACCATAAAAATCAAAAAGGAAACCTTACCTTAAAATTAGTTGTTCAGGCAATTGTTATGCAGGCACAATTGTTGTTTAGACAGTAGTTGTTCAGTACTTAGTTGTAGAGACGTTTTAGTTGTTTAGCAGTAGTGGTTCAGGCAAGTAGTGGTTTAGACCTAGTTGTTCAGGATATTTCCTGTGAGCTGTATCAGTATGCTTGGGATGGTTACTACATCACTAATGTTGCATACTATTATCAAAGGAGGCTTATCAAGGAATAGTAAGAAGGAAGGCTCGCCGATGTGTGAAATATAAGGAGTTATGTAGTCACAGGCATTGTCTGTAGTAGTGTTTATAAGATAGCAAATAAAAGTCAGGGAGGTTATACACCAAATGTTACTCTAGGTTGTTGAAATGAGTGGTAATTCTCCTTTCTTCTGTAACCAGTATGTGTTCCACATTCTTATTGCGACCATGTCCTGGCACCAATCACCACCTTGTTCCAATATTCACCATTGCTCTGGAGCAACAAGAATATGTTGTTCCAGTGTTTGCAACGCAATAACATTGTCCGTGGAAGATTGTATAGGACTGAAGAACAATCAGCAGGCTCCAGCCACTGCTGGAAACTCAGCACAGAACATAGAAGTGTATCATCTGGGGACGCAGAAGAGTAGTGCCCACCGCCACACACACAGATGAGGGAAGGCTGTGAATTTACCGAGATTGGTGTGCATTTCAAGATCCCTGCACTGTTGTCAGACGGAGGTTGCTCTGAAGGCAGTGGAAGCTCTACAGACAAGCAAGGAGCCTGACTGGAAAGCACAGTAGGGTGGATGTGCCTTTGGAGGGAAGCAAAGTCCATAGCCTCTGCTGACCTGGTGGGTGGGCCACCCACCAGGCTCGAAAAGACCCTCTAAATATTTAAGAACTGTGATAAGAAAGTGCATGAATAAATAGCTATAGCATCCAAGCAGTGATAAAAGTTTTCATACCTGCATGCAAATGAAGGGATGGTCGAAATTACAATTTCACTAGCGAAGTCAGATAAAGTTGGGAAAGTTCTTCCTTCACTTCAACCGAAATTATTCCTTGAAGCAAGAAGTCCTGTCCAAAATGAATGGGACATCGAGGCCCATGCAGACCCCGACTGCTGCCAACAAGGCATGCACTTGAGGAAGCCGAATAGCCACTGTTTACCTTCATCCTTGGTCTTTTGGCAGTGTGGAATGAAAGAACAGGGTCGCTTGTGGCCCTGAGGGGCCACTAGAATAATTTCACTGTTCTACAGGACACTTTTTCAAAAATTTTGCACTTTACAGAGATTAAGTTTTACCACAAATGGTGTGACTCATTGTTGATAGGATAAGATTGCCCTCGAAGCGTTCTGATTAGACGTCCTATCCCAAGTTGGGAAGATTAATAGACATGTGAGGCTGTTGTATTATGATTGGCCTATAACCATATATTCACAGAATTCAACATCAGTTGTCAGTACCTTTCAGATGTCTTAAAAAAGTTTTTTTCAGTTATCACAATTTTGTTTTTCACCGCGAATGATTTACAGAATCTTTTGAAGTTTTGGATGTGTGCATGTGTAATTGTGTATTTAATTGAAGGCAGGCTATGTTTTGTTCTGTTATGTTGTGCTATTTTATGTTATCACATGCTGCTATACAACAGTCAACTTTTAGTGCAGCACCAAACTTCTTTTTGTCCTTTTTCCTGGTGTCCTGGGACTTAAGTTGATTTGCTGCATATCATTGTTTTTATTTTTCTTTGACAATATCTAGGTATCAGGAACTTTTCAGAAGTCTAATTCATCAGTGGTTTGTGTTGGATAATGTGAAAGCACAATCAATTTTATCAGGCTAAATATCCTTGTAATTAGTTATATGAATGGATTGGTGTGCTGCAGTACTTCGCCATGTTTCATTTATAGGCACTGTCACTAGCCAGGTAAGTAGTTATGGTGCAAGGGTGTTCAAATAAGGACAAGTAATGATTACATTAATTTTATCAGAATGGATGTAAAGTTTATGTTGGTGTGGTGTGCGGAAAGTGCCGTTGACAACGATATGTCTTTGGTGAGGTGTTGTGAACATGTAAAGGAATAACTAGCGGATAAGTAAAGGGAAAGATTACCACAATTTTTACACAGCGCAAAGAAACAATGAATTAGCACCGAGTTTAAATTATTTAATTTAAATCATCAAATGTATGGTACAATGCCAAAACGTTCGTATTAATTCCACCAGCACAAGTTCATATATACAGGTAACTGGCCAAAATACACATTTAAACACTTTAAGCATTTTTGTATATTGCATATTGAGATTCATGATGTTTATATAAAAGCTGTTATGTATATCTTCGGCACATATACTCCAAGTGCAAACCGTATATCGTTAATCCATTCCTTGTTGCTTCCTCATATTGTTCTGGAGACAGAGGTGGTTAGCCCAGATCTTCCGGCATTGAGTCTACCCAAAGGTAGTTCTTTCTGCAAAAAGGAGTAATAGACCGAAACCCCATAGTTCCTCCTCCTGCTATACTAATCTAAAAGGTTTTTTCTTCCATTGGACTCTTTCCAACAAGAGAAGTTGACGTGTTGCAGCCAACGTGATTAGAAGGCCTCCCCAGGACAGCAGAAGTCAAGAAAACTGATATCACATTATCAAAGTCAAGATATTATTTCCACCAGCTTTGCATGTGTGTGTGCTTATTAACCACACTCCTCAGTAGATGTAAACAGTAGACAAACAGCCTGAAATAGGTGTGCACTGAGTGAGCCAATCTCTTCGAGGGCAAAGATGGCCACTTATATATAACGCAGGCTTAAAGTCGCCTGTAAATCAAAGCGGGGACCTCCTGTGCTGCAACATGGCAGGGCCTGTAACTAACGTACACCAAAGGCTGCATCAGACACCTCCGGGAAATTTTCTGTTGTGCGGTTCTGAACATGTGTCATGAGTGCCTGTGTGTACAAGCATATGTATGTTAGTGTGCATGAATACGTGTAACTTTGTTTGCTTCTGTGTGTAGATACAAATGGATCAGTTTATGTTCATGTATTGTCATAGTTGGACTCTCGCTCCTAAGTGAGACTGCCGGTTTAAGGATGACAGCACTTTTGTTTGTAGGAGACTAGGCCACTCCTACAACAAGTCGCAACTATCGTCCCAACCCTCCCGGCTCACAAGCAGTAACTCACCAAAACTCAAACAGTAAAGGGTGATTTATGGCAGCCTTATGCCTAGAGTCTAGCCTGGGACATCTCATGGAAGTTGTGGCGGAACAGCAGTTATCCTTTTCTCGCATTAGCAACAAGTCCCAGTCACACACAGGCAATGAAGGAGATGCAGGGCATTTTTCAATATATCTATTGAAAAGACTGCAATCTACAATAAAATGCATGAGCTGCAATGATTAGGATAACAAACCATTAAAAGAAGCATAATTGTGAAGATGGAAGTTGTGAATACAAAACCCCCACCATCTCGCAATAAACATGAGCTGTAAAATTCCTAGCAAAGAGAACCTAATCTCTAACCTAATGAGACCTAGGTATGATAAACCTAATCTGCCAGTACCTTGTTTATTAGAAGTGCCCCCCAACCCTGGTTACCTTGGAATGAGGTCTCTAGGTCAAACTCCGTGGTGACACAAAGGCTGAGTTCTGCAGCAAGGTAACCAGCAGTGTAGATGGCATTTGGAAGGAATCCCTCTAATGACCTTGTCCCTGTGAAATGTATTTATACAGATCATGTCGGTCCCCTGACGCAGGTATGTTCCTAAACAACTGATAAGGAGGCAAACTTGTCACGGCAATTAGATGAACAATCCCCAACAAGGGGACATTATGTGCTTGACCCACGTAAGTGAGAAAGGGACAATTAGTTTAATACCTACGTACATCACTGATCATGATGCTGATAATGACGCCTTCACATAGTACACACTGATAATGCAAATCAAAACATTTCTATAACTATAAACAATGGCAGCCATCTTAAAAGCAATAATAAAACAAATGGACTAAAATAGAGCAAGTTAAGTAGGTTAAAAGTCAGTAAGTGATGGAGGCACAGGCCTGCAAGCCAAAGGGCGAAGCTAAACCCCTGAGGCTCAATAAAAACTCAATTGTATTCACCACACCCTCCCCTTTGCCAAAACAAGGATGCTTACTCACTATTGAGGTGCATGGGTCCAAACTAAAACGCCCTGAGCTAAAACACTTTAAAATCTAATTAAAAACTAGCCTAAAAAAATAAAAGGGAATAAAATGTCCACCATGACAAGCACAGCAGGCGAAATGCGAGCCAAATTAATAAGACAATTTGGTGTTAAACCTTTAAATTTTGAATAAGGCCAATGTCTCCAAAGTCATCAAATGATAACGCATCCAGGAAGGACTGCACATCGTCAGATGTCAGATAGATCACAGGATTGGCAGATGGATCTACAGAGCAGAAGCACAGATGCCACAGGTGCACGATCACCCATGTAGGCAGCACCATCCATAGTTCACAAGCGGAGGCTCATAAGTGGCCCCGCGAATCAACCTCAGTCTCCTGGGGCAAGACTGAGAATGAACCCTCATCAGGAACATCAGCAGTTCCTTGTCCGCAGGAGGCATCGGCTGAACAGCAAGACACACCGATGGTAGACACTCAAAGAGTCACCAGGTGCAACGAAAGACAGGTTGCAGGCACCATAGGACTTATCGGAATGACAATGACCAACGATGCTTTAATTCTTCCAGCAACTGAGCACCAAAGAACTGTACCATGCAATCATGACAAAGCTGTGCTGTTGGTAGTAGCTCCACTACTTCACTTACCTGAGAAAGCACAACCACTGTGTATTAAGAATAGCAGCAGCATTATTCTGCCAATCAGCGCCAAAGTCACAGAAGAGCCACAAAATACACTCGAAAAGAGTGACTGGATAGCTGAATGAATGACTCCGAAGACAGTCTGGAAAGTGGAAATGAGTCCAGATCCAATAGCCTTAAAGAAGTTTACAATCCCTGCAGTGTTTGAGGCATTGAAAATTCTGTGGACCAGCTTGCCATAGTGCTTGGGAAAGTTGTGTTATTTAATAGGGATTGTATCTCGGCTGATGATCTCGGTATCTGGAGAGCATATGTCTCCTTGGCTGATGTCAACGCCACTTGTTTTTGGAACAGTAACCCCTTTAGTCCGCTCAGCTTGTCACAGTTTACATTAGTAGTATCAATGTGAGGGCACATTTCTACTACTCTTATCTCTTGTGTGTGGGGGAATATAACATGTCCACAACAAGTTACAATTTGAAAGATTGAAATTGCATAGGCAATTCCTGGTCTCATTTCGCAGCAGCTCTGATTGCTCAGGAACACATAACTTCCATTCGAAAGTATATGAAATGCTCGATGTATCAAAGGGACGGTAGTACCATTCAGAAAGCACGCCAAATTTGCGACCACTGCATTGCAGAAACCGTGAAGTGATACCTGTTTGCAGATCATTGAATGACTAACAGTAGTCTCACATTTGCTTCCGCTCAGAAAACCTCTATTTTGCCATTCAGATATTTGAACTCGAAAGGCAACTTCCACTCATCTTTTGGATAGCTATCTCCTAGCTTCTCGTATCTGCCCACAGCAAAAATGTTTCAAACATTTTGTGAAGCGAAAGGTGGAAATAGGCAGATTTATAACTCCATGTACTAACCATACTGTTGATGGAGTTTCTGCTACGGGTAGAAGACAGCCTTTCTAGCTTATAACTATTTCCTTCATAGCCATTATCTTTCCTCCCTAGACAAATTAAAAAGCAGCAAACAAGTAACTATTGTTAATTTATTTCCCTGGGACGCAGCTATTTTTCAGAATCTGTAATGTCCAACCCAACTGCATGATGGATTGCAGCTGACTTTGCCCATGTAAAAGGGACGTTATTCGAATGATGTCAATTGCAGGAGACACTATGGCGGTCATTTTGAACCTGGCGCTAATGACCGCACTGCCGGCGGTGTTGATAACTACCGCCAACAGGCTGGCGATGCAGACCACCAAATAATAAAGCAAAGGAGAAATAGCCAGTGGCCCATCCACCCACCGCCATCTTGGAAGCACTGGCGATGATGGCAGAGGTCTTCTCCAGGCCGGCGGAAAGGCCCAACCCGATCAGCATATTATGGACACCACACCGCCATCTGTTCTGGGGCGGAAACCACCGCCACATAAAGCCTGGCAGAAATGACCCATATAAGGGGAAACACTCACCGGAGACACACAGAGCACGCCGGCATGGAGCGAGAGCTGGAAATAATGCCAGTGCTTCTCCTTGCCAAATTCCTCCAGGACCGTGACCACCGACGAAGACGACGATGGTAAGTCCTCCAGCCTAGCACACAAGGGAGGAAAGGGCACAATTACACACCCACCCACCCACACCACAAAGCACACCCAACACATCCCACCACCCCAAGCCATATACACCCTAACAAAATGTACTTACTAGACTCAAGCCAACAAATACCTGCACCAATGCACACACCTATGCATACCCCACCCTCAAAGTGAAACGCTGCACAACGGTTCAATTTAGCACCAATAGGTCTACTGGGCAGCAAATTGTAATTCCCAAAATTATTTACATATGGTCAATGGCCAGTACAAAGTCCTAGTAGAGCAAAGATAGCCCACACTTGACTCCTACGATGTAAAGGAAAACTCCACTGAGAAGGGGCATCATTGGGGTAGCCAGGCACCTCAGGGTTGAGGGGCAGTGGGTGGTGGGGACTCAGGTTTGGAAGGGGGGTTCTTGGGCGTAGGTTCTGGAAGTGGAGAGGGTTTGGGCTTGCCCTTGGGAGGAGGAGGAGTGGGCCTGGACGGGGGGTGGCAGAGCGACCAGAGGCAACACAGGCCTTCTTCTTCTCTGAGGAAGGGGCACGGGAATGGGTAGGGTGGACTGCGGAGGACATGGATGAGGAAGGAGTGGGTTTCTGGAGTCCAAGTGAATGTTTAGGGACAATACGGGGTGGGCCAGTGGGTTTGAACAGGTCAACATGGGAGAGGGAAAGCTTATGAGGTGCAGCTGGAGGGGTTTTGGAGACAGGTTTGGGAGTGGAGGATGAGGAAGTGGAGGTATGAGGTGTAGGTCTGCTGTGCTTGGATGCTGGTGCCTGTACAGTATGTCCATGTTTGGTGGATGTGTGTGGAGTGGATGTCTGGGAGCGTTTATGTGTCCTGGGAGAAGGGGGGTGGACAAAGTGGGGGAGGTGGATGTTGCTGTGTCTGCCTTTGAATGTTGGGTGTGTGCCTGCATGTGGTGGGACGTGTGGTGCTTGTGTTTGTCTGCATGCTTCTTGGGTGTTGATTTGGGTGCATGGCTGTCTGGATGTGTGCTTGGGATGGCAGAAGGGGGTGGGGTGCTGAAAGGGGTAGAGGTTGTGGGAGGGGTGATGGAAAGACCAGGCATACTGGCTGCCGTCAAAGAGGAGGCCAGAGCATGAAAAGATCTCTGGAGGCCAGACGTGGCACCATGAATGCCTTCCAGGGACGCATTGCTGCATCTGGGATGCCAGCCCCTGGATGGCATTCACAATGGTTGTCTGACCAACAGAGATGCTTCTCAGGAGGTCAATAGTCTCCTCAGTGAGGGCAGCAGGGCTAACAGGGGCAGGAGATAAGGTGCTTGGGGCAAAGGAGATGCCCACCCTCCTGGGTGAGCAGGCACAGGCTACACGCTGGGGAGCTACTGGGAGGGTGGTGATGGAATGGGGGGTGGCAGAAGATGAGAAGGAATGGCTGGGCCCAGTAGGCTCTGCCACCACCAGGGAGCTGCTATTGGAGGTGTCTGAATCAATACCTCCAGTAGTAGTTGCCTCCCCCATGGTACTCGCCCTCCAACCCACTGGTCCCCTTGGCGTTAGTGGACTCTGCCTCCTAGGAACTGTGGGCTGCAGCATCCCCACTGGCTGGTGCCTCAGCTGCCTCCCCAGATGATGCTAAAGCGCACAAGGACACAAGAGCAATGGGGGGGACAAAACAAGAAAGAAGTAGGTCAGATTTAGATCAAACATACCTGTTGGCACACATACACCCCCACCCATCTCATGCACTAACCCCCAGCAGACAGAATAATTCACCTGAATGTGCCCCTGACTGCTAGGCAACATCCCACAGTACACTACATGACCATCCTGGCCCTCTACTCCGATACACTTTGCAATGGAACACAATGAGAGACGTTGGCAAGACAACAAATCTGATAATCCATAAGGCTACATCTAAACCAAGAGCCCAAACAGGGGACCCCTCACAGGCCTACATTCCCAGCTACATCTACCTAAGGACACTATCCCACAGACGTGGGGGGGCAGGACTGCAGGGACACATCTGTCTATGGGCCTGCTACTACACTGCATGCACCTCATGGCACTTAACTACACTCAGCATAGTAGCATCACATTATTGTAGGTATTCACCCCTTGTGGCTGCTGTGCTGCCTTCAAGCTACCAACCAAATCGGGATAGGCCACCGCCAGTATGCAAGCCATGATGGTGGGCAGGGTCTGACGGGCATCTCTCCCTCATTGGGAGACCGTCCCCAGCTGGGCCTCTCCAGTCTTCCGTGCCCAGCGCAGCAGATCCTTCCACCGCTTCCTGCAGTGGGTGATCTGCCGGTTGTAGACCCTCAGGTTCTGCACTTCCTTGGTGATGGCTTGCCACATTCCTTTCTTTTGATGGGTGCTGACCTGCATGGGACACACAGAGTAAAGAAACAGATGTCAGTGTGGGTGCCCCATACACAAATGGCATGCCAGTTCGACCTTACATGGCCCAGGGAGACACACATATTGACAACAGCCAAGACAATAACTGCCAGACACATTACGGGTAAGCATCCATACAGCCAACAAAAACACCTACAGGCATCCGCCACATTAACACACATTCAAGGAGGACCAATAGCATCTTACCTGAGCCTCTGGTTACCCAAACAGCTTCGTATACAGGGGTAGGACCCTGTCCACCAGCTTCTCAAGCTCCTCCGCAGTGAAGGCCGGGGCCTGTTCCCCTGTAACACGTGCCATTCTAAGGACCAGAGTAAGGACACAGCAGCTCACGCAGTGGAGTTCTGTTCCTGTAGAGGTGCAGGAGTCAAGTGGCAAGGGCATAGCAAAATGGCAGTATTTACCGTGGCGGTGTGCATCGTCACCGCCGGCGGTAATCGCGATTGGCCCTGCTTCCCCATAGACGCCAATGGTATCCAGTGAAGAGGTGCATGGCAGTGAACACCGCTTACAACCATGACGACTACCGCCAGCAGAATGAAGTCACTTCATACACTACACTACCTGTGGGGCAGGGGGCTGCCATTTTGTATACACCACGCCTTCATAGTCTGTCCGGGGTCCTAATCCATGGCACCATTCCCTCTCCCTTTTGTCGAGTAATGGTATGCTCATTGATCCTCCTCATGCAATCATAATGGGAAGTGTGCCTACACTGTGATGCAATCCAATATACACACCACACCAGACAAAACCCTGACAGGATTACCAAGTTCTCTGCATCTGTGTGAGGGGCAGTATGTTGTGTGTACAAGTTGAATTGTGAAATATTGTGAATGAAGTGTTTGTGGCAACTCAATTTGTCTCTATTCCCCCCCATAGGTACAGACCCATGTGGCAAGGGAGGGCCCCATCTGTTTACAGACCCCTGGTTGATCTGGCCACCATGGAGGAACGTCACATCATCATCACTTACTGCCTGAATCAAGCCACTATCCTGGAACTCTGTGCACAAATGAAGCCTGTTCTGATGCCAGCTAATAGGAATCAACATGCCATCCCTACAACTGTACAGGTACTATCTGTGCTATATTTTGTGGCCACGGCTCATTCAAAGTGACAGTGGGCATGGCAGCCGGAGTATCCCAGACAGTGTTCAGCCACATCCTGTCCAAATTTCTGGATTCCTTCATGCAACACCTGCAGAGTTATGTCCAGTTTCCCCAAAGGGCTGATCTCACCTCCATCAAATCTGGCTTTTATGCTTTTGCAAATATTCCCCATGTGGTAGGTGCCATTGATGGTACCCACATATCCCTCATACACCTAAGAGTAAATGAACAGGTGTTCAGAAATCGGAAAAGTATTCACTCCATGAATGTCCAATTGGTGTGTACCTCTGATCAGTCCATTACTCATGTCAATGCAAGGTTCCCAGGTTCAGTCCATAACTCCTTTGTTCTGAGAAACAGCAGTATGTCACACATGATGGGACAACTGCAAGGGGACAGAGCTTGGCTCATAGTTCAGTGCGTATGGCACTGGATCAGTTACAAAGCTGACAGGCAGGCTGTATGCAAGTAGATTTGGTGTGTTTCAACCCACTTTCGCCCACTTTTGCAGGGGATTCTGGCTAACCAAACATGCAATGGCTCCTGACACCTGTGAGGAATCCCAGGACAGATGCAGAATCCATTATAATGAGGCACATGGTCGCACTAGGAGTGTTTTTGAGAGGACCATAGGACTCCTGAAGGCGAGATTTTACAGCCTCCATCCCTCTGGAGGGTCCTTGTGCTATATCTACGACAAGGTGTGTCAGATAGTGGTGGCCTGCTGCATGCTGCACTACTTGGCTCTGAGGAAAGCTATTCCACTACTGGATGAGGTGTATGCTGTCCAACCACCCCTGCCACGTCAGAGGATGGATGAGAGTGATGGGGAA
The DNA here is from genome assembly GCF_031143425.1 of Pleurodeles waltl. Classification (NCBI taxonomy): domain Eukaryota; kingdom Metazoa; phylum Chordata; class Amphibia; order Caudata; family Salamandridae; genus Pleurodeles; species Pleurodeles waltl. The sequence continues at coordinate 828,116,070 of NC_090442.1, read as the reverse complement.
GAGGAGAGGGAAGACATCAACTCCAGGATCCAGCTAATCCAGGTATACGTCCAGTGACTCTTAGGTAGTGTTCTATGTTACCAATGGGTTTACTGCATTGTTTGCTTATGTGCAAAATGTTGGGGTGTCCCTTACCAGTGATGTGTACACTTCATGTGTGAAGAAGGAGATGCGTGTTACAGCATGGGAATGTACAGTTTGACATACTTCGAACACTGCAATCTGTTAGACCCCCTCATGCAATAAAACAGCATTCTGATGAAAATTGGCTGCTATATTCACATTTACATTTGTTTGCTCATATTAATGAAGGACAGATATTTTGAGTGCACAGGTGTATTTATTTAATATTTAAACAAAAAAAATCTATGAGTGATGGGGCAGTGTAAGGGATTGGGCACATGGTGAACAATATACTTAGGTACTTTTCCACAGCTGGTGGTTGCATAGGGGCATAGTCCATTGGGCCATTGGAAGATGGTGAAATGGCAGTGGCATGTCAACAAGGTAGCTCAGTGGCACACAAGGAAGACAGTTCAGGGCAGAGTCACTTCCTGGTGGTGGGCTTGGTCTTGGCTGGTGTTTCACAGGGATGTCTGGGTCTGAAGGCACGTTTGGGAGGGGGTAGCTGAGCTGCAGGGGAAGGGTGGTGGTGTACTATGAGTCCTCTGGTAGTGCACCCCAGTGCACTAGCAGCTGCAGATGTGGATGGCAGGGCATTGTCCTGGCTAGTGGATGGGCCTGCAGGTGGAGGACTCAGGCTGGATGTTGTACTGGCGCTGCAGCCCCCTGCAATGGTGGCCATTGTAGCATTGAGCTGTTTCCTTTGCTCCATGGCCTCGTGATGGTGTGCTACCTGTAGCCTCTGATTCTCCTCTAGTGTGGCCAGGATCTGGCCCATCTTCTCCTTAGAATGGTGGTATGCTCTCATGACCTCAGCAATGGCCTCTTGGCCCACCCCCTTGACCCACTGCTCCCGTCCCGATGGCCCTAGCCCCCTGTACCTGTGTCCCCTGCACAGGTCTGGCAGTCCCACTTGCACTGGGCCCTTCATCATCCTGCCTGGTGGTGGGTGGAGACCCAGACCTCTGTGCTTGTGGGCAGCCAGTCCCTGGCCTGAAAACACTGGTGTGGGGCCGTTGGGCCAAAGCTGATTGCGGTGACTGAGTGGTAGGGGTGTCAGTGGTGTCCTGGGTGGGGCTACTGGAGGGTGAGTGTCCAGGGCTGTGGGATGGGCCAGGGATCTCCTCTGTGTCCAGACATCTCTCTGTACTCTCCTGAGTGGGGTCTTCATCTTCAGGTGGACTACTGGCATTCCTTGGTGTCTCCGTCCAGGTGGCATGGGTAGTGGTGCCTGTGTGTGTAAGAACAGAGATGTGAGTGTCCTACACTTTCTTGCGCCTTGCAGCACTGCTTAGGAGTTATTGGTGGTTCTATTTCCATGTGGTAGCATGCAGGTTCTGTTGGTGTTCTTTCAGATGCATTTGGTGAGGGGGGAGTGGTGCATTCTGGGTGTTGTGGTGCTCCTGCCATTTTATGCTTGGGTTGGTGACTGTGCACAGGGGGCTGAATAGTGATTTGTATGTGGGTTATGGGCATGCAGGGGAAATGGGTAGGAGTGTGTGGGTGTTGTGGGCTGGGAGCATGGTGGTAGTGAGAGGGATGGGGTGATACATGCATTGCAGGTGTAGTTGACTTACCCAAATCTAGTCCTCCAGGGAGTCCAGTGAGGTCCTACGGGAGCAGGATAGCCATGACCCTCTCCTCCCAGTCGGGGTATTCAGGGGGAGGAGGTGGGGGACCACTGCCATTCTTCTGTACGGCGATGTTGTGCTGTGATGCCATGGAACCCACCTTCCCCTGCAGGTCGTTCCATTTCTTCCTGATGTCTTCGCTTGTGCGTGGAAAGATTCCTACTGCATTGACCTTGTTGACAATCCTCTGCCATAGCTCCATCTTCTTGACCAATGGCGTCTGCTGCACCTGTGCCCAAATAGCTGCGGCTCAATCCTGAGTATTTCGTCTACCATGGACCTCAGCTCCCTGTCTGTGAAGCAGGGGCGCTTACGGGGCCATGGTGTGTGTTGTGGGTGGTGTATTGTGTGTGTGACTTGTGTGGTGGTTGTTTGTGTGTGTGTTGTGGTGTGATTTTCTGTGGTGCTGTTGGAATTGCAAAGGATTGTGGGTTGTGTATGAGTATGTTTTATAGTGGTGTGGATGTGTGTTAGCTGTGTGGTTTCCAAATTTGCCAATGTGTGCTTTTGTTGTTGGCGGTTCCCATTTCTGAGCGCAACGGTCATTTCCGCCAATGCGGTTCGACATCCACTGTCCGCCGCGCTGATTTGTACACCATTATTTGGTGGGCAGGTCGTTTGTAGGAATGGCGGTGGCGGGGTGCTGTGTCCTGCCTTTCCACTGTTGTTGGCCCTGGCGGTGAGTGGAAGTTGCCAATTTTGGGGCAGACTGTGTTTTATGACATCATTCTTCAGCGTTGTGCAGTCCACCGCCACTGGTGGTCTTTTGATCACCGTCAGCACAGCGGTCGGCGGTGATTACCGCCAAGTTCATAATGAGGGCCTATGTTAGAAAGTGGGTATATTCTGTTGGACAGAGTATTCATGTCATTATCGACAACAGCTAAAGCCTTTTCAAAATTGTCTTTATCTATCTACCTTAAACATGCAGCTGCTTCAATTTTTGCATACATCTTTGATTGTATATGGCAAACTGGAATCATTTTGAGCATGGTTTTCTTGGACCTAGCAAGAAATCCTGCAAGTCTGTTTCCTCGGATAGGAGACTAACATGTTCCTTAACTGCTTGTAACCTGTTGGTGCGTAACCATTGTTTGCACAGTTTACTCACAGTGTATGTGATAACTGTGCCAGAATGTTGACCCGAGACATAGCAAGGGTCTGGCCGGCTAATCTTGAAACCCCCTGAGGAAATAACAAAACGTGCCTGATACCCATTTGTCTCTGTTGGCCACAATAACCACCCACCAGCACTTTAAAGTGTGGAATTATATGTATCATCCTGAACCCAAGCATTCAGTTCTTTCTCAGTGACATTTAGGAATGTTTGTCAATCAATGAATGTGGCTGGTGTGGGGATACTGAGCGCATTCACTTCCTTTATTTTTGCTAACCCTAGGCCTAATCTTAATTGAACCGTGTCATGTAAGACTATCATTTGGACAGAAATATGGCACACTCTAAACAAAGCTTCCCTACCCTGAATTTGCCAATCTTGCGTTCGCCATACACTTTTCACATCTGTAGTGCTCTTCCAGTATTCACAACCTTCAGCAGCAAGTTAGGAAACAAAGGAATCTAAATAGCTTAATTTGGTGTTGATAAGCAAAATCTTCTGCATTTTGGATGGTGGTAATTTGAAATAATATGACTTTGCATTTGTAGTGTCATTTGCCCAGAAAAGTATGCACACTTGTCTACATATGTTTTGGGGCTTCCCATAGGTGGAGTTGAAAAATGTTCCCACTGTGTGTAATTAAATACTGATCTAAGTCTAGTTGCTCGGTGCAGAAAGTAATACCATCAAAGATTATATCAGACCATTTCCCCATAACTTGCTGTGTTCATATACACATCATCACTTTCAAATACAGTGTAATCCTGCAGCTCAGCAAGCATATAATCAACTGTTTTAACATCCCAGTCATCAAAGACAACAGCAGGTACAATTGCATCATTCATTGTAATTTTTAATATATAGGTAATTTGAAATAACTCAGTAGGCCCACATATATCAAAAGGAACTTTATCCCAAACAATCCAATCTGGAATTGTTACTGCTGAAATGTTCACAAGGGACAAGTCTCTTCAGACGTTACGCGAGGAGAGATACAGTGTTAGAACTTCATCCACTGGCTCAACATAAGAGCGTTTGGGAAGATAATTACCATTTATCAAGAGAAAGAAAACAGTCACAAAACCAATCCATAACAGAAAGGCAAGCAACATCAGTAGTACCCAGAGATAATTCCATGGATAAACCAAATAGTCATTTTCAAGCCATATGTACAGCTTACGTGTTTTTGAAACAATTTCAGTTGCAGGTGCAGATGAAGTTGAAGAAAAATCATCAAGGTGATGAAGTAACCAGAAGCAGTCTCTGCAAACACTGAGCCAGTGTATTACTGGTGGATGGATCCACTTTGTGTGGAGGTTCATAGTAGACAATGTTGTCAGTTTGTGTTGCATTGGATTGAAAAAACAGCCACATCTTTGACAGTTATTGTCTGTGAAGTGGTAGTAGGAATCATCAGAAGCTCATTCTCTTGAGGAAGCATTGGTAGCATCGTTGTACATGATGGTATATTAAGAAGTGTTGTTGTTCCTTCTTTGAAGAGGTATATTCTGTTGGGTAGTGAGAGGGGACTGGGGACTAACCAAGGGACCTCCGGGTCTACTGTGCAAGATCAGTCACATGGTGTAATTTTATGTTGTCGATGGAGACAAATCTGTTCCCTTTGGAACCTGGCAGCTGTGTTAGAATGACAGTTCTCGTGCCTTGTAGTCCCAGGACTGGAACCCGTGCTCTGTAAGATGGGGCAAATTCCTTCTTAACTGCAATCTTCTCATGAACCAGATCCCCAACTTTAGAATTCCAGCCTGTAGAAACTGTTGGCAGATCCCTTATTCCTAAGGTGGCAGCACTGGTGGATGAATTATCATCACAACATTGCTGAAGGCCCTGTAAAACAATGAGTTGTTAATTTATGTCAAAATGTGTGTCTGCTGCCACCATACCAGGGTGTTAAAAAAGGGGTCTCTGATTGTCAGTCAGTTTGAACTCTGTCTAAGCAGGGAACCTTACTCTAGTCAGGGTAAAGGAGAAACACATCTGGGAAACCCCCACTCACCCCCTTGGTAGCTTGGCACAAGCAGAAAGGCTTAACCTCAGAAGCAATGTGTAAAATATTTGTACCAACACACACAGCAATACAGTGAAAACACTACAAAACCGATGCCACACTACTTTAGGAAAATAGATAGTATTTATCTAAATCAAACAAGACCAAAACGACAAAAATCCAACATACACAAGTCAAGATGTGAATTTTCAAAAGAATAAGATTCTTAATCCATAGAAAACAGTGAGTATGCTTTTGTTACACAAAGTACTTGGTTTGTGTCAAAAATAAAGCCGAACGGGCGAGCGTCTGTCGGAAAAGTCAGCGATGCGTTGATTACTTACTCGCAAGTGAGGCAGTGCGTTGTTTCTTCTCCAGTCAGGTTGATGATGCGTCATTTTCCTCCCTCACAAGACAACGATGCTACGATTTCTGGACGGGCACCCCAGGAAGGGCAGGCTTTGCGTCATTTTTTTCACACTCAGTGTTGTGTTGAAATCCAGTCGCACAGTGTCAGGAGATCGCGCTGCATGTGGTTTGCATCGTTATCAGCAGCCACTAACGGGTGTTGAGCATTGTTTCTCCAACCGTGATGCAAGTATAGAGTCGATTTCAGCCATGAGGCCAGTGGCACGTCATTTATCAGCCACGTTGAAAATTTCTCCGCACGGCGGTGTTTGCATGGATTTCATTCCTTTTACACCAGCTTCACCTTTCAAGGGCCTAGGGACTGGATGGGGCACCACTTGGAAGGAGTCTTACCAGAGAGTCCAGGTGCTGGCAGAGGAAGTCTTTGATGGCCCTGATACTTCAACAACAGGAGGCAAGCTCGGTCCAAGCCCTTGGAGATTCTTCTCAAGCCGGAATGCACAACAAAGTCCAGTCTTTGTCCCCTTTCCCAGGCAGAAGCAGCAACTGCAGGATAACCTAACAAAGCACAGTTACAGGCAGGGGCAGCACTTCTTCTCAGCTCTTCAACTCTTCTCCTTGGCAGAGGTCCCTCTTGAATCCTTGAAAAAATCTGAAAATGTGGGGTTTTGGGTCCACTACTTATAACCCTTTCTGCCTTTGGAGTTGGCAAACTTCAAAGGAAAGTCTTCGTTGTTCACAAGATCCTTCCTTGCCAGGCCTGGCTCCAGACTCACACCAGGGGGTTGGAGACGGCATTGTGTGAGGGCAGGCACAGCCCATTCAGGTGTAAGTGACCACTCCTCCCTTCTCTCTAGCTCAGATGGCCCATCAGGATATCCAGGCTACTCCACAGCTCCCTTTGTCTTACTGTCAAGAGGGAATTGACACCAGCCCAACTATCAGTCTGACCCAGACATGGAATCCACCAACAGGCAGAGTCACAGAATGGTTTAAGCAAGAAAATGCCCACTTTCTAAAAGTGGCATTTTCAAACTGACAATTTAAAAACCAATGTTCGTTACCAAAATATAGATTTTAAATTTTGAGTTCAGAGACACCAAACTCCATATTTCTATTTGCTCTCAAAGGGAATCTACACTTTAAGGTTATTTTAAAGGCAACCTCCATTAACCTATGAGAGAGATAGGCCTTACAACAGTGAAGGCTGAATGTAGCAGTATTTCACTGTTAGGACATGCAACACACATCAGTTCATGTCCCACCTTTAACATACACTGCACTCTGCCCATTGGGCTACCTAGGGCATACCTTAGGGGTGCCTTACATGTATGAAAAGGGAAGGGTTAGTCCTGGCAAGTGGGTACACTTGCCAAGTTGAATTTGCAGTTTAAAACTGCACACACAGACACTGCAGTGGCAGGTCTGAGCCATGATTACAGGGCTACTCATGTGGGTGGCACAATAATGCTGCAGGCCCTAATAGCATGTGGGTTACAGGCCATGGGCACTTCTAGTGCACTCTACTAGAGACTTACAGGTAAATCAAATATGTCAATCATGGAAAACCCAATCACCAATACAATTTACACAGAGGGCATTTGCACTTTAGCACTGGTTAGCAGTGGTAAAGTGCCCTGAGTCCTAAAGCCAACAAATCCTGGTCAGGAAAAATAGGAGGAAGGAAGCAAAACATTTAGGTATAACCTGGCAAAAAGGGCCAAGTCCAACACAGGGCCATCTTGATCTGGGACATACATAGGTATCCCAAAGAGGACCTCGTTAGGAGGGCGTCCTCCTAAGGACTATTTTGGCAGATTATTCAGTGCTCTCTGGTGATGAAGCCACCTGTGGCCTTAACCTAATACTCTAGTTGTTAAGGACTGCTTTAGGTTGTGATTCCTCCTCTCCATAACAGAATTACCCTCGGAATGATATGGGGGAGAATAATGTAGTTCAACACCCATTCTCCTCATGGTGTCCCTGAATGCCCTAGAGGCAAAAGAAGGGCCCTCGTCTGAGTGGAATGCTGTAACCACATATATATTGATAAAGACCAGCAAGTCTTTTATAACAGCTGGAGTGTCAGCTAACAACTGTGGCTATACTCACAGGAGTCTAGAACAAGAATGAACAGCAGCTAAGATGTATTTGTATGCACCATCAGGTTGTAAGGGACCACAAAGGTCCAAGTACACACATCGAAGTGGCCTGTTGGACGCTAAGAGGGAAGTCTGCGGTGGGCGTTTGATGTTTGAACCCATTATTTGCTGCAAATGTCACAGCAAAGGACATATTGCTTGGTCTGTTTATACAGACCCTGCCACCAGAAGCATTTCTTTAAGAGTGATATTGTGGTCACAACACCAGCATGAGCAGATGCAACATCCTCATCCACTGCTTTGATGAGATCTAATCTCTGGTCTTGGCTGGTAATCACTCAATCTCCCACCCAAGCAATTGTCACAAAAGCAATACTCTGTGCACTGATATGGTAGGAATATTTTGTAGAGTATGCTTTTGGGAGAGGCTTGCCTTCAGCCAGAGCTTTCAAAGCAGGCTGAATTTCACTATCCAATCTTGTGTGAAAATGAGTCACTACAGCAACAGAAGCCATAGCTATTGCAGATTTGGCCGCTTCATCCCTCAAAGTGTTTCCAATAACGTGTACTCCTACACATTGGTGGCCCAATGTATGTACTACGTGAGCATTTGGTAGCTAACCCTTAAGATCAGCCACCCTGCCCCAGAGTTCTGTGTTTTATGATGTTTTCCTCTGAGTCTCTGAATCCGTTCAACCACCAATGATTGAGATAATCATTGTAGGATTGGACATAGTAGTACGAATCACACACAATCAATGTGAGCTTTCCTGGATCTGTATGTTCCATTGCCAAGATGAGAGCTTTAAGCTCAGCCAACTGTGCTGTGCAGTCCCCCGGGGTCTGCATGCAGGTATTCTGAGGGTGGAATACACCATCCTTCATCACTCTGCTGCGGTTGAGTATTAATGTTTTGTACCTACAACTGGTTGTGCTGAACCATCAGTGTAGATGAGAGTTTGGTATCTGTCACGTGGCAAGATGTTAGTATGTGTGGGGTACTCCTGTTCGTATTGGAGAAATTCTTGTGTTCGAAGTTTTGGGTCAAAGATATAATCAACATTGGAGGCAGTCACGGAGGTTGCCTATTGAATAGAACTTGGATATAATGCTTTAGCGTTAGGAACACTTGATTTGTTGACAGCATCTAAGGCTGGCACCAGGGAAACAACAATAATGCGTTTCCCTAGGGCAAGTGGCCTTTCCTCAATGACAGCCGTCTGTACAGGAGTTAGAATTCTTTCTGTGGGTGCAAAGCGTTGATGTGCACTGGAATACAAATGTTATTTAAATGCTATGGGCACTGTGTCGCCCTAATTAAGGGTGACATAGGTGATCCCAATGGCACCAGAAATTATTCTGATGACCAAATTTGTTTTTTTGTCACGTGTGTGTGTAAGTGTTTTGCTTCTAGAATGTATTTCTGCATTCCTCTAAGAATGCGCATGTGTTCAACTGTCCAGTGTCTGCTTGAGAAATCTGGGTGAATCAAATCATGGAGTGGTTTGATGCGTTGTGCATAATCAGAAATGTAAGTTCTGCCAAAGTCAAAGAAACCAAGTAAAGTCTGCAGTTTCATGATGGAATTTGGTGGTTGAAGTTGAGCGCATTTTTCTAAAAAAGTGTGGGGCCAGGCTCTTTTAGGGTATTTTAGTTTTCTTGAAATTGAATTTGCCTAAAAGATCCGATCAACCCTGACAAGATGAATGTTGAGGTTATCATCTGTGAGATAGATGTCATCCACATAGGACAACACCTCAGAGGCAGAGACACAGGGCTCTATTACTCTCTGGTACTCAAGCTGAGTGATGATCTCTCTCACTAGAGCTTTAGTCTCATGCTTAACAGAGTATTGGGGCGGAAGCGGGGGTGTAGACCTAATAGGTATTAAATGGTGGGGGGAATCCTTATCCCACCCAACGTGCTTGCGGTATAGTGTGAGTGCCTGCACCTAAGCCCAATCAGCAGTGTAGGCTTCTTTTACTGCTTCCAGAACAAAATCTGAGAATGAAGGCAAAATGACATCTTCCCCATGTGGAAGCTTATGGATGTGTTCGGGTGGCCAGTCTCTTTCTGCCAATAGGATTTCACAAATAAGTTCTTCCCAAAAAATGACACTAATAGTGTGTTCTATGTCTCCCCGAAATTGAATATCTACATCAGAAAACCCTGTCGGTTGAGAGAATGCGCCCGTCCATAGACACGACTGCAAGAAAGTTGTTAGTTGCTGTATCATCTAGATGATCTTTCAGATTCTGGTGTCATATCTTGTCTTCTGCTAAGCTGTCCAGCTGGGTCACATCCCACATCTTGTTCTTCAGCAATGTTCTCAAGTTTGCTGCAATGTTTATTTGAAATTGCTGCCACCGTTTTCTTTTTAAATTGTGGCCTTAGCTGTGGGGATTTGTCTTCTTTCCTGTTTGAAGACTGCTGTAAGTGTTTCTTCTGTTTTGCATGGTCAGTACGTTGTATTGACTGGCCCACTCTCTCACTCTGTCTATCCAGTGTGTCCTGAAAGGGACGAAAGGGATGTGAATCAATATATCTGTCAGGGGCCTTTAAAGTTTCTGTATTTCTGAGATTATATCTCCTTTTGGGGCTCTCCGGATGCAGAGAGTCTGCTCTCTGACTTCGGCTGTCTTTATTTTGTTTTTGTTTATCGCAGCGTTTTTTAGAAGCCTCTTGTGCTTGTATAGTACTGTCTCTAGGTATGATAGTGTGAATTTCCAGCTTTTTTGTCCAGACTCCCAGACTATCCTGTCGTATACTAGTATAGGTGTCGGAAATAATTTTCAGTAGTTGACGCTCCTGTTCCAACTGTGGAATATCCTAGAGCCACTGGTGTATAGCCAATGCTACCGCTTCCCCTTTAATATTACTGAGTATTATTGAGGAGACTGTGTTGAAGTTACACTTCAGTTTCATTCCCATATCTAGGGATGGAGCAGCCCTGTGCTCATTTTGAACTTGTTTTAACACTTCTGGTAAATTGGCAAGTGTTGGGATCTCATGCTTGGTAGTATAAATTGCAGCGAAGCCTGTACTCCATGTGGTGCAGTCGTTCACCCAGAGAATAATTCTAATTGGCAAGCACATTGTGAGAATTCTGTTTATCTTGGGGTTCCAGATGGTGAAACACTGCTTTCAGCTGGTTAGCTTTTGGGCTAACGAGAACAGAATCTTTTCACGTTCTGTGGGCACTTTGCTCTTGATAGAATTTACTGTTTGTGAGTTAATCCCAGTAATGGCGAATTGGTGACCAGCTGGTGCGGCCCTACTGGGGCAGTATTTAATGTCAGAATAGTGAATTGCACTAATCATCTGTAAAGTTGTACTAGCTTATAAGAAATTGTGCATGCATCAGCTATTTGCATTGCCTGCATGCCAGGATGTGGTGTGTACATGGCAAACATAGGTCATTGTTACTTAAGGTACCTAATCTCACGGGTTGTATTACATGTGGTAGGGTGCCATTGAACCAATTTTAATGTTCTTGATAGGAAAGCGGTATCTCTAGATACCAGTAAGCTTAGTACCCCTGCGGTACATTCGCCATCTTATATGTGTGAAATGTATGTGTTCTGCCATCTTCCTCTGGAAAGGTGACCCAGAAATAGAATGTGTCTGTTTGGTAAGCTTCTGAGCTTCCATAATAAATGTGACATCCCACCCTAATTTGTTAAGTCATGGGCTTCTAAGTTTTGTTTAAATCCATGTCTAACAATTTCTGAAATGTCTATGGTGTTAGCCATGTTGAATAATGGGTACAAAAAAGGTAAACCAGATGGGGAGAAGACCTTTTAAAAGTTAAAGCTTGAACAACCTACGGCCTAGTTAGGTGATCTCTATTCAGCTGAGGAGGTTTGTCCCTAAGACCATAGACATCTCTGTATAATGGTACTTAGGGTACCTGCTCAGTGAAAGACAGTGATACTCAGGATATCCATAAATTAGTGCCAAAACACCATCGTTGGTGGTGCCATGTCACAGTTGGACTCTCGCTCCTAAGTGACACTGCTGGTTTACGGATGATAGCACTTTTGTTTTTAGGCAACTAGGTCACTCCTATAACAAGTTACAACTGTCGGACCAACCCTTCCGGCTCACAAGAAGTACCTCACCAAAACTCAAACAGCAAAAGTTAATTTCTGGCAGCCTTGCACATGGACATTAGATTGTGACATCTCAGGGACGTTGTGGTACGACAGAAGTTACCCTTTTAACACATTAGCAACAAGTCTCAGTCACACATAGGCAATGAAGGAGATGCAGGAAAGTTTTCAATATATTTATTGAAAAGAATGCAATCTCCAATAAAATGCATGAGCTGCAATGATTAGGATAACAAAAAGTAAAAGAAGCATAATTGTGAAGATAAGAGTTGTAAATATAACCCCCCATCATCTTGCAATATACATGAGATGGAAAATTCCTAGCAAAGAGAACCTAATCTCTAACCTAATGAGAGCTAGGTATGAAAAACCTAACCTGTCAGTACCATGTCCATGAGAAGCATCCCCCAACCCTCATTACCTTGGAATGAGGTCTCTAGGTCAGACTCTGTGGTGACACAAATGCTGAGTTCTGCAGCAAGGTGACATGCAGTGTAGATAGCATCTAGAAGGAATAACTTTAATGACCTTGTCCATGTGAGATGTATTTATACAGATCGTATAGGATCCCTAGCAGTGGTATGTTCCTAAACAAATGATAAGGAGGCAAACTTGTAGCGGCAATTAACTAAACAATCCCCAACAAGTGTACATTGTGTTCCTGACACACGTAAGTGATAAAGGGACATGATGTTAATACCTACGTACATCACTGATCATGATACTGATAATGACGCCTTCACATAGTAGGCACTGATAATGCAAATCAAAAATTTCCATAACTATAAACAAAGGCAGCCATCTTAAAAGCAATAATAAGAAAATAAATAAAAAGAGCAAGCTAAATAGGTTGAAAGTCACTAAGTGTCAGGGGCACAGGTCTGCAAGCTAATGGAGCTAACCTAAACTCCTGAGTCCCAATAGAAACTAAATTGAATTTTCCACAGTATAGCTGCATATCTGTACTTGAATGTATGCATGTGTGTGTATATGTGAAAAATTGTGATGTCTGTGTATGTCTGTCTGTGAAACTATATGCACGTGTGGCCATGTATGTGTGTTTGTATTTTGGCATGAGTTTGCGTTTGAGTGCATTTTTGCATTAGTTTGTATATATATAGTTGTTTTGTATATTCATGTGCAAATCTCAGTGAATTTGTGATTGAGTTGGCTTGATTAGAATCTAAAGGCATCCCTTCTAGTTTGGAGCGCGTTCCTATACAAAACACTACCTGAATTTCAGCCACTATAAGGTTAGTATTGCCGGGGAAACTCAGCTGATGGATTATTCTCCGTAATTATAGGTTTCCTCAGAAACTGGAGGATTTCCACTTTCCTATGCACTCCAACTGAGGCCCTATGTTCTTATACTTCTACAAGTGCATCTTATTTTACAGATGTTTTCTGAGAATATCATATTTTAGCAAGATATCTGCTTTCCACACCTGTCACCTAGGTTTTCAGTCATGGGTTATCAACTAAATTGAGTTGCTATACACTGAGTACATGTGCACTCAAATGCCATGTATTATGCTATGTACAGAACCTTTAGCAAAAACGCAAAATGTGTAAGGCTGCTTTTATTTCTATTCAATATTGGGATTGAGATTTTGGCCACATTTCAGATAGATAATGCGTTAAAATGGTGACAATAAAAACAATATAGACACATTTGATTTATTTAGAAGGGCACATATAATAAGTAAAACTATGTTATGTTATGCTCTACTATGTTATGCTAAATAAACTTATAAAGTGCACTGTTTCATCCTAGTGCTAGGCTACAGGACAAGAGGATTGGGGTCATGTTGACTAGCCAGTTATTCAGTAATTTATGACCTACTGAGAGTGGAGTTTACAGCATTTTTGATGGAGGGAGTTTGTTTCATGTCTTAGCAACAAGATAGATCAATGACCCTTTGCATTGCAATGAATCTTTCATTTGCTTAAGTTAGAGCTATTAGCGTTGTAAACTCCTAAGCAGACTTTTCTTGACACAAACTGATAATTAAATGTAAAACAGTTTCACATTATCGAACCAACGGTCGCCATGAGTGTGAAGGAGCTACAGAAAAGGAAACAGAAGTCTGCTTGCAGTGAAATGTATGGGCAAAAGTGCAATTATCCATGTAACCGGCAAAAGTAGAATTATCCATGTAGCCAGCAAAAGTAGAATTATCCATGTAACAGGGTCGATGTAATGCAAAGCGCTCAACTACTGCCCAGCAAGATCATGCTGCATAAGAAATAAAAAGAAATAGTGCAGAAGCCATTCAGAAAATACAAAGCCTCGTATGTTTTCAGTAGTTTACCGGTGCAATAGAGGAGGGCTCCACACCGTAAAAGGCATGACATATGCCTGCTTTTCACAAATCAAGCGAATTTTGAAAGGCAAGCCCATGAACCAACCAAACTGATAGGCGTGGATAAAAGCCCGCAGAAAGATTACAACAGGGACACGCTCTCAACCCTAAAAACGCCTTCCGCATCGGTTACGATGAACACATGTCACAGAGAGAAGTCCAGCATTTGATGAGAGTAACACCTTCCTAGCTATATAGGGCTGGATAGTCCCAAGAAGATGTTTTGGGCCTCTACTAGACATTGATTTGGGTATAAGACAGAGAGTTTGAAGACAGCTCTTTTGCTGTCAGGCAGCCAATGGAGATGAAAAAGAAAAGGCGAATATGAACATGACTAGGAAGATTGTGGCTTGCCTTGCAGGTGTGACAGCTCTTTGTAGTTGTTCTCAAACACCCTAGATGTGCCTAGATAAATTTAGTTGCCCAAGTTCAGCCTAGAGAGTATAAGCACAAGAATGATGGATTTATAACAATTCAGAGGAAGGAGTCTAAAGAACTCACAGAGCATTTTTATTAAAAAAAGCAGGATGACATGATAAGATGAACATTCTGTGCCATAGATAGAATCTAGAATGGCCCCTTAATTCCTCACAGAAGAGACTGGAGTGGTTGCTGTAGCTAAGGAAGTTGCCTGCAATTTTCTGGACCAGAGGTGGGCTTGAATGCCCAGAAGAAGCACATCTGTCTTGTCTGAATTAAGTTTCTGTTATTTAGGGTGCATCCACAAAGAGATTGCACATACAAATGCCTGAAAATAGATTTTGGTGACAGAAGGATCTTTAGAAATTGAGACAAAGGCCCTCATTATGAACACTAACAGAGGAGTGGGCCGGACCGCCAAATAATGAACCAAACGAAAGACAGGCATCCCGAAAACCACCCACCGCCAGCAGAGGAGTGCCGACGATGACGGCAGAATCTGCCAACAGGCCAACGGAAAGGCCCAACCCGCCCATCAAATAATGAACCAGTCCGCCACCAGTTCCGGGGCGGGAACCACCGCCACGCAAAGCCAGGTGGAAATGAACCACATATAAGGAAACACTCACCGGAGGCCCACACAACGCGCCAAAGCAGACATGGATAGAGAGCTGCAGATCATGCCAGCCCTGCTCCTTGCCAAATACCTCCACGACCGAGAGCGCCAACGAAGACGACGATGGTAAGTACCGCATCCTACGAAACAAGGGAGGAAAGGGCACAGTCACATACCCACCACTCCATCCACCCTGCAATGCCCCCCAACCCTTCACATCAGCACAAGTCATACACCCCACAGCAAGAGGTACTTACCCAACACAAGGCAAATCCAACTTGACCATAGTACATACAAATGCCCCACACCCATAAACAATTAAACAAAAGACCAGGGTTCAACAGTGCGCCGCCAAAACACAGGCCACACATATATTTTTAGTGAAAACTCACAGAGCCAAATAGTCCAAACAGGGCCAATGGCCAGTCCGTACAGCTACAATTGCCATGGGCCACAGCTGCCCAACCTTACTCCCAAAAGTGCACGGTACTCCACCTAATGGGGCAACAAAGGGGCATCCAGGCACCTCACGGAACGGGGGCAGGGGGTGGTGGGGGAGGGGATTTGCGACGGTGGTGGGGCTTGGACTTTCGTTTGGAAGGTAGAGGGGGGTGGTCTTGTCCTTTGAAGGGGGGGTGTTTTGAGTGGGTGGAGCCAGGTGGACTAGGCTCTGCCTGGGCCTTTATTTCTCTGGGGAAGGGGCACAGGAATGGTGAAGGGTGGACAGGGGTGGGCTGTGAATTGGAAGGAGTGGAAAGAGCAAGGAGGTAAGCACGCTTGGGTACAAGACGGGGTGGGCCAATGGGTTGGAAGAGGTCAGCACGGGAGATGAAAAATTTCTTCGGAGCAATTTGGGTGGTCCTGGATGAGGGCATGGGAGTGGAAAGCAGAGGCAGTGGATGTATGTGGTGTAGGGGTGCGTGTAGTGGGTGCAGGTGACTGGACAGTATGCTGTGGTGTGGTGGATGTGTGATGGGTAGGTGTCTTGGTGCATTTGTGTGTTTTTGGAGGAGAGGGGGTGGACACAGTGGGAGAAGACAGGCGGCTAGTGTGGATGTATGTTGTGTGGGTGTCTGAAAGTCTGGTGAGTGTGCTGCCTGTGTCAACTACAGTAGTTGTGGTGAGTGCAGGTGTGGTGCATGGGGTGCATGTATGGGTGTCTGCTACTGTGGTGAGTGCAGTAAGAGGAGCAGCAACAGTGTCTGAAGGTGCAGTGCCTGAGGGTGTGGATGTAGAGGGGGCATACAGGAAGGCGGAAGAGGTGGGCACACTGGGGGAAGCGGATGTTGTTGTGTGTGCATGTGTCTGTTGGCGTGTGAATGCTTGTGGTGGGAGGTGTGGTGCTTGTGTTTAGAAGTGTGCTTCTTGTGTGTTGATGTGCTTGACTGCGTGTCTGAATGGGTGCCTTGGATGAGTGAAGGGAGTGGGGTGCTGGAAGGGGTAGAGGAGGTTGGAGGGGGGGACGGAATGGCCAGGGAAACTGGCTGCCGTTCAAGAGGAGGTCAGAGCCTGAAAAGATCTCAGTAGGGCAGACACGGCACCGTGAATGCCATCCAGATAGGCATTTGTCTGCTGTCCCTCTGATGCTAGCCCATGGATGGCATTGACAATGGTTGTCTGCCCTACAGAGATGGTTCTCAGGAGGCCAATAACCTCCTCTGTGAGGGCAGCAGGGCTGACTGAGGCAGGAGAGGAGGTGCCTGGGGCGAAGGAGACGCCCACCTTTCTGGGTGAGCAGGCATGGGCAACTCGGTGGGGAGCAGAACAGAGGGCGGTGATGGAATGGGGGTGGTGGAAGATGGCACTGTAGTGGTGTGGCCACTAGGGTCTGCCACCGCCGGGGAGCCCCCATCAGAGGAGGTCTCGGAGTCACTACCTCCAGTGGTAGTTGCCTCCCCCATGGAACTCCCGTCACCCACCCACCCACTGGTCCCATGGGCGTCTGATGTCTCAGCCTCCGAGGATCCGTGGGCCGCTGCTTCCCCACTTGCCGGTGCCTCAGCTCCCTCACCAGATGTTGCTGCTGTACCAAACCAACACAAGAGAACCGGGATGGGGAGACAAAACAGGAGAGACAATTGCTGAATGAAGGTACATAATGGCCAGACATATGTCCACCCAGAAGACACACTCAGACAGCAACACCATTCACTATGCTCATGGCTATGCCCCTGACTACTGACCAGAATACTGCTCTACACCCATCCCCTGGACTACCTAAGGAGGCGACGTGTGTGAGACCTGTCAAAGATACCCCTATACCCTTTGGGGACCATAATGTAGATGGACACCATTCGGAGTCCCTGCCTCTAAGCAGCATGAACCCTAATGCACACACAGACATCCTTCCATACTGAAGTTTGTGAAATGAGCACTCACCCTCTTGTGACTGCTGTGCAGCCTTCAAGCGCCCATCCAGGTCTGGGTACGCCACCGCCAGGATACGTCGCATGAGGGGGGGTCAGTGTCTGACGGGCACCCCTTCCATGTTGGGAGGACGGACAGTACTCTCAGACTTACAGGCCATACGCACGCAGAATGCCATGCACCACGGCCCATGCAGGCTCAGAGGTGCACACATATGTCCATTTAACACCATTGATTACACCCAAACAGTGCCCCCCCAAACCCAGACTCACCTGTACCTCTGGCCGTCCGTATAGTTTTGCGTACAGGGGCAGGACCCTGTCCACTAGCCTCTCCAGTTCCTCCTGGGTGAAGGCCGGGGCCCTTTCCCCTGCAACACAAGCCACATCCATTGCCAGAGGCAGGCCACAGCAGTACACACAGTGGAGTACCTGTCCGCACGAGATCAGGGAGTCAAGTGACTAGTCAATGACGAAATTGCGTACGTACCACGGCGGTGTGCCCCGTCACTGCCGGCGGTGATCATGATATGCCAGGATTCCCCATTGGCATCCATGTTAACCAATGATGTTGCAAACGGCGGTAAACCTCGTCTTACGTTGTGAGGTCAACCGCTAGCGGTATGAGGTCACTTCCACAACGAAAGGCCTGGATTACAGTGGGCAGACATTTTGGCAGTAACTACGCATCTATAAATAAAACTTTGCACAATGCAGGCCCTACTAGCCACATGAAGCACCTAAGCCTGTGTCCATTCCGTAATATACCACACATGAACAACTCTTTTCCCTCATTGTGGTGTAGATGTAGATCTGTCAGGAAGCAGTTAATGTTGAGTCACTACAATGAACTATGCAGTGCACAAATTATAAAAATGTTTGCCGCTATATGTGTCTTCATCACACCTTTTTGACATCCCTTGTAGGTACCGACCCTTGTGGCGAGGAAGGGCACCATCGGTGTACAGACCACTTGTGGATATGAGGACCATGGTGGAGTATCAGATCATAATCAATTAGAGACTCACACGTGCAACAATTCAGGAACTTTGTGCTTTACTGGCTCATGCACTAACTCTGGGAAAATCGTAATCAGCATGCCATCCCTACTGAAGTGCAGGTTCTCTCCGCACTTCATTTACTGGCCATGGGCTCATTTCAAGTAAGAGTGGGCATGGGTTTTGGAATTTCACAGCTAATGTTTAGCATGGTACTGACAAGATTTCTGAATGCATTTGTACGACACCTGCAGTCCTATGTGAGGATTCCCCAAAGTACTGACCTCCCTGCCATCAAGTCTGAATTCTATGTTTTGGCCAATATAAGCCATGGTATAGGTGCCATCGATGGCACCCACATACCGATCATCCCCCCAAGAGTGAGTGAACAGGTGTACAGAAACAGAAAGAACTTTCACTCCATTAACATTCAATTGGTATGTACTGCAGACCAGTACATCTCACATGTGAATGCCATGTTCCCAGGTTCAGTCCATGATTCCTTTGTGTTGAGGAACAGTAGTGTGCCACACAGGATGGAACAACTCCAAGAGGACAGAGGGTGGATCATAGGTAAGTGTGCCTGTCATTAACTGACACATAGCAGACAGCCAGGCTGTCTGACTAAGGGGCTTAACAATGACGACTCTGTATTGCACCTTTTTCTAGGTGATATTGGCTATCCAAACTTGCGTTGGCTCCTGACACCTGTGAGGAACCCCAGGACGGATGCAGAGAGGAATTACAATGAGGCCCATGGACGTATTAGGATAGTGATAGAGCGAACAATAGGTCTTCTGAAAGCTAGATTTCTTTGTCTACATATCTCTGGGGTTCCCTGGCATATGGGCCTGAAAAGGTGTGTAGAATAGTGGTGGCCTGCTGCATGCTGCACAACGTGGCAGTGAGACATTCTATCCCCCTCTTGGAGGTGGAGGGTACTTTATGTCCTGACCAGCTACCTCAGAGAGGTGAGGAGAGTGATGGTGATGATGAGGAAGGGGAAGATGTCAATTCCAGGACCTAGCTGATACAACTCTACTTCCAGTAACTGTTTGGGACTTTGGGCTGACATTGGGGTTTGTGACACATACTGGCAGTGTGCTCAGTCATATAGAGGGTTGATAATGATAGGTGAAACGTGGTCCACTTCTGAATGGTACAGATTGAAGTGTTCTGCATTTACTTATTGCCAACATTTAGGCACACAGGACTCCCTTCATGCACAGATATCACAATAAAGTAGTTATCAGCCAGTTGCATCCATACTTCACTTTGTTCACAATTTAACACAGGGGACAGTGTTACAGGTGTGATATGTGTTTTATTGGTTACAGGGAGTGAATAGTGCTATTTACAGTGATGGCGAGTCGTAAGGGGTGGGTGTCCTCAAAACCAACATTGTGGCAGCCTTGTTGGTAGTAATGATGGATCCATCTTTTGTTCATATTGCCTCTTAGCAATGTGTGGTGGCTGATTGAGTGGGATGGTTGCTGTGCAGATTGTTTCTGAGTTACTTCTTGAAGGGGGCCTTGTTCTTTGCTGAGGTTCCAGTGCCATATCTTGGCCTGAGGGCCCGTTTGGACGCCTGCTGTTGATCTTCAGGGGATGACATGGTAGGCCCTTGGGTTTCCTGTGAGGGTAGTTCCTGGGATGTTTCTGCTGATGGTGTAATCTCATGGTGGGTGTCCGGTGCTGTAGTGGGGGCCTCTTGTCCTGTGTGAGTGTCAGACTGGGTTTTGACCAGCAGCAGCAGTGCTCCTGCTATGGTGGCCATTGTGGCGTTATGCTGTCTCCACTGCTTCATGGCCTGTTCGTGGTGTTCCTGCTGCATCTTCTGACTGTTTTCCAGGGCGGACACAATCTGTGCCAACCTGTCATGGGTAAGCTGGTAGGCCCTCAATACCTCTGATATCACGTCCTGGGCTGCTGCATCCATCCTGTGGCCTCCCCCCTGGCCCACTGCCATCTTTGCACTTGCCCTAGCCCCCTGTACCTGTGTCAATCAATCAATCAATCAGTCATATTTATACGGCGTGCTACTCACCTGTGAGGGTCTCAAGGCGCTGGGGGGGGGGGGTCACTGCTGCTCAAAGAGCCAGGTCTTGAGCTGCCTCCGGACGGCGAGGTGGTCCTGGGTGGTCCTGAGGTGGGCGGGGAGGGAATTCCACGTCTTGGCTGCCAGGTAGGAGAAGGATTTTCCACCTGCAGTGGTTCGGCGGATGCGAGGGACAGCGGGGAGAGCGAGGCTGGTGGATCGAAGTTGACAGGTGGGCGTGTAGAAGGTGAGGCGACGATTGAGGTATTCGGGGACCTTGTTGTGGAGGGCTTTATGTGCGTGGGTGAGGAGCCTGAAGGTGATCCTTTTGTTGACAGGTAGCCAGTGTAGGTGTCTCATGTGGGCAGAGATGTGGCTGTGGTGGGGTACGTCGAGGATGAGGCGTGCAGAGGTGTTTTGTATTCGCTGAAAACGTTTCTGAAGTTTTGCGGTGATTCCTGCGTATAGGGTGTTTCCGTAGTCCAGGCGGCTTGTGACGAGGGCGTGGGTTACAGTTTTTCTGGTGTCTGCGGGGATCCAGCGGAAGATCTTTCGGAGCATGCGGAGTGTGAGGAATCAAGAGGACGAGATGGCGTTGACTTGCTTGATCATGGTGAGAAGGGGGTCCAGGATGAATCCGAGGTTGCATGAGTGGTCTGAGGGGGTAGGTGCGGTGCCCAGGGCCGTGGGCCACCAGGAGTCGTCCCAGGCGGACGAGGAGTTTCCGAGGATGAGGACTTCCGTCTTGTCTGAGTTCAGTTTCAGGCGGCTGAGTTTTATCCATTCTGCAACGTCTTTCATTCCATCCTGCAGGTTGTTTTTGGCGGTGGCTGGGTCTTTGGTGAGGGAGAGTATCAGCTGGGTGTCGTCTGCGTAGGAGATGATGTTGATGTTGTGTTTGCGTGCGATGTCGGAGAGGGGGCTCATGTAGACATTGAAGAGAGTAGGGCTGAGCGAGGAGCCTTGAGGGACGCCGCAGATGATCTCAGTGGGATCCGAGCAGAAAGGCGGGAGGTAGACTCTTTGGGAGCGGTCAGAGAGAAAAGAGGCGATCCAGTCCGGGGCCTGTCCTTGGATACCGGTGGAGCGGAGGTGGGTTATTAGGGTGAGGTGGCAGACAGTGTCAAAGGCAGCCGAGAGGTCGAGGAGGATGAGGGCGGCTGTTTCTCCGCTGTCCAGCAGGGTTCGGATGTCGTCGGTGACTGCGATGAGGGCGGTTTCCGTGCTGTGGTTGGCCCAAAATCCGGATTGGGAGGGGTCGAGCAGGTTGTTGTCTTCGAGGAAGTTAGTCAGTTGTTTGTTGACGGCCTTCTCGATGACTTTGGCCGGGAAGGGGAGGAGCGAGATGGGGCGGAAGTTCTTCAGGTCGCTGGGGTCCGCCGTGGGTTTCTTCAGGAGAGCGTTGACTTCCGCGTGTTTCCAGCTCTCGGGGAAGGTGGCAGATGCAAACGAGCTGTTGATGATGGTCTGGAGATAGGGGGCGATGCTGGCGTCGGCTTTGTTGAAGATGTAATGTGGGCAAGGGTCAGAGGGGGCACCGGAGTGGATGGTGTTCATGGTAGTTTTGGTCTCTTCGGCGCTGATGGGTGTCCAGGTGTTGAGACTGACGGCTGGGGCTGTGGGTTCTGTGGTGGTCGGCGGGATCTGTGGTCCGAAGCTGTCGTGTAGGTCGGTGATCTTTCGATGGAAGAAGGTAGCGAGGGAGTTGCAGAGTTCTTGTGAGGGGGTGATGGAGTTGGAGCTGGCGTTGGGATTGGAGAGCTCTTTGACAATGTTGAAGAGTTCTTTGCTGTTGTGGGCGTTCTTGTCCAGTCTCTCTTTGAAGAATGCTCTTTTGGTGGAGCGGATCAGCTGGTGGTGTTCACGGGTGGCGGTTTTAAGGGCTGACATGTTTTCTGCGGTGTGATCTTTGCGCCAGGTTTTCTCGAGGGTACGGCAGGTTTTCTTGGATTCTTTGAGGGCGTCTGTGAACCATTGGGGTTTCCTGGTGTTGGTCTGTCTTGGGAGGCTTCTGAGGGGGGTGAGGTTGTCAGCGCAGTTGGTGATCCACTGTGTGAGGCTAAGGGCTGCGTTGTTGGCGTCGGAGGTGGGTGTAGGTTGGTTGTGGTTGAGAGTGGAGAGTAGCTGCTCTGTGGAGATTTTGTTCCAAGGTCTGCGTGAGATAGGTTGTGTGCGAAGGTGGAGAGTCTTGCGTCTGAAGGTGAAGTGGACACATCTGTAGTCGGTCCAGTGTATTTCGGAGGAGTGGCTGAAGGATACGTGGTTGCTGGCGGAGAAGATGGGGTTGAGCGTGTGTCCAGCGATGTGGGTGGGGGTGTTCACCAGTTGCTTGAGGCCGAGGTTGGCGAGGTTGTTGAGCAGGGTGGTGGTGTTGGTGACGTTGTTCTGCTCCAGGTGGAAGTTTAGGTCTCTGAGGGGGATGTAGTCTGGCGAGGCTAGGGCGTGCAGGGAGATTAAGTCTGTGATGGATTCGCTGAAAAGGGCACGTGGTCCAGGGGGCCTGTAGACGAGAGTTCCTCTGAGGGTGGTCCTGGGGTCGGTGTGGATCTGGAAGTGCATGTGTTCGGCGGCGAGGGGAGTGTCTTCGGTGGAGGTAGTGACGTTGATGGAGCTCTTGTATATGATGGCGATTCCTCCTCCGACTTGGTTGGTGCGGTCTTTCCTGGCGATCTTGTAGCCGTCGGGGATGGCTATGGCGATGTCGGGGGCCGATGAGGCGTTCATCCAGGTCTCAGTGATGAAGTCGACGTCTGGTGCGGTGTATTCCAGGAGGTCCCTTAGTTCAATGGCGTATTTGTGAACAGAGCGTGCGTTGAAGAGGATGCACTTGAGGTGGTTGTTGGCGCGTGGGCTGGTGGACGGGGTGCAGTCGCGGTGGAAGGTATGCTTGCAGGTTTGACATGCGAAGGGTCCATGAGTGCGTTTTGGGCTGGCTTGGTAGCAGGTTGTGGTACGTTCTGGGTTGAGTGCGTGGAGGGAGGCGGCGTCGTAGCAGTGCTGCGGGTTTTGGGAGCGCTGGGGGCCAGGGGTTCTGGCGCTGGGCGCGGTCCAGGTGCGGATGGGCGCAGACGGGCTTGCATTTGGCACGCCTTTGGCGTGCCAGCGGCGCGCCAGCGGCACGCCCGCTCTGCGCGGCCGCCATAAGAGGGAGGTGGGGGGAGGAGGGGTTAGATGGGGGCGGGAGGTGGGAGGGAGGGTGACGAATGGGAGCAGGGGGGGTGGGGCCGCACAGGTGGCAGCGACGGGAAAGCAGAGGGCGGGGGCGGGAGGCCGAAAAAGAAGAGTAGTTGGAGAAAAAGGGGAAATTCACAGAAGATAGAAGAAAAAACGGGCAGCTAGGACAGAGAGAGAGAGTAGAGGAAAAACGAAGGAGTTTGGACACAGAGAGCAGAGCAGAGCAGAGCAGAAGAAAAACGAAGGAGTTTGGACACAGAGAGAGAGCAGAGCAGAAGAAAAACGAAGGAGTTTGGACACAGAGAGCAGAAGAAAAACAAAGGAGTTTGGACAGAGAGAGAGAGCAGAGCAGAAGAAAAACAAAGGAGTTTGACACAGAGAGACAGCAGAGCAGAAGAAAAACGAAGGAGTTTGGACACAGAGAGCAGAGCATAGAAGACAGAAGAGAGAAACGAGGGGCTGGACATGGGGGAGCGCATTGGAGCACCTACGGTCTGCTGGAGGTGGCAGGGGCCTGGGCAGGTGGAGCTGCAGCGGCGGGGGAAGTGACCTACCCTAGGGTCAAGGGTCGCTGTCTCTGCCGCGCAGCGGCTGCCATAAGAGGGAGGTGGGGGGGAGGAGGGGTTAGCTGGGGGCGGGAGGTGGGAGGGAGGGCGACGAATGGGAGCAGGGGGGGCGGGGCCGCATGGGTGGCAGCGTCGGCAAAGCAGAGGGCGGGGCGGGAGGCCAAAAAAGAAGAGTAGTTGGAGAAAAAGGGGAAATTCACAGAAGATAGAAGAAAAAACGGGCAGCTAGGACAGAGAGAGAGAGTAGAGGAAAAACGAAGGAGTTTGGACACATAGAGAGAGCAGAGCAGAAGAAAAACAAAGGAGTTTGGACAGAGAGAGAGAGCAGAGCAGAAGAAAAACGAAGGAGTTTGGACACAGAAAGCAGAGCAGAGAAGAAGAAAAACGAAGGAGTTTGGACACAGAGAGCATAGCACAGAAGACAGAAGAGAGAAACGAGGGGCTGGACGGGGGAGCGCAATGGAGCACTTACGGTCTGCTGGAGGTGGCAGGGGCCTGGGCAGGTGGAGCTGCAGTGGCGGGGGAAGCGACCTACCCTAGGGTCAAGGGTCGCTGTCTCTGCCGTGCAGCGGCTGCCATAAAAGGGAGGTGGGGGGGAGGAGGGGTTAGCTGGGGCGGGAGGCGGGAGGAAGGGCGATGAATGGGAGCAGGGGTGTCGGGGCCGCACGGGTGGCAGCGGCGGAAAAGCAGAGGGCGGGGGCGGGAGGACGAAAAAGAAGAGTAGTTAGAGAAAAAGGGGAAATTCACAGAAAATAGAAGAAAAAACAGGCAGCTAGGACAGAGAGAGAGAGTAGAGGAAAAACGAAGGAGTTTGGACACAGAGAGCAGAGCAGAAGAAAAACTAAGGAGTTTGGACACAGAGTGAGAGCAGAGCAGAAGAAAAACGAAGGAGTTTGGACAGAGAGAGAGAGCAGAGCAGAAGAAAAACGAAGGAGTTTGGACACAGAGAGCAGAGCAGAGCAGAAGAAAAACAAAGGAGTTTGGACACAGAGAGCAGAGCAGAGCAGAAGAAAAACAAAGGAGTTTGGACAGAGAGAGAGAGCAGAGCAGAAGAAAAACGAAGGAGTTTGGACACAGAGAGCAGAAGAAAAACAAAGGAGTTTGGACAGAGAGAGAGAGCAGAGCAGAAGAAAAACGAAGGAGTTTGGACACAGAGAGCAGAGCAGAGCAGAGCAGAAGAAAAACAAAGGAGTTTGGACACAGAGAGCAGAGCACAGAAGTCAGAAGAGAGAAATGAGGGGCTGGACAGGGGGGAGCGCAATGGAGCACTTACGGTCTGCTGGTGGTGGCAGGGGCCTGGGCAGGTGGAGCTGCAGCGGCAGGGGAAGCAACCTACCCTAGGGTCAAGGGTCGCTGTCTCTGCTGCGCAGCGGCCGCCATAAGAGGGAGGTGGGGGGGAGGAGGGGTTAGCTGGGGGCGAGAGGTGGGAGGGAGGGCGACGAATGGGATCAGGGGGGCGGGGCCGCACGGGTGGCAGCAGCAGGAAAGCAGAGGGCAGGACAGGAGGCCAAAAAAGAAGAGTAGTTGGAGAAAAAGGGGAAATTCACAGAAGATAGAAGAAAAAACGGGCAGCTAGGACAGAGAGAGAGTAGAGGAAAAACGAAGGAGTTTGGACACAGAGAGCAGAGCAGAGCAGAAGAAAAACGTAAAAGTTTGGACACAGAGAGCAGAGCACAGAAGACAGAAGAGAGAAACGAGGGGCTGGATAGGGGGGAGCGCAATGGAGCACTTATGGTCTGCTGGAGGTGGCAGGGGCCTGGGCAGGTGGAGCTGCAGCGGCGGGGGAAGCGACCTACCCTAGGGTCAAGGGTCGCTGTCTCTGCCGCGCAGCGGCCGACATAAGAGGGAGGTGGGGGGGAGGTGGGAGGAAGGGCGATGAATGGGAGCAGGGGGGGCGGGGCCGCACGGGAGGCAGCAGCAGGAAAGCAGAGGGCGGGGCAGGAGGCCGAAAAAGAAGAGTAGTTGGAGAAAAAGGGGAAATTCACGGAAGATAGAAGAAAAAACGGGCAGCTAGGACAGAGAGAGAGAGTAGAGGAAAAACAAAGGAGTTTGGACACAGAGAGCAGAGCAGAAGAAAAACAAAGGAGTTTGGACAGAGAGAGAGAGCAGAGCAGAAGAAAAATGAAGGGGTTTGGACACAGAGAGAGCAGAGCAGAAGAAAAACTAAGGAGTTTGGACACAGAGAGCAGAAAAAAAATGAAGGAGTTTGGACACAGAGAGAGAGAGCAGAGCAGAAGAAAAATGAAGGAGTTTGGACACAGAGAGAGAGCAGAGCAGAAGAAAAACAAAGGAGTTTGGACACAGAGAGAGAGCAGAGCAGAAGAAAAAGAAAGGAGTTTGGACACAGAGAGCAGAGCAGATCAGAAGAAAAACAAAGGAGTTTGGACACAGAGAGAGCAGAGCAGGAGAAAAACGAAGGAGTTTGGACACAGAGAGAGAGCAGAGGAGAAGAAAAACGAAGGAGTTTGGACACAGAGAGCAGAGCAGATCAGAAGAAAAACGAAGGAGTTTGGACAGAGAGAGAGCAGAGCAGAAGAAAAACAAAGGAGTTTGGACAGAGAGAGAGAGCAGAGCAGAAGAAAAACGAAGGAGTTTGGACACAGAGAGCATAGCAGAGCAGAAGAAAAACGAAGGAGTTTGGACACAGAGAGCATAGCACAGAAGACAGAAGAGAGAAACGAGGGGCTGGACAGGGGGAGTGCAATGGAGCACTTACGGTCTGCTGGAGGTGGCAGGGGCCTGGGCAGGTGGAGCTGCAGCGGCGGGGGAAGCGACCTACCCTAGGGTCAAGGGTCGCTGTCTCTGCCGCACAGCGGCCGCCATAAGAGGGAGGTGGGGAGGAGGAGGGGTTAGCTGGGGGCGGGAGGTGGGAGGGAGGGCGACGAATGGGAGCAGGGGGGGCGGGGCCGCACAGGAGGCAGCGTCGGGAAAGCAGAGGGCGGGGGCGGGAGGCCGAAAAAGAAGAGTTGTTGGAGAAAAAGGGGAAATTCACAGAAGATAGAAGAAAAAACGGGCAGCTAGGACAGAGAGAGAGAGTAGAGGAAAAACTAAGGAGTTTGGACACAGAGCAGAGCAGAGCAGAAGAAAAACGAAGGAGTTTGGACACAGAGAGAGAGCAGAGCAGAAGAAAAACGAAGGAGTTTGGACACAGAGAGCAGAAAAAAAACGAAGGAGTTTGGACACAGAGAGAGAGAGCAGAGCAGAAGAAAAACGAAGGGGTTTGGACGCAGAGAGCAGAGCAGAAGAAAAACGAAGGAGTTTGGACACAGAGAGAGAGCAGAGCAGAAGAAAAACCAAGGAGTTTGGACACAGAGAGAGAGCAGAGCAGAAGAAAAACCAAGGAGTTTGGACACAGAGAGCAGAGCAAAAGAAAAACGAAGGAGTTTGGACACAGAGAGCAGAGCAGAAGAAAAACGAAGGAGTTTGGACACAGAGAGCAGAGCACAGAAGACAGAAGAGAGAAACGAGGGGCTGGACAGGGGGGAGCGCAATGGAGCACTTACGGTCTGCTGGAGGTGGCAGGGGCCTGGGCAGGTGGAGCTGCAGCGGCGGGTGAAGCGACCTACCCTAGGATCAAGGGTCGCTGTCTCTGCCGCGCAGCGGCCGCCATAAGAGGGAGGTGAGGGGGAGGAGGGGTTAGCTGGGGCGGGAGGCGGGAGGGAGGGCGATGAATGGGAGCAGGGGGGTCGGGCCACACGGGTGGCAGCGGCGAAAAAGCAGAGGGCGGGGCGGGAGGCTGAAAAAGAAGAGTAGTTGGAGAAAAAGGGGAAATTCACAAAAAATAGAAGAAAAAACGGGCAGCTAGGACAGAGAGAGAGAGTAGAGGAAAAACGAAGGAGTTTGGACACAAAGAGCAGAGCAGAAGAAAAACGAAGGAGTTTGGACACAGAGTGAGAGCAGAGCAGAAGAAAAACGAAGGAGTTTGGACAGAGAGAGAGCAGAGCAGAAGAAAAACGAAGGAGTTTGGACACAGAGAGCAGAGCAGAGCAGAGCAGAAGAAAAACGGAGTTTGGACACAGAGAGCAGAAGAAAAACGAAGGAGTTTGGACAGAGAGAGAGCAGAGCAGAAGAAAAACGAAGGAGTTTGGACACAGAGAGCAGAGCAGAGCAGAAGAAAAACAAAGGAGTTTGGACACAGAGAGCAGAGCACAGAAGACAGAAGAGAGAAACGAGGGGCTGGACAGGAGGGAGCGCAATGGAGCACTTATGGTCTCCTGGAGGTGGCAGGGGCCTGGGCAGGTGGAGCTGCAGCGGCAGGGGAAGCGACCTACCCTAGGGTCAAGGGTCGCTGTCTCTGCAGCACAGCGGCCGCCATAAGAGGGAGGTGGGGGGGAGGAGGGGTTAGCTGGGGGCGGGAGGTGGGAGGGAGGGCGACGAATGGGAGCAGGGGGGGCGGGGCCGCACAGGTGGCAGCAGCAGGAAAGCAGAGGGCGGGGCAGGAGGCCAAAAAAGAAGAGTAGTTGTAGAAAAAGGGGAAATTCACAGAAGATAGAAGAAAAAACGGGCAGCTAGGACAGAGAGAGAGAGTAGAGGAAAAACGAAGGAGTTTGGACACAGAGAGCAGAGCAGAGCAGAAGAAAAACGAAGGAGTTTGGCCACAGAGAGAGAGCAGAGCAGAAGAAAAATGAAGGAGTTTGGACACAGAGAGAGAGCAGAGCAGAAGAAAAACGAAGGAGTTTGGACACAGAGAGCAGAAGAAAAACGAAGGAGTTTGGACAGAGAGAGAGCAGAGCAGAAGAAAAACGAAGGAGTTTGGACACAGAGAGCAGAGCAGAGCAGAAGAAAAACAAAGGAGTTTGGACACAGAGAGCAGAGCACAGAAGACAGAAGAGAGAAACGAGGGGCTGGACAGGAGGGAGCGCAATGGAGCACTTATGGTCTCCTGGAGGTGGCAGGGGCCTGGGCAGGTGGAGCTGCAGCGGCAGGGGAAGCGACCTACCCTAGGGTCAAGGGTCGCTGTCTCTGCAGCACAGCGGCCGCCATAAGAGGGAGGTGGGGGGGAGGAGGGGTTAGCTGGGGGCGGGAGGTGGGAGGGAGGGCGACGAATGGGAGCAGGGGGGGCGGGGCCGCACAGGTGGCAGCAGCAGGAAAGCAGAGGGCGGGGCAGGAGGCCGAAAAAGAAGAGTAGTTGTAGAAAAAGGGGAAATTCACAGAAGATAGAAGAAAAAATGGGCAGCTAGGACAGAGAGAGAGAGTAGAGGAAAAACGAAGGAGTTTGGACACAGAGAGCAGAGCAGAGCAGAAGAAAAACGAAGGAGTTTGGCCACAGAGAGAGAGCAGAGCAGAAGAAAAATGAAGGAGTTTGGACACAGAGAGAGAGCAGAGCAGAAGAAAAACGAAGGAGTTTGGACACAGAGAGCAGAAAAAAAACGAAGGAGTTTGGACACAGAGAGAGAGAGCAGAGCAGAAGAAAAACTAAGGAGTTTGGACGCAGAGAGCAGAGCAGAAGAAAAACGAAGGAGTTTGGACACAGAGAGAGAGCAGAGCAGAAGAAAAACAAAGGAGTTTGGACAGAGAGAGAGAGTAGAGCAGAAGAAAAACAAAGGAGTTTGGACACAGAGAGCAGAGCAGATCAGAAGAAAAACGAAGAAGTTTGGACACAGAGAGAGAAGAGCAGAAGAAAAACGAAGGAGTTTGGACACAGAGAGAGAGCAGAGCAGAAGAAAAACGAAGGAGTTTGGACACAGAGAGCAGAGCACAGAAGACAGAAGAGAGAAACGAGGGGCTGGACAGGGGGGAGCGCAATGGAGCACTTACGGTCTGCTGGAGGTGGCAGGGGCCTGGGCAGGTGGAGCTGCAGCGGCGGGGGAAGCGACCTACCCTATCACAGGTCTGGCAGTACCACCTGTACTGGGGCCCTCGCGTTCCTGCATGTTGGGAGTGGGAGACTGTGGCCTCTGTACCTATGTTCCACCAGTCTGTGGCCTGGATACACTGGTGTGGGTGACGCTTGCCCTGGGCTGCTGGTCTTGGCTGGATGGTAGGGGGACAGTGGTTACCTGGGTGGGGCTGCTGCATGGTGACAGTCCAGGACTGTGTGAGGGGCTTGCCTGCTCATCAGTGTCCAGGGATCATTCACCAGTGTCCTGGTAGGTGCCTCTGTCTCCCTGGGGGGCACTGCAACTCCTTGTCCTGTCCGTTAGGGTTGCATGGGTGGTGGTGCCTGTTGGGGGACATAGACATGTCTGTTACAGCTGCATGAATGTTTGAGGTGAACAGGACTGGGATATTTTGTGCTGGGGTTACTTTCAGTGGCCTCACAAGGTGCCTTTTTGAGGTTGACACTGCATTTAGTGTTGACTGCGGGGTTGCATTGTGGTGGGGGGTGTTGTTCCATTGTGGGTATTTACAGGGGTAGGTGACTGTGCACAGGGGGAGGGATGTGGGTTTGTGGTCATGCGGGGGTGGATTTAGTGGCTGATGCCTGGATGCGGTGTTGGTCCTGGTGGGTGTGGGTGGGGTGGTGCATGCATTACAGGTATGGTGTATATGGGGTATATGTTGATGACTTACCTGAGTCCATTCCTCTAGTGAGTCCAGTGAGTCCCTCATGGTGCAGGATGGCCAGTACCTTTTCATCCCAGTCGGTGTATTCGGGTGGTGTTGGTGGCGGTCCTCCCCCAGTCTTCTGGGCTGCAATGTGGTGCCTTGATGCCATGCCCCTGACCTTCCCCCACAGGTCATTCCATCTCTTCCGGATGTCGTGCTGGGTGCGTGGATGGTGTCCCAGTGCATTGACCCTGTTCACAATGGTCTGCCATAGCTCCATCTTCCTTACGATGGGTGTGTGCTGCACCTCGGCCCTGAATATTTGTGGCTCCACCTTCAGGATCTCGTCCACCATGGTCCTTAACTCCCTTTCTGTTAAGCGTAGATGTTTGGGGGGTGACATGGTGAGTGTGGTGAATGGTGTCAGGGCTGGGAACGTGGTGAGGGTGCTCTTCTGTGGGTCGGTGTGCTTCTTGTGTATGCTGGTGTTCATTGTTTGCTTCTGGTGCTTTCCGTCTTCTTGGCCTGGTTTCCTTGCAAAGGATTGTGGGGTATGTCTAGGGGTGTTTTATGGGGTTATGGATGTTTGTCAGGTGTGTGGGTTACATGCTTATCTAATGTGTGCACTTCTTGCTGTTAAGTCCTCTTGCCTCCCGTGGCGGTCGGAGCTGCCAATGGTTGTCCGGCCTCCACTGTTGCCCAAGGTGATTTGTCCATCATTATTTGGAGGGCGGGGTGTGTGTGTGCTCGGCAGTGGCGTGGTGGAGTGGTACGGGATTCCAGCCGACAGGGTCATGGCGGGGAGTGGTGGTCTGGTGATTTTTGGTGGGGTTGGGGTTTTCGTTCATTATATGGCGTGTTTTCATTCACTGCCAACGGTGGACTTCTGTTCACCGCCGCCACGGCAGTCGGCGGTGTTTCCTGCCATGTTCATAATGACCGCCAAAGACTTGATTGTTATCAGCAAATAATAGTATCAGAGCTAAAAGACTGCACAAGGTTGGCCAGGGGTTGCATATAATTATTAAATAGAGTGGAACTCAGAGCAGAGCCTTGTGGGACTCCCTTTTTCAGGGGAATAACAAAGGACCTCAAGGAGATGGAGCATAATGATGGAATTCTGCTGGAGAGAAATAATGATAGATATTTCAAGCAGATTGACAGATTCATATTTCCTTAAGTCTCGCTCTATAAATAGAGAGAAATGCATTGTCAAAAGCCGCATGGCAGACAAAGTCCAGGAGGACCACGGCAGCTGAGCCGTCATGATCCATCCTCCTTCTGAGTTGTCTGTGACAGCCACCAGAGCAATTTCTGTGCAGTAGTGCCAACGCGTGAGACCTTAATAAGTAAACTTACAAGGGGTCGCAAATAGGTCGATGGACCTTTTGACCACGTTTGAGATGTTCCCAACGCATAGGCCTCGCTCCAATATCGATCAATAACCAATTGTCAATTATTACCATCAATTATCAATAATAATCAATGACATTTGTAATCAATAGGTATCAGTGATTGTCACACACCATGACCTTTCAGTCATGAATAACCATACCTTTATGTAAAGTTAGAATATTTATTTTCCTATATTAACAAAGCTAATGTCACGTAAGTTAATCTTAAAATCAAATGATAAACATACAGAAACAACACTGCCTGTCCAAAGCAATGAAAGAATCGCAATCTAATAAAGGCTTGAGCTACTACACATACTAATATTACAGTACAAATTCATATCAAGACTAACTGCACAAATGATATCACATACATTTAGATTCAGCAAAGAAAAGACATTTCAAGTCACTCCATGTATTGTACTTTATTAGTGAGGATCCTAACTACTACCAGATTAGAATTAGCATGTTTGAGCTTCATGCAAAACAATTTAGTAAACATAAATTTGGAAAAACATCTAACCATGGTTCTATCAAAAATAGTGCAGTTTGTAACTAGAAACAAAAGCAAATAGACATAGCAAACAACATCATCATCACTATACCTATCCTCAGTATGGATCAGCAAGCTGTGACAGTCTTGTCCTCAGGTCATCAGTTCGGTCAGCTAGGCATCAGGATTCAGCATCAAAGTTCAGAAAAGGCAAAGCCTTTAAGGAGTAAAGTTGAGCACGTCTCTTGTCCCGACGCTTAAGAAAGTAATGACAGTGGCAAAAGCTCAATGGCAAATAGAAAATGGGCAAATGGCAAATGGCGTCTTCTCCTCAGTGCAGTCCCACTAAGTTAGATTTTGTAAAACTACTTCCCATGTCCCCATTGGTAAAGGGATCGCATGTTCACACTTTGTCCAATAAAACAAAACTACATTTCTACTAAGACACGGTTCACGTGTCCATGATTGGCTCCTTTCATACTGTTCTCATCATCCGGCTCGTCAGGTAACAATATTGTTGCACCTTAATCTCCAGTCACTATGGTCATTGTTCTCTCCTGAGAAAGTCGGTCTTAGACATAGACATTTTCAATGTAGCATTCACAAGAACAGCATCTTCTAGCAAGCAGTTGTCATGAGAAAAGACTTTTAGCTACGAGCACATCAAGTCAGCACAGTGGAAAATCACAATTTAATTCTCTAAGAAGACATTTTCTTAGACGCTTCAAGAAATGCAGCTTGATATGAGGCCATGCAACTAGTCCAAGACCTCTGCTAAGTTAATGCCTACAACTAATAAATCTAATACGTAATGCATAACCCTTAATATGACATATTACTATATTAATCAAACATAAACTCAATATTTCATATCAATAAAACATTAATAAGTACACTTGGTTATACTTTCAAATGCTTGCATTATTTCCTCTAGATTATTACATTTTCTACACAAATTCATCACTCAAATACATTAATATTCATCAGTAATTTCATTAAAAACTCCTGCGCTAGCAATCCCCCCTCTGATGATTAAATGTGTCATCACACTAAACCTTCTCTCACAAATTTTTGCATCAGCTAAAATTCTGTCAATTCAATCCCTACAAACATTTGTTCCCTTTTTGAATTTTCCCTAAACAATTTTCCTCTTTTCTTTTCTTGTCTCTCTGGTTATTCTTTGTCCTTTTCAATTTAATCTTCGTACGCAATTTACATATTCCACGTATTCAAATTAAGCAAACCACAATAATCAATATCCCCTATATTATTTTCAATAATATCCCTTTTCCAATGTTGCTGAGCCAATTTCCCACTGAAGCAAAACCTTTGCCAACTTTCACCCAAAACACCTTGTTCTTTTGATTCTTTTAAATCAGCACTCTTATTGGTCAGATTAGGAAGTAAGCTTCTAATTCCTTTACTAGTGTCAGGAATGAACAAACAGCAATGCCTAGAATTAAGCATTCTGCAAACTCTGCCATCCTTTGCTAAAAGAATGTCTGATGCAAGATGGTTCTGAAGAGTCATAGCTCTTTCAGCAGCTAATTCAGTATCTATCAGGAGTATGGCTCCTGAAAAATTTGTCAGCATGTTATCCACAAAAGTAGACAATTTTCGAATCTGATCTTTATCGAGTTCAGAACAATTCCCACTGAAGGTATCATTGCTCCAAATATATTTCCAACTATACCAGAAGGGGACTCTCTCCTCTGTCTAATATGATGTAATTCAGTAACTTACGGAAATTTCTTTAAGTCATCTATTTGAAAAATCTTTGGGAAAAATATCCCCAGATAACATGCCCCACACCATCCTCTTGGCAAACGGTAATAAGCATTAGGACCACAGATGTAATATATCCCAGGAAACGCTGGATTCTATCCATTAAACATAAATGTCAATTTACTCTGAAACAAAAACACATGTCTACCTTCACTCATTCCCAAAAATAAAGTGTCAGCGCGAGATTTAGGCCTATAGACACAAAGCTTCCCTGCGTGTTGCGCATTTAAGGCTAATTTCCCCAGTGTTTTTATTGCAGTATGAGCAAACTCATGTCATTGTGTTAGGGTTTGTACACAGCAAAGAGCATGTCCCCTCTCACTGCACTAGTGGGTTCTGTAATAGCTCCCTTTTAAACTCACTATTGAAAGCCTTTCTTGTTATCTCACCTTCCCCCCCCCTAGGCTTCTGTGTATGTTGTTTAATGTGCTGTTTTGTTTACACATTGGGCCTTGCTTTTACCAAGGCTTCTTTAAAATACTCCTCCCTAGGCCATGTGTTAATCCAATTCATTTGTATAATAACTGAAACTCTGCACACCTTTCAAGAACATGTGCAGCATGTGAGGACCACACCCAGCTCTTCAAACCACACCCAGCTCTGCACACCTTCCAAGAACATGTGCAGCATGTGAGGACCACACCCAGCTCTTCAAACCACACCCAGCCCTGTCTATAAAAGGCATCCCCGAGCCTCACCCAGTGCTTGTGCTCGTCTACCTCCCGCTTACCTGAGAACAGATCCCTCGGCGCTGGCACTCCTGCTCTTTACAGACTTTCATTGACTTCAATGGGCGCAGCTTCTGGCTGTTCCTTCTTCCGGTTTCCGGTTCCTCCTTGCTTCAGCCTCTCTCCTATGAGTAACCTGCAAAAGAGAAAGAAGACAAGGTTAGACTGATCAGTATCTCTTGCCAGCAACAAGTAAGTGCAAAACCTTTTATTACCTGAAAGAACTTTGACAACTTTTGGATTCGTGTATAGACAATTTGAAACGAAACACCTTCCACGAACATTGTGATTCAAACTCTTTGTTACAAGAATATTTTGCAGAACTTTGTGAAGCAAACATTGTTTTTTCTCATGGAACTTTTAAGAATCGAACAGTGGAAACCATTAACAGCAAGGCAAACAGTAAATCAAGGACTTGCACAAATTACATGCTGTATTTTGATGTAAAAGTACGGTATTTGTTTTATAAAAGATTCTGGAAATATGGGAAAAGTGAGTCTGCTATTGGGAATTTAGGCTTTAGTTATATTATGATGAATGTTTGATATTGGTAATTCTGATAACGGTATTTGTTTAATGTTTTAGAAGCTTTACAGTAATAGAAAACACATCCCAGAGCAGTAACACATTCCAAACCTGGAAACTAGAGACCAGGATCCAAGAGGTACTTTTAGAAGAGAATTTCTAATAAATAAAGGGATAGTCAGGAACCCATTTAGGAATAGGTTACACTTATCTGTTCTTTGTTTATGTTTCATTAGGTACCAGTTTCTACAGAAGTCAGAAAGGGCCGCAGATTTGTGCAGCACTTCAACAGTGGAAACGCAAGAACGGTGTTGTCTCTCTTTTTTATTTTATCCACTTCCCCCCTTCCCTTGAGCTTCTGTTCTTAGTGCACTGTTTTAAAAACTAGTGTGCTGGAACAAGCAGTTTCAGGGTGGGGTCGGATTGTCTTCAACCTCCATCAGAACTGAACAAGAACTCAGGTGAGCTGGGCTTTGACAGAAGCACAAGCCTTAAAAAATTTCAGTTCTGGTGGACGATGAATACCGGGGAAGAAATAGAGGGCAATGACGTCACGGATATGGCGCAGGCCCTAAATGAGGACTTGGCTCATAATGAATCAGTGTCTGGCATCTTGCAACATATGCAAGAGGAAATAGAGAGATTAAAGATGGAGAATACCTCTTTAAAACAGGGTTTAAGCAGGTATAAATTTAGGGGATCTCAGTGGAACACAGCTTCTACGCCTTTGTTTAAAACCTCCTCAGAGACAGGGGTGCCATCAAAACATACAACTTTGCCTTCCCCAGTTGAGGTTACTGTTAATGTTCCTAATGTTGTGCCCTTAGCAGCACCTGAACGTTTTCATGGAGATAGTAACAAATTCCATGTTTTTATCAATCAATGTCAATTACACTTCATTTGTAAGCCACAACAGTTCCCTACTGATGATACGAAAGTGGCATTCGTCTTGTCTTATTTGGGTGGCACAGCAGCCAATTGGTCAATTCCTTTCGTGGATAGAGATGATCCCATCATCCATAATTGGAATCAATTTAAACGTACCATGACCAGCCTTTTTGCAAAACACACTTTCATGCAGGCAAGTGATAATGAGCTTTTAAATCTTAAACAAGGTAACAAGGATTTATTGACCTATCTCACTAGTTTTAATCGTTTACTCACCGAGACACAGTGGCCAGAAGAAAAGCGTGTCTCCCTTTTTTATAAAGGTTTGAGAGACGAGTTAAAAGACGCGCTGGCTCATATCGTTGATTTGCCAAAAGACTATTCGGACTTTGTAGATTTAGTTGTGAAATTAGAACATAGACTAGGAGAAAGAAAGGGAGATAAATACAAACTGGAATCACGGTTAACTTTTATTAGACACGAGAAGAAAGACACAGATAATAAACTCCCTGAACCAGAGCCTATGCAAATAGGGACACTCAGAGGTCCACTCACATCAGAGGAAAAAGAAAGAAGGAGAAAATTTCAATTATGTTTATATTGTGGCAGGGCAGGTCACTTTGCCAGAGAATGTCCAGTAAAGCCTAAAACTCCACAAAAGGGTGCTGTTTCCTCCACCTCCTCAACTGAATCGGGAAACGATTAAGCTCGACAAGGGGAGAGGTTACTTGTTCGAGAAAACATCTTAATCAAACCTCTAATGCTGCAGCCTTCAGGGTACCGCACATACCTAGACATTTCATAATTCAGGTTGTTTTAATTGTTACTGCCCAAGTGAGGCATTCTCTCCCTGTCCCACTGGACTCAGGCGCGACAGGAAATTTTGTGGATAATAAGTTAGCTGAAATCTTAGGACTTCCTATGTGCCTAAAGCCTTGTCCAGAAGCAGTATGTGCAGTGGATGGGTCAGAATTGACCTCTGGATTAATCACAAAACAAACAAGTCCACTTGTTATGGTCTGTCAGAACGGGCACACAGAGGTGATTAGCTTTGATCTGATAGATACTCCTAATTTTGGTTTGATTCTCGGGGTACCCTGGTTAACAACTCATAACCCAAAAATTGATTGGGTGAATAGAACTGTTACTTTGGATTCCTCTTTCTGTAGAACCAATTGCTATCAAGAAGCAGGTACAGAACAGAGCACAGTATTACACTGTGCTAGTGTTACACAAGATGAACCAAGTCTCCCTCCTGAATATTCTGACTTTAAAGACGTCTTTGATCCAGTAAAGGCTAGTGTGCTACCCCCACATCGGTCTTATGACTGCCGTATAGATCTTATCCCAGGGGCCCCTTTACCTAATAACAGAGTATATGCTTTGACTGACGAAGAAACCAAATACTTAAGAACCTACCTAGATGACCTACTACAGTCTGGGTTCATCCGTCATTCCACATCTCCGGTGTCATCTCCACTCTTTTTTATCCCGAAGCCGGATAAATCCCTGCGCGCGTGTATCGATTATAGAGGACTAAATAAGGCTACAATAAAGAATAAATATCCTCTTCCTCTAATACCTGTGTTGTTGGATCAATTAAGACATTCTACTGTATACACTAAACTAGATCTGCGGGGAGCTTACCACCTGGTCCGAGTAAAAGAGGGGGATGAGTGGAAGACAGCTTTCAAGACAAAGTTTGGTTTATTTGAGTACACAGTAATGCCCTTTGGGTTATGTAATGCCCCTGCGGCCTTTCAGTTCTTTATAAATGAGGTCCTACACGAATTCCTGGACGTTTGTGTCATAGTATACATAGACGACATCCTCATTTACTCTAAGAACTCAGAAGAACATACCCAACATGTTCGTGCAGTATTATCAAAGTTAAAAGAAAATCATCTTTTTGCTAAGTTAGAAAAGTGTACTTTTAATGTCAACAAGGTGGACTTTTTAGGATACTGCCTGTCACCTCAAGGAATAACTATGGATGTAAAGAAAATCAGTGCTATTGCTGATTGGCCAGAACCATCCTCTGTAAAAGATATTCAGAAATTTCTGGGTTTCGCCAATTTTTATAGGAGGTTTATTGCACATTTTGCAGACATTGCGGCCCCAATGACTACCTTGTTGCGGAAAGGGCAACGATTTCTTTGGACTGATGAGGCGGCACACGCCTTTCAACTCCTAAAACAAAAGTTCACTTCAGCCCCAATTCTGAAACATCCTGATCCTGACTTGCCTTTTTTTGTTGAAGCGGATGCTTCACAAGTAGCTTTAGGAGGAGTTCTCTCTCAACGAGATGCAGTAGATGGCCAGTTACATCCTATAGCCTTCTATTCTAAAAAGTTATTGCCAGCTGAACAAAATTACACTGTGGCTGAAAGGGAACTACTAGCTATCAAAGTAGCCTTTTCAGAATGGAGGCACCATTTAATGGGAGCCAAGTACCCAGTTACAATCTTTTCTGACCATAAGAACCTACAGTTT
Source organism: Pleurodeles waltl (assembly GCF_031143425.1). Taxonomy (NCBI): domain Eukaryota; kingdom Metazoa; phylum Chordata; class Amphibia; order Caudata; family Salamandridae; genus Pleurodeles; species Pleurodeles waltl. The sequence continues at coordinate 828,077,275 of NC_090442.1, read as the reverse complement.
TTTGGATCACTTAAAGCACTAACACCACGTCAGATGCGCTGGTTAATTTTTTTTAGCACATTTGACTTTGTTATAACCTATAGACCAGGTGCACAACAAATTCAATCTGATGTGTTATCTAGATACGGACATACCTCAGACATGAAACAAGATAAAATAGGAGAACCCATTATTCCTCCCCAAAAGTTGTTGGCACCAGTACAACAGAAGGATTTCATCACAGATCTATATAATGCACACATGCAAATAGCACCTCAGGATTGGTTAAAGGATTCCCATAACACAATACAACGAGGTTTATTGTATCACGACAACATGCTGTTAGTGCCCACCTCTGAATTACAAACACAGGTGATAATTTGGCATCACGCCTCACCGTTGGCAGGTCATCCTGGTTGGGTAAAAACCCTGGAAAATGTGCAAAAACACTTTTGGTGGGACACTATAAGAAAGGACATTAAGCAATTTGTCACTACCTGTCCAATTTGTGCAAGACATAAATCTTCTCATAAGGCTCCTGACGGCTTGTTAATACCAATGCCAACACCCAAACAACCTTGGCACACTGTGAGCGTAGACTTTATTGTAGGTTTACCACCTGTAAAATCCTTCACAACAGTGTTGGTTATAGTGGATTTTTTATCTAAAATGGCACATTTTGTACCATTACGGAAATTACCCACGGCGGCAGAATTTGCCGATATTTTTATAAGGGAAATTGTGCGTTTACATGGTTTGCCAAGCAAAGTGGTGTCAGACCGAGGGAGCCAGTTCAACTCCAGATTTTGGAAAAAATTATGTGAAAAACTGAAAATAGATGTGGCCTTATCCACTGCTTTCCACCCAGAGACAGATGGACAGACTGAACGACTGAACCAAACCTTACTTCAAACGCTACGTTGTTTATTGGCTGATTATTCTAGTGAATGGTTGGAAGCTCTCCCTGTAGCAGAGTTTGTTTATAATAATACTGAGCATTCAGCTCTACTTTGCTCACCATTCTATTTCTTGCAGGGGTATCATCCAAGAGCTATACCCATTTTGTTAGAAGATTCCCTGTTGCCTACAGTAACAGATAGACTAACGAGGTTAGGTGACATACAAGACAAAGCCACAAAACATTTATTAAAGTACAAGGAAAGCATGAAAAGACAAGCAGACAAACACAGGTCTGAGGCCCCAATGTATAAAATTGGTGACAAAGTATGGCTCTCCACAAAGAACCTAAACATAGAGGGATCCCGAAAGCTGCAACCACGTTTCATTGGACCCTTTAGTATAACTGCCATAGTAAACCCGGTAACAGTAAAATTAGATTTACCAAAAGAATATCCAGTACATACTACATTCCATGTGTCCTTGCTTAAGCCGTACAACTCAAAAACCCGACCTGAACCACCACCTCCACCCATACCAATTAAGGGAAATCTGGAATATGAAGTGAAAAGCATAAAAGACTCAAAAAGAATTAGTGGACGTCTGTTTTATTTAGTAGAATGGAAAGGATATGATGAATCTGAGAATTCATGGGAACCAGCATCATATGTACATGCCCCACAGCTGATTAGACGGTTTTATTTAAAAAATCCAGGAAAACCCCGTCCTGTAGGAGGGCCTTTGAGGGGGGCAACTGTTAGGGTTTGTACACAGCAAAGAGCATGTCCCCTCTCACTGCACTAGTGGGTTCTGTAATAGCTCCCTTTTAAACTCACTATTGAAAGCCTTTCTTGTTATCTCACCTTCCCCCCCCCTAGGCTTCTGTGTATGTTGTTTAATGTGCTGTTTTGTTTACACATTGGGCCTTGCTTTTACCAAGGCTTCTTTAAAATACTCCTCCCTAGGCCATGTGTTAATCCAATTCATTTGTATAATAACTGAAACTCTGCACACCTTTCAAGAACATGTGCAGCATGTGAGGACCACACCCAGCTCTTCAAACCACACCCAGCTCTGCACACCTTCCAAGAACATGTGCAGCATGTGAGGACCACACCCAGCTCTTCAAACCACACCCAGCCCTGTCTATAAAAGGCATCCCCGAGCCTCACCCAGTGCTTGTGCTCGTCTACCTCCCGCTTACCTGAGAACAGATCCCTCGGCGCTGGCACTCCTGCTCTTTACAGACTTTCATTGACTTCAATGGGCGCAGCTTCTGGCTGTTCCTTCTTCCGGTTTCCGGTTCCTCCTTGCTTCAGCCTCTCTCCTATGAGTAACCTGCAAAAGAGAAAGAAGACAAGGTTAGACTGATCAGTATCTCTTGCCAGCAACAAGTAAGTGCAAAACCTTTTATTACCTGAAAGAACTTTGACAACTTTTGGATTCGTGTATAGACAATTTGAAACGAAACACCTTCCACGAACATTGTGATTCAAACTCTTTGTTACAAGAATATTTTGCAGAACTTTGTGAAGCAAACATTGTTTTTTCTCATGGAACTTTTAAGAATCGAACAGTGGAAACCATTAACAGCAAGGCAAACAGTAAATCAAGGACTTGCACAAATTACATGCTGTATTTTGATGTAAAAGTACGGTATTTGTTTTATAAAAGATTCTGGAAATATGGGAAAAGTGAGTCTGCTATTGGGAATTTAGGCTTTAGTTATATTATGATGAATGTTTGATATTGGTAATTCTGATAACGGTATTTGTTTAATGTTTTAGAAGCTTTACAGTAATAGAAAACACATCCCAGAGCAGTAACACATTCCAAACCTGGAAACTAGAGACCAGGATCCAAGAGGTACTTTTAGAAGAGAATTTCTAATAAATAAAGGGATAGTCAGGAACCCATTTAGGAATAGGTTGCACTTATCTGTTCTTTGTTTATGTTTCATTAGGTACCAGTTTCTACAGAAGTCAGACAGGGCCGCAGATTTGTGCAGCACTTCAACAGTGGAAACGCAAGAACGGTGTTGTCTCTCTTTTTTATTTTATCCACTTCCCCCCTTCCCTTGAGCTTCTGTTCTTAGTGCACTGTTTTAAAAACTAGTGTGCTGGAACAAGCAGTTTCAGGGTGGGGTCGGATTGTCTTCAACCTCCATCAGAACTGAACAAGAACTCAGGTGAGCTGGGCTTTGACACATTGTCCTTAGCTACTCTACTCAGATACCTGATTATAGGGACAAACAAAAACACAACGTCATGATTCAAGTAAAAATACTGAATGCACTCCTGGTTATAGAATCTTGTAAGTAACAACTTATCCCATAAGTAACAGGCAAACGATGATAAGTAACTCCTTCTGCAACTGATGAAGGAATCTACATACACACAAAGCAATTCTTCACATTCATCGTCTCAACATACTCACCCAATAAGCAAGGGAAGACATTAGAAGAAAGTTCCTCAATTGCATCAGTATCCTCATGCAGATACTTCTCATCTAACTTAAACCTGTCTATAGCTGTTAATGCAGTAGTCATCTGTAAAGCAGAAGTATGGTTTGCTTTTCTCTTGTCAAGAACAGTCATACCCACAACCAATATCACAAACAGTATCAAACACACAATTGCCAAACCAGTACTCATGTATTTACAGCACCTATTCTTCCTGCCCTACAGGCTAATGTTACTCATGATCTGTAGAGAATCAGAAAGCAGAAGAGAAAATTTAGAAAATGCATCAAAAATCAAAAAGAAAAGTCTTGTTTCAGCAGTTATTTACAGCTCTCAGTCTCACTTCCAGGATCTTTTGCCAAAAATGGGTTTAGCAGCTTGTCAAAATCAGGTTTTCAGAAGTCAAATCAGGTTATCCAAAGGTCTTATCCAGTTACTTTTAACAGTCTCTTTTTTCTTTGCACTTTCTCAATTAGTCTCAACAGTTCAGTTCATCAGCTTCCTTCAAGTGCCAAAATATTGACCTGGAATGTCTTGATCAAAACAAAAAAACAAAAACTTACTTTGGCATTCACTTGTAGTTGCATACACCCATTCAGGACCTGTGTATCTTTGACTTGCTATTCTCTTTTTTTTCAACTTTCGATCTCCATTCAATTCTCCTTCACTTAGATCTTCTCTCCTTGTTGTAGCTGCTTCGACCTCGATTGTTGTTTCAACAACTACTTACTTTTTCTTTGCTTGTGACTCCGGCCACTTATCTCTTTTTAGTGGACCCTTGGTCAGTGCTCTTTTCAGTGTTGAACCTGAGAATTCTTCTTGCTCTGTGGTGTTTTCTCTTGACGGACCTGCAACTGGTTCAGGAGGAGTTAGACGACATTGACTTTGATCCACCTCAACTCCTTCCCCCTCGGTGTCTGGCAATTGCTCTGTTTGTCTCTCAACATCGTCTGCTTCTGGGAAAGCCTTCCTCTGACTAGGTTTTCCTGCTGCCTCAATTGAGATAGGCTCATTGTCACCCTCCCGGAGGTCTTCTCCTTTGTCTCTCACAGGAGTGATGGCACCATCCTCAATGGGCTCAGATCCGGTCTCAGTTCCTCTTTCTTCTCCTTCCGGCTCTGAGACTTGTTTTGTCATTGTTGGTACTCTCAACAACTCTTCTTCGTGGTCCAAAGGACATGCTACTTTCTTCGTGTGGCTGGCATGGATCCATTTCAGAACTCCAGCGCACTTCACAGCTGTGGTAGTCGTCAGAACTACCTGGAATGGACCCTTCCAGCTAGGCTCCAAACATGTTTTCCCTTATCTGTTTCAGGACCACAACCCAGTCACTGGCTCTCAGGTTGTGCCCTGGGTCATGGATCGGTGGTATTGTAGTGGCTTCCACCTGCTGAGAGAAAGAGCGAACCACATCAGCCAAATATTTGCAGTAGTCCAACACCATATCATCTGTAATGTTAACAAGTGCATTTGCAGGCACTGCTGGCAACCTCATGGCTAGGCCCATAAGGATCTCATACAGCGATAATCTTGTTTTCCTGTTGGGTGTGTTTCTCATTGTCATCAGAACTAAAGGCAGTGTGTCAGGCCATTTCAGATTCATGGATGCACACATTTTTGCAACTCTTTACTTCAAGGTACCATTCGTCTGTTCCACTAGTCTTGATGCTTCAGGGCAGTAACTACAATGCATCTTCTGCTCAATGTTCAATGCTGCACAGAGTAATTTAATTACTTCATTGTTGAAGTGACTTCCCCTATCTGATTCAAAAGAGATCGGAAAACCAAAATGCGGTATCAGCGTCCTAAGCAGTAGTTTCGCTACTGTGAGGCTGTAATTTCTTCGTGTGGGGTACGCTTCAATCCAATGACTAAAAATGCAAACAATCACCAACACATATCTCAAACCTCCACACACAGGCATCTCAATAAAATCCAATTGCATTCTGCTGAATGGACCTCCTGCTCTTCCAATGTGGCTCAAATTTACCACTGCCCCGTTCCCTGCATTCATTTGCTGACAAATGACACAACAATGGCAAACTGCTTCAGCAACTATACCTAACAGTCTAAACCTCAGATTAAACCAATTGTGCTTGAACAAACGAATCATGGCATCCCTCCCAACATGTGCTTGACCCTGATAATGCCTATCCATTTGAGACAACAGACTGTTTGGCAAAACCAGTTGACCCTCTTCTGAAACCCACAGTTCATCTTGTCGCTGTGCACATTTCATTTTGCTCCGTGAACGTTTTTCCTCCCTGTCAACATTATTCTGCAATGTTTTCAATTCTTCCAATGTATCTATTACTTTCAATGCAAAACTTGGACTTGTTTTATCTTCCTCAGGTAACAGTTCCCACTTATCTTTGAACAATATACAGTTCAATGCGCAAAATCTTGCAGCTTGATCCGCATATCCATTTCCCAGTGATACAAAATCTTGTGATTTCAGATGTGCACTACAGTTTACCACGGGAATCTTTTCAGGCATTTGGATGGCATGCAACAATTCTTTAATTTTTTCACCGTTTCTCACTGGTGAACCAGAAGACGTCATGAAACTTCTTTGCCACCACAACTGGCCAAAATCATGGACTATTCCAAATCCATACTGGCTATCTGTATAGACAGTAACTTTTAGCTGAGCAGAAAAATGGCACGCTCTAGAAAGGGCTAACAGTTCTGCTACTTGTACAGAATACACTGTCGCATCCAGGATACCAGTAATTGTGCACACGGCATATCCTCCTCTCAGTGTCCCTGCATTATCTCTTATGCAAGAACCATCAACAAAAACAATTTGGTCATTCTCTTCCAACCGAGTGTCTCTAATGTCAGGTCTTGGTTTTGTGCACAGATCAGTCACCTCAAGACAATCATGCTCAAAGTCTTCCAATTTTTCAATTTCAACGTTTTCATTTGGCAGTAAGGCTGCCGGGTTCAGCAATATACATCTTTTCAATGACACATTTTCTGACCCTAGAATACTCTTGTCGTAACGGGTCAATCTTGCACCTGTCAAATATTGTGTTTTCGTCTTTGTAAGTAGGATTTCGATGGAGTGAGGGACCATAATTGTTAAGGGATGTCCCATCACAATGCCCTCACATTGTGGGAGGCTCTATCCGCTGCAACTGCACACAAACAACCTGGTAAGGCTGCTGCAACTGGGTCCAAAGTAGCTGAAAAATATGCTACTGGATGGTTTACACCTTCATGGACCTGCGACAAGACAGACAAAGAATATGCATCACGCCCATGACAAACAAATTTGAAAGTTTAGTGTAATCAGGCATACCCGAAGCCGGATCTATGCACATACTAACTATCTCTCAACTCATAAAACGCTTTCATGCAAGCCTGGTCTAACACTATGAGATGGGTGACCTCTTTGTGGGTCAGTTTCTGTAAGGGCTTGGAAATGACCAAAATATTGGGAATCCATTGGCGACAGTAACCTACCATCCCTAGAAACATCCTGGCATCTCTCTGTGTAGTCAGGGGATTCATCTGCAATATGGTTGTGACCCTCTCTCTGTATATTTTCCTTGATCCTTTCTCAATCTGGTGACCTAAATATTTCACCTCTTTCTGTCAGTATTGCAGTTTGAGTGAAGACACTTTATGACCATTCTTTCCCAAATGGTTCAGTAATGCAATTGTGTCATACTTGCACTCGTCCCTTGTTCTGGACGCAATCAGCAAGTCATCAATGTACTGCACCAAGGTCGATTGGAAAGGCAATTCCAACGACTCAAAATTCTTTTTCATGATCTGATTGAATATGAAAAGTGATTCTGAAAACCCTTGAGGAATTCAACACCAACAGTAAACTCAGTCTAGAAATTTGAAACAAAAGAAAAATTGACTGTCCTCATGAAGAGGCACAGAAAAGAAGGCTTGTGACAAATCAACAACAGCGAACCACTCACAATGTCATTTATTTTTTCCAAATCCTGGACAAATCGAACTTTTCCACAGGGCTTTCGCAATCCCATTCTTGGCGAATTACATGGGCTGCTCAACACTTCTTTCAAAGTCCCTTGCTTTGCAAATTCTGCAATTATTTGGGCGACCTGTATAAGAACATCTTGTGGCATATGGTACTGGGGAATCTGAGGAAAAACTGCATTCGGCTTCACAGAAACCTTAACTGGCTCAACTCCCTTTATCAAACCTATCTCTTTACCTGTCAGATCCCACACCTTCTCTTTAGCTGTTCCTTGTAGATCAGGATGAAGCTTCTTCACTGTGATCATTGGAAAGAAATCAGTCAGAGGGTATTCCTCATTTATGGTTTCACCCTCTGTTTCTGGAGTTGGGTCATCCTCATCATCACTATTTGTCTGAATCTCGATTCCATCATTTGAACAAGTAATCAAACACCCGCTTTTACACAGCAAGGCCCATATTTATACCTGTTTGTGCCAGATTTGACCAGGGAACATTCGTCCCCTGGGCATGGCCATTGGGGTGGTAGGCATGGCTTCTGTCTTTACTAAGACAGGAGCCATGTCCATTGGGATTGTGTGCCAGAAAATGGCGCTACACTGCTTAGGGGCAATTTTTTTCCTCTAAACTGTGTAGCGCCATAATTTGGCACACAAGCCCCGGTTCCCTCTACGCCTCCCAGGCCCTGTTTGCATCCTTTCAAAGGGCGCTAACAGGGTCTTAGCACCGGCTAGTGCCATTCCTTAAATATGGTGCCAGGCCAGCGTCCAGGTATGGTGCTAGCCAGTGCTATATTTTTTGTCGCAAACCTGCGCTAACGCAGGTTTGCGGCAAAAAGTATAAATCTGCCCCCAAGTCTCTTCCCAGTAGGGACACCGGACTTGAGCCACAGACTACGAATTTATGCAATCCCTCAAAGTTGCCAATTTTAACCTGAACTGGATCTGTAATTGGGTGGGTCAAATACTTATTCGCTACTCCTACAACCTGGACTGTTTTCCTTGAAAGGGGCAAATTTGGAGCTTCTGCACTTCTCCCTGTAGAGCGTGTAGCTCCTGTGTCAACCAAGAATGAGACTCGGTGACCCATGACTTTACTCTTCACATAGGGACCATTCTGATCAACTTCTAAGGAAGCTGCAAGCACACATTTCCCCTCATCCGAACTCTTGCTCACCCAATCATCGTTTATTACAATCTCATTGTGTGACAGGAATTGATGTACTGTGTTATTACTTTGGTTAAGCCTCTGACCTGTTGAGGAAGCATCACCTGCTGCTGTTCCATTGGGGCTTATGGTATTTGGATTTGCTTTCTAGGTACCATGGGAACCTGCTGTTGCATTGGCTGCAACTGTTTCATTTGCACACATGACATTTGCAACTACTATGTCGCGTAGGCTCTCATTATTCTAATGAGACTACTGAATTTGAACAGCACGATCACTTGCTCGGTGAGGGACTGAGTCTGAACCCACTACAGGTGACACCTTTGCTCCGGCTAGTTAGCTTTCCCTCATCTCTACCCAAGAGCAGGGATGATTGGGCAGCCGAGCTCATTACACAATTGATTCCTCAGGGAAATTGTGGTCACTCTGATCGCATCTGTAGTCTACATAAGCAGCTGCAGCGAAGCACTCAACAATCACCATACAATTGTGGTGATCTAGCTGGAATCTCCCTCTAACATGTATGGGATAGAGAAGTGTTTTAATGATTAAACAGCTGATGTTCCAAGAAAGGATCCCTACGTAAGAGTGTGTATGTTTCTATGAACACTAGAGACAAAGCGTTACCACATTTTCCAGCAACCTGTCTTACTGCAGCCTTGAGAAAAGCACAGAGTGAAAATAAATTCTTGTTTATGAACCCCGTGCTGGCCTAGGCAAAGAACAGCTAGATCAAGAGAAATAAAACAAGACCGCAAATGTGGCTATTGTTAAAATATTAAATGAAGCTGAATAAAGTATATCTAGGTTAAAGTGCACAGCGACAGGCCTAGTTCCCCCAAAATAACATGTATGGAGCTATAACTAAAATGGCTACACAACACCCTCCCCTTGCTGGTTCAAAGGTGGTTCAAACCCTAATTATATATAAAAGCCCCCAAAAGTCAACCTAGGGCCTATATATATAAAAATGCCAATAATGACAAGTTAAAAGACACTTGAGCATGTGTAAAAAGGACAATTTAAAATGGTCACTGTGGCATAAAAAAGTCGAATTTCAAAAGTCAGAGTCATTTTGGAAGTTGCCAATCGAATCCAGGAAAATTGAAGACAGGAAATCTTCCACTTTGGCAGGTCAAAAAATATTAAATTCATCGCCAAGGAAAACCAAGGAGCATTTGTGTTCCAAAGCCTGAGCTCCAGCCAAGGCAGCAGCATTCCGTGGTGTGTCCAACAATGAGTTTATAGCTTCATACTCCATAAAGGTCAACTCATAAGCAGCTTCCGAAGCAAACGCACCCTCAACGCGCATGTCTGGTAATGAGCTCCCAGTGAGAACTTAAGAAGATCAGCGTCCAATGAAAGCAAGTGCTGCGTAGAAAGACAAACTTTCAGTGCACGTTCAAACGAGCACCAGAGGCACCGAAACACAGGCCGCACACAATGCAATACTGGTCTGAATGAGAGTGATGCTACAAAATACTGCATCATGCGTTCACGACCCAGCTGCGCTGGTGGGAGCGCTTTCAGTCCTCCTTGTTGCAGCGGGACAGTCATTGCGCACAAAAAGTACCAATAGCAAAATGTAACCTATTATAACCAAAGTTATCAGAAATCCCACGAAAATACTGGAAAATATTGAGTGGATGGCTGATGGTATTAAACCAAATAAGGTGTGAACTAAACCAGAACCAACAGTCTTAAAGAAATTTGCGATTCGAGTAGTACTGGACACATTAAATAAAATATTTGTACCACGAGCTCACCAATGTGTCTCAGAAAGTTACTACTAAAAAGGGACTGTACCTCTGCTGATGACCTTGCCACCGGAAGTGCATAGGTCTCGCGTGCAGATGTGAGCGCCACGTGTTTTTGGAACAATAAAGTTTTCAGTTGGATGAACTTGTCAAAATTCATATTTGATATGGGGCCAAATCTCAGCTAATTCCCTCTGTCATATAGGAGGAAAACATACGTTCCCGCAGCATGTAACAATCTTAGAGACCGAAACAACATAAACTATTCCGGCTCGCATCCCACAACAGTTTTCACTATTGAGGATGACATAGCTGCCATTTGAAAGCACCTTGAGTGCAGGTCTAATCAAGGGGACTGGAACACCCTTCAGATAACATGACAAGTTTGCTGCTGAAGCATTACACGCCCGTGCAAGGACAGCTGTTTACAAACCATGGAATGGCTGACAGAAGTCTTGCATTCACTACAGCTAAAAAAGACCTCTTTCATGCCACTGAGACATTTGTATGAGAAGGGTAGCTCCCACACCTCATGGATATAACTATCTCCTAGCCTTTCATATTTGCCTCCTGGAATGTGTTTTAAGCAGTACATGAATTGAAGTGTTGAAATAGGTAGATTAATAACCAAGGGCCATATGTACGAATACTTTTTCCCATAGAGGCAGAATGAGTAAAAACCTTTGCTACATCTGGCCCCAAGTGTATTAACCACTAGGCAGATGATATTTTCAGCCACAGTAAAAGGCAACTTTTCTAACTTTTCAATATTTAACATGACATAAGTCGCTTCTTTCTTAGCCATTAGTTGTTGTTGTCGTGTTAAATTAAATGTGGAAAATATGCCCCTTGCGCTAACGTGTTACCAGGGAATGCGACCTGCCTTCAATGTTGTTGTGTCCAACCCAACTGCATAATGGACCTTAGTTGACTTTGTCCATGGTGTAAAGAAGACATATCACTTTGTATTATGTCTATTGCAGAAGAAACAATTTTGTTTAAGGTATATATCCGGTTGGACAGGGTATTAATCCTATTATCTACAACAACTAATGCCTTCTGTGAGTTTTCCTGATTTATTTGCCTTAAGAGTGCAGCAGCTTCTTGTTGGGAAAGCTTCCAAATTTCATTATACACTGCATATAAGAAGCGCTTTCTGCTTTGTTTTCTGCTTTGTTTTCTGGGGCTTAACAGGAAATCCTGTAAGTCAGTGTTATTAGACAGGAGACTGAGGTGTTCTCTAACAGCATTTAGTGAGGATCCCTTCAACCATTGCTTTCATAGTTTCCCTACACTGTATGTTGTTACTATGCCCACATGTTTGGATGACACATACGAGGGTCCGGCCTACTTGTTCTAAAACCTCCCATGGAGTTTATAAAACTTTTATGACACCCATTGGTATCTATTGGCCACCATAACCACCCGCCAGGATGCTACAGTGAAGCATTAAACGTGCCATTCTGGACCCATTCATCAAGCTGATATTCAATTGCATTTATATACTTTTCTCATTTGTAATATTTTGTAGGGGCAGGAATACTGAGCACATTCAAATCCTTAATTTTTGCTAAGTCTAAACAACTTTCCTGTTGTACAGTTTCATTAAAAAATATAAATTGAACAGGTATCAGGCATGCTCTAAATAAAGATTCCTTTCCAGTTATTTGGCAATTTCATGTTCCCTATACACTTTTTAAGTCAATCGGCTTCAGCCAATATTCATAGCCTTCTATAACCAACCGGGAAACAAAGGAATCTGAATAAATGAATTTCGTATCTGTCAATAACATGTGTACATTTTACATCAATGACAGTTTGAAATAATATGACTCAGCATTTTTAACACTGTCCCTAGCAAAATATGCTAAATAAGTTGGACAATGTTCCCATTGTGTATAATTAAAAATAGTCCTTGAGGTACCAGCTCTGTGAATGAAATGGTGCACATAATAATTATAGCAAAACATATCACCATAATTCTCTTTAGATTGATAAACCTTCTGACTTTCAAATACAGTGAAATACTGCAATTCAGTCATCATAGAATCAACTGTTTTCACATCCCATTCATCAGAAATACCTCAGGTTATTATTACTTTGTTCATTGAAAGTTTAAACACATATGGTATTTGAATGACCGCCATATATATCAAATGTGACTTTATCCCAAACAATGCTATTTGGAATTGGTATAGCGGAAATGTTCACGAAAGACAAGTCTCTGCGGACCTTGTGGGAAATAAAATGGGGTTTTAGAACCTCATCCACCATTTCAACTGCTGATCTTTCAGGAAGAAAATGACCATGTATTAATAAAAAGAATGTTATGACAAAGCCAATCCAAAGAAGGAAAACTAACACAGCCAAGGAAAGCCACAGATAGTTCCATGGGAAAATAAAGTAATTAGTTTTAAGCCAGTTTATCAGCTTATGTGTTTTTGGCAGTTAAGATGTAGAAGAGGCAAATTAGTCTGAAAAAGCATTGTTGATGTCGGCAAAGGATCAAGAAACTGTTTGTGCAAAAACTGGAGCTGTATTTGTAGGAGGAGAACTGATAGCGGTCTTCTGCGGCGGTTCACAATAAATGACGCCATCCGTCTGTGTTAAAGTTGTGTCAAATTGATCTGTAATTTCTATGTTGTTTGTTGTAACAGATGTTAGGGGAATGCAATATCATTTCCCACCCTCCCCAAGCTCTGGGAGGTGTCAGTGTTGCTGCTCAAAACTTGTAGAGGGACGTCTTGACCAGTAGTGACAGGGATTTGGGAACTACTGACTACTCCTCTTAGTTTGCTGTGCAGGATTGGCCACATGGGGTAACTTGCGGTTTTCTTTAGCACCATGCAACGGTGGTAGAATGTCAGTTCTGGTACCGTTTATTCCCAAGACTGGGACAGGTGCATGATAAGAAGGACCAAACTCCTTTTTCACAGCAACTTTTTCACGTACTAGATCCCCAACTTTTGTAATCCAGCCGGTAGGTGTTATTGGTACATCCTTAATTCCTGAGAAGGCAGCACTGGCAGAAGCGTTGTCGCCATGGAACTGTTGTAATTCCTGTAAGACAGTGACACGTTCATTTATGTCAGAAGGTGTTTCAGCCGCCTTCACGCTAGGACCATCAAGATCTGTAACATACAGTTGAGTTCCAAACAGGCACTCGTATGAAGTACGACCCCCCCCAGGGACCTTCTAGGCCGATTGTTAAGTGCTCTCTGGACTCCAACCAGGTGATTAAGCCAACTACGACCCGTACCGAATACTCTGGCTGTTAAGGACTGCTTTAAATCATGGTTTTGTCACTCCACAACACTATTTCTGTTGGGATGAAATGGAGACGAGTAACGGAGTTGGGCCCCTAACGAAGTCATGGCTTCCCTGAATGCCCTTGAGGCAAAAGCACGGCCCTGGTCAGAGTGCAAAAGCCCCAACGGCATATGTTACGATAAAGACTTGCAAATCTTTAATAATAGTCCGAGCATCAGCTTAGCGTTGTGGCCACACCAATATAGAAATCTGGAGCAAGAGTCAACAGCGACTAAGATGTATTTGTATGCACTGCCCAGTGTTAGGGGACCACAATGGTCCAAGTATACGCATTGTAAAGGTTTGTTGGAAATTAGGAGGGGTGTATGCAATGGGCGTTTGACGGTGGAACCCTTAATTTGTTGGCAGATGTCACAATAAAGGACATACTGCTTGGGCTGTTTGCATAGACCTGGCCACCAGTAACGTGCTTGCAATAGTGATATTGTAGCCGTGACACTAGCAGGGGCAGATGAAACCACCTCATCCGCTGCTTTAATCATCTTTGGTCTTATGTCTTTGTTGGGAATTACACGAACCCCCACGCCAGGTATTTTTACTTCGGCATCAAGGAAGCCTCCCATTCGGTAAGAATAATTAGCAGGAAATGCTTTTGGATAGGGCGTGCCTTCAGCCGTAGCTTTCATGGCAGCCCATATGTCGTCCTCCGGTTTCATTCCAGAACGAGTTACTGCAGCAACAGCAGCCGTAGCTACTGCTGAGTTGGCTGCTTCATCAGCCAGAGTATTTCCAGCAACGTGTATTCCAACGTGCTGGTGTCCAACTGTATGTACAACATGGACGTTTGGTAATGTTTCCTTCAGATCCGCTACTTTCCCCCACAGAAGTCTGTGTTTAATGGTGTTGCCTTTGGAATCTCTGAACCCATTCTGGCGCCAGTAATGCAGATATTTATTGAAGGACTGGATACAATATTATGAATCACAAACAATCAGTGTTAGCTGTGCAGGATCCATGTGCTCCAGTGTCATCACCAGAATCTTTAGCTCCACTAGTTGTGCTGTGCAATCCCCTAAGGGTTGCGTGTATGTATGTTGCCTCCATGTAGCCACTTACTACTGCGCAAGCAGCGGAGTATTGATGCTTTGTGCCTATTGCAGGCTGTGCTGAGCCATCAGTGTACATGACTCTTTAATATTGATCAATAGGCAATATATTTGTTGGAACTGGGTATTCTAGTTTATATCGCAAAAATTCTTGAGTTTGTAACTTTGGGTCGAAAATGTAGTCTACGTCAGTGGCTGTCAAAGACGTTGCACATTGAATCCAGTGGGGATGTAATGCTTTAGCATTCGGAACGCTGGCTTTTCTAACAGCCTCAAGGGCTGGAATTAGAAAGACAAAAATAATGTGTTTCCCCTGGTGTGTAAGTGATGTGCTGTGAGCATGTCTGTTTGCAAAGCTCTTAGAATGGGTGTGTGTTCGACTGTCCAAAACTTACTGGAAAAGTCAGGACGTATTAAGTCATATAAAGGTTTTATGCATGATGCATAATCTGGAATGTAAGTTCTGCCAAAATGTAAAAAAACCAATAGGGATTTGAGTCTTTTAATGGCATTTGGAGGTTGTAACTGTGCGCATTTTTTCAAGAGCTGTGGCTCTTTGCTCTTTCCTTCACTTGATAGCTCATATCCCAAAAACAGGACGCTAAGGAAGGCTATTTTTGTTTTCTTGAAGTAGAATTTATAGCCAAATTCGACAAATCCTACAACAATGCAGGCTACCCGTCTTAGATGTTGCAGTAATTCATCATCCGTGAGGTAGATATCATCTACATAGGACAATGTCATGCAGTATTGAAGTCACACAAGCCACAAACAGTCCTGGATTGTTCTTGTACCCCTGGGGTAAACAACAGATTTTTTTCTTGGAGCCTAGTGCGCTGAAACTTGTTAAGTCTCTACTTTCAGGCGTGATATTTTGCCAGGAGAAACCACTGGATATGTCCAGTTTTGTTTTGTATTTTTTGCACACTATGTTATCCATGAGTGCCGTGCTATGTGAGTTTTGTATAGCATATATGCATATATGACTGTTTAAATGTCTGTAGTCTAAGACTATTCTGTACGAATGGTCTGTTTTAGCTACTGGGAATAAGGGATCATTCATTGGTGAGACACAGGGTTCGATTACGCCCTGGCACTCTAGTTGTGTGAGGATTTCCCTCAAGGGTGCTTTTGCATCATGTTTTATTGGATAGTGGGGTTGAGGTTGATTTTTTTAATTGGAATTACATGATAGGGGGAATCTTTCTTGCTATATAACGCAAGTGCCTGCGCCAATGCCCAGTTGATGGCATAGGATTCTGCAAGCTCATCGGACACAAGGGGTGAGAAAGAAGGTTTGAGAACATCTTCCCCTTATGGGCAAGTATAGACAAATTCTGGTCGCCAATCCCTTTCAGCCAGTAGAATATCATATATAGTTATGACGCTGTGCTGCTTTACTCTTCAGAATATCAAAACTATGCACTTCAGGATATTTTAAGGCACAATGTAAAGCAATCACTCTCAAACACCTTCGTAAGTAGAATAATCAAGTTTATTTAAGGGGCAAGTTCTCAGCTAGCAAAACTAAACCACACTAATATATATATATATATATACATCAGGAGAATAACATGAGAATAATGATAAAGATATAAGCACTCTGTGAATAATTGCAAAAGTAAGTGCATATAATACAAGCACACACAATATACCTCAATGCTCAATAGCATGAAAATGACTGCAAGAATAAGTGCATATTACGCGCGCACACACAATATACTTCAATGCTCAATAGCATGAAAATGACTGCAAGAATAAGTACACATTACGCGCGCACACACAATACACTTAATAAATTGAAAAGCTTCACCGAAAAGAGCGTCTGCATCCCTCCGCCGTACACAAAGCTGGGGAACCCAAATCAGCTAGCACAGGGAGCCTCTGTTCGGGACAATCAGTCCTCCTGGCGTTGCGTCCAACCCAGAAGAGAGTTCCTAAACCAGCCCATCCAGGCCCCCAACTTTTATAGTATTTACTAACGCCCAGGAGTCTTTTCTAGAAAAAGACCCCCTCCTTTACAAATTGTGCAATCGGCGGTACCTTGTTCACCCTTCGAGACGTCTCCTCAGAACGGGCCAAGTTCCCAGGAGAGGACTCCAAGGTGAAGCTTGCATTCCTCCTTGTGTACAGGCGCATCCCCCTGTTGTTCTAACTGATAGCTCGTGGAATGTAAATAGCGCCCTTCGTACCAGGCAGATGGAGCGAAGTTGAGCAGAAAAACACCCCACCCTTCAGCTTGCCGAAGCTTGTGGAAAAACACAGAACAGTGCCTTACGCACCGAACCAGACTCGACAAAATGGAGTCGTGAACCAAAATGGAAGCGAAGGCCAATGAAAGCAGAGGCCAATGGTCCACACTCTGCACCACTGTTTACCTTGCACGTAGTGCTGCCGCATGCACGTAGTGTATGTAGCAATACATTTCCACCCTTGGACCATTTGGCCAACTTACAACTAAGTATATCCTATAAGCTGAAATGGCAATGCTCTTGGGCGACACTGAGATAGAAGGTTAGGCACACACTGAATACAACAACATAATGAAATTAAAATAACTGTTATGATAATGATTACACCAAAGATATAACGCAGTTGGCCTAAATTAGGCAGCCATCCAAAAGCCCAATCCCACCACCCCTTGTCAACATCCTGCTGCACCCCCTTCACCAACTTATGCAGGGCCTCTATGTGGGAGTTGATTGATATGGAGTGGTCGGATAAATTGAAGCAACATAATCCTTCAAAATCACTGCAGCCATGGTTGTGTTTAAGCAGTAAATAATCAATAGCAGCGCGATTCTACAAAGCAGCTCTTCTAATTCCCTGTACATCTAATAACAGCTCAGCTAAGGCAGCTGATGTATAGTTAATATTCTTGACTACTAAACATGCAAGTTTATTAATAACTCTGGTATTATATACTGCAAGTCCTGGCACCCCTACGATAGAACCAGCTAAACTAACATATTCTGTTTTGGACAGCAATGAAATTTCAGAATCACAATCCGTAGGTAATTGAATAGTGTCTCTGGTATAGCGAGGGTGTAGAGCAGTATCCATAGGAAACATGAGAAAGCCTAAGCGTGACCAGGCACAAGGCCCTCCGGTTAGATTGGCTGGAATATAAGTAAAAGAAAGATTACCACAAGAAAAGAGCCAACCTTTAGGCAACTTAACATTTTGAATGTGGCTGGCAGCAGGCACCACATGTTGGCAAAACATCGAATTATTTACTTTCAAACAGGTTAGGTCAGTCCGTGAGTGGCACAACGTCCGTTGTGCAGCAGTTAAGTTTTTGTCTCTTTTCTCCAATTTGAGCTGAGCACATCTACCTATTTTCATAGGATCACAGGTCAATGAATAGCACACATCCCCATTTGAGATGTTAAACGTGAGTATAGATGTCATGTTCCTCCACAACCGCCTGCCCACCTCCGGGCAATGACGGCAGTACTCATAGAGTGACAGATGGGAGCGAACGTCACTCACATCCACCATTCCATCCTGGTTTGTATTGTTAAAGATGTGTAATAATACAGCAGCAGGAGTGGGCACTGCCACTAGACAAGTGGTAATCAAATCTTGAACGCTTTGCATGTTACTCATACAGAAGTGAGATATATTCAACACTTCCTGCGCTAGATGAATCCAAACATTGTTCGGTTGATGCAGCAGCGTTGGCATCTGCGGCTGACGGTTGAATTTTTGGGCTATGAGCCCCTCCCGCTCCCCGGTGGAGTCTCCCGAACGGGCTCCATACACCACACTCATGGCACAGGCACTCCACAGGATGATCTGAAAAGAACAAAGGACAAAACACGTATTATCATTCTCGCAGATAGCATTTGTCAGCGGGAACATGTTCCCATTTGTCTTGACCAGGTCGCATAACTACCAGGACATTGTCTGGTCCAGTGGCGATGACATCAGCGGGTTGAGGAGGGTTATTTGGGGATTCAATCCACACCTTGGCCCCTGGGTTCTTGTCAGTAGATCCGAACCCTCCTTTGCCTCTCACAGTGAGAAGAGCTGGGGCGCTCCCCTTCTTAACAACACCTCCATAAACCGGCATAATGACAATTTGGGCAACACGATCACCAGGTTGCACCACTAGGTCTGTGTCACCACTGTTCAAAAGAATGACTTTCAACTCGCCTTGGTAGTCTGCATCTATCACGCCTCCTAAAACTTGGATGCCCCTCAAGGCAAGCCCAGATCGAGGGGCGATCAGACCGTAATGCTCAGGGGGAATCTGAATTCCCACCCCAGTTTCAATCAGAGTGATGTCTCTAGGTTTCAATCGATGCATGTGTAAAGCATGTAAGTCAAGTCCTGCAGATTCTGGTGTAGCTCGATATGGGGCCAAAGCTCCTGGAGCTGTTTCCCAATACATAATGGTATTGCTCGTTGTAAACGGATTAATCTGTAAAGCAGGTGTCAGCATTCTCATGAGAGGTGTCTCGGCATTTGTTAGGGGTCGGTTATTCAAAATTTGCAAAGCATCATACAAATTATCCCTCCACCCCTTCAGTGTCCCATCATTCAGTTTACGCAATTGTTCTTTTAGCAACCCATTCATTCTCTCAATCAGTCCCGCTGCTTGTGGGTAGTAAGGTATGTGAAAAATCCACTCAATATTGCGTTGTGCACAATAGTCCTGCACTAGTCTGCCCTTGAAGTGGCTGGCGTTATCACTTTGAATCTGGAGTGGCACCCCATAGTACAGAATCAACAGATCTAGTGTTTTCAGGGTGCTCTGCTGAGTTGCGCGCTTGCAGGGAAAGGCTATGAGATAACCAGAGTAAGTGTCTACCACAGTGCAGGCATACTGACACCCTCTGCTCACTGGTATTGGTCCAATGTAATCAATCTGCCAAATCTGTCCTGGCAATTTACCTCTACCTAGCTGGCCTCTCACCACCTGTGGGACCGGTCTGTGCTGTGCATGCTGACAAATGGGACATTCAATGATCGCTGTTTTAATCAAATCTAGGGGAAGATGCATCCCTCTAATCTCAGCCCACCTGTGAGTAGCCTTTTCTCCAAGATGTCCGCATTTCTGGTGTGCCCATTTAGCCATTCCCACCAAATCAGAACTCTGCGCCTCCACTTCAGCCTCTTGAATCTTGGCTCGATCGTCTGCAAGACAATTGAACCATCGGTCTAATGAATCAGTTGGACAGTGAGCGTCCACATGATAGACAGTCACGGTGCTTTGAGGTAACATTTCCCAGATCTCCTGCCATAACTCCTTCCCCCATACCTCTTTGTTATGGATTTTGTACTGATGTGCATGCCACGTGGGAAGCCAAGTAGCTAACCCATTGGCGGTAGACCAGGAATCTGTATAAATGTGACATTTTCCGGGTAGCTCCTGTTTAAAGCCTGATACACGGCATAAAGCTCTGCATACTGGCTACTTTTTCCCTGTCCTGTAGTTGTCAAAAGCTTCTTGGTAACAGGATTATAGGACACTGCCTTCCAGTGCCTTTTCGCTCCAACATATTTTGCTGAACCATCTGTGAACCACACATGTTTTTTGTCATCTGCAGACAAGTCTGCGAACGGCTGGCCCCACCCTACTGGGGATTCACACACTGAAGGTACATCATGCAACATTTCGGAATTCTCCACTGGAGCCTGCGCTACCTGCTCATGCAAAACGGCGGTCCCTTTTGGACCCGCTCGTGCCCTGTCCTGGACATACCATTTCCATTTTATAATGCTGGCTTCTTGCGCATGTCCAATTCTATGAGTTTTTGGGGAACTCATCACCCACTGCATGATGGGAATTTCAGGCCTTAAAATCACATTGTGTCCCAGTGTAATTTGCTCAGTATCAACCAGGGCCCAATAGCAGGCCAGCAGCTGCTTCTCAAAGGGAGTATACCGCTCTCCTGCCTCAGGTAACTTCTTTGTCCAAAATCCCAGGGGCACCCTCTTTCTTCCTTGTTTTTGCCATAAACTCCAATTGGCATACTGCCCCTGGACTGTCACATTCAACTCAATGTCTCCCTCTCGAATCGGCCACAAATCCAAAGCATGCTGAATGGCGTCTTTCGCCAATTCAAACGCGCGCTGCTCCTGCTCTCCCCATTCAAACGCATTTTTCTTTCGTGTAACTTTGTACAATGGGGCCAAAATCTGAGACAAATGGGGTATATGTTGTCTCCAATACCCGAATAGTCCAATAAAACTCTGGGCTTCCTTCCGATTTCGCGGTACTGCGAATTCCTTAATCTTTTGTTTCACTTTTGGCAACACTTCTCTGTGTCCCTGATTCCACTGAATGCCCAAAAATGTCACGCTCTGAGACGGTCCCTGCACTTTCTCGGGGTTAATCTCCCACCCTTTATTCTGCAAATGTTCCACCACCCTGTCTAGCTGAATTTGCACCTGTTCTTGCGTCTCTCCCTGCATCATCACGTCATCTATATAGTGAGAAATTTGCACTCCAGGAACCACTGGTACTTAATCCAAATGCTCTGCCACCAGCCGGTGGCAGATAGTGGGGCTATGTAAATACCCCATGGGTAATCTACAGAAGGTGTACTGACGCCCCGCCCACTGGAATGCCAGCTGAGGCTGGCTCTCAGTAGCTATTGGTATCGTAAAGAAGGCATTGGCAATGTCAATGGTTGCATACCAAGTCCCACTGTGTTTCTGTATGTTCTCAATCAAGGTAATGGTGTCTGGGACCGCTGCAGTCAGAGGAGGTGTATGTTTATTCAATTGGCGATAATCAATGCAAATCCTCCAACTGTTATCACTTTTACGAACAGGCCAGAGGGCATTATTCCACGCAGTGGTGATGGGAACTATTACCCCGGCCTCTAGTAAATCATGTATAGTCTGGCTAATCTCCTCATGTCCTCCCGGTATTCTGTACTGTTTCATTTGAATCACCTTAGTAGCTTGGGGAAGTGTTACCGGAGGAATCTTCAACAGCCCCACCCTTGCGGCGGCTATTGATATAAATCTTTTGAAACCAAATTGATAACATCCATCTTCCAAATGTAGGGTCATCCCTTTCAAAATGTCAATTCCAATAATGTATTCGGGAATGGGCACAATCAGGACAGTGTATTCTCTCTTTGGAAGTGCCCCTATTTTCATGGGAACCACTATCTGCACTGCCGGGGTTTCTTTTCCGCCCAATCCCGTAATGGTGAAGTACTGTCCCCTGAATTTTCTTGGATTGCCATGAATCAAAGTGGCCTCCGCTCCGGTGTCAACGAGGGCTCGAACTTTTTGAACATTTCCACGTTTCCAATAAATTTCTACTTTGACATGAGGTCTGTTATCTTTGCGAGCCCATCCCTGCACCGGAGTTTGGCCTGTTTCCTAATCTATTTTCACTCTGCGCACATCAGAGTCTGCCCAAGTCAAATCTGGATACAGTTTGCAGTAATTCTCAGGGAACTCCTCCTCCCTGTCTCTGCTTCGCAACCTCTCTGAGCTTACCAGCTCCCTCTCCCGCTCTCTTCCTCGAGTTTTCCCAGAACCTGTCAGTTCCCGGTCTCTCTCCCTGCTCCGGGTTCCCTCTGCGCTTCGGTGCTCTTCCTCCCAATTTCCGTCCTCTGGGGATCTCTCTCTACTGTGGGGTTCTCTCCCTCTCTCTCCCTTTTCACCCTCACGCTCCTCCCCTCCTGCCTTTCTCTGGTTCACCACTTTGTTATCCTTTTTGTTCCCTTTCCTGCTCCCCTCCTTTTTATCCAAACCGCGTTTGCGGTACATTTCCCACATGTCCTTGGTGCTTATCCCATCAATTTCATTCCTGGTCACCCCATCTCGCAGCAAGGCCTGAAACATGTCTCGCCTTGTCACCCTGTTGTTATCAGTACGATTCTCAGACCGTGAATTCCTCTCTGGCTTAGCCCATTCTCCTAAATCACTTAACTCACGCACCGCTTCTTCCACCTGAGACAATGGGTTACCCGTCTGATTAATTAACAAAGTCATGATGACATGCTTATATGCAGGAGGAGCGGCCCTAGTCAGCCGGTTTCGCACAGACACACTTAAAATTCCATTCATCAAATCATGGGCATTACCCATAAAGATAGCTGTTTTCATCCCTTCTTCCTTCAATCTCTGTACTGCATCTCTCAAAGTATACCAAGGTTTATCATTAGGCGGCCAGTCTGACTCTGTCGGATACTTCTGAGCACACCCTTGCGCAGCTAGCTCTAACAAATTGGTCATGGGACCATTCCCTGGATAGGTTCTAAACTCATTTTGAATAACCGGGTCTGTACTTAACATACAAAGCCTCGGGGCGTCGCCGTGATCCAATTGGACCCCCTGGCCCCCCATATCGTGCACCCGCACCAACCACGTAAGCAATGTTTCCCCAGACCTCTGTCGAAATCTGTCTATCACATCACTTAGTTCTTGCTGTGTATAATCCTCCAGGGCATCCAACATCACCCCTCCAGGATTAGCTGGGCTATGCTGTAACTTTCGCCGATATATGGGCTGCGCACGGACAACATTCCTGCGCTCTGTCTTCTCCTGTCTAACATCTTGGCAGTCATCGCCCCCGGACCCATCTGAAAAATCAGATGTATCCCAGATGTTTCCATCCCAAAATTCAGGGTCAAAGGCTAATCCTGCCTGAGAGATAGCTAAATGCACCTTCTTTTTATTAACTTTCCCTCTTCGTTTCTTGTGTTTATATTTAGCTACGCTAACGGCCGTTCTCTCTGCAACCAGTTGGTACATTTCCAACTTATCACTTAATAATTTATTTTGACAAGCTAGCATGGAAGAGGAATTTCGGGCTTCTACTAACTCCTTCCCCAGCTGCTCGTGGACTTTTTGTAACTGTAAACGTTTTTCATACAACTTTCGGTACGCAGAAAGCAAGATCCAGCCTCGCCTCCCCAACGCACAAATCTCCCTTCCCTTGTCAATTGAAACTTTCCGTAAACATATAAGAAGATCTTCAGGTTCCACATTCAACATACACGCATTCCAATTTTCACACAAACCAGCACAACGTGACCATTCCTGAGCTAAAAGTTTATACGGGGCAGTTTCCCATCCCGGTATTTCTATGTCTGGATTTGCTACCTGAGAACCTGCTTTTGAGCTCGCTTTGATCTTATTAAGCATTTTCCCTTTTTTTTTTTTTTCGAATCCTGCAAACGACTACGCCAATTTGTGCTGCTTTACTCTTCAGAATATCAAAACTATGCACTTCAGGATATTTTAAGGCACAATGTAAAGCAATCACTCTCAAACACCTTCGTAAGTAGAATAATCAAGTTTATTTAAGGGGCAAGTTCTCAGCTAGCAAAACTAAACCACACTAATATATATATATATATACATCAGGAGAATAACATGAGAATAATGATAAAGATATAAGCACTCTGTGAATAATTGCAAAAGTAAGTGCATATAATACAAGCACACACAATATACCTCAATGCTCAATAGCATGAAAATGACTGCAAGAATAAGTACACATTACGCGCGCACACACAATACACTTAATAAATTGAAAAGCTTCACCGAAAAGAGCGTCTGCATCCCTCCGCCGTACACAAAGCTGGGGAACCCAAATCAGCTAGCACAGGGAGCCTCTGTTCGGGACAATCAGTCCTCCTGGCGTTGCGTCCAACCCAGAAGAGAGTTCCTAAACCAGCCCATCCAGGCCCCCAACTTTTATAGTATTTACTAACGCCCAGGAGTCTTTTCTAGAAAAAGACCCCCTCCTTTACAAATTGTGCAATCGGCGGTACCTTGTTCACCCTTCGAGACGTCTCCTCAGAACGGGCCAAGTTCCCAGGAGAGGACTCCAAGGTGAAGCTTGCATTCCTCCTTGTGTACAGGCGCATCCCTCTGTTGTTCTAACTGATAGCTCGTGGAATGTAAATAGCGCCCTTCGTACCAGGCAGATGGAGCGAAGTTGAGCAGAAAAACACCCCACCCTTCAGCTTGCCGAAGCTTGTGGAAAAACACAGAACAGTGCCTTACGCACCGAACCAAACTCGACAAAATGGAGTCGTGAACCAAAATGGAAGCGAAGGCCAATGAAAGCAGAGGCCAATGGTCCACACTCATGCACGTAGTGTATGTAGCAATACAGACGCATCCCAAAATATTGCGTAGATTGTGTGTTCAATGTCTCCTTCTAACTTTAAAGTTACATTGTACACCCTATCAGGCGTGTAGACACGCATGCCCGCAGTTTCAACTTGTAAGAAGTCGTCAGTTGCTTTAACCTCCAGATGCTCTATAAGATTCTGGCAAACTATTGTGACCTCTGCCACGCTGTCAAATAGCGCTAATGCCCACTTCTTGTTCTTCAATAGAGCCCTCTTCTTGAGTGGCATGTCAAACTGCAACTGCTGCCACTTTTTTCTTTTTGAATTGGGGTTTTTGTTGAGGAACTTTCTCTTCTTTTTTAACAGAAACTTCAGTTGAGCATAGTGATTCCTGTCTCGGTTTCACGTACTCAGTTCTTCGCTCTGACCACCCACCTCTCTCACTGGCGTTTTTCCAGTGAGTCCTGAAAGGAACGAGATTGACGTGTATCAGTATATTGATATGTCAGGCATTTTTACATTATCTCTATGTCTGAGATTATGGCCCTCATTATGACCTTGGCGATCTGACCGCTGTGCGCCCGCCAATGCGGCCCCCGCTGCGGTCATTATGAGATCCCCGCTGGGCCGCAACATAGGAGCCAGCTCCAAATGGAGCCTGCGGTGTTGCGGCCGTACGACGGGAGCAGTTGCACCTGTTGCGCTTTTCACTGCCTGCAGAGTATTTAAGGTTTGCATTAGAAGCTGCACTAATCGTCTGTATATTGCCCTCAGCTCAGCATATAAGCGACGGACTTCAGCTACCGTTAGGTTTGCTGCAGCAGGGTGAGGTGTATATGTGGCCAATAAAGGCCAGGTAGGACCATCATTATTTAGAGAACCTAACCTAACATGTAGAATTGCATGGGGTAGGGCACTATGAAGCCAATTATTATGTTCTTGATAAGATAGAGGTATTTCTAGATATGCATATGATCTGTATTGTGGAGGTATTTTTGCGGGTACATAGTGATGAAATGTATTTGTGTTCCCATCAGCTGCTGGAAATGTGACGCAAGAATAAAAAAATTATGTTCTATAGGCTGGATGAGCCTCAACAACAAATGTGACTGGACCCCCCAGGGCCGTTAGGCCATGCGCCAATAGATGTGCTGTAAGGGGTGGTTGCATATTAACTGCAATTGCTACCTGTTGCGGATTTGCCATAACAAATGGTTAATTCTGTTCAGAGATAAGAACACCAAATTGGGATTATCCTTTTAAGAGTTCAAGCTTGAACAAAATACAGCTTTAGTTAGGTACTCCCTACTTAACTGAGGAGGAAAATCCTCAATACCACGGACGTCTCCGTATATAGTACTGAGGTGTCTTTGTATGTCTTTGTATGTAGTGAGACAGAGATACTCGGGAGGACCCGAAAATTAGAGCCTGACCAAACGTTGGCAGCATAGGAAGATTTAATGGGTTGAAAACTCCGCATTTTATTCACATTACTCTGAAAGTTCGGATTATGAGCTCTCATTCTTGATCCTCTCATGTTCTGAAATGAGTTGATGTCATTATTTTCCTGCACCATCATTGAACACTCCCGCTTCCAATGTCTGACGACACGCAAGCGTGACTAGGCAACAATTTCTTAATTCACTGCACATCATTCTGAACAACTACAGTATTCATAACTGGACCACGGTTTACATTACCTCCGTGACCTTTATTTCTGATCTGCTTTTGAAAATCCCACATTTCCCTACTGCTTCTGTGTAAAATTTCCCCGCATCCCTGCCTGTGCAGCTTCAATCTGCATCACCATTGTTTTCTCTGCTTCAATTCAGTCTCATCACTACCGTACTTTGCATACCATAACACCTCATCAATCGGCTTTGCTTGTCAACAAATCAAATCACTCTTAATCATCTGGCTAATTTCAGGTCTCAATCCTTCCACAAATCCAAGCACAAAATGAATGTCTTTTGGTTCAATTGTTTCTGTACCACTGTAATGCTTAAACGCCTATAACAATCTTTCATAGTATGCATGTATCGACTCCTTTGCTTCCTGAGCTGTTCTGTCAATTCTCTGCCAGTCAATGTTTTTGGACGAAATTCTCATCTTCAGGAATTCAATCACCTTGTAATAATATTTCATTACCTCAGGAAACAGCGTACCTGTAACCTGATCTCTCTCTGGTTCTTTTGCCGGCCAATCTACACTCCTCTTGCACTCCATCAACAAATCAGCTGGAACCACTATCTCAAATGGAGTGTTCAAATCCTCCCAAAGGCACTTTGTAAGTTTCACAAACCTGTCTCTCTGCTTTTACCATTCCACTGGCTTCTCTTTCAATCTAGGATAATCATTTGTAAAGGAGAGAATGTCACAAGGGATGTGAATTAAATTCCCTCCTGGAATCTCTCTCATTGGTAAGATTTTCACCGGATCCTTGTCCTGTTGCACATTTGCGGTCAACTCTGCAGAATCTCTTTTTCTTTGATCTCTTTTCTTTACCCATCTGTCTTCCCATTTGTCTAATGCTCCCCAAATCTGTGCATTTTTAATTAACTCTCTAAGGTGTGCTTTCATTCCGGCAGATCTCATGTGTTCAAAATCTGTAGCGTCAAAGTCTAACCTGTAATTCCTTTTCAAATGTTTTGTTTTCTCTATTTCTATGCCGTATCTCTTTGCCAGGTCTGCTAGCTTTTGATGCACATTGCTCACTTCCCTCGTAATCTACGGGCACAGATATCTCAACTCTGCTTCTGTGTAGGACTCCAACCTATTCACACCCACACTTCCCTCAAGAGCTTAACCCCTTCCATACTCGGCCTAGTGTACTTCAGATACTCCTCTCCTTTTGTGGCACTCTGCGGGGTATTCAGCTTGTCTAACCATTCAGTCAATTGCTGGGCTGATAAACATTGCAACGAAATGTTGCTAGCCTGGACAGGTGGTACCTGTTGCACAACTGTATTCGGGGTCTGCGGTGTCAACAATTTCAGGCTGTGATTAATGTTCGCCCCTAACACAGTATCCGGAGGAACTCCGAATGGGCTAAGGTCTATCAGTGATCTCGATCCATCAAAAGTCTGTCCCACTGGAGAGACTACATCGGTATTCTCATTTAGTCTTCCTCTCATTGAATTCTGGCTCATGGCTCCCTGTCCACCTGCTCTGTTGTTCTCTTGTTCAAACAAGGTTGCAATCAGACCTATGGTAACAGGTACAGATACAGCATCTGGGCTAGGTCTGACACTCAAGTTCTGAGGTTGTGTAATTCCTGCATTCTGATTCATCAGTACAGACATATCTGTCTGTGTCCCTGTTATCGAAGTGTATTTCGGCATTACCTGTGGCTGTACTTGAGGCAGTAAAAGTGGAGTTGGCTCTGTCTGAACCAACATCGGTCTCAGGAAAACCTGTCCTATTGGCACTATTAGGTTTGTGGCAGTTTCCACAATGGGCACATCTGGGTAAATTCTTTGGACACCTGGCTGTGGCACCTCAGTGTGTACTACTGGAGTAGTAGGTGCATTAAGACTGCTCTGCATCAGACTTTGTGTCGGGCTAGGATTACCCTGCACCAGACTCACTGTTGCGTTAACCTGTGTTGGAGTTGAAGGATCAGCACTGGTACTTGGACAACTCTCATGTGCTGAATATGGTGGTTGTCGATTTCTCAATGACTCTAAAAGAAACTCATCATCGTCTGACTCTTCCTCAACTGTTGAAGACTTTCTAGCTTCCCTACTCTCGGAAGAGCTCTTGTTAGTCTTTCTGGTAGTTTTCCTTGCTTCTCTCTCGCTGTCTTGAGGAATTGCTGGGAATAACTTAATCCCCTGCAAAGTCTCAGTTCTCCAAATGTTCTGAGCCTGATTTCATCTAGCCTCCGCTAGTGTCTTTCTGCCTTTCTCATTCTTCTCTCAAATTTCTGTTGCTGTTGCTGTCTGGCTACTACCTCCCAGATGGCTAATGCCTCAAACTGCGGTGGTCTCAGAGAGGGTTTCAGATCATACAACACGCTCCTCAAATTCTCTAAACTCCTCAAATTAAATGTTCCGTTAGCAGGAAACGCTAAACTCCCATCTTTCTCTGTCACTTTGCACCATTGCTTTAGCCATTGCAATGTTAGCTGGTGTACCTTCTGGCGGTATAATATCCCCTATACTTGTTGTAATGTCCGTATCTCCCATATAGCACTCTTTAAAGTTTTGAGAAATTTCATTTCTGTGACCTTTATGTTATTCAAAAGCAAATCAGGAAGTGACTTTTAATCCCAGAATTCTCTTCACCCACCTTCTCAACCAATTACGCTTCACGGACTGCTGCCAATCCGTGCGTGACCCTTCTCACTAACCAACCTATCCCAGCGCGGCTGAAATGACATCACTCTCACATGTACTGAGGCTGACAAAGTCTTGCGGCTTGTCTTTCCAAACTCAGATTCACATGAAACAAATGCAATTATTGCAAGCACTAAACAAAATCAAAACTCAATTTGTCTGTTTACTACAGGTGAGATAACACAATCGCTTAGGAAACTGTGGATTTTTCACTGACGGTATTTCGCTCTGACAGCTACTGCTTCTTTCTCAGTCTCCCTGATTTGCAAGCAAAATTCGACCTGCAAATTTCACTCACAAATGATCAGTGGGTCTGTCCTGGTGCACATAGGACTCGTCAGATCACAGTCGAAAAATTATTTAACTCCCTTTGACTCACACTCTGACCTGTCGACCCCCCCCCCCCATCCACCCATAAAACCAGACAAATTACAGCAAAATCCAAGTGTCTCATACACTTTTCAATATACTCCGGAGTCTTAGACCATGCAGGGTCCGTACATCAACAAGCATGTGGACAATTGTTTGAGCACAAAGCGCCACACACATGTGAAGTTTGACGACTTCTCTACTCTCACAACGCGGAGTACGCACACTTCTTCTACAACTTCATTTGGAGTACGCAAACTCCCTAAACCTCACAAACATCACAATTCACCTGCGATTTGCATAAGCTGTGCAAGCGCAAAACCTATCTCATTCACACTGTCACTAGAATGCAGAGAACATCCTCAAACAATCATTGGCAAGCTCCAAGGTTCTGGGAAAGTCATTTCAGGACATAGGGGTACACTTTGTCCCCAATTTGTATCATTGAAAAATTGAATCCAAATCTCTGTGATAATGAACGCTCATGAGACAAGACTATCAAACTACTACCATCTCTGGGCACACCTATTATTTCTCGCTTACAGTCTCTGAGACCAAATATTCTGCTACCTCTCTTCCTGGACTGTATGATGGGCACTTAAGGAGACAAACCTTCAGTCTGCTTCTGTCCCTTTGGACATCTTCTGTTTCTCAATACCATGTACCGGGCCTCTACGATGGGCTCCCAAGGAGACAAACCTTCAGTCTGCTACTGTCTGTGTGGACATCTGCTGTTTCACAATATCATGTACCGGGCCTCTACAATGGGCTCCCAAGGGGACAAACCATCAGTCTGCTACCTCTCTGCTAGTGCACCAGACCTTAATACGTAAACTTACAAGGGGACGCGAATAGGTCGATGGACTTGAGATGTTCCCACCGCATAGGCCCGTACCAATATCGATCAATAACCAAGTGTCAGTTATTAACTTCAATTATCAACAATAATCAATAACATTTGTAATCAATAGGAGTCAGTGATTGTCACACACCATGACCTTTCAGTCATGAATAACCACACCTTTATGTAAAGTTAGAATATTTATTTCCCTATATTAACAAAGCTAATGTCACATAAGTTAATTTCAAAATCAAATGATACACATACAGAAATAACACTGGCTGTTCAAAGCGACAAAAGAATCGCAATCTAATCAAGACTTGAGCTACTACACAGTCTAATATTACAGTACAAATTAATAGCAGGAATAACTGCGCATACGATATCACATACATTTAGATTCAGCTAAGAAAAGATATTTCAAGTCACTCCATGTATTGAATTTTATTAGTGAGGAGCCTAACTACCACCAGATTAGAATTAGCATGTTTGGGCTTCATGCAAAACAATTTAGTCAACACAAGTTTGGAAAAACATCTAACTATGGATACATCAAAAATAGCGCTGTTGGTAACTAGAAACAAAAGCAAATAGATATAGCAAACAACATCATCGTCAATATACTTATCCTCATTATGAATCAGCAAGCTGGGACAGTCTTTCTCCTTAGGACATCAGTTCGGTCTCTAGGCATCAGGATTCAGCATCAAAGTTCAGAAAAGGCAAAGTCTTCAAGCAGTAAAGTTAAGCACGTCTCTTGTCACGACGCTCAAGAAAGTTACGGCAGTGGCAAAAGGCAAAAGCTCAATGGCAAATGGAAGATGGGCAATTGGCAAATGGCCACTTCTTCTCAGTGCAGTCCCACTAAGTTAGATTTCCTAAAACTACTTCCCAAGTCCCTATTGTTCAAGGGATTGCATGTTCACACTTTGTCCAATAAAACTAAAACATCAAATCTACATTTCTACTAGCACAGGATTCACATGTCAATGATTGCCTCCTTTCGTACTGTTCTCCTCATCCAGCTCGTAGGGTGACAATATTTTTGCAGCTTATACTCCAGTCAGTATGGTCATTGTTCTCTCCTGAGAAAGTTAGTCTTACACATATTACAATTAGAATGTTGCATTTGCAAGAACAGCATCTTCCAGCAAGCAGTTTTCATGAGAAAAGACTTAGCTACAAGCACATCAAGTCAGCACATTGGAAAATCACAATTTAATCCTCTAAGCAGACATTTTATTAGACGCTTTAAGAAATGCAGCTTGACATGAGGCCATGCAACTAGGCCAAGACCTCCCATAAGTTAAGGCCTACAACTAATAAAGCTAATACATAATGCATAACCCTTAATATGACATATTACTACATTATTCAAACATAAGCTCAATATTTCATATTAATAAGACATTAATAAGTGTACTTCGTGGACATTGACGGCCACTCCCGTGGTCATACTTTCAAGTGTGTGCATTATTTTCTCTAGATTATTACATTTTCTACGCAAATTCATCACTCAAATACATTAATATTCATTAGTAATTTCATGAAAAAGTCCTGCACTAGCAGAAGGTATCACGTAAACTGGCTCTCAGAGGGATCAAAAAGAGAATTAGACTCAAGATAGTAAGTTGCTTGTTGATTATCTTTTCTATAGCTTTACAGAGAACGGGAGGAATGAAATACAACTATAATTTGCAGGGGTATGCGGATCAGCTGAGGGCTTTTTAAGCAGTATATTGCGTCAAAAATATGGAGGACCAAAATATTGAGAAGGTAAGTATAAATAGGTAAGTAGAGATTTACTATTCTTAACTCCATGCCTCTGTATCTTGAAGATATATATATGTTTTGGTCAAGGTATATATATGTCCTGAGGTGAGTAAAGGGGATGCCATTTGTGCTCTGAATGTAAAGCTACTTAATTGTCCATCAGTGAATCGGAGGGGAAGGGGAATTTCGTATGCCCCTGAAAGTTTTTCAGTGATTCGATTTCATGCAAAGCATTCATTATCTAGGTATTAAATTGGAGGCAGCAGTAGAAATATCTTGAGTTAATACCGGAAAAGTTGTGGCTAGGCCTGGTGCCATATACTCTAGTCCCAAGTGTGCTTAGGCATGGTACTGGGCAACATAGCGCTGGAAAATGTGCTAAAGGGTAGCCTGACAGGCATTATAAAATGTTCCATCCAGGACAGAGATATAGGTGTAGTACGGATCGTAAGTGCCATGTTGGCGAATGAGAGATGTAACAGGAATTCTGCTGTTTGAGTGGGCAGTCTTAATGTAAAAGACAGTCTGACAGTCTTCAATTAAGGCCGAGGGGGGGGGGGGGGGGGGGGGGGTCATGGTTGACTTCAAGGTGGCAATCACGATCACCCAGAAGTATAACGTTAGCTGCTTTCAGAAAATAGGGAGCCATGCAGTCAGTCGATTTGGAGGGGAGGGCGGTTTTAGTGCCAGGAGATTTATAGAGCAGGGTGTCTACTACTGAAAAGGATTGATTAATTTGCAATCCAAAAAGCATGCACTCTGTATCATCCGTGTTTGCATGGTAATGAATTCACGCACAAAGAGCGAGCTGTAAATTACTGCAATACCTCCTCTCCTTTTATGAGATCAGTTAATTCAATCATGGAAAACCCATCTAGGATAGCTAGAGGGGTAGTGCCTGGTTGAAGCCAAGTTTCTCATGAAAAAAGGATATGGGTTATAGGTGTCTTCAAAAATCACCAGCCATCTGGATGTGCTTTGAGAGTGACCAAACATTAATGGAGAAGCAGGAGATGTGGGTCATTGGAGAGTAAAGGATAGAGAGAGGTCTGGTATGATGGGGATTGTAGGAAGTACATTGACGTTTTTAACAGGAGAAAAAGCATACCTAAGGAGTGGATAAAAATTAGGTGGGTCAAAAAAAAAACAGATCTGTGTCCTAGCTGCTTCTCTAGGGCCTGCACAGGCTCCTTTGTGAGAGCTGGTACTAGGATCTGAAGTTAGGTAAAAAGAAAACTGAGAAAAACATACAAATACCTAATAAAATATCCACAAACGTTACCAAATTCAATAAAAACACAAAGTAATTTATTATATCCAAATGAAAAAAGGCTCTCCTATGAAGGACGCCTCAGTCATGTCTACCACCAAGAGAAATAGGTAGTAAACAAATGGTCTCTGCGGACTACATATATTTCATATATTGCAAAGTGCCATTTCAATTCAATATAATAGCAGTCCACCCTCCTGCATTTAGGAGTGTTGACATTTTGGCTTGCACACAATTGGGAAGTGCCATCTGAGGACAAACCTTTGTTCGGTTGTGTATCAATGTAAAAAGCTTACAATATGGAATCTAGACCAAAAACGAAATAAAAAACACAGATCTATGTGCAGATTTTCCCTCATACAAATATACTTAATATTTCATACTAGCAATACACCAGTAATGCTGACATTCTTAATCCATATAGCTCATGAATACGATTATATTAATAAAACAACAAAATATGAAAGGGTATGTGACAATTATGTGCACAAAATGCAATTAAGTTAAAAGTCAGAAAAACAGCAAAATTGTCTTTTACGAAATAGTCAAACAACCCCTAATCCAGAAATGCGAAAAAGTGAAACACCACAGATCGTCTACAAAAATGTCCTTTGGTATTCAGTCTTAGTATCAAAAACATGAGTGCATACGTATCAACATCTCAGGTACGCAGGCATGAATATTTAAGACACCAGTTGCTCACACCTCAACATGCTAATATGAAAAGAAACAGATGAAGAGAAACAATGCGGTTACTATGCTCATGACTTGCACTTGATTGCTGAGCAGTCAGTCAGTTTGTAATCTGGGTCACCCTCTTTCTCCAGGTCACCATATGGCAGGGTTAATAGTAAGGAATATGTTGATGACCTGTGTGTGGGCCACATTCTAGAACCATATTCACTGCCAGTGAAGCACATTTACATAATTCTCACCCTTCTTTCATATACCACATCGAGAAACACTGCATCTCCCCTTGTTGAGTACACATCATGCTACTCACATCATCTGAGTGTCTGCCAAGTGGGCCAACTCACAATTGGGCACAGGGCATTAATTTGTTTTTACCCAAGTGGTCACACTGACCTTAATTGACACTCGCCATTGGCCTAGAGTCGTGCTTCGCAAGCTTCCAACTGAACTAGTGATGGGAAAATAGTTCCACAAAGAAAGGGAAACTTAAAGTATCAAGACTACCATCTTTACCACTGCTGCACCATTACAGCAACCCTGAAATGGATGAAACTAGAATGTATAGCTTGGACAAGCAGGCCTCGCCAACAAAAAAATCAAAATCAAAAGGATAAACTGGACATTACTCTGGAAGCAGCAAGCTGCGCTAGGGAGTCCCTTGTAACAATACTGTCTGTAGGAGACAGCTAACCTGTGGAAAAACCTCATGAAGGCCCATGATCATGTCACCATCTAGACTGTCTATATTGCTATACTCTTTTCCTGAATGATGTTAAAACCTGCCTGAAAATAGTCCAGATTGTTTTGCCCTTGAACAAAGTTAGTACTTCTAAACCAACTGGAATAATGGAGAACTGTCTCCAAATGGCTAAATCTTTTGAGTCGATTGTAAGCTTTCTAAGCAGCAAAATAACCATTGCAATTTAATAGCTTTAGCACTATTTGAATGGACAATGAGATAATTATTATTAGGTCTGGGCATAATTTTAATTACTCCAGAGAAACTGGAGTAATTTGATAAATTCTGTGTTACTCTTGTGACACAGTATTACTGACCGTAACACCATGATGCCACGAAGCATAACCAATTCTCTTGGTTAAAATCAGACTGCGAGAAGCACTGAAACAACTGTGCAAACATGCACATTCGTCTTTTGCAGAATGCTATCAGAACGTTCAATGATCCATAGAACGTGGGCAGTTGCCATTTAGAATTCTGAGTAGATTTTATACTTGGTGGTTGGAAAATCAGCTCGATAATACCTTTGCAGTCCTTTCCTTACAATGCCACAAGATGTTTTTTTTTTCTGAAGAAGGTTCTCCAGGAGGAAGGGGCAACTGTGTTCTTTGTTCTCCTACCCTTTCTTTGTTAGCCATGTAGCGGTGACCATTGTGTGTGTTTGTGTGTGTGTCTGTGTGTGTGTGTGTGGTGTCACAGTGGCCATTTTGTCTTTGTTCTCTATGCCTTTTTCTTTGCTGGCTATGCGGCGGACACCATTTTGTGGAGCTAGTTATTGTATGTGTACACATGGTGATCATTTTATCTTTGCCTTATATGCCTCCTTCTTCGGTGGGATTGTAGCTTCCACTAATTTGTGCAGCCAGTGTATGTTTCAATCCCTTTAGTCCACTTTTAAATGTCATTTCCTAGGAACATTGATAGAAGAGTCCTGTGGCATGTTTGCTGATTTTTTTTTCTCCTGATATATTTATTTGTGCTTGTGGCAGAATTCCATTACAGTTTTGTTGCTTTTAATCATTTTTTTTTTTTTGCTTGCCTTCCCTAGAGTCCCCATGGGCCCTGGTGGGACAACAGTAATTACTTGATGTATGTATTTTAGATTTTTGCCAGTACATTTTTGCCAATGCCATAGGCTGCTATGTGTTCATTGTTCTCCATGCCTCTTCTTTCTAGCCATGGGGTGGTGGCCATTTTGTGCAGCCATTGTGTGTGTGTGCATGTGTGTGTGTGGGGTCATAGTTGCCATTTTGTTGTTCTTTATGATCTTTCTTTGCTGGCCATATGTCAACCACCAATTTGTGGGTGGAGCCAGTTAATCTGTGTGAGTTTGCTGGCAGTTTGACCTTTGTCTTCCGTGCCCTCTTCTTCAGGCTATGTGGTGGATGAGCTAGTTTCCACCATTTTGTGTAGCCAGTGTTTGAATCAATCCCTTTATGCCACCTTTAAAAGCCATTTCCTAGCAACCTTCATAGAAGAGGTGTTTTCCATTTTTTTTCTTTTTTCCAGATATATTTATTTGTGCTTGTGGATGATTGTAGTGCAGTGTTGTTTTTTTAATTCATTTTTTCATTTTTTTTGTCTTGCTCCTTCTGCCTTCCATAGAGTTCCCTGGGGCCATTGTTTCATGTATTTTGGTAAAAAAAATTACCTGCCCGCCCACCTCCAAAAGAGTCCCCATCGGCCCTGATGGGGCACCAGCAATTACTTGATGTATTCCTTTGATTTTTAACTGCCTCCCCTGCTTCTCATAGAGTCCCCATGGAGGCCCCAGTGAGGCACCAGTAATTTGTTGATGTACACCCTCTGCCTCCTCTAGGGGTCACATGAGTTCGGAGGGGTACAAACTAACCTTTTCTGTGTAATGTTATCATGAGAAAAAAATTGCTTATGCATGTTTTGGGTATTCAATTGTAAAGCCTTTGGGAGAATGATGAGAATGATGATGATGTTTGCTAGATTCTTCTGATTGCCCTCATTTCACTGTCTTTTTTGTTGCTTAACTTGCATGTGCTGCAGAAGACATCACACACAGTACTGATATGGAGAGAAGTCTGCAAAGGAATCAGTTGACAGTGACACCTGAGCCCTCCACTGCTAACTCCTTCTGTTCCTAGTGCAAAGTGCTTTCAGCTAGTGCTAAGAAGATTGTCCCAAAAAAGGAGGTTTCTGCTAAGAAAGTGGGCAGTAGAGAGGGGAAGACACTGGTTGCCACCAATGGCACCCAGCCCTCATCCTTTTTCAGGAAACATGACGTAACTACTGCACTCTCCACTGGGTAGAAAGAGGCCGGGA
Source organism: Pleurodeles waltl (assembly GCF_031143425.1). Classification (NCBI taxonomy): domain Eukaryota; kingdom Metazoa; phylum Chordata; class Amphibia; order Caudata; family Salamandridae; genus Pleurodeles; species Pleurodeles waltl. The sequence continues at coordinate 828,040,306 of NC_090442.1, read as the reverse complement.
CACATGCATCAAGGACCCCACCACCTAACCTTACAGACATCTCTCTCAGCACTGTAGTGATTGCATACATGGAGAAGAGTGAATCTGAAATGGAATTGTCTTTGTGGTTATCTAGGAATGTTGGGCATAGCCTGGAACTTACATGTCATCCAGGTTCCAGGTGAGGTCACTGGGTAGGGGAGAGTCTTGACAGTTGGTGAGGGTTGGAAGTGTTTGCATCTGCTGTGGGTTGGTGGTATTTAATAAAGCTCGTCTTACCAAATTACATATCTGGAGCTTAACACTGGCGACGAGGGGTCACCACCAATTCGGAACCCACGCATCTTCTTCCTGTTGGCATCTGCTTTTCTGCTCTGTTCGAGATCGGCTGATCGAGGGTGCCTGGCTTGGAGATCCTGATCCTGAAGACAGTAAAATCCTGACAGCACTGACCCTGCTCCTCTTACACTTGCAGCAGATGTAATTGGATGGCGGTTTCCTGGTGGTGATTGACGCGTTGGAGCCTTATGCGGTGAGGTGTTGGAAATCGGAACCTCCAACGCAGCGGGAGACGCGCAGCGCTATCTCCAAAGTCATCGTTGGTATTTATTTTTTTATTTTTTTCTTTTTCCACCTATTTTCGGCTCCCTGTTACCTCTCAGCGTGAGCCTTTCAACGGTTTCTCTCCGCACGCGGAGAGTTTTCACTGTGCGCGAAAGTGCGTCTTTCAACAATTCTTCCTGTTCACGAGGAGCTGCACGCGCAACCATAGCAACGCGTCTCCTTGCTCTTGAAATTTGACGCGCGTGTGAGTACAGAACACTAGACCGCAGTTTGCATGGTGTTTCCATGCCGGTTATGGTCAATTACGGGATTTCGGTGTGAAGTTTCGCTTGTTCGCTCAAGTCCATTTCTGCTGAACACTAGACTGCACACTGTATTTTTGTTCTTTACCCGTTATGGTTCAATTACGGAATGTTCAATGTGAAGTCTAAGTGCTTCATACTGTAAGACGTTTGTTTTCATTTTGCCTTGTGGCCATTACTACTTTAGAGTACAGGGTTGCCGTTTATCTTAAGCTTTTCAGATTGCAGTGAATACATTTAAATGCTCTAGAAAGCGCACCTTTACCTCTACTGGTGTCCATTTACTTGTATTGCCTGTACCTTCACCTGTTCAAAGGCTTAAATTCCAAACTCATTATTTTTTTTACCAATTATTTGGTGTGCTCATTATGGCTACTCCCACGATGTCTCAACCGCCCCCCTTTTTATCAGACAAAGGGGACTCTATTCTTTCTTGGAAACGTTGGAAGAACCTTTTTGACTCCTACCTTGTAGCAATTGGGGGGGAGAAATTCTCTCCAGCTAGGAAACAGGCTGTTCTATTGCATAATTTGGGAATTGAGGGCAGGAACATTTATGATAGTCTTGAAACTCTTCCAGTAGGAGGGGCGGAAGGGGAACCCAGGGATATTTATGAAATGTCAGTAGCAATTTTAGCTGCACATTTTGAATCAAAGCTCAATGTGGTTTTGGAAAGACACAAATATTTTGCAAGATTCCAAGGCAAATCAGAAAGTGTAGGAAACTTTGTAGCTGCTTTACGCACATTAGCACGTACATGTGACTTTGGTGATATCACGGATTCTCTCATTCGTGATCAATTAGTCCGCTGTACAAACAATAAGAGGGTTCAAGAAAAGTTGTTAACGAAGAACCCAGATTTGAAAGAAGCTATTGAAATTGTGGAAGGAATGGAAAGTACCAGCAATTGGATCAAGGAGATGAATGACCATGAAGAAGACAAGTTATGCATGGTACAGGCACCTCAGAATCGTGAAGAGGTTTCGAAGGTCAGCAACGACAGCAAAGCACCTGTACCCACTCTGGAGAAGAGGAGAGAAGCCAAACATCAGCGTTGTTTTCGCTGTGGCAACTCTGGACACACAGCGAACAGCTCAAATTGTTTTGCACGAAACTCTCTCTGTAGAAAATGTGGAAAAAAAGGCCACTATGCTAGGGTCTGCAATAGTAACAAATGTGGCATAGATTCTGTAACTGATAATATTAGCAAGATGATTTTGTATATTGAACCTGATATCAACCATATTGAGAACAATGGTGAAGTTGTCGATACTGGGCCAGTTGTCATGCCTGAGTGTGCTATTAAGCTTGATGGCAGAATAATTACAGTTTTAGCAGACTCAGGATCTCCTTACACCATGGTGGGGGACAAAAATTGGCGAGCGATATTTGGGGAGGACTTTCATTCCTTAATTAAGCCTGATATCAATCCTGTTAGTTATGGTGGCACTAAGATTGAAGTAATTGGGTATACGGTCATGAAGATTCAATTTCAGAACAAAACCACTGGGGGGAAAGTCTATGTAGCGAAGCGTGGAAATAACCTGCTAGGTTGGCGTCACCAGTGTGACATGGGAATTAAGTTACACCCCAACTCTAAGTATCAGGTTATGGTGGTGAATGACGGAAATGATAATCTTGAGATCCTTAAGGAGTTCCCTCAAGTATTTAGTGACAAATTAGGATGTTTAACTAATTTCGAACACAAAATTATCCTGAAGAAAGGTGCTGTTCCTTCTGTGCACAAGGTGAGAAGAGTCCCTAAGTTGATGTTAGAACCACTCAGAGCAGAGTTGAATAAGCTTCTGTGCGCTGGTGTAATTGAAGAGATAGAATCGTCTGAGTGGTTGGCTCCCGTTGTTCTGGCACCTAAAGACGAGGGGAGGCAGATCCGTATGTGTGTGGACCTTAGAGACCTCAACAGGCATATATGGGTAGATCGCCAACCCTTACCCAACATTTCTGAAGAATTGTCGGGTTTGGGTGGTTCGAAGGTGTTTAGAGTGTTAGATCTATCCTCAGCCTATCACCAAATTCTTTTGCATCCTGATTCTCGACATCTCACATCATTTGTGACGCCAGTGGGAGCTTACCAATTTTTAAGGATGCCCTTTGGGTTGGCCTCTGCGGCTGCATGTTTCCAACGAATCATGAAGAAGATTTTAGGGGAAGTCTCTGGAGTCTTATTTTTCCAAGATGATATCTTAGTTCATGGCAGTACTGTGGAAGAACACGACAAAGTTCTTAGAGAGGTGTTGAGTAAGCTGGCCCGTTCTGGTCTGACTGTGAAGAGGGAGAAGTGCAAGTTTAGAGTCTTTTCGGTAACTTACTTGGGCCATACTATATCTAATGAGGGAATCAAGCCCAAGTTAGAATTGGTTGATTCCATTGTCAGGGCACCTCAACCCGGTGATAGAGATGGGGTAAGATCCTTTCTAGGTCTAGCAGAGTATTATTCTAAGTTTATTGCCAATTTTTCGAGTGTGACCCAACCCCTGAGATCTCTCCTAAAGAAAGGGTGTGAATTTGTTTGGACAGATGAGTGTACAGCTGCCTTCACGTTTGTGAAAGATTGTATTGGGAAGATGCCCACTTTAGGACATTTCGATATACATGCCAAAACCTTCTTGTACACGGATGCCAGTATTAAGGGACTGGGAGCGGTATTGATCCAAAGGGTTAACCAGGAGGAGAAAGTAATTGCCTTTGCGTCCCGATCCCTCAAAGGAGCTGAACAACAGTATTCCGTTATAGAAAGAGAAGCACTCGCGTGCATGTGGGCAGTTAAGCACTTCAGATTTTATTTATGGGGTTTACCTTTTATAGTGAGAACAGACAACAGGCCCCTTGTTCAAATATTTTCTTCTAAGAAAGGGGAAGAATTGACGCCCAGGATAAAAAGGTGGGTTGAAGGATTAATGGAATATAATTTCACTGTTGAATATGTGCCTTGGGCCAAAGAATATCGTGGCAGATTTCCTGTCCCGAACATCGGTTGGTGGTGATGATGAGTCTGAAAATGAGATAGAAGTTAACTGGGTGAGGGAGTTGGCCGTGAGTGAAGATGATTGGAAGACTGCTTCTATTCAGGATTCTGACAGACATGATCTTGCAGAGCTTGTAGTGAAAGGTTGGCCAGAATATAAGGACGTTTCAGATTCTTTAAAGGGGTACTGGAATGTAAGAGATGAACTGTCTCTAAGTGGAGGTGAATTATTCCGTGGTACTAAATCCATACCTCCTACTAGTCTGAGGAGTAAAATTATCAATTTGGCTCATGAGGGTCATTTGGGCAGGAATATGACTAAATCAAGGTTAAGAACAGTATACTGGTGGCCAGGTTTAGATCGGGATGTAGAAGCAGTGGTGAAGGATTGTTTGACCTGTGCACGCAATGATAAAAACAAAGTTGTAGTGAAATCTCCACTTTCCCCAGTTGCAGTTCCAGAGAAACCATGGGTGAAATTAGGACTTGACTTTATGGGTCCTTTCCATCTCCTACCTGCAAATGAGCGTTATGTCATGCTCATTGTGGATTACACCTCGAAGTGGGTGGTAACTAAATGTGTGAATTCTGTGGACACTAGAACTGTGATTGAGTTTTTAAAGGAAGAATTCTCTCGGGAGTGTGTACCTAGTCATTTAATCACTGATAACGGTGTACAGTTAACTTCTCAGGAAATTAAGTTCTTTTTGGATTCCTTAGCCGTTGTGCACCTGAAAACCGCCTTGTATTTACCTCAGGCCAATGGTCTTGCGGAACGTATGAACAGAATGGTAAAATCCTGTGTTCAAGAAGCAATTGAAACCAGAGCTCCCCTGGCGGATCTTCTGAGAGACCAGTGGTGGGCATATTGTAATACTCCCAATAGTATCACTGGTATCGCCCCTTTTGAATATATGAGAGGTAGATCGGGATGTACCAAAATGTCTCCTGCTTGGTTTAGGAATAAGTTTGATCTAGGGGATCTTGATCAAGAGAAACTTAGTAGAGCGTCTGATCGTAGAAGGGGTTACCAATGTAAGTACAAATTGCGGTATGATTACAAATATGGTGTTTCCAGTGTCAAATGGAAGGTTGGTGACATGGTGTTGCTGAAGGATCCTGGGTTTAGAACCAAGGGCAAGTCAAGCTTCAAAGGTCCTTTCTGCATTAAGGAAGTTAGGAAGAATGTGGTTGTACTTAATAATGGAGACGTGTGGAGCATGTCTAGAATAGTGAAATGGAAAAACCGGGTGGTAGATTCCCCTGACTTAAGCCCTGACTTAAGAGAAGATCTTTCCTTGAGCGGGTCTAAGGCAACACCATGCATCAAGGCTCCTTCCAGACTTCGCTCAAGACCATTGTGGTTGAGTGATTATGTTCCTTGATAATCTGTAACTTACGATATTATATGCCTTTGTGCATTGCGGGTACTGTTGGTCGTCACCACACAGTTATATTATGTTATTATTTATTTATCCTGTTTATTCTTTAAATGTTCTTCCTTCTCTGTTTCTGTGAAATATTTTTTATGTATGTAAAGGGGATGTGTTGTGGTTATCTAGGAATGTTGGGCATAGCCTGGAACTTACATGTCATCCAGGTTCCAGGTGAGGTCACTGGGTAGGGGAGAGTCTTGACAGTTGGTGAGGGTTGGAAGTGTTTGCATCTGCTGTGGGTTGGTGGTATTTAATAAAGCTCGTCTTACCAAATTACATGTCTGGAGCTTAACACACTGTTAGAAATGGGAGTCTCTAGTTGGCAGTGGCATCCACCCTGTCTAAGTAGGGACTCCTCTTCCTAGTCAGGATAAGGGAGTCGCACACCTAAGACAACCCCTGCTTACCCATTGGTAGCTTGGCACAAGCAGTCAGGCTTATCGCAGAGGCAATGTGTAAAGTATTTGCACATAACACACAGTAATACAGTGAAAACACTACAAAAGGACGCCACACCAGTTTTTAGAAAAATAGCCAATATTTATCTGTATAAAACAAGACCAAAATGAGAAAAATCCAACATACAATTTTAACGATATGAATTTTGCATGAATTATTTAACAATACAGTTCTTTGAAGTCGATAGCTCCATCCGGGATTATCATGGCATTGTGAAAAACAAATCCAACAGTTCAGGCTGACCGCAAGATCGCGGGCCAGCTACGGTGTCGGGAAGACCCACAAGCAGTACCTTGGAAATCCAGGGTGTCCCGATCCTTACGATGAGATCCGAAGTGCGGTGTCGCTGCCATTGACAGGCTTCAGCAGGCATTAGTTCCAGAGGACAGTACAGGGGTTGCTATGCCCTTGAAGTCACACATGTTGCAGATCAAACTCCACGCTCATGACCAAGTTAGGAGCATTGGCGTTGATGGTGTCAGGGCTGCAGTGCAAAGCGGGATAATGCGATGTACTGCTCACAGGTCACGGTGCAGGCAGTGGCTCAGTGATGGCATCCTGCAGCATTGGAGAGACCAGGGCTGCGGTGTGAAACGGGGCTGGGTAATGTGTGATGTCTCCAGGCCGCGTTGCAATCAGTGTCGTCGTCATTGCTGAAGCGATGTCGTCGGTAGGCCCAAGCCTACAGTACGATGTGGGGCGGGCTCTGCGCAGTGCCCCTCGGTCACAGTGCAGTTAGGGATGTCTGTTGATGATGCTGGATCAATGGCACTGGTGTCGCTGGACCAGGGTTGCGGTGCTTCATGTACCTCACAAGCAGTGTCCTCATGCCATGGTGCAGGCAGTGGCAGGGATACCAAAAATGCTCTGTGAAGCAAGGCATTGCGACGTGTGGGCCCACATATCACAGTGCAAGCAGCAGCTCGGTGACAGAATCAGGTGGAACGTTGGTGAGACCAGGGTTATGGAGCAAAGTGAGGCACAGCTCTGTGTGGTGCCATCAGAACATGGTGCAGGCAGCTACGTCGTTGATAGCATCGTGGTGGTTTCTCTTATGTTGCAGCACAAAACACACAGAGTTCCCAGTGCTGTAGGCAGATGAATTTGAAGTCTTTGGTATCCCTGAGATTCCCAACAGGAGGCAAGCTCTACTTCAGGCCCTTGGAGAAACTTTACCAGCAGGATACACAGAAGAATCCAGTCTTTGTACTCTCCACAGCAGAAGCAGGAACTGCAGGCCAACCCAGCAAAGCACACACAACAAAGCGGGAGTACTGTTCCTCACAGCTCTTCAGCTCTTCTCCTTGGCAGAGGTTCCTCTTGATCCAAAAATGTTCTAAAAGTCTGGGGTTTTGGGTCCACTACTTATATTCATTTCTGCCTTCGAAATAGGCAATCTTCAAAGGAAAGATTCTGTTGTTCACATGATCCTGCCTTGCCCATGTCTGGCTCCAGATGCACTCCAGGGGGTTGTAGACTCCATTGTATGAGGACAGGCACATCCATTTGAGGTGCAGGTGTCAGCTCCTCCCTCCCACTCTAGCCCTGGAAGAGCCATCAGGCTATGCAGGACACACCTCAGCTCCCATTGTGTCACTGTCTAGAGTGAATTCACAACCAACCTAAATGTCAGTCTGACTCGGACGTGGATTCAGCAGCCATGCAGAGGCACAAAATGGTTAAGCAAGAAAATGCCCACTTTTTAAAAGCAAAGAAACACAAATGATGGACGGAATGCGGAACCAATCAAACATTCACCCCCAGTCACAGATCTGGGTTTAATCCATCAATTCTTTAGCTCACCATGCCACCTCAGTTTGATCCTGGGAGGACCTGGCCTGGCAGTTTGGGCTGGACTGTTCCAATTGGGAACAGGGTCAAGACTGATCTGCTGGCAAGCAAAAAAACTGATGGATTAAACCCAGATCTGTGACTGGGGGTGAATGTTCGATTTGTTCTGCATTCTGTCCATCATCTGTTGTTTTTGCACTTTCTAAAAGTGCCATTTTGAGACTGGCAATCTAAAAACCAATTTCACTAAAATATGTATTTTTAAATTGTAGGTTCAGAGACCCCAAGCTCCAGATCTTTATCTCCTCCCAATGGGAAATTACACTTAAGAGTAATTTAAATTCAATCTCCTTGTTAACCTATGGGAAAGACAGGCCTTGCAATAGTGAAAAACGAATTTGGCAGTATTTCGCTGTCAGGACATGTAAAACACACTAACACATATCCTACCTTTTAAATACACTGTACACTGCCCAGGGGGCTTACCTTAGGGGTGTCTTACAGGTACAAAAAGGGAAGGTTTGGGACTGGCAAGTGGTGCACATGCTAGGTCGACATGCCAGTTCAAAACTGCACACACAGACACTGCAGTGGCAGGTCTGAGACAAGTTCACAGGGCTACTCATGTGGGTGGCACAATCAGTGCTGCAGGCCCACTAGTAGCGTTTATTTTACAGGCCCTGGGCACACATAGCACACTTTGCTAGGGACTTACTAGTAAATCAGATATGTCAATCATGGATAAACCAATCAACAATATAATTTACACAGGTAGCACTTGCACTTTAGCACTGATCTGCAGTGATAAAGTGCGCAGAGACAATAAACCATCAAAAATGTAGTCCAGCATACCATAAAAATAGGAGGTCAGAAGGTAAAAAGTCAGAGGAAGCATACCAAAAGATGCCAGTTTTAACAGCCTCAAACTAAATATTGCAACATAATAGACAACAGGCGCCACAGTTACTGACAGAGCTTCAAGACCTAAAAGCAGAACAGGAGGTTGAGGTTTTTGCTGAGGAAGATATTCTTGATAAGACTGCCCTTCCACCAACAGTTTTATGATGTCTGACAAGGACATTGAAAGAATCATCCCCTGTCTTTTTCAAGCCATCATTCTGATGATCTGGACATTGATTGGACCCTAGCTGAGTCTGGGAGAAAAGGGAAAAGGAAGCTTCCTCAAAGTGTTGCAAGTGAGGAAGGTTGTGATGATGGTGATAATGTCTAGCCAGTGATCATCAGTGTGATGTTTTGGGTGTATTTTTTGGTGTGGTTGGGTGACATTACTGTGTAATACACTCACAAAAACTTTCATGGGTCCAGTTAGGCTCATTTGAAAACCCGTCAGCTCAACCCTGGGTAGCTGTGGGTTTGAGCAGCAAGGCTTAAATAAAGGAAGTAGTGTAAAGCATATAATAGCGCAAAACAAACTAAATAAGAAAGTCACACAACATGAAAAACAACCCAACATCAGTTTTGTAAAAATAAAATCTATTTTTATGAATTTTTAGAGGTCAAGATGAGCAAAATTCACCAGAGGGTTCCAGAGATATAAATTTTTAAAGAATACATAAATGTCAGTTCAACCACAAATAAACAATGGTAACTGTAAAGTTAATATAAAAATTTGAAAAGTTTTTAAGAGTTGTGCTCTTCTATTACGGCCTGACTAGGGTGACTAAATTAATCAGGAAGAAGGTCAGGTGGAACCACTAAGAAGTATTTGGACAGTTACCTGGCCACCAAAGCCTTCTCCAGTCAAAATTTGAACTTTACACCACGATCGCCAAAGAATTCAATTGAGTGGTCTTGATGCTACGGATGCTTGGTCCATAGGTCAGGTGGGACGCCTTTGGCCACAGAGGTTGGGGGTCTCTTAAAGTCCTCTTTGAGCCAATAGAAGGCCAGCTGCTGCTTGGCTACAGGTCTCCATGTACAGTGATCCCAGTGGTATCACTTGGTGGAGGCTGGTGTCCCTCTTGGGTGATCAATCTGGACTCAGATGACACATCCGGGTCTGGCAGGCCCAGGTGTAACATTTATTCATTGGAAATCAGTCTCTTTGGGCAACCAGGGGCAGTCAGTGGCGATTCTGCAGAAGCGGCTACTTAATGCCAAGTTCCACTACTTCATCATTGATGGCACTGGTATTGGTTCTACAGGGTTTAGCCAACTGACCCTTGGAGCTGCTCTTTTGGTCTGAGGCTTGGGTGTGACCTTTCCTCAAGCCAGGAGCCATAGGCGCAGTCCTCTCTTTGCTACCCCGGGGTGTGGCAGGTTCAGTCCAGCAGATGTTGCATCCCCTCTTTGCCAAGTCCAGCCATGAGCAGGGAAGCCCTTCTTTAGTCTTTTCTCCAGTTCCGTCATGATCTGAGCTTTAGGGTGCAAGGGGTGCCATATTTGTGTCCAGAAAGGAGTGCCCTGCTGGGATGATGCAGTCACTAGGCAATAAGCTACCAGAATCCCTCACTCCTTGTGATGTTAGGAGCTTGATAGCCCACACTAGAGGTGTGGCTACCTATGGGCTACACACCCACAGAAAAACTGGTTTGGGGACTGGTCTACCCTCTCTGTTCCCACCACCAGTCTGTCTACTTGATCAAAGGGGCAACCCTTCAGGCATGTGATCGCCATTTGCCCCCCCAAAGAAAGCTTTGTCTTTGAAGCTCACCTTTAGGGCCAACACCGTGAGTGACTTCCTGCAATGGGCAGTAACACCTGTCCCTTTAGCAGGCTGCTATTGCTCTGGCGCCTGGGAGTGGTTCGCACTACTCCCCAGAAGAACGGAAAGCTGTCTGGTGGTCAGTGACTGTGCAAGGCCACTGGACAAACTGGGTCACAAAGTTAGGCATCAAGTCAGGTTTAATGCCATGATTAATTTGATACCTTGAAGTACTCATTTCAGTAGTCCCATTCAAAAGTTAGCCAGGCTGAGTGGTCAGACAATAACTCTGTGGTAGCCAGTGGAGCTACTAACTGTTCAACATTAAAAACAACATTTTAGAAGCTTTGCTATTAAGACATATTAAAATACACACACCCCACCTGGTAATATGCCTAGTAAAATGCCTTAGGGCTCAGCAGGCCTTCCTTAGTGGAGAGTTCTATTTACTGCTAAGGGAAGTGGGATCTTTGCCATTGGTGTAACCAACAAAGTCGAACTAGCAGTTCAGGCTGGGAGTGATTTTGTACTTTGTCAGACACATGGTGGCACAATCAGTCCTGCAGCCCTGTGTGAACACTCTGCCTTAGGTGCCATGGGTACCGTATACTAGAGATTTATACATGCCAGTCTCTGCTAATTGGGGATATCCAATTCAACATGCACTTTATAATGGGTTAGAGCACTGGTACTGAGGTGTTGTTAGCAGACCTCAGTGCACTATCGGAGTAGAAAAACCAGCAGCATCAGTCCATAATTATAGGGGAGCACATCACAGTAGGACTCCATCTGGTGGCCAACTGAGCTAGGAATAACACCAACCCCATCACCCACATCAAGAACCTCCAGATCATCATCAACAGCAAACTCAACATGATCGCCCAGGTCACTGCTGTTACCACCTCAGACTTCTATACCCTGAAGATGCTGTAGAAGATTTTTGAATGGCTTCCAATCAGCACCCAGAAAACCTTCATGCATGCATTGGTCACAAGGAAGCTGGACTGCAGGAACACCCTCTATGCTGTGATCAACAAACAACTCACCAGAAGGCTGCACGCCATTCAGAACTCAGCACCCAGAATCACTCTCAACCTCCCATGCTGCACTTACATCACACCACACCTGAAGGAGCTCCACTGACTCCCCATTCACAAAGAAGCACAATTTAAACTCCCCACCCACACATTCAAGGCACTACATGACACTGGTGCAGCATACTTCAACAATGCATCTGCTTTCACAATTGTTCCAGATGCCTCCACTTGTTTAGGCTCTGGAAAACCAGATCTGGCAGTCACGCCTTCTTCTCTTACCTGACTTTTTGAATAGTCCCTCTAGGTGGTATCTCCACCTGGGTGTTCAAGTAGGTCCACAGGGTCAAACGTGTCAAGACTCACAACCATTCAGCACCAGGATGACCTCCTGGGCAATAGTGTGCTCTACCAATCTGCATAACATAACATAACACAATCTACAGTAACCATAACATTTTGTTCCTCTAGGGCCATTGAAATTGTTTGATGTGGTTCTATGTCAGAGGGCAAATTCTTCATACTTCCCACAATGCAGTAATAGTGTGTGGTTTGAAGTAATCTATGATCACCACTATGAAATAGTTATTTTTACTAAAAAGATTGAACTGTTAAAATGATTTAATGTGGTGACACCTGCAACACACTCTTAGGGCCTAATTAAGAGTTTGGTGGTCCATGCACTGCCATGGCAGTGGTGGCGGTCTGAGTGCCATCAGCTTTGTGGTCAGACCATTGTATTATGATCCAGGTGGGACTAGAGAGCAAAGACAGCTGCGATTCCGCTGGCACTCTGCGGTGGCAAGGCAGGACAAACAGGCCGGTGGATCCACTGTTTCTACTGGGCACATTATGATGTTGCACTCCGCTAATGGTCCAACCACCACGTCCCAGAAGGTGGAAATGCAGACTATAAAGGAAGCAACTCATCTGCAGGCAGCGTTACATGTCCTGTGCCGCTACGGAGCCTATCACACACATACTGCTGCAGCTCATCAAAGGTACCCAAAATCCACGGAGCTGTGGACACCAGAGATAGTAAGTACACACACCTACCTGTGCCATCAACCTTAACAACAGATCATTGTGCCGTTGTTCACATGATATGGGGCCCACGCTATGGTCACCAAGTTCATTGTGTCCACAGTCAGATTCATTCACAAAGAAGGATATATTCACAGCCTTTAAACACCCCCTTTGGGCAGGTCACTGACACTGCACCACAGCAATACACCAAAACACATGTCTTCACATCTTAGGCACAGATGTCACACAACAGCAATAATACAGCAACATCACATCTACCAATACAACTAACACCCTCACATTGCACACATGCCACAGACTGTCATCTGTCATCAGATTCAACACACATATGTATAGATGTATGGATGTGTCATAGAACATAAATAGCCCTCCCATGAAACAGCCCTGCAATGGACCCACACATCACCCACATTGAAATACAATGGAAGGACAATGGGATGCACAATAGTTTGAGAGGCAAATTTACAAAGCTCACTGTGCAAGCAATACCTGCACAATAGGGAAGTGGGCATGAGGAGCACTCAGGGAAGTATACTATCCTGGGACACTTTACACATTGCACACACCCCTAAAACAACATTTGCACAGCAACTGGCCCTTCAGGTATCTCAGGGACTCACAATAGTAGAGTCAGGTAACATGCCTATCTGCACAATGTGGAAATGCAAGTCAAGAAAGCAAATACAACAGCAACAGCATGGGCCATACTTATAGCTGAAGTAGCTGCAAGGCACACACAGCAAAATAGACACATACACAGTCAAATGCAAAGGAAGACAGCACAATTGAATACCCTCGATGTCTGCACAAAGAAAACTCAAGCTGCCACAGAAGAGACAAATCTACAATCCATATCAGGTGGACAAGTCTAACACCATACATGCAGACATTGGACCACCAAGATAAAATACTTACCATACCAAACAGAACACAATGCAGTGACACCTCATTTGCATTAACACCCACATATCAATACAGTCAACATCTACCTTTGTCTTGAGTGACACCAGCACTGCCCACAAAGTCAGATACTGCAAACAGCAAATGGATCAGCAAGCAGGATGAAACCCACTTAACTGTAGGCACACAACACAAGTTAATCAGGAATACCAAAATGCATAATATCAAAGGCTATTGGCCAGTCCATTTGAAAGTCTCTGTACAGTACTTTGCCCACACTTGACTCCTATCACTGCCACGGAACCTCCACAAGAAGGGGCATCAAGTGGGCAGGGAGGCATCTCAGGTTTCATCCTTGGAGGGGTGGATGGTCAGATTTGGGATGGATGGGTTTGGAAGGGGTGTATTGTTTCTTTGGAGGGGTAGGCTTCTTCTTGGGGAGGGGTATGGTTGCTTGCACAGGGGCAGGTGTGACAGGGGGCCTCTTCGGTTTGGAAGGGGAAAAGGCAAGGTTAAAAAGGAAACGCTCCTTCGAAACAGCAGGACCGTCATTTGAAAGGGTTTGGGGATTAGGAGGTTGAGGGAGTAGTCATCTGGTGAGTGGATGCTTCTAGCAGGTAGGTCGCTTCCTCGTCACCTATGCTACTGCCAGCTGCCTTCCTCTTGTTGGTATCCTTTTTCAACTCCCCGTGCATTTTTATATTTTTTCCTCGTAAGCGGCTGTGCCCCCGCGGCCCCGCCCCCCTCCCTCCCTCCTCGAGTCTCTTTCCATTCTTTTGCCTCCCCCGTGGTTTCCCGCCTCGGAGCCCGGCTGCCCTGCCCCCCCTACCCTTTCATTGGTCAATCCACCCCCTCCTCCTAGCTGCCACTCCCTCCAACCTCCCCTCTTATGCCGGCCGCAGTGCGGTGAGGGCAGCGACCTCTGACCCTACTTCTAGCAGGTAGGTTGCTTCCTCATCACCTACGCTACTGCCAGCTGCCTTCCTCTTGTTGGCATCCTTTTTCAACTCCCCATGCATTTTTTGCTTTTTTCCTCGTAAGCCCCTGCGCCCCTGCGGCCCAGCCCCCCTCCCTCCTCGAGTCTCGTTCCATTCCCTTGCCTCCCCCATGGTTTCCCACCTCGGAGCCCGCCTGCCCCGCCTCCCCTGCCCTTCCATTGGTCAATCCACCCCCTCCTCCCAGCTGCCACTCCCTCCCACCTCCCCTCTTATGCCGGCCACAGAGTGGACGCGCCGCTGGCAGTCTGAATGCGCGCCAAAGGCAAGCCCGTCTGCGCCCATCCGCGCCCAGCGCCAGACCCCCTAGCCAAAACACCCCCTGCGCCACCAATCACCTTTACACTACTGATGAACTCCACGCCCTCAATCCAGGACACTCCTCTATCTGCTTCCATTCCACACCAACGCGCACCAGATGACCCTTCTCCTGCAAAGCCTGCAACTTCACCTGCAACCTAACCTCCAAACACCATATCAGAACAACAGACAGCCACTTAAGATGCATCCTGATGAACACCCGCTCCGTCCACAAACATGCAATTGAACTCTGGGACCTACTGACCACACACTCGCCCGACATTGCATTCCTCACCGAAACCTGGATGAACTCAGCCTCGGAACCAGACATAGCCATACCAGAAAACTACCAGATCACCAGAAGAGACCGCAGTAACAAACCAGGAGGAGGAATCGCTATAGTCCACAAAAACACCATAAGAGTCTCCACCAACTCCGACGACACCATCAAATATGCTGAGCACCTCCACTTCAAAATCCACATCAATGCCAACAGCACACTCAGAGGAACACTGGTCTACAGACCCCCTGGCTCTAGACCGCAGTCCTGCGATGACATCGCCGACACCATCAGCTCCCAAGCCCTCGCCTCAACGGACTACATCCTTGGCAACCTGAACTTCCACCTGGAAAATAACAACGATACCAACACCACTAACCTAATCGACAACCTTGACAACCTCGGCCTCAAGCAACTCGTCACTTCACCCACCCACTCCGCAGGCCACTCACTCGATCCCATCTTCTCAGCCAACAACCACGTCTCCTTCAGCCACACCACAGAACTCAGCTAGTCAGACCACCGATGCATCCACTTCTACCAGAAACCAGTCACTCACCACCACCGCACACAACCCCCCCCCGACGCAACTGGAGCAAAATATGAATGGATCAACTAATCTCCACCCTCGCCCGGGTCTCCCCCCGGGACCCCGGACCCCAACACAGCCGCCACCAACCTGCATCGATTGATAGAAGACTGTGCCAACACCCTCGCACCTCTCAAAAAAAAAAAAAAAAACCCCCACAGAATCAAGGCCAGCTGGTTCATCCCAGACCTACAGGAATCCAAACGGCTATGTCGCAGAATGGAAAAAACCTGGCACCTTGACCCTACCAACTCCAATCACATCGCCTTCAAGGATGCCCTACGCAACCATCACCAACTGATCCTCACCACCAAAAGGACCCACTTCAAATACCGCATTTACACCAACGCTCACAACAGCAAAGAGTTCCTCGGCATCATCAAAGAGCTCTCCACCCCCAGGACCTGCTCCAATGAACCCCCGCCATCACAGAAGTTCTGAAAGTCACTTGCAACCCACTTCCGTCGAAAGATAGAAGAAATCCACAACAGCTTCAACCCCCTGACCCACCAGCTAACTACAAACACCTACGAACCCAACGCTTCAAGCAACGCCCACTTCCTCCACACCTGGACCCCCGTCAACATAGAAGACACCGCCAACGCCATGGCCTCCATCCACTCCGGATCACCATCGGACCCCTGCCCACACCATATCTTCAACAAAGCTAACACCATCATCGCTCCCCA
This sequence comes from Pleurodeles waltl, assembly GCF_031143425.1. Classification (NCBI taxonomy): domain Eukaryota; kingdom Metazoa; phylum Chordata; class Amphibia; order Caudata; family Salamandridae; genus Pleurodeles; species Pleurodeles waltl. Next base: position 828,024,290 of record NC_090442.1, on the reverse strand, counting down.
TCTCTGCAACACCATCAACAGCTCCTTCGAGTCAGCCACCTTCTCAGAGAGATGGAATCATGCAGAAATCAACGCCCTTCTGAAGAAACCAAAGGCAGACCCTGACGACCCCAAGAACTACCGACCGATCTCCCTCCTCCCCTTCCCAGCCAAGGTCATCGAAAAATTAGTGGACAGTCAACTATCCCGGTTCTTGGAAGACAGCAAGGTACTCAACACCTCCCAATCCGAATTCCGCAAAAACCACAGCATGGAGACCGTACTCATTGCTGCCACAGACGACATCAGGACCATGCTTGACGAAGGAGAAACAGCAGCACTCATCCTCCTGGACCTCCCCGCAGCTTTCGACATGGTATGCCATCACACTCTCCGCACACGCATCCACAACGCTGGAATCCGCAACAAGGCACTGGATTGGATTTCGTCATTTCTCATGGGCAGAACCCAGAGAGTCAGCCTCCCACTGTTCCTGACAGAAGCCTCCGGAATCAACTGTGGCATCCCCCAAGGATCTTCGCTCAGACCCACACTCTTCAATGTTTACATGGCCCCCCTCTCCAACATCGCACAAACCTACCACATCAACATAGTCTCCTACGCAGACAACACTCAGCTCATCCTCTCCCTCATGAAAGACCCTACAACTGCAAAGGACAACCTCCACAACGGACTTCACGCCATCGCCAGCTGGATGGAATCAAGCGACCTCAAGTTAACAACACAGACAAGACAGAAATACTCATATTTGGCACTAACCCCTCAGCTTGGAACGACTCCTGGTGGCCCACCTCCCTAGGATCCGCACCCTCACCCACCACCCACGCACGCAACCTGGGCTTCCTCTTGGATTCCACACTCAGCATGACTCAGCAGGTCAATGCCATCTCCTCTTCCTGCTACAACACCCTCTGCTTGCTCCACAAAATCTTCAAGTGGATTCCCGTCGAAACCAGGAAATCCATCACCCACGCCTTGGTTAGCAGCCAATTGGACTACGGAAATGCCCTATATGCAGGAATAACAAACAAACTCCAAACAAAGCTGCAAAGAATCCAGAACGCGTCCGCTTGCCTCATTCTAGACGTCCCATGCCACGACTTTATCTCACCCCACCTCAGAGACCTACACTGGCTACCAGTATCAAAGAAGATCACCTTCAAAGTCCTCATCCACGCACACAAAGCCCTCCACAACACAAGTCCTGCCTACCTCAACAACAGACTCACCTTCCACACCCCCACCCGCAACCTTCGTTCCGCCAACCTCACCCTCGCCTATGTCCCCGCATGTGGCGCACCACCGCCGGAGGAAGATCCTTCTCTCACCTAGCCGCCAAGACCTGGAACTCCCTACCTCTCCACCTCCATCAGACCCAAGACCTCCTATCATTCAGGAAATGCCTGAAGACATGGATTTTCGACCAGTAGCTCTTCCCCCTCCCCCCCAAGTGCCTTGAGACCCTAACGGGTGAGTAGTGCACTCTATAAATCCCTGATTGATTGATTGGGGGTGTGTGTGTGTGTGTGTGTGTGGGAGGTGTGCTTTGGTTTGGGTGGTGTCTGTTGCATGTGTGAGTGTGGGCGTTTGCGTGTCTTGGGGACTAGGAGGTGGTGCTGGGTGATGGAGTGGTGGATGTGTGTGTGTTTGTTGGGGTGTTGTCTGCAGGCATGGTGCATGTGGTGGATGTCGTTGTGTCTGTTGGGGTGGTGTCTGTGGGTATGGTGGATGTGGTGAATGTTTGTGTGTCTTTTGGGGTTGTGTTTGTGGGTATGGTGGGTGTGGTGGATGTGTCACTGGCTGTTGTGGTGGTGCCTGTGGGTGTGCTGGATGTGGTGTGTGGGTTGGTAGAGGTGGTGGCGATGTCTGGTGAAGTGATAACTGATGTTGTGTTGGTGGGTGTATGTTGAATGCCTGCATGCTGGTGTGTCTTGTGGTGTTTGTGTTTATGTGTGCTGCTTGTGTGTGTTGAGGTGGGTGCATGTGGATGTGTCTGTGTGCTAGGAATGGGTAGGGGAATAGGACATTTGAATTGGGAAGGCGGAGGAGGGAGGAGGAATGTGGGGTGTGACTGGCTGCCATCAGTGAGGAGGCCAGAGGCTAAAAAGTTCTCTGTAGGCCAGGCATGGCACTATGAATGCCTTACAGGAAAGCAATGGTCTGCTGAATTCGGCTGGCCAACCTCTGGATGGTATTCCCAATGGCAGTCTGACCCACAGAGATGCTCCCAAAGAGGTCAATAGTCTCCTCACTCAGGGCAGCAGGGGTAACATGGGCTGGGGTGGAGGTGCCTACAGCAAAGGAGACGCCCACCCTCTTGGGTGAGCGAGAGCAGCCAATTGGGTGTGGAGCAACAGGGAAGGTGGTGATAGAACTCAGCGTGGCAAACAAAGATGGTACAGGAGAAGGTTGTGATGGGTTCGCCACCACTAGTGAGTGGCCACTGGAGGATGGATACGATGATGAGGAAGTAGATCCGGTCTCCTCCGTGGCACTCCCCACACCCTCCGGGCTACTGGGTCCCTCATTGTCAGTGGTGTCTTGACCGGAGGTAGTGTAGCTAGATGCTTTCCCACTTGGTTGCGCCCTGTCTCCTTTGCTTGCCTAGGATGATGCTGCAAATATAAAGAGAAAAGGGGTAACCACATGTTTTTGAAGACACTTGAACAACAGCTGTGATTAGCAAACATTACCAGATGTTAAGTAGGCCCCAGCAACAAACTACATCAAAGTGGCTCCTATATGTACCATACCATATGTGTGCATGCTATTTGAACTGTCAACAGTTGCCCATAGGAAAATCAGGAACTCAGACAACTACATTTGAATGAATGAAGTTGTGCAATCACAGTAATCATTGAACAAGTAGGAGACCAAATCCTCTTCAATGCTTTGCTTCCTGGAGCATACCTCAGTTACCTGCTGTCATACAATAGTAGCCCAATGCTAGGTACATTCCCACAGAAGGTCATGCAGACATCTATTTGTCACATACACAATAACACAACAATATGAAATGATTTTACCAGAACATGCCATGTTGCTGACAACAGTACAGTAGCCTGGAGAAGGTGACATGGAAATACTCATGTCACACTGGAAACATGTCAGCAATGCACACTTCACAAAGTGAAATTTGTCCCAATGGAATTCTGGAGGTAGTACTTCTGTTACTCAGATATGCCACACATTTGGCATGGAAATGGACACTGTAGAAAAAAATTGCAAATTGACAGGGAGATATGTGCCTGATGTACAAAGTCTTTTACTGGTCGTAAATGGCCCATTGGGCCGTTTGCAACAGGTAAAATGCCTTTAGGCATGTATCCTCCCCATTTTGTGAGTCTGTAACCTTTTACTGACTGGCAAAATTGGTTTGTGACTTGCTCTTAGGAAGGGGAGTACCAATGGTGTTCCTTTCCAGTAGCGAGTCACAGGGGATGCAAGAATGTTTTGCGAGCAGGAATGCGGTCTTAAAACATTTGCAGTTACCACTAACTTCAAGTTCTCACACTGACTTTCCCACAGACTGGGCTAGGTTATATACTGGGAGCTACATGGTACAGGTCCTGGTCTCTGCAGGCTGAGCATACAGAACCTACATGGCACTCACATTTCCATCACTTCCATGCATGACAGTACATCATGTGGCTATGAGCATTTTGGCATGTGGTTTGTGTGGCAACATGAATGCAGAGAGAGTCAGGATATGCCTTCCATACAACAGTTTTGCAAGGCCAGATGTGGGTTGAAAGATCTGTGGTACTCTACACATTGCTTACAAGAGGCCAGATGTATGAAACATTTTTGCATTCGCAAAATTCGGCCGTTTGCAAATGCAAAAATGCCTTCCCAGATGTATGAAAGGCATTAGCTTTGCAATTTTAAGGAATCGCAAAAATAGCAATTCCTTAAAATTGCTACCCCATTTAGAGAATCGCAAATTGTGATTCTCTGAATAGGAAATTGCAAAAAATTAATTCCTTTTTGCGATTTCCAAAGCACATGTATCAAGCATTTCCTAAATGCGAATTGGGCATTTAGGAAATGCAATTACCACCAAATCCAATTTGGTGGTAAGCATATGAAATTTAAAAAAATGCATTATCAATGCCTCTAGGGCATGTGTGTGCTTCACATGTCTGCAAGTATTTTTTTGGAGTGCATCAGAGGGGGCCTTTGGCCCCCAGCACCCTGGGGTTTGCATTACCTAATTTGCGAATTCCTAACTGGAATTCACAATTGGGAAATGCAAAACCATTCGCACCTATAGGGATGAATGGAGTCACATTATCTAATTGCGATTCGGTAATAGCGATTGCAAATTTTAAGAAATCGCTGTTACAGAATCGCATTTTCCATTTCTTAAATAGCGATTTCCTAAAATTTGCTATTGAAGAAATGCAAAAGGGATTTTGATACATCTGGCCCAAGATCCTCAAATGACTCAGTCAAGATGCATATGCAGCTTATGCTGTCATGCACATAAAGGTTGTCCAACATTTACAATGTCATTGGATGGCAGTAACGTATCCTTGCCTAGTTATATGCATCCAACACAAGGAGGATCTAGGACCACAAGAAACCTCACACAATACAATGTGAATGAACTTAACATATAGTACTGGCCACCTATAGTTGCACAATGTACATCCCATTTATGACACACAGACTGTAACCACAGTCACACAAGCATTCTAATCTGCACACAGGGGCACACTGTAGCCTGTGAGTAAGGAAAGGACGGTGTCAAACAGAGTCAATTGTGCCCATGAAGTACTTACCTGCTTCTCTGGTGAGCCATGGAACTGTCCATACAGGGGAAGGACCTCATTAACAAGCCTCTCCAACTCCTCTAGAGAGAAGGCAGGGGCCCTATCATCTCCTTAATAAGGCATGATTGCTCCCAGAGACATCATACAGCAGCTCAGGTAGTGGAGGTAGCAGTGTCAGGAGTCAAGTGAGTGAATTTGCACAATATGGCAGCCACATCCGCCACATACGCGGTCATCACTGCCGCCGTACACAGCCATTGGGCCGCAGACACCACATGCAACAACGTTAGCTTATGCCTGTGTCCCCTGTGGTTAGAACCACCCAGACGACTTCTGTTGATGGTCGGGACGGTTCCTAATTCCCAGTGGAGTATGTTAGGCATCAGCCTTTTTGGTGGCCTGAAATACTTTATTTGGCTTTCTAAACTGAGTCACACCTGCAATATATATGTTGTAGCATCACAAACATCCTTATTCTGTCTTGTTATGGAGGTCCTTCTACACAACCACCAGTGTAGTGTATTGCAGGGCACGGATGGCATTTGATGGCGGTGGACAGTCCACTGCCACCAACGGTCTTTTTGGTGGTCAGAAAATAGAGTCATGTTTCGTGGGGCAATTGTTTAGCACGTAGTTGAGATTGATCCAAATACATGTTGTGGACACATGTGTTGACAACCATGGGGGTCACATGAGACCCTTGTGTAGTTGCCAGTTGGGATGCATGCCATATGTCATGTCTATCAGGTCAGAAATGCTTTGTCACATGATATTATTGGCATGCATCATGTATGTTGCTAAGGACACACTGACTAATGTTACAAATCATGTCTAGTCACACATAGGTACGCTGGAAGAGGAAGGATTCGACAACCTCCAGTCTACAGTCCACTGCCAGATGTTCAGACCATGGAGCAATGGTATGTAATTCAGTTATACCGCCTGGATAGGTAGACAATAGTAAGCTTATGCTATCATTTGAAGCCAAATCTGATGCCAGCTAACCATTCCAACCTGCATACCACCCATTGTACAAGTCATGTCAGTATTGCACTTCCTGGTCACAAGTTATAGATACCGTGCCACACTATACCAACTGTGGCAAGCAACCATGGTATTGGGTGATTTGATATGACATGTGTGAAACATGCCAACTCATTTAGATTCAAACAGCTGCTGAGATGTGCAGATCAGCTGCATTTGGGAGGAAGGCCTGAAAAATACATCTTTTCACCAGTGAAGCCAACACAGTAAAGGGGCAAGATTTGGTTTTGAACATTTTGAGGCCTAGTTGAGTGTTCTGCATGCAGAACCAGGACTTGGCTGCATATGTGAATAGAGTCATTATGTGCATACTGCTGGGTCAATGTGTCAGCTGCTGCTGCCTCTCTGGTGATGCATCTTGAGACCTTAGGAATACTTCTGGCACACACTAAGTAAGCTGTCCTTCCTGTTCTTAATAGTTTCATCTTGGGTTAGCAAGTCAAGCTGAAGCTAGGTAGACAGACAGGTCTCTGATTTGAGTATGATCTGTGCTTGCTCACTTCCAGGTGAGTACACTTCATTTGTGAATTGACTAACAGGGGTTTATGGGCAAATGAACACTGTGCTGGTGGTTGGATTTGCTGAAACAGTGCCTCCTGGGAGTTACAGTCAGGTGACTCCCAGTACTACAAACACTAGACCAATGTTATCCCCCCAGGTCAGTACACTTCAATTGAGAGTTGAGGAACAGGGGTATTTGGACAAATTAACACTAGGCTGGTGTTTGGAGTTACAGACACAAGGCCTCCTGGGAGTTGCAGTCAGGTCACTCTCTCTACTACACGCACTATACAAATGGTATCCTCCCAGGTGACTACACTTCAATTGTGAGTTAACAAACAAGGGCAATTGTGTAAGTGAACCCTTTGCTGGTGGATGGAGCTACTGAAACAGGGCCTCCTGGGAGTGGTAGTCAGGCCAGTCCTTCTACTTCCCAACACTAGACAAATGGTATTGTCCCAGATGAGTAAACTTCATTTGAGAGGTAACAAACAGGGGTATTTGGACACATGAACGCTGGACTGGTGGTTGGAGCCACGGAAACAAGGCTGCCTGATAGTTGCAGTAATTTCACTCTGTCTACTACACACACTTGACCAATGTTATCCCCAGGAGAGTGAAGTTCATTTGTGAGTTGACAAACAGGGGTCATCAGATAAGAGAACACTGTGTTGGTGGTTGGAATCACAGAAACAAGGCCTCCTGGGAGTGACAGTCATTTCACCCCATGTACTACACACACTTGACCAATGATGTCCCCCCAGGTGAGTGAACTTCATTTGTGAATTGAAAAACAGGGGTCATCAGGCAAGAGAACACTTGCTGGTGGCTGGAGTTGATGAAATAGTGCCTCCTGGGAGTTGCAGTCAGATCACTCAATGTACTACACAACCTTTACCAATGTTATCCCCCCAGGTTAGTGAAGTTAATTTGTGAGTTGACAAAAAGGGGTAATCAAGTAAGAGAGCCCTGGGCTGGTTGGATTTTCTGAAACAGGGCCTGCTGGGAGCAGGTGAGTACACATAATTTGGGAGTTGACAAACAGATGTATTGGGGTTGTTCGGAGTTGTAGTCAGGCAGGCTGCATTTATGTGTGTGCATTGATTGTCATTTTAGGACATGCCACGGATCCATGAATGTGTTTCTGGTATTGTGATGTTTCCAGGCTTCATTTGGATATATGGCATGTGATGGGCCTTGATAACTGTGATGTTGGGTCCAATGATACCCATTGAGAGTGTTTGAAATCAGGTACTCTGGGTATTGAATGTTGGTGAGGTACATGAATAGGACAGTGGGCAAAGCGGAGCAGTGATCATGCAGGACATTGTATTTTTGTTACTTTTTTTGTGTTGTGACTTACCAGACTGCACACCCCCCAGGCATTCCTTGCAATCCCTCCGGATGCAGGATCCCCAAGACCTTCTCGTCTCAGGGAAAGAATATTAATGGGGCACTGGGTTAGCCGCCACCTTTCTTCTTGTCCTGCACCTGGTGCCTGTGGACCAAGGAATTGGCCTTGCCTCTGAGGCCATTCTACCTCTTCCTAATGTCCTCCTTTGTGTGCAGGGAGGAGCCTACAGCATTCACTTTGTCAACGATCCTGTCCCACATTTCAATTGTCCTACTGAGCGGAGTGTGTTGGACTTGTGTACCAAACAATTGTGGCTCTACTCTTATGATTTTATCCACCATGACTCTTAAATCATCATCGGAAAAGCTGGGATTTTTGGAACGTGACATGGTGGGAAAAACACTAAGGAGGGTGACAAGGACTTACTTAACAGGGGAAGTGCAATAGGGTGTGGATGGCAAAAGTGTGTGCAGGGTGTTCAATGGGATGGTGAAAAAAGGGGTGCCTAATCCATACACCCAATCAATTTCAGTTGCTTGGGCTTCTTTGTCTTGCTATGTAAGTGCAAAGGATTGTGGTCTGTGAAGGGGTGTATTTTATAGTGTCCTTTGCAGGTGTGTCCACTTGGTAAGTGGTATCAGCTGTGCTGTTTTTGAATTCATCCAATGTGCAGTTGTGTGTTACTTTGCTGATTCAGAAACACAGTGGTTCTGACCTCCATAGGCTGACTGCCATGAAGGGACCGTCACGTCGACTGTGTGTCTGTAATAAGCTTGGTGGTTGGCCGAGGTGCTGACAGTGCTGGAGGTCAGACTGCCTATTTCCAGGCCGTTGTGCCGCTGGTGGTCTGTTTTTTTGCCTTGGCGGTCAGCTGTCCTGTCTGTATATATCTTAATAGGGTGTCGGGAAGACCGCCAACATGGCGGTCTGGCAGACCGACTGCCAAACTCATGAGGCCCTTAGTGTGTATTAATTAATTAATGAGCTGACAAATGTAAATATATATTTCCTTTGATGAACATGGCAGATGTAATTAGTGCTGCACAATGTACCTGACTATATTGTTCCTACTCTTTCCTGAGTCCCACCCATTCCAGACTGAGGTCCACACTACACCTTCCACCCAAAATAATTTTCTACAAATATTTTTTCATTGGCTAAGGGGCAAGTAAGTGGTAGCTTAGGATAAGGTTAGGTAAATAAAACAACAGTCCTTGGGCTAGGTTTATGTTTACCTATGGACTGGTTGGGTGTCATATATACTAGTCCATGGACCGCCACACTTGTGATGGCTCTCGGACTACCGCAGCTGTGGCAGTTGACCGCCACATTATGAGGTTGGCAGACAGCCCTGACAACCTACTGCGATCTCTGCCAGGATCTTCGATTCCAACTGGGTGACAGTGGCAGAAGTCGGAATCAGCCAGGGCGGCGCTGACTTCAGCACCACCCTGCTGATTATGACCTGATTCTCTGCCAGCCTTTTCATTGCAGTTTAATCACCATGAAAAGGCTGGTGAAGAACAAGTGCCGGGGGCCACAGGGGGGACCTATGCCAGGATTACAAACAAATAGGGGACTGGAACCAGAAACAATGATCCATGAGTTCTGACAAAACTGTCTGTGTATGCTTCCTACACTATCAGACTGAGGTCTACATGTTTCATGACTTTATCAGTCCCTGTGGATCTACTGGTGTTTTGTCAGGACCATACAAAAATAACCTAATCCTTACTTGAAAGGGGGTAAGATGGCTCTTGAGACTAATGTGCCTATATGTTAAACTATCTTACACTGATATATGTATGAGCTTCCTCTGCTAGTGACCTGAAATGGAAGAAAAGTATATAAGATATGTCAGTAGGTTTGACAAAGCATAATCATTGTCTGTTGTGTTCGTGTTGCTATGCACACAGTTGTGAGCCAACAACTGTTGATAAAGCATGCCATGGTGCGAAGTGTGTTATAGAGGAAATGACTTCCAATTATCTTATAACATTCTTACCCTCCCTTAATCTGGATAGGGCCTTTTAGGGTTACATGGGTTCTGCATCTTTTACATATCTAGTGATGCAACTGTACATAACTATAATAGTATGATATGTAATAGTGATGTATCCCATGGGCCAACAGTATTAAAGACAAACAAACATAAAAAGCAAAATGGCCAGGATCAATTATCCATATGTATGTCATTAGTATGTAGGGCAGCTTTCTTATGAGATATTCATCTCCAATGAGCCATAGACGAGACTACCAACTGTGTCCCTCAGATATCGATACCTCGCAGTAGAAAATCATCATAGCTCCCGCTAAGTATGTTTCAAAAGTGTTTATAATATGGCCCAGATAGCAAGTAGTATAATTCAAATGCCGAGACACCCGAGCATAAGTTCATTTGTATATAGACCTTCTCTATGGGCTTAAAAGTAAATCATTGTTATTCTTCACACACATACCTCTCTACTACTAGTATACATTTGGGAGTTAGTTTCCCAATATAAGAAATCCTCAGTAGGCCAAATAGGTGACCTTTCAAATGTACAAATGCAACCAAGAGATATCATAAAAATGACTGTACATTTCTTATAGTCAAAAAACCCTAAGGCATGCAGTGGTCCTCTTCTGTTGACCCCATAGATACAACATATGACAGTAATTCAGGCAGGGAAACTGTTGACAACTCCAGCTCATTATTAACACAGCTAGAGAATTGTCAAGCATCCAAGGCTGCCTTGAATGTATCCTTAAGCCAAAAGATGTAAAGTATCGAATTGACGGCACATCATTTACACATCTTAAATCAGAGTGATCTAAAGCAGGCGGAAAAATTGTTCAGCCCCTGTTGCCCCATTAGTACAGAGTGACGTGGCCAGGAAGCCAGTAACCGCTCAAGCCACATTACCTTCTCTGCATGTGAACTGCTGCAATCTGGTTAGTGTGAACTACTGAGACCAGTGTTCTCCCCGAAAAACTGTGAAATAATTTTTTAAGAAGGACTTACTTTGTCTGGAGATGCTGTTAGGCTGTTTCATGTAACCCTCCCCCACGACCCCAGAAGCATCCATTCAACATGGAAGACCTCTTATTAAAGTGAAAGCGGATTCATTTTTGGAGATGCTCTCAACCAGAATTTAAAGTGGCTGGTATTCAATAGCACCATAGGGGTAAATGGTGTAACATTGTTAAAGAACGGCCAACTCATATTTTATCATACACCAAAGTATTCTAACTCAACATGGCCATTCTATGACGTTCTGTGTCCACAACCCTCCTCCCAGGGATATCAACCAAATCTATTAAAAAAACGGGTGTGTCTCACTGAGTGATATGTGGAGATGAGGCTTTGCCACTTTAGGGGGGGCACCTGTATTCATAGCCTGCTCTATTAAGACAGGGGACACCCCATTTGTAATGTTACTACAGATCACTAGTTTCAGTAAGGCCTCCATCAAATACAGTGTTCCCCCAGATCACTGCTGTCAGTAAGCCTACCCTCAGATCAACCTGGGACAGTACTAGATAAAGAATTCAGTCCAAGATATACATTCCCTGATGTGGGTCTGTAAACTGTACACCCATCTCTGTTATTTTCAAATAATCTCCTCCTACTATCAGAGGGGTCTATCACTGTTTCAAGAATGATCCATGCCAGGTCATCTGGAGTGTGTTGTTTGTCTCTGTAATGGGTGCTCAGGTTTGTAGCTGACTTCTGGCATCGAATGGTACTGAGGTGCTCATTAATGCGGACCCCTATTTGTCCACATAGCAAGGGTCACATGGACAAGTGATTAGATGAGCACACATTTTTGTGTTGCAGTTCCTGTGCTTCACCAGGTTCCATAATCCAACAAGCCCAAAATCAACTGTTGTGGTCCTTAGTAAAGGGAGAAAACACTGCACTATCCACAGGGAAAGTGCCCCTTTACTGCTAGTAGTTTCCATGTCTCAGTGATGGTGGATGATTGAGGTTGAGTAATCTGTCGAGGCCTGGTATGTACCAGCAAAACCCTAATGTTATTCATTCTTTTAAATGCAAATAACAGTCTCTCAATCATGTCACCCCCACTCTGTAATATCGCCCATCTACGATTAATGATCTTCTTCACTTCATTTGAAGAAGGTGTGAAAGTGGTAACGCATGTAAGTCTGGATGTATTGGGTCATTCATAGGTAGCTAGGAGTGCCTCTCTGTGGTCATTAGGTGCTCCTTTTCTAGGCCCTATTGATGACTCGTGTCAGATACTGGCATTTCTTGAGTTTCTCCGCCAGCTCCTTAGCTTCTTCTAAGGCGGCATGAGAATGATGGCTGTCAAAAAGTAGTAAGCTGTTTCTCTCCGTTTCTTTGTGATATGTTGTTATATTTAGCCGGCCTCCCTATATAGTGGACAGTAGGTCCAAAAAGGTTATCCCTTTGTCAGAGACAGATGCTCTAAACATAAGTTTCTCATCCAAAGCATTATTCCAAGATATGGACTCAGAGATCCTGGTGGTGTCTCCTTTCCAAATGATAAGAATGCTATCAATGTACCAACTCCATAATTTGACGTCATCAGAGAATGGGGTTCTGCAGTCAGAATGAATGTCTTCTCAAAGTTGTACATGTACAAACATGCCAAACTCAGGCAGGGCAAATATGCTCCCCATTGATGTTACATGTATTTGATGGAATAGTTGGTTCTCAAATTGAAATATATATATTTTTAAAGCAATGGTGGCACATGACATCAAAATATATACTGGAGTGGGAGAATCCCAGTCTTCCATCTGTAAAATCTCCACTGTAACTGTCAAGGTGGAATCTTGAGGGATAACAGTGCAAAGGGCATCTATGTCCAAACTTATCAATATGTCATTGGTGCCTTCCAAACTGATCTGCTCAATCAGGCATAGTATGTCTTTGGTGTCTTTTAGGAATGTGGGGGTCCTTTGTAATATGGGTTGCACAAAATGGCCACAAAGCCTAGACAGAAGTGGCAGTAGTGATCGTATCCCAGAGATGATAGGATGTCCTGGGGTGGGGGAATCTGTTTTTATGTATTTTCAAAAGACAGTATAAGTATAGAATGCAAGCTTGTTTGTTATTCAAAAAATCTGCCCCCTTCTTAGTGATCCAGTCTTAAACCTCTGCTTCCTCTATCATTGGACATATGTGTACTTGTAGGTGAGGATTAGGATCATTCTGGATGGGTTTGTAGTATGTAGAGTCCTCTAACAATCTTAGGCATTCCTGTCTATATGCCATTGTGCCGATAATCACTATGGCACGTCCTTCATCTGCTGGTGTCATGGCAATATTTTTGTCATTCAACAAGGACCTCTAGGCATCACTCTCCAGTCTGGATAGATTGTGAAATGGTTGTTTAGGTTGCACTCTTCTGATGTCATTGTGAACTGCTTTCTCAAAGGCCATAATGTCACATGGAATTATATTGAAAGGAAGGGAGGTGGGAGATGGATTCCTCAGTCCATTCTGGTCAGCAGGTAAGGGCAGAGGTTTATCCAGAAAGTAAGAGCATTGTCTGATCTTCCCAAAAAGTGTGTGAATTCACAGATTAGTTCGAAAGGATCCTCCTTAGTTGTTGGTACAAAGCCCAATCCTTTATTCAGGGTTTGTCTCTCTATCTTAGTAAGACATTTGGTAGATAAATTGACCACTAGGACACCTTTTGTGTGGCCTTTCCGCAAATCCTAGTCACCATCTGTGGTTTCTTCTTTTCCCATTGCACTTGTCTCTGCCTTCCTCTGTTTCTTCCTCTTCCCGTGCCCTGACCTCTTCCTAAAAAAAGGTGAGTATTGTATACAGGGCTTCGGTTGATAAAAAGGGAAGTGTGGTTGCCATATAGGTGGTTGGGGATATGCATAATGACACAAAAGGATGATGGACGGAGTGCTGAACAATGCAAACACTCACCCCCAGTCACAGATCTGGGTTTAATCCATTGTTCTTCTGCTCACCATGCCACCCTTGTTTGGACCCAGACATATGCAAATCAGCCTTGACCCTGTTCCTCATTGGAACAGTCCAGCCTGAACTGCCAGGCCAGGTCCTCCCTGGACCAGAAACAAGCATCCTGGGACCGGTTTCAGGGTATCACCCTTTATCAGCCAGGCTAGCTTGAATCCAGTGGCACAATGAGCACGGGACCCATGTCTGGGCATGCCCTTCCCACTTAGGATAACTTTAGCAACACAAAACAATGATGGAAGGAGTGCTGAACAATGCAAACACTGACCCCCAGTCACAGATCTGGGTTTAATCCATTGTTTTTTTGCTCACCATGCCACCCCAGGTTGGACCCAGCCATATACAAATCAGTCTTGACCCTGGTTGTCATGGGAACAGTGCGGCCCGAACTGCCAGGCCAGGTCTTCCCTGGACTGGAAACAAGCATCCTGGGACCAGTTTCAGGGTATCACCCTTCATCTGCCAGGCTAGCTTGAATCCAGTGGTACAGTGAGCATGGGACCCACGTCTGGGCATACCCTTCCCACTTAGGGCAACTTTACCAACACAACGCGATGATGGATGGAGTGCTGAACAATGCAAACACTCACCCCCAGTCACAGTTCTGGGTTTAATCCATTGTTCTTTTGCTCATCATGCCTACCCAGTTTGGACCCAGCCATCTGCAAGGCACATAGGGGGTTATTATGACCCTGGTGGTTACCAGACCACCACGGTCACGGTGGTGGTCAGACCGCTGCGGGCATGTCAGTTCGACTGCCATATTATGGCCATGGCGGCCACGGTACAAACGCCCGCACTGCCAGACTGCCACCAGCCTGCAGCCTGGCGTTCCCGGCAGTCATAATCCGCCAAGTCAGCATTGCAAACAGTGCTTTCGAAAGGCTGGCGGAATGGGGGATTCGGGGGCCCCCATGCACAACCCCATTGTGCATTCCACTGCCCGAATTACCTGCAGTGGAATGCAAGCCAAATACTGCTTCACCCGCCGCACCGCCACATTTCAGCTGGTTCCATTAGGAGCCGGCTGCAATGTTAAGGTCCTGTTCCCCGCTGGGCCAGCGGGTGGAAACACTGTTTCATGAACACTGTTTCCACCGGCCGGTCCAGCAGGGAACTCAAATTAGGGCCAGTGGGGTTCAGGCCACCAGTGTGGCCTGATGGCGGAATGACATTGGGGAGCGGCCTCCGTTGCCCACCAATGTCATAATGAGGGCCACAGTGTGAGCACTTAAGGAACCAATGATGGCTAATAAATTGACTCACCACTTCCCTAGGACTGCAGTTCATTGACTTATGAGCCCAGCAGAAGGATTTTAATTGTGAAATTGCCAGCTCTCAAGAGATCACAAGACCCACATCTCTGAAATAGGGATGAACACCAAACCCCCAACCACAGCACATAATGCCTTCCTTTGGTTACCAAACACAATTATATGCAGTCACCTCTCAAGCAAAGAACATATTTCCTACAGAACAATAACTCAAAGTGATTCAATTGCACTGGCATCTCACTCAAATCTGTGCCAATGCCATTTAATTCAAAATGCCCCTCCTGCTCAGTTTATAGTCACATGCGCCCAATCCAAAGTTAAACAAGCCCATTTGACCCCCTACTCATCTGCAACCTGAGCAGATAACCCAAATAAAATGCACGTTCCCCTCTCCTGTTTAGATTCTGCGGGGGTAATCAGTCCTTTACGTGGGGACAGGGCAATGCCTAATCAAATGAAGGGCTAGCCCCCCCTTTCCATCCTGCCCAGGCAAGGCTATCAGAATGCAGATGTATGTAGATGGGTACTCAGACACACCTATTCTTCCTGTGTTGTTTTTGTCTAGAGGGAATACACAGAGTGTAGCTGTCCCCTCCCCCAGACGTGGGTAGGTCCACTCAAAAACAAGAGACATTTGACAGGATGAGACTGTTAGCAAACTCTCAGTCCATGCTGAAATTATAAATAGCCTTACCATTCACCAGGCTCTCCTGTGCAATGTTTGCCATTGCTGCAAAAATAATTTAGGTCAACCAACAAATCATGTTGGATTCATGATACCTGCTGTAAAATACACTAATGGAACTTACTCTTTCCAAATAAACCCAAAGTACTCTCTGCTGAAAAAAGGTATAATCACACGACCAGCCCCCAATGCCTACTCAGTTTTTAGTCACAGCTATAATAAACTGAATAACATAACAGCCTCGCCAGATTTTTCAGTTCACCATTCTAATGAATACTTAATTTTTGTTGCTGCCCAACTTTTTTCAATTGACCTACTGCTCCCACCTGAATACACCTGTTTCTTGTGTAATGTAAATAAAAAGACATCTGTCTGCATCTTCTGTTTAGTCCTAGTTCCTGTTCTTAAAAGCAAACATGTACTGACACATTTGTGCTTACTGTCCATCCCTCAATCTCCAACATCATAAAGTTAGAACTCATTAGTCTGCTTTTGTCCAGCTTTCCCCATGATTTGACAAGCAAACTGTACTCACTCTTCCCATCTATGAAGACCTGTTAACACTGTCCCTCCACCTCTGTACTAACTAAAATAAAACATTCTGTGTAGGCCAAAAATATCAACCTGCTGTCCATATATAGTAACCTACATGTAAACATAGTAGTTTACCAGTAGGAACAAAATAAATATCCCAACATACACACAATTACAAATCACCACCAGAACACACAAATCCTACCCTGTTGTAACTGCCCACTCAAAGCTACCACTGTGACCTTGACTTGAACAATTCCACTAGCTCCTGTACTAAGTGTTATACAGGTGGGGATGCTAGTGCCCACGAAAAGTGTCTTAGACCTCTGCCCCACAGAATCAGGATGCCATATACTCTGCCAGGCCCAACAGTACAAGAAGAGCACTACATCTTTTTAGCCACTGCAAAGAAGTCTCAAGTGAGAAAAAACCTATCCTGCATGTCAGCCAACCTTAGCCAAAGTACATCCTAGACAGGCCACTCGATCAACATTTCCTGCTCTGGCTGCAATATGGCCCCACTACCAGGACAATATCAGGACCTTGATGGACCCCTTCCTCAGACGAAATCATTGCTCAAAGCTAGCGTGATGCCAGTGACCTCTTTCACAAAAATGAAGCCCCCTGCCACAAACAATGTAGTAGTACTATGTTACGTCCCTCAATTATTGGGAATAAGCAAAGACATCAGAATATACAGTTTGACCCCCCAAGTAGAAAGGGATGACCTTGACAGGTGGTAGTGGGTTAGTATGGCTCATTGTCAGGCTCAGCCAGTCCATGGGAATTTGTTGCATTACTCACAACTCATGCATCTAAATAATAGGAACAAATTAGCAAAAGTGGATACCAATTACACCTATCATGGTCAAAATATCTTGATAACATAAATATCAGGGTAGATCGCTGAACATGTAAGTGTGCATTATAGTGGTACAAGTGGGAGAAATGACGGGGAGTGGTAAGAAAATTAGAAATATTTACTATTAAATGGAGAGGGTTTTAGGAAATGTAAGGAAGGAGTTAAGGAACGGAGAAGCTAACACAAAACACACATCTGCATAAAAGTATGAACATTGCAGTTCCAAAAATACACTTCTAATGCTACTACAGGTCTAATTGTGAAAAAATAGGCCTTATGGGACTCCAGCCCAAACCATTGATCAGGTCAAACACCACACCCACTGTATAATAGAACCACCAAACAAAGACCCTAGCTTCTGAAGAATACAGTGACAGCATAAGAAAGCTGAGATGGAACGAATATGCGGAAGAGAAGCATGAACAATGGAGACATCTACAAGGCCAATAGTTATTAAGTAGTCTGTGTATAAACCTTAATGTAATTTCATGATTACGGATTGGGAAAAATTGCTCATATCGCTCCTCAATGTTTTTTATGTAGCAGAAGAGAATTAAAGCAACAATAATGATCCCCAGTATATGGGGAGGATTGACTTCACATCCACATTAATTGATCACACTCCTATTGAAATACAACTAATCTCTCAACTACATTAATGAAAATGATTTAAAACTTAGGGCCTGTTTTAGAGTATGGCGGAGGGAGCTACGCCGTCACAAATGTGACACATATTCCATCTGCCATATTTCAATTCCATTTTATCCGATGGAACTTGTAATACGACGGAATGTCTGTCACGGTTGTGATGGAGTAACCTGTCTACCAAATTCTAAATCAAGCCCCTAATCTGAACAAAAGCAAGATAGAGCACTTTTGAAAATGCAATTCGCCAAAACATATAGTGGATTGGAGGAGAAAAGATAGGGCAATCTGATTTCTATCTATATTTAATGTGTGACAGGATAAAAAACAAAGTTTATGGGCTGATTTAGAGTTTTGAGGACAGGATACTCTTTCACAAACGTGATGGATATCACGTCCACTGTATTACAAATGCCATACATCCAATGGCACTTGAAATGTGGCGAATGGAATTTCTGTTAAAGTTGTGACGGAATATCCCATCCTCTGAACTCTAAGGGCCTCATTTAGATATTGACGAATGGGTTACCCCGTCACAACTGTAAGGGATATCCCGTACACCAAAATCTAAATTCCATTATTTTCTATGTGATTTAGTTTTCAGTGGATGGGATATCCGTCACCACTGTGACATCAATATCTAAATCAGGCCCTAAATCCGGCCTGTAATCTGCCAGTTAAAAGCAATGAGCCGTGGGTGCAAGATATCTTCAACCACATTTAAAGAAATTATATAGAAGTTTTTCACAGCCATATGTGCAAGTCTATCCTTGAGGTATTCAGGGTGAAGTTCATTCCAGCGATAACTTATGGCTCATATATGTATTGAACAAGACTGCACAAAAACTAGAAAAAGGTTATCAGCAACAGTAAAGTATGTATGTACCCTACCTCATAGGACTTTAATTAGCTAACTCAGACAGGAATTAGGCTTAATTAATCTCATGATGATCACCAATCTTCAGGTCATAAAATACTGTTCAAGACTGAAAACAATCAGCTGTGAACTTTGTAAGAGTTATATATGGAAAGATGTATATGAAAACTGAAAATACATACAAATACAGAAGGGGCAGCTCCTGCGTTAAGGCAGAGGAGCATTGCCCCACTAACTAAATTGTCCCCAGAGATAAAACATTTAATGGTAATAAAGGTGGTTTATTACCATTTTCTTTTTCAGTAAGCCCATCCTGATGCTTGGCTCAGGCGGGGCTGCTGCTGACTTGCAGCAGCAGAGAGCAGTGATGGGCAGGGCGCCTTCAGTTTGAAGAGCGCATGCTTCTTTGGTCGGCCGTCTTGCAATGGACAGCCAGACATGCACATTTTAAACCTCTCTAACCCTGCTGTCTTAGTCGGCTGGGTTAGAGAAATAACAGGCCTCCAGTGCTCTTAGGTGCGCTTAGAGTGCCTGCTCTGTCCAGTCCTGGTGTTGCTGTCATGCTGGTTAACAGCATGAGAGCAGCGCCAGGGTTGGTTAAGAGAGTTGACTTGAGCTTCGAGGAGAGCCGATGAGGACTGGAACAGGAGGACGTGTCATCATTCAGGCTGCAGCAAGCAAGGTAAGTTATTTTTTATTTTACTTCCTAGGCGCCTTGCATCTAGCGCTTGTGAATGCTCCCACCCAGCCGCCATTGAATTTGGTTAATGGTCAATCTAAAAAAATTAGTCAGAGTGATGAGGCTGAAGAAAGAATGGAACAATAACACAAAGTACAGTACATTCAAAACAGTAGCTCGGTCTGTTGCAATTGACATTTTTTGGGGCAAAAATACTAAGAATCTATCTATCTCCAATAGGGCGGAGGAGAATTGCCCCCCCCCCGCCAGCAGCAGCTGCTACAAATCCTTTAACAAACAAAATGATAATAAACCATGTAAACCAAACGATCATAACCATATTTATTATCATTTAGTTTGTTAAAGGGGCAGGGCATTGGGGATGACGAGGATGAGGGGAGTACACTTCCCTCAGTGTGCATGTATGTTTGGCCTGCCGTCTCGGGTAGGCCAAACACACATGCACAGTAGGCGCTCTCCAACCCGGCACTATGTTGCCGGGCTGGAGAGAGCAGGCACAGGCTCCCAGTGTGCCTGGGAGCGCCCTGGCTGGATGCTCCCAGCCATTTTGATGCTGCTTTGAGCAGCATCAGGATTGGCCGCAGGGCAGGCTGGGAACCTGTGACTTCTGCGATGGGAGAAAGGGGAGCGGCGCAATGGCGGATCAGGTAAGTTTAAAAAAAAAACGTTTAAAAATTAAATCTTACCAACTCCCACCCACCACCACCCCCGTGTGCCGCAACAGCCCCACCTTGCTCCATCCCTTGTGAGCGCAGCAAGCCGTTACTGTTGCCAACATGCTCCTCTCTGTTGCCAACATGCTCCTCTCAACTGCCATGGCCTTATTTGATTGCTTCACTAAAGCAGACTATCAGAGCAAAGTTTGTGAGATTTTGATTTCTTTTGGTTCCACTTCTATCCTTCAAGGTCGGAAGCCACTTGCATTGTGCAAGGGCTAGTAAATGGTGAAGTGGTTGTGAACATTAACTCGAGTCATTGACATGTCAACAGCATATGCTTATACCTGTTGTTCTTCGAAAAGAGCTCCTTCGGCCATGTTTTATTAGAACAGGAGTCTGACCAGTTGATAAAGCCATAACTGTATGTTTCCGAGGGACAGATCATCCACTGACCTGAGGGTTGGTACAATATAGAGACTTGGCAATTAAATAACTTAATAACTGCAAGAGTAATCAGCAATCCACTTTTGTCCTGGAAAAGAAGAAAAAGGCTTCCACAGACTGTTAAATGCCCAAACTGAATACTCTTGTTGTTGATAAATATTATATCTGTTCATATGTTGGTATTTTTAAACATCGACATTTGGTTAACCTTTAGAGTCTGCTGGCTATTTATTTCTGTTCAATTACAAGCCCTAATCTTTGTCCTGCTTTAATTTAACTCTTTGAAGGGCAGAGTGAACGACAGAACGAATAATGAATGTGAGCAACCGATTCTCAAATAGACAGTAGCCAGTAATACGTCCACAAATCACACAGCGCTATATTTCTTCCTATGCCCAGCGCTCAATAATGTAACTTGGCTAATTATTAGTTTTTGCCAGCAACCGCAGGCCTGTCAGATAGTTGGGCCTTGTCTTACTGTGCCCAGGATTCAGAAATGCTTTTTAGTTAATTATGAGTTTCACCAATACCTGAAGCCTGTTAAGGTGTACGAGTAGCCTATAGCACATTGTAGCAAAGTAGCAGGGATAATTAATCTAGGTATTGTCTGCCATGATCATTTTAGAATGTGGGAAAACAGGGCTGATTGCAGAGGCCCCCTAACTTTTTGCCCCCATTTTCCACTTTATGCTGGTGTTTTCCTGACTCTGATGGTGGCCTGGGTACTGCTAACCAGTCCCAGGGCCTGTGCTCTGTGTAAAATGGATATGCAAATTAGGCTAATTATAATTGGCTAAGTTAACCTACCTATAAGTCCCTAGTATATGGTAGGGCATGTAGGTTTAGGGACCACAGCATAGGTGGTGCACACCTAGGTGCACTGCTGAGGTGCCCAGTGCCATTTTAAAAGCAAGCCTGCCTTGCTGGCTGCTTTTAAATTAAAGTTATATGCAAATTCGACTTTGGAATTAAAGGTACTTCCAAAGTCTTAAACTACCTTATTTTTACATATAAGTCACCCCTAAGGTGTGCCCTATGTGCCCCTAGGGCTGGGTGCCATGTAACTATAAGCAGGGACTTTATAAAAATAGATTTATAAGCCCTGGTGAGGTAAAAACAGCCAAATTCGTTTTTCCCTCATTGAAGTAAATGGCCTTCATAGGCTAGAATGGGCAGACTTTATTTTAAATTTTAAAGTCTCCTTAAATGTTACATACCAAGAATTTGGTATCAAATTGATTGTTGTAATAAATCCCACAACTTCCAGTTGTTGGATTTAATATAACTAGTTCAGGTAAAAAGTTTAGACTTTACCTAAAAAGTTGCCAATTTCAGCTCTGCATTGTTTTTGCTGCTGTGCTCTGATTGGCCAGCCTGCAGCAGCTTCTGCCAGGCTACCTTGATGAGGTGTGAAGTGGCCTGACTTCACACAAAGGAATGTGCTTGGGGGAGAGAATCTCCCCTCAGCAGATGGTGAGGCAGGAATGGGGAGGGCTGCCAAACTGGTCTTCAAAGGCAGAGAAGGACATTTGCAGCACCCAGCAACACCCCCACATCCTGCAACCCCAGACAATTAGGTGCCCCCTTGATTAGATTAGGAGAGGGCAGGAGAGGGGTGTGTTTATGATTTTTAGCCACACCAGTGGGTGGGCTCAGCCAGATGTAACCTCCAAAAATCAGATTCATCCATGTTGGATTTTTAGAGACTGTTGCCTTCTGGGATGGATTTTTGCCACACTTCCCAGGAAGTGGTCATCACAGGGGGACGACCCTGTCCCTGATTGGAGAACCAGGGCCCCCCTGCTTTTCACCCAGGAGCAAGGATAAAACTGGCAGACCTGCACCCACGCCTCAGATCCCCTCCAGAATTCAACAAGAAAGGAACTAAAGAAGAAGAAGGACTGCCCTGCTGGACCCCTGGCCTGCACCTGGACCCTGCACTCAGAAGGACTGCACCAGCTGCACACTTGGGCTTCACCACAAGAAGGACTTTGCCTGGCTTCAACTGGTTCAAGGAGGGACTCCCTGTTTGCTACAGGTGAAAAATTGCTAAACCAGAGTCCCCTGCACCAACTCCTGAAGAAAGCGACCAGCTGACCACTGTCCAGTGGCCAAAAAGGAGTTTGCGCCAGGTGCATTCTGGGAGTTGAAGTCCACACCCCCCAAGGACCATCACAGAACTTCTGGACCCTTGGGGTGAGCTGTGGACCCCAAAAGAACCTTAAAAGAACATCTGGGTGAAGCCCCAGAAGTTTGGAAAAGATTTGAGAATTTTTGGGAAAAAGCTCCAGAGAGGGACCGACCCGCCGTGGAAATTCTAGCCGGCTTGCCTCAACCGCGACCTGGCCTGACTTTGTGGTTCGTCCCGGTAAAGAAAAACATCCAAAAAAGAGACTAAGTCCGAACGTAAAAAGTTGACCGGGACCTCCCAGCCATCGTATCCGAGAAGGGCTCCATGGTCGTCGGATCAAGATCCAGGTTTACCCCGGTCGAAGGATTTTCATCTCGAAAAAACGACTAAGTCCGAAGGTAAAAGTCTCCACCGAGGAAACCCACATCGCGTATCCGGACAAGGGCTCCAGGAGGTCGGATTCAACTGGCAGGTTCGTCCCGGTGAAGAAAAACTTCAAAATAAAGACTAAGTCAGAAGGTAACTTTTTAACCGAGGCCTCCCGCGACCTGTAGCCGAGCAGGGCTCCATCGCGGTCGGCCTGAAAGTTTGACTTTGCCCCAGTCGAGGTGCAACCAGATGACCCGATTGGCGCTTTTTGTTTCTAAGCGCTAGAAAAGTAATAATTCTTTAAAAATTCATATCTCCGGTTCCCCTGAACCGATTTTAATTGTTTTTGTGTCATTTTAAAGATAAAAATATAAACTATTTTTATAAATTGGTTTTGGATTTTTAAACTGTTTCCTGTGTTTTATTTAATTACTGATTTGTGATATTTGAATGCTTTACACTTTGTCTCCTAAGTTAAGCCTTAACGCTCGTTGCCAAGCTACCAAGGGTTAAGCTGGGATTAATTTACTGAGACCTAACTGTACCTATGTGGAGGTTAGTGGCTTGTTGCTAGGTGTAGGTACCTACCTGCCCTACCAATAACCCATTTTCCAACATAGAACAATACTTGATTGTGAACATCACAACATAAGATAATTACAGCTGAATGACTCTGGTAGTTATTAGCAGACAGTGCAAAGATCTAAGTGAAATACTGTTAACGAATTTTGTTGTTTTTCCTCATACCATAGGGACTGTGCGTTTTAATTTGAGGGAGGGAATCATATTATATGAAGTCAGCTATGACTGACGACATAATAAATAATCTTGATATTATGCTATTGCTAATAGCAAATGTTAATATGTGAGAGTGAATAGTGAACTGTAAAGTACTTCCCATAGTAAAAATCCATGTTTTGGTATGTACTGATGGTTTCAGTTTGCTGCTGGAGAACTTGAGATTGACCACTGTCCTCAGGTATGGTGGAAGGTCCTGAAGTGAAGGTTGACATCTCCTGGTTATCACGTTGCCTCTCGGCTCTTGCTAGACCTGTGGGAGGCACTTACCAACTGTGCTTCCACATCCCTGATGTCCCATATGAGTTCTTTTTGACAGTACCCTGTGAGAAATCCTTCCCACTTATGCGGCAGGTAGGTATTTTTGCAGAAACCCCCGTCTTCCCTGGAGGGATACTAAAAATCTGTCATACAAGAGACTCCTTGTTGGTGGATGGAGTCTCTTGCTGCTGCTCCTCTAGGTCTTCTTTATCTTCCTCTGATGCCATTTTAAATTAAATTCCCTTAAGCATTAGCCAAAATGCAAAACTAAGCAGGAGGGCCCAGCACTGGATGTATTAAAAGCCAGGTGCTAATTGTAAATGATGAAATAGTAAGAACTTGTAGGAACATGTAAATGGAGCCAGGCAGTGATTCCAATCAATTAGATGTTTTTAGTGTGTGTGTCATTGGTTCGCCGGTTCTCAATTTGGACTGTCACACCCCAAAAACTGGCAATTTCATAAAAAAACTCAGGGATCCTCATTATTGATCCACTTGGAAACGTTCTAGGGTCAAACGTAAATAGATAACTCTTTCATATTAAACACCACTTCTTAAATTTTGGTGCGCCTCGTGGTACTCCCACAAGATGCAGACCCTGACATTTTTACTATGAGTCCGTAAAGTTAGAGGTTGTTAGCATAGATAGGTATATTGTGAATGGTATCTTCAGTTTTTCTAGTGATTTTTCAGTAGAGTGCTTCCATGTTTCAACTGAATGGCTGTTATTAGTTTTATTTGTCTATTTTTCACTTTTTCCTGTGCAATAGAAATGTGGAAACTAAAAAAAAAAATAGCAACAGCCATTAAGTTTAAAATCTAAAACCTTCTACTGAAAAATCACTAGAAAAGGTGAAGAAAACATTCACATTAACTATGCTAATAAGATCTGTAGGTAAAAAATAAACTACAAATTCACTGAAAAAAGGGTATAATGAGGTTATAGTTAGGTATGGCAATAGCATCTTATATTACAATGAAAAACAACATAGACATTCACCAAAAAAGCACATTTAAATTGACTTTATAGCTATGTACAGAAAAACGACTTTAACATATGCTAAAAAACCCTACAAAATTGATTAAAGAAACAAATGTTAAAAAATCGTTACAGCTAGATGACTATTTCAATCATAATGTAATGTTTTAAACAGACACAGAAATTTGCGTTTTATAGTTTACTGAACTAACTATAACTTGCACCCCCCCATACATTGCTTCTGTCTTCACACATTACACTGGTCACGGCACGTTCAACTACATAATTGATGATGACTTTAGGGTTGAGGAATGGGTAAGTGTAAGAGGTAATAAGGGAGTTTTCAGTTTCACGGTTGGCCAAGGACAAGGTATAGTAAGGGATTTTAGGTTTTAGGGTTAGGTGGGGTAAGGGTTAGTAAGAGGTTTTAAGGGTTCTGGTGTGGGTAGATTAAAGGAGGTAAAGGGATAAAAAGGATATATCTGTATTTCTATATCTCATATCTCTATCTATAACAATATCTATTTTTAATGAAAAAACACAAAGGTTAATGGCAGAGTGGCAAGTTTAGTGCTGTCTGGTTGGCAAGCTGAAAACAGTGTGTAACCAGGTCCCCTACTAATAATTTGAAGGTAGTGAATATATCGTAAATGAAAGCTATAAATATAGCTTTAGAAGTTTTAAAGTTTGTGTAGTTTAAACTTAGTTTGAATGAGGAAAATACATTTTCCTAACTATAACTAAGCTTTAACATATAGGCCCTCATTACAACCATGGCGGTTGGTGTAAAAGTGGCAGTAATAACGCCAACAGGCTGGGGGTACTTACTGCCAAATTATGACCATAGCAGATAGATCTCAGATAGAAAGTCACTTTACCACACCGGCTGCCAGGGCAGAAACAACAGCCACCATGGTGGTAGCCGCCTACAGCTAGGCGGAAGTCAATGTTCCACCCACCGTAATAAGGCACAGGAAACCGCCATATTTTCTGGGGCGATACCAACGACATCAAAAGCCTGGTGGAAACACTGCACAGAAGTGAAAAGACTCATCATTGGAGACACAGTGAACAACCATGCCACCATGCAGCCCGAACTGCATGTCTTTCCCATGCTCTTCTATGTGCTGCTCCACCACGAACACCAACGACGGCGAAGATGATGATAGTGAGTACAGCTGCCTAGCACACAAGGGGGGGGGAGGAAAAAGAGAGTGACACACACACGCACAACACACACCACACACACACACATACCATACACACAATCAGCTACATACTTACCCCGTAACTCGGATGAATAATGCAAGGACACAATAAATTTACTACAGTGAGTGTAATACGATCACACAGTATAAATAAACGTTAGCCAATGTAACAGATGATTACAACTGTACAATTCAAGGGACACTGCCCAGTCCTCAGTTTGCCTGGGCCACATGGCCACAGGCCAAAGTCCAAGGCCCCACTCGTCACCTGCATCAACACAGAGAGAACACTGCAGGGGCATCAGTTGGTAAATAGGCAGTCACCTCAGGGGGGTGGGGGACAAGGGGCACCTCAGCCGGGAGATGAAACAATACCACTGGTTCTGGAGGGGGCAACATGCCCTGTGCTTGGTCCTGGGGAGTGCAAGGCCACAGTCTCTCAAGTGGGTGACTTGCCCACATGCTCTGGAGAGGGCAACATGACCTGTGCTTGGTCCTGGGGAGTGCAAGGCCACAGTCTCTCAAGTGGGTGACTTGCCCACATGCTCTGGAGAGGGCAACATGCCCTGTGCTTGGTCCTGGGGAGGCTGGGTAGGTGGGTGTCTTACCCACTGGTTCTGGAGGGGGCATCATGCCCTGTGCTTGATCCTGGGGAGGCTGGGGTTGGTGGGTGTCTTATCCACTGGTTCTGGAGGGGGCATCGTGCCCTGTGCTCTTGATCCTGGGAAGGCTGGGGTTGGTGGGTGTCTTACCCACTGGTTCTGGAGGGGGCATCGTGCCCTGTGCTCTTCATCCTATCCTGGGGACTGCAAGGTCACATTCTCTCAGGTGGGTGTCACACCCACTGGATTTGCAGGTGGCAGCCCGCACAGCTGCCCAGGGAGGCAGGACTACATACCGTCCGCAGGCGGTGACGGCTGCTCAGTGGTGGTAGTGGTGCTACTGCAACCGCTGGTGGGGGGAAGCTCCAGCCCATCCCCTGCAGCCTCGGATGGCTGCCCACTGGTGGTGGTGGTTGTGCTGCTGCTGGTGGAGGGAGGCTCCAGCCCATCCCCTGCAGCCTCGCATGGCTTTCCACTGGTGGTGGTGGTGGTGCTGCTGCTGCAGGTGGGGGGGAGCTCTAGCCCATCCCCTGCAGCCTTGGATGGCTGTCCACTGGTGGTGGTGGTGGTGCTGCTGCTGGTGGGGGGAAGCTCCAGCCCATACCCTGCAGCCTCAGATAGCTGCACAACCATGGTTGGTGGTGAGGGCTCCATCTGAGTTCCTGCCTCAGGCCTCTTGCCCTTCCTGCCTGCTGGTGCTGGCTCCTCTGTCTTCCTGGCAGCAGCTGGGGCAGGCTCCTTGGTCTTCTTGGCAGCAGTTGGGGCAGGCTCCTTGATCTTCTTGGCAGCAGCTTGGGCAGGCTCCTTGGTCTTCTTGGCAGCAGCTGGGGCAGACTCCTCGGTCTTCTTGGCAGCAGCTGGGGCAGGCCCCTTGGGCTTCCTGGAATAGGTGGTTCAGGCTCCTTCACCCACAGGACATGTGCCCGAATCTTTCCCACCACAAGTGGGCGTGGTGACTACTGGGCCCGTGGACTGGGTGGCTGAGGTGCTTGGCTGGGTTTTTGCCACCCATGCCAGATGTGCAGGATAGGGGGAAGGAGTAGGGAAGAGGCCAATGGTGGATAGGAAAAGCTTTTCAGGGACATTGGGGCGGGAAGAGGGAGAAGGTTTGGGAGTGGAGGAAGAGGGAGTGGTTGTAGGAGGTGTCTGTATGCTGATATTGGGTGCAGGTGCATGGGCTAGACACTGTTGTGAGGTGGATGGCTGTTGGGAGTCTGAGTGCTTGCATTTGTGTACTTTAGGAGGAGGGACAGACACAGTGGGAGAGGACATAGGGGACGTGTGCATGGCTGTTGTGGAGGTACCTGCCAGTAAGGTGTGTGTTCTGCTTGGTGTGGTGGTGATGCTGGTAGTGGATGATGGTGTAGTGCATGCAGGTGTTTGTGTTGATGGAACTGTGAGGGAGGTGGAGGAGGAGGGGGACAGAGTGGAAATTGTGGATGTTGGTATGTCTGCATCTGGATGGTGTTTGTGTGAGTGCCTGTGGGATTAAGTGTGGTGCTTTTGTTTGCCTGTGCCACTCTTGTGTGTTGTCTTGTGTGCATGCTCATCTGCCTGTGTGCTTGGGATAGGTTGAGGTTGAGGGGAATGAGTTTGACAAGAGGAAGCTGGAGGGGGAGGGTGGAAACAGGGACAATGGCTAGCATTAGAGAGGAGGCCAGAGCCTGGATCGATCTCTGTTGGCCCGCCAAGCCAGTGTGAATGCCCTCCAGGAATGCATTAGTCTGTTGCATCTGGGCTGCCAGCCCCTGGATGGCATTCACAATGGTTGACTGCCCTACAGAGATGGATCTCAGGAGGTCAATAGCCTCCTCACTCAGGGCAGCAGGGCTCATTGTGGTAGTGCCTGAGGTCCCTGGGGCGAAGGAGATGTCCACCCTCCTGGGTCAGCGGGCACGGGCAACTTGATGAGGGGCTGCTGAGAGTGCAGTGCTGGTATGAGGGTGGCGGATGTACCTGTAGCTGGAGTGGCCACAAAGGTGTCCACCATCACCAGGGAGCTTCCATCGGAGGACGTATCTGTGTCCGAACTGTCCCCTCCAGTCTCCGCCTTGGTGCTCCCCTCACCCTCTGTCCCACTGGTGCCCTCACCGTCGGTGGACTCTGCCTCCTGGATTCTGTGGGATGCAGCTTCCTCTGTTGCCGGTGCCTCTGCTCCTCTGCCAGATGATGCTAATGCACAGAAGGACAGGATGACAAAACAAAAAGGGGGGGAAGAGATAAAGGATACATTTGGTTAATGGTTTCACCAACACCACCGTTGGTGTACACAGCACCCTCACACACAGGGAACAGCCTTATGCAATATGCCATAGCACTAGCAGAGGAATAGTTAGCAGTCTAGCCATGGGGGACACATACACCAGCAAATCAAGTGCACCTGGGACCCACCCAGCCCTGACCAGTTGTGGATGCCTATGAGCTAGGTAGCAAGATTATCCCTTCTGAACCCTAGGCACCGGGGGACCTATGATGCAATGTCAGGCCTGGCCGAGGTGCACCCACTGACACACATCCCCCACCCAGATACCACCCTACCATGCGTCAGTTGTATTGACGGGCACTGTACTCACCCCCTTGTGGCTGCTGTGATGCCCTCAAGCCCCCATCCAGCTCAGGATAGGCCACCACCAGTATGGGGGCCATCAGGGGGGTCAGGGTTCGACGGGCACGCCAACCTCGTTGGGAGGCCATCCCCAGCTGGCCTCCGTGATCTTCTGTGCCCAGCGTCTCAGAACCTCCCAACATTTCGGTCAGTGGGTGCTCCGCCTGCCGTAGACCCCAGGGTCCGCACGTCCTTTGCGATGGCACGCCATATACCCTTCTTTCGATGGGTGCTGACCTGCAGAGGCAATACACACAGGAAAATGGAATTAGTCAAACAGTCCTGCTTCTTACACTTATGACCAACCATACCCCTTCACATTAACATTTACACACACATGGCCCAGCACACAACCTGTACGCCGCCCAGGGGACATCCACCCACCCACCCACCTTACACAAGGACTTCAGACAACACTCCATTCATTCATGCCACATGCATTGTGCCCACAGTGTACTCACCTGTTGGTCTGGAGGCCCATACAGCAGTCCGTACTGGGCTAGGACCCCATCCACCAGTTTCTCCAACTCCGCCTAAGTGAAGGCAGGGGCCCTTTCCCCAGTCACACGGGCCTTGGTAGGTTCTAGACACAGGTCACAGCAATACATGCAGTGTAGGTCCTCTCCTGTTGAAGGTCAAGAAGCAAGTGAGGAATCAGATAGAAAAGGCGGTCACATCCGCAGCGGTGCATACCGAAACCGCCGGCGTAAATCACCATTGGCCACTGTAACCCATAGGGCCCAATGTTACCCAATGAGGAGTTGCATGGCGGTTCCCGACCGCCTCATGCAACGGCGCACAATGTCAGCGGAATTACCTCACTTCCACCTGTCCCTCCACACAAGGCAGGCGGGTGCCATTTCGGGGGGGGGGGGGCAGGCCCTGGTAAATAACTGAGTCACTGTTTGAATTTTGACATACAGGACAATTCTCACTGACCCATCACAATTTGTCAGCTTTGCATCGTACTGTTGTTGCCCCAGTGTTCAGTTTGTGACCGGCTCCTCACACTTTTGTCCCTTAGATTGCTACCGCTGCGGCTAAATAGGAGGTGGAGACATAACCCTGTGTACAGACCCCTGGTGGACTTGGCTACACTGGAGGACAGGCACATCATCCTCACCTATAGACTTGACAGGGCCACAATCACAGAGCTGTGTGCCCAATTAGAGCCTGACCTGATATCTGCTATCCGTCACCCCACTGGGATCCCCCTCTTGTGCAAGTTCTATCAGTGCTTCATTTCCTGGCAACTGATTCTTCCCAAGTGACAGTGGGCTTGGAAGCAGAAATGTCACAGCCAAAGTTCTCAATAGTGCTGACCAGAGTGTTGTCTGTCCTGATTAAACACATGTGCATCTACATTGTATTTCTCTGGGTGGAAGATTTGGCCATAGTGAAGGCTGACTTCTATGCAATGGGACATATCCCCAACATAAATGGGGCGATTAATGGAACACATATTGCTTTTGTCCCCCCGTCAAAATAAACAGGTGTACAGAAATCATACGAGTTTCCACTCAATGAATGTACAGATGGTGTGCTTGGCGGACCAGTACATCTCCCATGTCAATGCTAAGTATCCTGTGTCGGTGCATGATGTCTTTGTCCTGAGGAATAGCAGCATCCCAAATATGATGGGCCAACTACAGAGGCTCATGGTGTGGCTAATAGGTGAGCCCTGGTCCCCACCCAGTATATGTTGGTGTATGGGTATGGTGTGGGCTATATGGGATAGTGTGTGGCTAAATGTTGTCCCTCAATATTTGCAGGTGTGCTACTCACCCAAGAAGGTCTGCTAGATAATAGTGGCATGAGGCATGTTGCACAATCTTGCCCTGAGATGCCATATACTTTTTCTGCAAGAGGAGGAGGATGGAGATGGCCGTGTGGCAGCAGTGGACCCTGTGGACAGTGAGGATGAGGAGGCAGAGGATGAGGATGAAGACAACATAACAGCAGTGATCAGACAATGGGGGTCATTACGACCCTGGCGGTTGACGGAGAAGCAGCGGTTTTACCGCCAACAGGCTGGCGGTAAACAAATTGGAATTATGACCATGGCCGCCATGGTCATCCGCCACTTCTCCGATCAGACCGCCATGGCGGAGACGACTGCTGGGCTGGAGACTTGGGTCTCCAGCCCGGCGGCCATCACAAGACCACCGGCGGTATCATGACCCGGGGTTTCAAACTGCCATGAAATCCATGGCGGTAAGCACTATCAGTGCCAGGGAATTCCTTCCCTGGCACTGATAGTGGTCTCCGCCACCCTCCCCTCCCCCGATTCCGTCCGGACATCCCCCACCCACCTGCCACCCTCCAAAGGTGGCAGGACCCCCCTCCCCACCACTACCCCGACAGTACAACACAGACACACACCCGACACGCATGCAGGCACCACCAACACACATTCCCGCACACACACGAACTAACATGCCAACAGACACACACACAGTCATACACGCACACCCTCATTCAGACATACATGCACACATCCATACAGACATACATACAGACAGACACACACACATTTCCATTCACACTACACCCCCGCATGCATACACGCACTCACACACCCCCTCTTCATACTCACACGCACACCCCCATGCACCCACACATCACACAACACCCCCTCACCCCTCTCCCCTAACGGCCGATCAACTTACCTTGTCCGTTGATCTTCTGGGAGGGGACGGGATCCATGGGGGCTGCTCCGCCGCCACCACACCGTCAACAGAACACAGCCACGCCGAATCACAGAACGTGATTCGGTGGGCGGTGTTCTGTTGACGTGGTGGTGGAGGTGGAGCAACCTCCACTTCCCCACCGCCCGCCAGTATGGCTGCTGGCGGCTCTCCGTCCAGAAAAGGACGGAGGTCTGCCAGCGGTCATAATACGCCGAGCGGAAAACCGCCACCGCTGGCGGTCTTCAGCACGGCGGTCCCTCAGCAGTCTTGTCAAAAATGTTGTAATTCTTTGGCACTGGCATGCTGTTATTTCCCAATTCTATGCCCACTTACTGTACCCTTTGGCAATTCCTTTTTCAGATGTTGGTGACTCACAATAACTCCTGGTTTGATCACTGCGGACAACTACAGGTCTTTCATATGTGCCCATTTTCTGTACAGTTGATTTGCAATGTTTGTACTTGTTACAATGAATACATATTTGATATACATGATATACTACAAAATGGGTTATTTTCAAAGGGTGTTTATTGCAGTGCTAATATATGGAGGGGCAAGTGCAATGAGATGGGTGATGATGGAGGAAATTCCAGGGTATAGTTCCAGTCTGTAGCACAGGTGCATTGTCCATGGGGACATAGGAAGGGGAGCAATGGCAGTTCAAGGTGGACAGGGTGACAGAGTAGGAGACAAGGGTGACATTCAGGAGAGTCTCATTTCCTGGCGGGGGTCTTGACAATAGTCTCTGTCTTCTTCCTGGATTGCAGGGAACGTTTGCGGGGTGGTTCTCCTTCTGCAGGGGAGGGGTGCTGGTGGCCTGTGAGTCCTGTGGCGGGGCCTCCTGTCCACTAGCAGCAGCAGAGGTGAAAGGCAGTTCAGATGTCTGGCTAGTGGCAGGGGCCCGCTGTTGTGAGACTGCCTCCCTCATTATATTGGCCATGTCTGCCAGCACCCCTGCTATGGAGACCAGGGTGGTGTTGATGGCCTGCAAGTCCTCCCTGATCCCCTGGTACTGTCCCTCCTACTGCCGCCTGTTCTCTTGCACATTGTCCAGGATTTGGGCCATTGTGACCTGGGAATGTTGGTATGCTCCCAGGATCTCTGCAAGTGCCTCCTGGAGAGTCGGTTCCCTGGGTCTGTCCTCCCCCTGGCGCACCGCACTCCTCCCAGTTTCCCTGTTGTCCTATGCCTCTGTCCCCTGAACTGTGTGCCCACTGCCACTGACCCCAGGTCCCTGATTGTCATGGGTATGAAGTGTGTCCTTGGGTCCTTGAAGAAGTGGACATACTGCTGATTGATGTGTACTGGGGACAGAGGTGTGGGCACGCAGGGTGGGTGCTGTAGTGGTGTTTCCAGATGGGGGAGGCTCTGTGGTTGTCTGTGACTGGGCTTGGGTAGCCGTCTGTCCAGAGGTCCCTGATGGGCCAGGTTGGTCATCCAGAAGACCAGAGTTGCTGTCATCACTGTAGGCCTCTTCTGTGGGGGGACTAGATATTGCTGGCACCTCCTCTCCGCTGACATTGGCTGGGATACCTGTGGGGATGTAAATGATGTGTTATTTTTTTCTAAGTGGACATATTGTGCATCAGTGGCTTCCCCTCCTTGGTTGTATTTGCCCTGGCAGCTTCCACTTGTGTAAGTTGGTACAGTATGTGTCTCTCTAGTGTTAATGCTTTAGTGATAGGTGTCCATACAGGGCTGTGAATGGTGTCCATGCATTGGTATGGCATGCAAAGCTTGGTATTGGGATGAGTGAGATGTGATGGTGGGAGGTGAGGGAGGTGGTGGAGTGATGGGAGTGAGGGTGAGGGTGGGGGTATGTGATGGCATACAGGTAGGAGGGTGACAGTAGTAAAGAGTTGACTTACCAGAGTCCAGTCATCCTTCTACTCCAGTCAGGTCCTCAGGATGCATGATTGCCAAGATTTGCTCCTCCCATGTTGTTAGTTGCGGGGGAGGATGTGGGAGTCCACTGCCAGTCCTCTGTACAGCAAGTTGGTGTCTTGGTGCAATGGAATGTACCTTCCCCCGTCAGTCGTTCCACCTCTTCCTGATGTCATCCCTAGTTCTTGGGTGCTGTCCCACGGCATTGACCCTGTCCACGATCCTCCACCATAACTCCATCTTCCTTGCAATGGATATCTGCTGCACCTGTGCTCCAAATAGCTGAGGCTCTACCCTGATGGTTTCCTCCACCATGACCCTTAGCTCCTCCTCTGAGAATCGGAGGTGTCTTTGTGGTGCCATGGGTGTTGTGTGAGGTGTGTAGGTGAGGGTGTGTAGGGTAATGTGTTGAGGTGTGTGATGTGGGGTACATGAGTGGTGTATATGTGTGAGTGGTGTGTGGCTCTGGTTGTGTCAGTGGTCTTGCTGTTTCTCTCTGGTGGCAATTGTTTGTAGTCGTAAAGGGTTGTGAGTAATGTGGGTGCGTGTTTTATAGTGGTGTGAGTGGGTGTGTGTGGTGTGTGTATGCGTGTCAGGTGTGTGTTGTTTGAATTGTCCAATGTGGTGTTTTGTTTGTGTGTGTGTATTTAGAGCACAGTGGTATGTACTGCCAATGGTTTACCGCCATTGAATGTCTGCCGTGGTGATTTGTGGTAACGGTGTGGGTTTAGATACTACCAGTTTATCACTGACCTTTGGTTTGGCGGATTTGTGTCTGTGGCTGAATAGTGACGGATTGGTGTGTGTGTGTCACAATATGGTGAACGGATATCTGCTGTGGCGGCAGTGTGTTGGCAGCAGTCAGCATGGCGGTAAGTGGGATTTACCACCAATGTCATAATGAGGGCCATAGTGGTTTTATTGAAACTCAAAGTTTAAAAAAAATATTACATGAAAATATGTTTCAGATCGTAGTGTCCAGTGTTGCAAGTTGTTAGATGTTTTGTGGAGTGTCACACAGTACAGTGGAGGAGAGTGTTGTAAAGTCTATTGTCATTGAGTGGAGTAGTGTTGATTGTAACAGAGTGGAGTAGAGTGTGGTATGGTATTGTAGAGTTGTCTAGTAAAGTGTTATAGTTTAGTGGCACAGTGTCTCACATTCGGGGAGTTAAGCATTGTAGAAGGGAGCAGAAACATTTCAAAGTGGAATGGCATGTTAAACAGTAAAATAGGGTGTCATAGACTGTGATAGAGTGGAGTCGATTGTTTTAGAGTGGAGAAGGGTGAAGTAGAGTGTCATAGAGTGGAATATAGTCAAATAGGGTGTCGTGGAGTATAGTAAAGGAGAGTGTCATGGAGTGGAACACCATGTCATGTAGGTAGTGGAGTGGCGTGTCATAGAGAGAAGTTGAGTGGCATGCCATTTAGTATCATACAGTGTAGTACAGTGGAGTAGAGGGATGGGCATAGAGTGGAGTGGAGTGTCATGGAGTAGCATAGAGTGTATCACAGTGTTGTAGAGTGGAGATGCATACAGTGGAGTCCAGTGTTGGACAATGGAACTACGTAGCGTGGAGTATAGTGCAGTGGCATAGAGTGGGATAAAGTGTAGTAGATTGAGATATTGTGGGGTGTAGTATGCTTTAGTGGGATACTGTAAATTGGAGTAAAGTTTCACAGAGTGGAGTGGTGTGTCATAGACTATATTGGTGTGGAGTGCAGAAGTATGGAGTTGCGTACCATACAGATGAATAAAATGTCATAAATTGGAGTACTGCATTGTACAGTAGGGTGGTGTGAAGTTTTGTACAGCATTGGAAACTGATGTAGACTACAGTAGAGTAAAGTGGCATACAGTCTAGTTGATTTTCATAGAGTAGAGTGGTGTACAGTAAAATGTTGTAGAGTGTGGTAGAGAGGATTGGCACACAATGGGGTGGAGTGGTGCAGAGTGGAGGTGCGTACCAAGCAGTAGTGGAGTAGAGTGGGATACTGTGTCAGAGGAGAGTAGAGTAAAATGGGGTTCAGGGGCATACAAATAGTTTCTCACATGGTAGACTATTGTATCGTAGGGTGGAGTAGCGTATTGTACAGTGGCATACAGTATTGTGTTGTACAGTGAAGTGAAGGGGTATAGACAGGAGTAAAATGTCAGAGCGTTTTATATAATGTAGTAGAGTGGAGCTGCATAGAGTAGTGTGTGAAACAGTGGTGCTGCATAGAGTGGGTTGTTGTATAGTAGCGTAGAGTGAGGTAATGTCTCGTACAGAGGAGTAGAGTCGAGTGAGTGGAGTAAAGTAAAACAGTCTATTGGTGAGTCATAGAGTAGAATGGCATGGAGTGGAGTATAGTGGCATACCATAGGTAGCAAACTGTCAGAAATTGGAGTGGGGTCTCATACAAAAGAGCAGAGCGCCGTGTCATATAGAAAGGTGTTGTCTTGTTGCACATAGGATGTATGGACATAAAGTAGAATATAGAGTTGGGCAGTGGAATATATAGGGATAGAGTAAAGTAGAATGTCGAGAGTGCCAGGAAGTGTGGTAGACTTTTATAGAGTGGAGCTATATTGAGTGGAGGAAAGTGTCATAAAATGGAAGGACATTGAGTGGAACGTCATACACTAGTGGTGTAGGGTGAATTACTGTAAAGTGTAGTAGCGCACAGTGGAATAGCATGCAGAGGAATACTATGTAGTGAAGTGCAGATAAGTTTAGTGGTATAGAGTGGAGTGGCATAGAGTGGAGCAAGGTACATTGATTCAGCATAGAGATGGGTGGTATACATAGAAGTGAAGTAGTGTAGAGTTGAAGAAACTTATAAATTGGAGTGCCTTCACAAACAGTGGTGTTATTCAGTGTTGTGTTAGAAGCTGTTGTAGAGTGGAGTAGAGTGTTGTACAATAGAGTGCACTGGCATAGAGTTGAGCTTAAATTTGGACAGTGCCATTTATAGGTATAGACTGGAGTACAGTCTAGTAGAGTGGCATAGAGTGTAGTAGAAATTTGTACAGTGAAGTTATATAGAGTGGAGGAGAGAACACTGGAGTGGCATAGAGTGGATTAGCTTGTAGTGGAGTGGCATAAAGTAGAATAGCATAGAGTAGAGTACCGTAGTCTGTAGTGGTGTTAGAAATTTAATTCCAGTTTGGCTGAGCTATGCACCCAGGCCAGGCAGGAATCACCACGCTAGTCAGGGTAAGTTAAACACACTAAAAGATAGCCTGTGCTCACCCTCAGGTAGTTTGCCACAAAGCAGTCAGGCTTATCTAAAGAGGCAATGTTAAAAATATTTGTGCAACACACACACAGTAACACAATGCATATGCTATAAAAAGACTCCACACAGGTTTATAAAAAAATAGATTAATTTATTGCAAAAAAAACAAGACCAAAACGACAAAATATAACGTATACTTTCCAAGTTATCACATTAAATGGCCACAGTAATCACAGTTCTAAACAAAACATGTGTTTAAGTCATCAAAAACAGGCATTAAGGTAAATCTCGTGCTAGTAATGAGTACAATCATGGGGTTACTAAGATTACTGTGGTAGGGCAAAGTAGTGAGCAAAATGGCCCCTGAGGTTCACTGTTATGTGGACCTCTTTGGACTGGGGAAATTCAACAAAAGTTGAACTGCTCGCGAACGTGCGGGCTGGTGACTGGGACCTCAGGGGTCACACTACTCAGTATAGTACCTTTCAATCAAGTTGTTGGTGGGCTTCTTGAGTGGGACACATGTTGTTGGTCGATTTAAGGCACAACAGCATGCTTGTTGTTGGCTGGTGCACCTTGCCCCCTTTGACACGCCCTTTGTCACCTGGGCAATGTGCCACGGTAGAGCCACATTGGAAGGTGCTGCAGAAGCTGGGAGTGCAGCAGTGCCTTAGATCGACACAAGCACAGATGGAACAACATGAGCCTTGTAGACAATGCAAGTCATGGAAAAGTGGAGGGTTGAGTCCTCGGCAAAAGGGAGCACTGATCTTTATGCTAAGATCAAGGTGAAGATTGGCTCACAAGCTGAACCGTGTCAACACCCACTAGTTATGGGACCCCATGGCAATGGAAGGGGGTGAGGTCTTTGATGATTCTGAGACCTCATGAACAGGGATCAAGGCGGCAAGCCCTTGGAGAATACTTGTAGTACAGCAGGTAGCAGGCAGCAGGCCAGCACAGCAAGACAGATTACAAAGTGACAGTCCATCCTGCAGCTCAGCAAGCAGCATTCCAACATGGCAGAGTAGTTAGCAAAGTGGTAGCCCCTCCTGGCAGCCCATCAGTCCTTCTGGCAATGTGCAGATGTAGAGCCAGAAGTGTCCTGTTACAGGTCCAACAAAGTTTCTGATTCTAGGCGCTCAGAGAACTAGTACATATACCCAAAAGTACCTTTGATATAGGGTAAGACTTCAAGGGAACTCTGAAGTGCACAATGATCCCTTTCAACCCAGTACAGTCTGATAGTCTATCTATGGGGGTAATCAGTCCTTTGTGTGGGGCAAGGCCACTTCGCATCCTTCCTGCCCAGGAAGACCCATCAGTATACAGATGAACGCAGATGAGTTGAGTGGCCTGTGTTGTGGCAGTCTGGAGGGAATGCACAAATGTAGCTGTCATCCAGGCCAGTCCAGACGTACATTGGGGACAGGTTGTCAGACACACAGAGCAATAAGTGCTTAGAAATGCCCATTTTCTAAAAGTGGCATTTCTAAAATAGTAATGCTAAATTCAATTTTACCTGTAAAGTGGGTTTATCATTACAATTCCAAAGATATTAAACATGACAAAACTACTCCTCTCTGATCACGAATTACAGCTTAATAGTATATATCAATAATTCCCAATGCTAGTGTATGGGAGGAGCAGACCTCACAGTAATGAAAACAAAATAGGCTGTTTGTCACTACCAGGACATGGAAAGCATAAATGTACATGTCTGACCTTTTTCTTATATAGCACTCTACCCTTAGGGTTACTTAGGGCCTACCTTAGGGGTGACATATGTAGTAAAAGGGGAGTTTAAAGCATGACAAGTAGTTTTAAATGCCAAGTTGAACTGGCAGTAAACTGCACACAGGCCCTGCAATGGCAGGCCTGAGACAGGTTTGAAAGACTACTTATGTTGGTGGTACAATCAATGCTGCAGGCCCAAAAGAAGTATTTGAAGTGCAGGCCCTGGGTCTATGGTATACCACTTTACAAGGCACTTACTAGTAATTCAAATTTGCCAATCAGGTATACAGCAATGTCATCATGTTTAGGGGAGAAGCACATGCACTTTAACTCTGGTCACCAGTGGTAAAGTGCTCAGGCCAACAAAAAGAATCAGCAAAATGATAGGCAAAAGGCAAGACGTCTGGGGAAAGACCACTTTAAGGATTACAGGTCTTACAAGTGCAATACAGTGGAGCGACACAGAGTAGTGGAGAAGACTGGAGGGGTGTACAGTGGAGTCGGGGAGAGTATAATAGCACACAGTGGTGTGGTGTACATTGGAGTGGTACCCAATTGAATAGCGTAAAATGAAGTGGCGTAGAGTGGGGAGTAGCATACTGTAGAATAGCGTCCAGTGGAGTGTTGTAGAGTGGAGTGGCATACAGTAGAATAGAGTACAGTGGAATAGCGTATAGTGGACTAGCCTTCAGTGGAGTGGCATACAGTGTAATAGCATGGATTGGAGTGATGTAGAGTTGAGTCTCATACAGTGAAGAGGTGTATAGTGGTGTAGAGTGGAATAGTATATAATGGAGTGGCTACAGTGGCATGGTATATGGATGTACATGAAATATAGTAGTAATATACATTATAGTGTGCAAAGTAACACAAACAGTGAATTGCATTGCTGCACATTTCTCCAGATTTATCAATCAATGCAGGACTACACACGGTGGCATTACATGGCTTTGTAAATCTGACTTATGTATTGCATTGCTCCTGCGAATCCAGGTGTGACCAAGGCCTTGGTTACATTTTGGGCTATGGTACACCATAAGAACTTTGCAGTATACCATGGTACGTAGTGATGACAAGCCCTTATACAAATGGGTAATGGCTGTTTTCAGAGATTGAAAAGACAGCCATATTGTTTTTACTACAATTTGGCTGTGTTCAGTGTTAGGGCCTTATATATATTTAAGTAGTGGGTCCATAGCTATTACCACTTTATTGTAGTGGTAATAGGTAGCAAAATGTATTTATATTTTTATATAGTTTTATATAAGTTTACGGCTAGGTACAGCAGTAGTTTTACAAAATTTTGTGAAATTCCCCAAATAGTACTGCTGTGACAGATATCACTAAGTTCAAATGCCTTATAATTGAAAAAAGTATTTACCCTCCTTAACTACAGTACCCAAACGCATCATCTCTGCACCATAATGTATAATTCTGCCAAGTTTTATGTAAATCCATTCAGACGTTTTCACGCCATGTCAAATACAATGGTTTATGGAAAATGCATTGGCCGGAAAAACACTCATGAGACCCTCAATTTTCTGTGCACCTCCATAAAGAGTCACCACAAAAATTTACTTAATCTCAAAATGCAGAAAAAGCTATATGTCTGGAAAGTTTTTGGGTGATTCATCAAATAGGTGAAAAGTTATTGTGGAACTAATATCCAAGCAATTCCTATCTTTGAAAATACTAACTATAACTACAGAGTGGCCATCAGGTTTAATGTGAATTATTTATTTTCATCTACTGTATTTGTTATGTTTTTTTTTTTGTTTACATATTCATGTGACCATAAATGTGTCTTTTAGTTATTAATGTCATAATTCTGAAACTTTATAAATGCAGTGTAGTTTATGTTTTGGGAATCCTTTGTACTTTTAGTAGGATTGTGCTACACATAAAGCCCAAGGTGATTGAAAGGCAATCATTGCTGTAGTACAAATTAAGATTATTATTTGTTTTCCTAGTGGTCATTTATCATGTCCTCCAAATAGTAGTCTGTGTGACTCACTGTTAGAATTGTTCTTATTTTGTTCCACAGGGGTGCATAACAAAGAGGAATTTTATTTCCTCTGTTGGGCAAGTCTTATTATGTGAGCCAGATAGCATGTAAAGAAAATGTACATAGATTAATATGTATGGAATTTGTTATGTATTTGTTTATAAGCTTCCAGTAGCATGTGACCATAAATGGGTCTTTCAGCTGTTTATTTTTTGAGCTTCCTTGTTACTTTTAGTAGTATTGTGGTACAAAATATTACTAAGTTGTTAGCCTTTACAACTTCATAACCACTTGTAAGATCATTTGCAATAGCAAAAGGAATCAGCTACATAGTCTAATGTGCAATACTGAAATTTCATTGCAATCTGTTCAGCGCTTTTGCCACAGCATGAAATACAATAGTATATGTAAAATGCATTCGATTTCAACCATGTTTTGGGACCCCCAAAAGCCTTAAAAAGTTATAGTCATGTCAAGTAACTATAACTCTCGGTCTAAGGTAGCTATAATTCACGCCCTTGCCATGCACTGCTAATTTCCACAGATATTACAGCACTCATGACAACTTCTATTATGCCATTAAAAATATAAATGAAACATTGGCAGTTGAATTATTGAATGTTTGAGAGGATCTGTGAGTGGGTGCATGAGTGTCTCAGTGGGTCTGTGAGTGTGTGAGTCTCTGAGTGGGTTTTGAGTGAATGCATGAGTATTTGAGTGGGTCTGTGAGTGAATGCGTGAGTCTTTGCTTGGGCCTGTGAGTGGGTGTGTGAGTCTCTGAATGGGTCTGTGAGTGAGTGTGTGAGTCTCTGAGTGGGTTCATGAGTCTTTTAGTGGGTCTGTGAGTGGGTGTGTAAGTGTGTGAGCCTCTTAGTGTGTCTGTGAGTTAGTGCCTGAGTTTCTGAGTGGGTCTGTGAGTGAGTGTATGAGTCTCTCAATGGGTCTCTGAGTGGGTGCATGAGCCTGAGTGGGTCTGTGAGTGGGTGCATGAATGTCTGAGAGGGTCTGTGAGTGTGTGCGTGAATGTCTGAGTGGATCTGTGAGTGGGTGCATAAGGGGTGTATGAGGGACTGTGAGTGGGTGCGTGAGTGTCTGTGTGCGTCCATGAGTGGGTAGGTAAGTCTCCGAGTGGGTCTGTGGGTGGGTGCATGAGTGTCTGAGTGAGTGTCTGAGTGCATCTGTGACTGGGTGAATGAGTGTCTGTGTGGTGTGTCATTAGCTGTGTGAGTGCCTTGGACACAAAGGAACCTTACCTGCCATTTTTATCCAACAAGAGTCCACAGCTGTGCACAAAATTTCTACCCACATGGAGTCCTTTCTGCCTCGTTAGGTATTTGTCCAGTATATATTCTAAACCACAGCTGTGTAATGTAGCACAAGGAAATGTCACCAGTGACTTTGTTTGCGTTTTGACAACATGATTGTAACTGGTGCATCTTTTTCCAGAATTCTGTGATAACATGAACCCTCCTATAGAGAGGCCAACAAGACTACAAAGACGTAAGTCTCCACCACACAAGGGTACTTCCTTTTATTTATATGAGGTAAGCGCTTCTTTGTTTCGTAGAGATGTCCTCAGGTTATTCCACATCAAGAACGCACCACCAAAATCAGCGACAAGTGCACTGGGGGCCCTTTGGTAAGCTGTCCATCATCCTGGCGAAATGTGTGAAGAACTTTACATACTACTAAGGTGGACAGTGCGGAGCCAAGTGGACCCAGCTTCCAGGTGATTTGCACATTTGCATACTTGTAGCAATTTAAAGGCAGAACCATGGACTCTGCTCTCACCAGGAGAGGATGAGAAAGAACCCACTTGTCACAATCAGATACAGAGTACTCTCCAATAGATCAGCGATGCATTGGTCTCGACAAAGGATTTCAGATTCTTATAGAAGAGGGGGGGCTTTATGGCCCTCCTCCCTGGGCCAATCTGGGTCTGGCCTTCACATATATTCTTTTTTGGAAGGGGACCACATGGACCCTCTTCCCAGACAAATATTCACCCTGGGGAACCCATCCCCGGGGCTCAGCCATGTCACCTGGGTGCCCCTCCAGGACACCCAATCACTTCCACTGGGGACTGCAGGGGAAGCCTGAATCCCTCTACAGTTCCAGCTGGCTCCCTGACTCCTGTGGGAGCCAGCATTGTTGTCACAGACAGGGAGCTGCTAAAGATGCAGCTCCCTGTCTGTGAGAGCAATCCTTTTATCTATTTTTCTGTCCACATTTCTGTGGGCAGGGAAGAAGATGAAAACTCAGCTCCCAGCAAGTGAGATCTGTTTGACAACTCTAGCTTGCTGGGAGCGGAGATGTGTTTGCTCTAACTTGTCAAGGCAAACAGCTATGTCCAGGGGTGGGCACCCCAGGACACAGCAGAAGCCGTTCCTGGGGGGGGTTGGTGGTCCATTATTGGCTCTACAAAGGGGACTGCGAGGCTCCCCTACAACCTTTAATTTGGCCCCAGGGGGTTGGTGGTCAGAGGTCTGTGACAGATCTCCTTCATTATGTTATTTCAGAGAGGAGGCAGTCCCTGGGCCTACAGGAGGGGTGCAGCCCCCCTTAATTGTGATGTCTGGGAGAAGTGGCAGGGCTGTGGAGGGGCCTTGTGAGCCCCCCCTCTTAAATTTTATATTTAGTCCTAAGAAGATGGCAGTTCCTGGGGTTGTAATGGAGGCCGTGTGGGCCTATCCCAGTTTAAATAAACATTCTGACCAGGGAAGCTGGTGGTCCCGGGGGCTGATAGAAGCCCTGTAGGAGGGGGGCCTGTGTGCACCCCTCATTTTTCAATCCCTCAATGCCCCCGGAACTGGCCCACTTGGGCACCAAATAAAAAAAAGGAAGAGAGACTGCCCTTTTTTTTAAAACAATCGCAGAGTAATCCATTGATCCCGATCTGAAGATTTTTCTGAGATTTAAAATAAAATGCTTTTTAGCCCTGACAAAGTCAGTGAGTGACCCCTAAACCACGGGTGGGAGCTCAGGGTGACTTTTTTGTGATGCCTGCCAGCACATCCTGGTTGAAGGGTTGGCAGCCAATCAGATATCAGCACTGGGACATTTGGGTCAGCGGAAGATCCACGTCTCTAGATATCTATATTTCTTAATCTCTCATAACTCAAAAACTACTGAACGTACTTACACCGAATCACAAAAAGCGTGCATTCTGGACCAAGAGCTAGCCATTTGCCAACTTTGCTGTAATTCTATTCAGCAGTTTGGACTGTAGTCGTGTTCAAAATCCTTATGGAGAAATGCATGGGTGAACATTTGTTTGGAGCCCCCTCTTTTCCTTGGCTCCTGTTTGACAGATCAAACTTACAAGACAGCAGCTGAACCCAGTGAAATATAAATTTTGAAAAATTCGTGAAGATTTGCCAAGCGCACGCAAACCCTTTTGGTAAAACAAAAAATATGCTCTTCCTATGGAAACTAGGTCCTAACTGTAACCACATACTGGCGACCTTTCTGTTTTGTTAATATACTTTGCGACTGATCTTTTGTGTCTTGACTTTTCTTTACACTCGAGAAGAAAATACTTGTAGCATATTTATGGGATTCCCGTTCCCATGTCAAGACCGCTACGTTGGAGCCTCAATATCTCGGGAAACCTCTGTTGGATATATATATATATATACATATATATATATTACTTAATGTTAACAAAAAAAACATAGAAATTAATTGAAAAAATCAAAGGTTACGGGAACATTATAGGGACGTTGTAGTTTGGAAACAATTTAAAAAACATAGAAAACATAGAAATACATGTAAAAAAACAAAGGCTATATGGAAGTTATAGTTAGGCTCACATTTTAAACTTACAAAACCATAGAAATTCACCTGTTATAGTTAGAGTTATTTCAAGTAACTAAAACTCGTGCCTTCCCTACAGTTTTTTCCTCCAAAACCTTACTGCAAATTTTACATTAATATTATCAATGATTTGTCAAAGATGTTGTGGGTGCTGTAATATGTGGGGTACTTAGCAGTGCATGTTGAATGTGCAAGTTATAGTTTACTTAGGGCACGTTATAATTAATTTTGGGCCCAATCCCCTGGGGCCTAGCCATGTCTTCCTGGATGCTGTGGCCTCACCCAGGGCACCAAGTAGTGATCTGTGGGGACCAC
This sequence comes from Pleurodeles waltl, assembly GCF_031143425.1. Lineage (NCBI taxonomy): Eukaryota > Metazoa > Chordata > Amphibia > Caudata > Salamandridae > Pleurodeles > Pleurodeles waltl. The sequence goes on along the minus strand of NC_090442.1, from coordinate 827,979,349 downwards.
TTGGGGAGCCTAAAGTCACCAGGGTCTCAGTCAGCTCCCCACCTCCTGCAGGCATTGCTCCTGCATGCAGGCAGCTGCTCAAAAGGCAGTTCCATGTGTGCGAGAGTAATGTTTCCACCCCTTTTCCTGCCTGCATTACAGCGGGCAGGGAAGGAGATAAAAACTCCGATTTCAGCAAGCAGGAGTATTTTGAAAGCTCCTGCTTGCTGAAAGCAGAGTGTCAGCTCCCTCCAAACAAAAGCAAACAGCTGAAGGTGAGCACCTTTGAAGGTAGCAGGAGCCAGCCCTGGGGGTGGCAGTCCCCAGGACCATGTATTGCTCCAGGAGGGAGGCCTTTGATTTTTACAGGGTGCTGGTCCCCGGGGTCCATATATGGCGTGGGAGGAGGACCATGTGGCACCCCTCTGCTCTTTAAAATGTAAAAAGACCCAGGGAGTGTGTATTTTATCTGCTTCAGGCAGGCAGAAGTAATCTAAGTTTCCCTGCCTGCAAGAGAGAGAGCAGGGGACAAGTATGTATTTGAACACAAGCATAGATTGGAATGTCTCCAACTATTGAGAAAGCCACATAATGGTGAAACAAATATACATAAAAAGGCAAGAGAATTTCATACTTACAGGAGGCAGACAGAACAGCAGTACTGGAAAGGAAAGCACCTTGGAGAATGGAGACTAGAGGGCATTCAGAGAGCACAATAGGTAAGAGATAATCAATCCAACAACTGAAGACACACAGGAACTTTGAGAACCAAATGGGGAAAAATAATTAAGGTGAAGGAATGGAATTGACTGGATGCAACCTATAGCATCGAGAGAGACAGTCACAACAACCATCTCCTTGCACCAGCTCCTCCACAATAGGTCTCCTGATAAGGTCACTGCTGCCTCCTTCTCTGCTTCTGCTGTTTGCCTTCTTGCTCACCATCTTTTGCCTCCTTGCTCTTCCTTCTTGCCTCTCTCTTTTGATCCTGGCTTCTTTGCTCTTCCCTCTCTTTCCATCTTCACTCTCGCCTCTCTTTTCTGACCTTTTTACATCTGTGCGCTCTCTTTTCTGACTGTTTGCCACTTGCTCTTTCATCACTTTGCCCTTTCATTTCCTCATGACCGTCTGCCTCCCTGGTCTTCCAGCTTTCAGCTCTCCGCCCGCTAGTTTTTGCCCCTTTTCTTTCCTGCTTTTTGTCCCTTTCCCCCGCTCTACCCTCACCTCCCACCCGCCTGCTTCCCCGCCGTTCCTCTTTGTCCTTTCATCTCTTTGACCTTTTGCCTCTTTGCTCCTTCAGCTTACATCACTCTCTCTGCTGTTTCTTTGCCTCTTTTCACTTTCTCTGCTGTTTTTTTGCCTTTTCTCTCCCTCTTTTTGCCACAATCACCCACTCTCCTACAGATTTTCCAGTCCACCGCTTCCTGCCCTTTCCCTGCTCCACCTCCTGACACCCAGCCCCACTCCCTCACCCAGGACCTACTCATTGCAACACTTTGTAAACCCTTGCTCCACATTATGCCTGCGCCAGGCATAATATATGCAAGGGGGGGGCATTCTGGCATTAGGAGGCCCAGTAAAATGCTACAGTACATTCTATGAGATGTCACTGTGCCATTTTTAGCATAATTTTTAATGCCTGCCTAAGGCAGGCTTTGAAATGGGGCTTCCATTGTTTTCAATGGGCCTCCTTTCACTTTTGCGGGATCAGCATCAAAATCTTTGGGACTAATCCTGCAAAGTGCCAAACTAACATCAACATTTTTGACCCTAGTTCCCAAACATGAGCCATGGTGCATTGTAACATAAATACTGTGCACACATGGTGGCAGGGGTGCAATGGGACGCAAGAAAAGTGGCGCCTCATGACATGATGAGTCACTTTTCATAAATATTGCCCAAGTAAGCTCACACCATTGTCCCACACGCTATTTTGTGTATGTATCAAATAGACTACTGTACTATGCAGGAAGGAGGGAGACAGACCTTGCAAACACTAACATGAGTAAACTAATTTGTTATAGAATGAGAAGCAACATCGCTACCCACACATCAGACATGGAAAGCATGACATCTGTCTATGGAAGATTCCCAGAGACAACCATTACTTGTACACCAACCATGATGCAAGCCAACAGTCAGGTCACACTTACAAACCTATCCACAGATATATATGAATTACAACAATTGCACCAAATAACTTTATCATCAAACATGAAGTTCCCAAATACCCTGGCCTCATGGCTCATCTCCTTCATAGCTACAGCAGGTACACATGACAAGTTCAAATAGTGAGGCATGAGTTTTTGTTTCAGAATACACATGATGTTGACACAGTACTGTCTATGCACCGTACCTACAAAAGTATCCCATGGACACAAATGTGTCAACGTTCTGCTATCAGGACATCAGCATGGCTATCACATGCTTACATCTGATATCAACATATGTGTCTCAGTGGAAATGAAGCACATGCACAATGGTATCCAACATGCATTTTGTCAACTCTGAAGGGACATCACACATGCCAATGTACATTCCTCACTTACCAAGGGGACATCATGTCCAAAACACAGGGTCAAATATCACAGAACATCAGTGCACAACACACTGTTTGCAGAAGTTCAATGGCCAATAAATAAGGAGCATGCACAATACGCATCAGAGCTGGATAAAGGAGCCAACAGGGCAGTGTGATCATAGGACCTGTCAAGGATATGTAACACAAATGGTCAGAGTTGTAATGAGCACATCTGCCATAGCTCTCCACCATGTCCCCAATGCATAACAATGATAAATACTGGGCATAGGCTCAAGTTGATGAACCTTAGTAGCGAGGCATGATTTATAACCTTCATATGCTGTTTATGGATACAGGGTGTGGCTACAGGCTCATACTTGCAGTACCACAGCTATTCAATGACAGTCCAGATGGCAATATTTACAAAAGTGGCAACTGAAAAGGCAACTTTCTCTGCAGGCAGACCACACAAATCAACACATAATACCATGTCCCTAAAGGTTAGATGCATCACAATACTTCATGTATCCCAAAGCAAAGTGCCAATGGCTGTCATTGTGAGGAGCTTAGGGCCATAGAGTGTCATAGGTTGGCTTCAGTACATACAATACAACAATGCCAGATGTGGTCACAGATGTATGTGCAGATAAAGAAAAGACGCAAGCATGGTGAGAAATCAGCAAACAACATGCATCAACACCTCTTGTGTTACCACATATGATCACACATCAAGCACATCTGATGATGGGATTTGCCTGGTGATGGACCTCAACTAACCATGTGCAACAGTCACAAGGCGGGTCAGGGAACACTCATTGCACACTCTCCACAATGTCTCAGGACTCTAAACCTGTCACTTCGCATGGGTACATGCCCAGGAACTCAACAATTTAAGCACACAGATAGCACCTACAGAGCTTTAAGGACACATTCTGACATATTGCCCATAAGCTTAGGCTAACTAAATCAAAGCTTAGTAGAACTACAGAAACATATGGGCACATGGTATTCTTACCTGCTCCTCTGGTGCACCATAGAGCTGTTTATGCAGGGGTAGGACCACCTCCACAAGCTTCTCCAGCTCTTCTGGTGAGAAGGCCGGGACCATATCACCTGTAGGAATTGTCATGATTGCTTCCAGATGCAGTACACAGCAGCTCAGGCAGTGGAGGTCTTGCTTGCAGCAGGCAGGAGTCAAGTGTGAGATTAAGCAGGAGATGGCGGTCATGTGTGCCATGTATGCTACAGTCACTGTCGGCGGATACTGGCACTGGCCCAAGACCGCACAGGCAGCAATGTTATCCAATGGCACTGTCTGCCGCGGCAGTATCCACCTACCACCATGACGACTTCTGCCGGCTGTCATTTCCTTGTGTCCAGTGTAGTAGGCCAGGCAGTCACCATGTTGAAGCCTTTAGATGTTCCAAAAAGTAAATTTTTGATGTGTCACAATGTGGGAAATAATTTTACGGCATAATCTTCAGTGCTGGTATTGTCTAAAGATGTGGTTTTGTCCTGATTGAAGGGTCATGTTGTCATGTTGTTCTGTTAAGTATCACAAATATTTGGTGGCACAGTCACCACCCTTTTGGCCATGTGCAAAATTGTTTTTTGGGATTTTAATCACAGGCATTGCTTGATGATAGTATCACATAGTCTCACTGATGTATCATTTTATATATCCATATTTTATTTGAGGCAAGGGGATGACATGTAACTAACTTTTACCACTGGTATGTGCTGTGTATCATGTTTTCACTATCAAATGGCTTTTCACAGTTTTTATGTGACATGTGTCATGTCACTTACAAGAGGCACAATCAGTGATATACATACCTTCTTATTTTCTCTCACATAGTTACCCTGGAATGAGAAGGGTTAGACAACCTCCTGTGTACCGTTCACTAGCAGACTTGCTTACCATGGAGAATAGACATTTATCGCTTGGATAGGCAGACAATCAAGAATTTCTGTTCTCAGTTGGAGCCAGATCTGATGCCTGCCATCACTCATCCAAATAGCATACCACCCATTGTTCAAGTCATGTCAGTGCTGCACATCCTGGACACAGGCTCCTTCCAAAATACAGTGGTTCTAACTGCAGGGATGTCTCAGCCTATGTTTAGTCTGGTCTTGAAGGATGTACTTTCTGAAATGCTGAAAAACATGGACAGTTACATCCGATTTCCACAACATGAAGATTTTGCCCATGTGAAAACAGAGTTCTATGGTTTGGCACACATTTCACATGTAGTGGGAGCCATTGATGGTACCCATGTAACCTTGGCTTCCCCACATGCCAATGAACAGGTCTATTGAAACAGGAAGAACTTACACTCTAAAAATGTCCAAGTAGTTTGTTTGGCAGACCTCTACATTTCACAGGCATGTGCACGGTACCCAGGTTCAATCCATGATGCCTTCATCATGCAGAACAGGGCCATCCCACAGCTGATGACACAACAGTACCCAGAGAGGGTCTGGATGGTTGGTACGTTACATATGTCATGTGTGTTTACATGATATATCTGCTGCCAAATGTGATTATGCCCTGGACTCATGATTTCACATGTAACAATTCCTTACAGGGAACTCTGCTACCCAAACCATCTCTGGTTGTTGACACCAGGGAGGAACTTGACCACCCCAGGGTAAGTCCGCTTCAATGAGGCCCATGGAAGGATATAGCGTATCGTGGAGGGGGCTTTTGGGCTCCTGAAGGCAAGATTCCGCAGCATCAATAAGTCCAGAGGAGGCTTCCTCTACTGACCTGCTAAAGTGTGTTAGCTCGTTGTGGCCTGCTGCACACTCCACAACTTTGCCCTGCGGTGACAGAGCCCATACATCCCAGATGAGGGGGAGCTAGCAGTTCCAGCAGGTAAGAATGCAGAAATGCCAAGTGTGGATGACAGTGATAAGGATGAAGGTAGAGACATGTGGGCAGATCTAATCAATCAGTACTTCTCCTGAGTGTAAGTATGTGATGTTCTACTATTTCACTGACTCTGTGGGGTAATGTGGGGGTCAGGATTGGTTGAGAAGGGTCTCTGAGTCACCATCAGACAGGTCATTTCATGCTTTGTAGTATACAGCTCAGGTTTTCAGGCAAGTTTAGATTTTGCTTCCATATGTGCACACATGTTGAAATACCAGGTCTTTCTCAAACCCCATATTATGCAATGAATACAAATTGGATTATTTAATGTAATTTTGGCCCTCATTATGAACTTGGCAGTAATCACCGGCGACTGCACTGCTGATGGTGAACAGAAGTCCGCCAGTGGCAGGGTGTGGATAGACTGCTAATTGTTTCTTATGGGCTTCATTATTTGGTGGCTCGGACCGCCAGCCTGTTGGCGGTAGTTACCGCCACTGCTGGTGGTGCGTGGTTTACTACTATGTTAAAAATGACCACCTTTGTATGTTGTCACTTTCTTGACGTTTCATTAAAGTGAGGTAATTGGTTTCTCAACTCAAAGTATGTTGACTTAAATAATTCATATCATACTATGTTGTATGCAGAATATGCATTGTAATGATAATACATTTACTTTGCAAAGCTCATATGATGACCAATGCCATTAATCTTACTAAGTTGTGTAATAGTCTGAATTGTAGCCTGCTAGGCCTTGGAGTGGTTAACCTCTCATTTCTCCTCTATACTGAGTTGGATTGAATGTGTGATACCATTTATGCACACTTCCAAAATAATTTTCAGGACCCCTTCTCACATGCCTTTTTTAAAGTTTGGTAGTGTGTAGTTATAACTGTGGGTAATTAGCAAAAAACACTAAAAGGTCTAAATATACTATTAAAACTATTTTATTCATTTTAATTTGCTTCATTTGTAGCTCAAAACACATTTAATGCATAATCCAGACTTTTACAATTTGTTTTTATGTAATCCATATTAGGTCCTACACCCAGAGTAAATGGACCATCTGCCACTGAGGAGGCCTCCACTCCAGATAACAAACAAGCCTTTATTGAGGACTCCACTCCTACACACTCAGATGATGTAGAGCAGCCTGGTCCATCTGGTCTGTGTGGGCAGACAGCCTCAGTGATTCTCACTCGGCCCACACCTACACCTCCCACCCCAGCTGTTACAACACCTCTGCCAATGGACACCTCTACGTCTTGTGTCCAACAGAATATCACTTCAATCTTGTGCCCCCCCCCCCAGTCCTGGGTGCTTTTGAGCTAACACCACACCACCACCGCCATCTCCAGTTCATCCAGACCCAGTGGGATGGGGCACACTGGCTCAAGGGCACAAGGCATTGAGGGGGAGGGGAGGTGGGGTGATCTGTGGGCCGGCAAAATGAGGCCATTGGGTTTACTGTCACCCAGACCACCCCTGGACATGTCTTGGGATCCCTACATCAGTCCCAAAACATGATGGGCCGGATTCTTACAGTAGTCCGGGATATTAGGCAGTTGTAGAGGGAGCACAATGTAGAGATGTAGACTCTAAACTCAGCTTTGAACTCCTTGACTTGTGTGCTGTTTGACATGTACCACCATATGTGCAAGACTTTCCAAGCAACATCTACTGCTTTCTGTGGCCATACAAAATCTGGGCCCACTACACCTGCCTCAGCCACAGAAAGAAAGGCCCTGCCACACGCAGAAACACCTGCAACCATCTCAGTCCCTGTAACTGCTGATCCCTTCTGCTGAGAGGGTGACAAGACCTCCACCACTACCACCAAGAGACAAATAACCTAATTTCCTCCAGTGTGTGACTACCATTCACTCTGTGGACTCTGGACACATTTACCTTTTAGGTGCATTTGGTGCATTAGACTTCAAACAATTTTGCCTCTAAAATAATACTTTGATTTACCATGATTGACTGCTTTATTGTTTTGTTTTTCCACTTTGTTATTTGGTTTTCATCCTGCATTAGTTTATTTGTGTTTGTAAAATAAATTCTAAAAACACAAAGTCAATGACTTGTGGTATATAATATTTGTATTTCTTCCTTCCATAATTATTTTAAAAATGCAAATATTCAAAGAGTCTCCCATTTTCAAAAAAGTTAAATACAACAAACACCACAATCTTAATGTATTAATGTAATACATGTGTAATTAAGAATTGTTTGTCAAAAGAAAATGTTAAAACCCATGCATAACCAAAATAGTCTGTGCCATTTTATTTTTACAGTTCCAGGCCTGACACCATGGAAAAAGTGGACATAAACCAAAAAATCTGATTCAATAGTCAAACTATTATTGATTTATGCCATCAGATGGGGCCAAGCCTCCTGCCTCACTATAAGAATCCCACATCAGTAGCACCGGCAGTCAAAATCATGGTAGTACACCATTTTGTGATCACAGGATCTTTCCAATAAGTCGTGGTTGTATCTGTTGGCATGCCACAACCAACTTTAAGTGGTGTGCTACAAAAAGTTATTTCTACAATGGTGAGACTCCTCAATGGCTCATCGTACACTTAACAAAAAATTAGAATTTTGCAAATGCAAAGAGAGAAGAGTATGCTATGAGCTGACTTACACTTGTGGTCAGAGCAAGTTAAGCAGCACATATTGCCTTGGTGGCAACATTCAACAGAAAACAAGTCAAATGCAATCTTAAAAGCTTCTGTTCAATCAGTTTGCAAGTTGTTTTTGTACACAATATGTACTTCCAAAGTGTGTGTGTGTTTCACAGGACCAACCCATGCCCCCTTTATACTTTGTAACAACAGAATATAGCAGCAAATGTCACAATTTTGAAATGTCTAAATGAAGATGGCATAGTAAAGGATCCTAAAAGAGAATAACAAGAAATAAATAATGAATATACATGACAAAAGACACATTACAAATGACAAATAATGAGGACACATATACTTAAAACAATCAAAGAAAAACAATGTAAATGAACACAGTACTCAATGAATCAGAACTTTGATCAAGAAATATTTTTGCTCTGGATTTTCCTTAACAACCCATTCCTAAAAGATGTCCAGCACAGACTGATATGCTCTTTATATTAGAAGTTCTTTGGACATTAAATATAACGTTAGGTGAGGATTTACTCACACTCATGTGAAGAAGTTGTCAATAACATTGACAAACATCAGTTCCTTCTTCTTCACCAATATCATCTTGATTTGGCATTTCAACATCCTTATGTGGTGGCTCATGATGGTCTCCATTCTCTGCAATGTATGGGATGTTCAGTCGCAGGGCTATATTGTACAACATGCGACATGCCATGATGATTTTTCACACCTTATTGGGTTAGTACAGGAAGGCTCAACTAGTCTTATTCAGACAGGGAAATCTGGCCTTTTGGAGCCCAAAAGACTGTTCCACTGGCCTCCGTGAAGAAATGTAAGAATAGGGTTCCTGGATGGCAAGGTATGCACCTAAGCCGGGCCGAACCCACCACTCTAGTCAGGGTAAGGGAATTACACACCTAAAATAACACCTGCTCACCCCCTTGGTAGCTTGGTCAGAGCAGTCAGGCTTACCCGAGAGGCAAGGTGTAAAGCGATGGCACAACACACACACTCAAGTGACACAATAAATAGAGCACCAAAGGTATTCCACACAGTATTATATAAAACTAGACTGTATTGTAAATAAATCATAGATCAAGCATGACATGAATCATAAATTACCTTGTCCACTATGCAATTGTCAAGCCATCACCGTTAATGCAATAAGATAAAAACGTATAAGTTCCACGCATCATGAAAAACACTCTCACTGTGCATACAAGGCAGATCTTGAAATATGCATGTTATCCTGACCAGACAAAAATGTCATACTCCGTAACATCAGGTCATGGAATGCATTAGCTAGGTTAGGGACAGAAAACACACGAATCACCAAAGCATTACCATACATGGATCACCACTATGGTGGCCACATATCATCAGTAATACCTGAGATAAAAAAACATATAAAGACAGTGCATCTGCACCTCTATTATATATTAGGTGGTAATGTGAGCACCAACAGTAGGCTACAGGAACACCTGCATACCTACTTCAGATAATATGGTAATACAAGACAGAATCAGCAAGATTGGGACATCCATCAAAGATTCCTTTCCATCCTGCAAGCTGATTTGTGAAAGCCCCCAAAGGTATGCGCAAACATGAGGGGCACACACTATACACGTAGGTAGGGGAGACCTCGCTAGGTCCCCCGCATATGGAAGAACCCAGAGGCAGCTGTGGGCACTGCTGGCTCTCCCATTTGGGAAGGTACAGTACTCCAAATGAGACTCGTGGCCCTTGGGCCTCACCAGAGACCTTGGCGGGACCCTCACTCCAAAGATGTCCCCAATGCAGCTGCCCTTCAGCGCGCAGTACAGCTGTACCTGAAAAATACCTTTCCTGGGAGCGGTCTCTTCTTGGTGGATGGCTGCTCCCCTCTGCAAAGCTCACCGCTTCTCCCCCAGGTTGGAGAAACAGCTCTCAGCAGTGGAGACAAATGTGGGCAGACAACCCTAAGCAGACGCTGGTATCTGTGCATGTCGGCTGTCCCAAAACACTCTGGCACCGAATGGGATTCCTGCTTGTGCCCTAGGGCACTAGGAAGTGTGTACTTCAGAAGCCAGCTGCTCAAAGCACTTACCACGAGTCTTTGGTGAAATCAAGTACTCGTGTCTCAGACTTCCACTAGCAGTGCCACACACACGCTGGGTACCAGGGACGGGCGCAGTAAACACGCTCCACAGAAACAGAGGGGGGTGTCAGATAGCTTACGCTGACCGGACTCATGAGTCCCATTGCCTTTTGTGAAGCAGCACATCTGAGCCCCGCACACAGACAGGGGAAGGGGAGGCAAGCCCACAAGCCCTGTAGGAGCAGTGGGGGGGCACCAAGGGCAGGGAAACAAGCAGCAGGCCAGTACACAAGACAGCAACAGAAAAGTGTCAGTCCCTTCTGAAGCCCAGCAAATAACAGGCCAAAGACCAGTCCAACAAGGCTAGCAGTCATTCCAGATGGCGGTTCCTCCTTTTACCACAACAGTCCCTGGCAATGTGCAGCATGTAGAGCCAGCAGTGTCCCATGTAGTGTCTAAAAACGTGGCTCACAGCCCCTGTACTTATACTCAAGATGTCTTTGATCTAGGGGGAACTTCAAAGGAAACTTAAAATTGCACAACACCCTCTTTCAACACCAGCTCTGCTCCAGACATCAGTGGGGGTAAAAACAAGCACAATGGCAGGGCACAGCCTATACATATGTAAGTGCCCCCCTCTTCCCTCTCCTTCAGCCAAGGAAAACCATTCAATATAAAGATGTCATCCTGTTGTATCCCAACCCTCCCTGTGTGAGAGCTGTCTGGAAAGTATGCACAAAGCCCAGCTATCTCTCTACCCTAGACGTGGATTGGAGTCAGGCTGCAAAACACAAGAATCATAAGCACAATAAAATGACCACTTTCTACAAGGAGTAAGAGCAGATGATGAATGGAATGCAGAACAAATCAAACATTCACCCCCAGTCACAGATCTGGGTTTGATCCATCATTTTTTTTTCCCTGCCATGCCATTCCAGATTGGACCCAGTCATATGCAAATCAGTCTTTTCCCTAAGTGGGAACGATATGCCCAGATGTAGGTACCATGTTCACTGTGCCAATGGTTTCAAGCTAGACTGGCTGATGAGGGGCGATACCTTGAAACCAGTCCTAAGATGCTTGTTGGACAGGAAGGACCGAGCCTGGAAGCTCGGGCTGGACTTTTCACGTGGGGATTAGGGTCAGTACTTATTTGCATATGGCTGGGTCCAAACTGGGGTGGCACAGTGAGCAAAAAAAATGACGGATTAAGCCCAGATCTGTGACTGGGGGTGAATGTTTGATTTGTTCCACATTCCGCCCATCATCTGTTCTTTTTACTTTCTATAAAGTGGCATTTCTAAAATAGTAATGAAAAATCCACCTACACCAATAAGTAGGATTTCTCACTACTATTCCAAACATACCAAACATGCCTACATTACTCCTCAGAGATGAGAAATTACCACTTAAGTACCTTTAAGGAAATTCTCAATGCTAGCCTAGGAGAGAAGTAGGCCTCACAGCAGTGAGAAACCAACTATGCTGTTTGTCACTACCAGGACATGCCATACAATGAAGACACATGTCCTACCTTTTACCTACGCAGCACCCTGCCACCTTGGGCCTACCTTAGGGGGGACCAATATCTAGAAAAAGGGCTTGCAACTAACTCTAATGGTAAGGCAATGTGGCAGTAAACTGTGTACGAGGGTCCTGGAATGGCAAGCCTGAGACAGGTTTGAAAGGCTACTTCTATGGGTGGCACAAGCTGTGCTGCAGGCCCACTAGTAGCCTTTAATTTACAGGTCCTGCGTATAGGGGACACCACTGCACAAGGGACTAACAGATACATGAAATATGCCAAACAGATGTAAGACAACCATACCAAGTGTAAAGGAGTGAGCACATGCACTTTAGTGGTGATCAGAAGTGGTAAAGTGCCCAGAGCCCTGAATCTTACAAGAAGAGAGACAGAAAAACAGGAGGAGAAAGGCACAAAGATTAGGGATAACCCTGCAAAAAAAGGCCAGCTCCAACAAGCCTCATTGAAGCTGACCAACCCTGGTGCTGTTGGGTTCCTAAGCAATGCTAAAAATCATGGTCAGTTAGGATAAGCTTAGTCACCTATATGCAATAATAAATATATTGAGCAAAAATATCTAATCCCATTGTACAGTGTTAAACTAGAAATTAACCAAATAAATATAAGGACAGATTGTACTTACCAACAAGCCAGGCCCTCTCAGGTCCAAGTTGGGACATTTGCAGGGGCATGCTGCTGTTCTGTAGTACAAAGAAATCATGTGTTGATCCTGGAAAAGGGGCATACGCTTGTGATGTACAAATCAGGTAAGCAGACCACTTGCCCATTGAATGAATTAAAGATCTTCTGATTGCAGTAGACCTGTTCTCTGTTGTGTGGTGGCAGTAAGGCAATATGTATGCCATCAATTGCTTCTACCACATGTAGTATGTCACCCAGAGCATAAAAATCTCCCTTCACATTGGCAAAATCCTCATTTTGTGGAAACTGGAAGAAGCTGTTGATGTGCTGCATCATTGAAGGAAAGACGTCTTATAGCACACCAGTGAAAGTTGGTTGTGACATGCGACCTGATACAGCCACAGTGTCATGGAAGGATCCTGTGGCCACAAAATGTAGTACTGCCATGATTTTCACTATTGGTGTTAATGATGTGGAATTCCTATTGTGAGGCAGAATATCTGGATCTAGCTGATGACATAAATCAAGAATACTTTGCCTATTCAATCTGAATTTATTGATAATATGCCTTTGTTCCATGGTGGAAAGGTCTAGAAATGGTATCTTACATCTCCCTGGTTCATATTCCGGCATTCATAATTCAAAAAAGGTTTAAAATATTGGCAAACATGTTTCTGGAAATTTAACAGAAATGTTGTGTTTGTTAAAAAATATTAACACAGCTTTCATTAGTGAGTCTTTAAAAAACATTTTTGTCATGTCTAATAATTTTTGATTGAAATGTGTAAATAATGCATTTCAAGTGTATACCTTATTTTTTATTATAAAAAAAAACTGTCAACGGAAGTAGAAACAAAACCACACAACTATCACATCTAATCATAGTGCCGCAATATAAAATACTTTTTTGTTTAAAAATATTAACAACGCTAGCAATTTCTATATGTAAACAAACTAGCCACTATTTTGAGTGGTGGTGACACACTTAACAAGCACTAATCTCCCCTTTGCCACAGGAGGATACTCCCAAAGCAGGGCTCAAACCAGTACAGTGGCCCAAGGGAGAGTGGCCCTTGGGCAAGGGCTTTTGCTCCCCTTAAGTTTTGGCAATGTTCAGTCTTTCTCCCCCCCCCCGGGCGGGCAGATGAGGCATAGCCTCTGCTACGCCCCCTGGGGGCGGAAAGTCCACCAAGCACCAGGGATTATGTTTTTATTTGGGAAAGTATTGGGGCTGCCCAGAATGGGTATGGCAATGCTCCACCCCCTCTTAAAAATAGGCACATTATTTCTGCCCTCTGGGGAGTAGATAGGGGTTTTTACCCACCAATCTGCCCCTCAGGGAGGTCAGAAAGACCACTAGACTTCAGGGATTTTTTGGGGGGGAAACGAGGGGTGGGGGCTGCCCACCATGGGCATGACCATGCCCCACCCCATATAAATAGGGGTCAAAGTCTTTCTGCCTCCCTGGGGTGCAGATAGGGCAATTACAACCATTTGCCCCCCCCAGGGAGGAAGGCAGCCCATTAGGTACCAGGGATTATTTTTGTTTAGAAACGTCTGGGGGGGCTGCCCAGAATAGGCACATAAAAGCCCCCCAAAAAATAGACACAGTCTTTCTGGACTTGTCTGCACTCCAAAGTCGAGTCTGCCTAATAAACGTATGGAATAAAACTGCCCTTTTGGATCCGCTTTGATTCCCCCTCAATTTCTGCACATTTTTATCCCTTGTGTGTTACTGGCACTTGGCCCACCCACACAAGTGAGGTATACATTTTATTGGGAGACTGAGGGGAGTGCTGGTTGGTAGGAAATTTGTGCTGGTATGGTGACCCCACACACAAATGTGGGGCAGATGTGATTTTTTAGAAAATGTTGAGGTTTGTAGGGGATTCTAGGTAAGAAAACATTGGGGTATCTCTGGACTCCCATGAGTATCTAGTTTTCAGAAATGTCTGGATTTTGTGAGTTAGTCTAGATGGCCGCTGAGCCTGGGACCAAAAACGCAGGTGTCCCTCTTCCAAAAACAGGTTGTTTTGTGATAGATAATTTTGATGTGTTTCATAGACACATTTGTACAGGTTTGCTAGGTTTCCCTAGGTGTAGACTGAGCTAGGGCCTAAAATCCATAACTAGACACATTGCAAAAAAGGGTCAGTTTTGGATGGAAAAATGTGATGTGTCCATGTTGCATTTTGGGCCATTTCATATCACGGGTAATACACCTACCCACACATTTGAGGTACCATTTTTACCAAGAGACTTAAGGAAATGCTTGGTGGAAGGATGTTTGTGGCTCCCCTCATATTCCAAAACCTTCCATCACAGAAATGTGACGTAAATGTGTTTTTTTACATAACGTCTGAGGTTTTCAGGGGATTCTGGGTAAAAGAACCTTACGAGAGCCACACACTTAACCCCATCCTGGTTTCGGGTAGGTTTCTAGTTCACAAAACTGTACAGGTTTGCTAGGTTTTCTAGGTGTCGGCTGAGCTAGAACCCAACATCCACAGCAACGCACTTTGCAAGAAAAGGGTCAGTTTTTAGTGAAGAAATGTGCTATGTCCACATTGTGTTTTAGGACATTTTCTGCTGTGGGCAGGAGGTCTATCCACACACATGAAGTACCATTTTTAGCAAGAGACTTAGGGGAACACAGAATAGTAGAACAAGTGTTATTACCATTTGACTTTCTCTGCATTTCCACCTTCCAAATGTAAGACAGTGTGTAAGAAAGAAGTTGTTTAGAGAAATGCCTTTTAATTCACATGATAGTAATGGTACCCACAAGTTCAGAGATGTGCAAATAAATACTGCTTCTGAAATCCATATCTTGTGCCCATTTCATAAATACATACATTTCATTTATACCTATTTTCCACTCTTTATATTTTACCAAATTAATTTCTGTATACCCGGTACACAATGAAAAACCATTGCAAAGTGCAATGCAGTTATTGCCTCTGGGTACATAGGATTCTTAGTGAACCTATAAGTCCTACATACCCCCGCAATCAGAAGGGTCCAGCGGACATAACAGTATATTTCTTTAAAACAATCTGACATATTTAGAAGTTACAGATTAAAAGAAAGACACAAATGGCTGCTTTTTTCACCTCAATTCAATATTTTCTATTTCAATTGTTACTCCCTAAAGAAAACCCTTGAAGAATCTACACAAATGACACCTTGCTGAATTCAGAAATTTGTATGGGTTTCTGGGATCCACCAGAGCTTTCACACCCATTTCTACCATTAACTGGAAGGAGGTTGAAAGCACAAAAATAGGAAAATGGGCTTGTCTCCGGGCGGCGCAAGGAGGACACGTAGTCAGTGGTTGAATGTTAAGGTGACTTTTATTTGCAGTTAAAGTAAAGGTATGGGTCAATAGGTTTATATTTTCCAGCGTTGACGATGTCTGTTTCGTTAAGTCTTCTTCTTGTCTCCTCTTTGCAGGGCTCCCAGGAGGCGCATGTGGGAAAAATTAGATAAAGAACCAGTAAGTAGGCTATCCTTCATTACAGGAGTTTGTTCTCTTCTTCTATTATGTCCTTCCTACCCCTTTTCCTTCTGTCGTCTCTATGACCTTCTGTCTGCTTCTCCTTTCCTTTTTGTCCTATACTGTCTGCTTCTTCTCTTCTATTTTCTTAGTTTCTCTTCTTATATGTATTCAGCTGATCTCTGATAAGGGCTCCTTCTTCTCTTGCTCTGTTCTCTCTCTGTTTCCCTGGTTCTTCCTTTCCTTTCATTTTTCCTTCTGTTATTCCCTGCCTCTTGGCTTTAATTTCTGCTTCCTTATGGGCTCTCTGGGTCTTGTCCCCTCCTTACAATACCCTTCTGTGGCTCCCTTTCTCTTGGGCTGTCTCCTCACCAAACACCCGTCTTTTGTTCCCTTCCTGTGCTGTCTCCTCACCCTTCTCCCTAATGTGAAATGAAAGTCCGATAAACAAAACAAACCCCAGGTAGTGCTTCCGGCCTCCTCCCATCCACCCCTTCCTTTCCCCAGGTTTAGGGTTGCCACCCACCTGAGGGGGCCACACTTTTCCCTAAGCGTGGGCTGAATGCGCGCTGGGCGCCTCCCACGGTGCTGGTGCTGGAGTCTGGGTCTCAAGTCGGTATTCCGGATCACCATCGTCCGTGGTGTCTTCTCGGCTCCTGTCGTAGCTGTCTTCCGCGATGCTGCTCATTTTCCATCTTCCATCCGTCCATCCTCCCTCACCTTCTGCGGTCTCCAGTTTTAAAGATCCAGCTGCGCAAAGCCGCTGACTCTGCCCCTCTGCTCCCAGAATTAAATGGGGATTGGACGATACGCACTGCCCTTCCGGGTTGAGGTTGGCAGAGTCGTGCAGTCCCTCAGAATCAGACGGGACCGTTGATGGAAGCAACGGCCTGTTACAGGCCTATATTCCAATAAAAAGCCAAAATAATGCTGAAAATTTAGTTTTCTGATTCAAGTCTGCCTGTCCCTGAAAACTAGGAAGATTGTGATTTTAGCTCCACAAACCCTTTGTTACTGCCAATTGCAGGGGAAAAAACATACATTTTTTTCTGCAGCACTTTTTTCCCAATTTTCTCAAAGAAACCAAAGGTTTAGCTGTATTTTGGCTAATTTCTCTGTGCCCTCCAGGGAAATCCACAAACTCTGGGTAATTTTAGATATAGAATCCCCAGGATGTTGGAAAAAAAGGATGCAAATTTAGTGTGGATACATTATGTGACAAAAAGTTATGAGGGCCTAAGCACAATCAACCCAAATACCCAACCATGGGCTCAGCACTGGGAGGGTGGGGGTAGTGGGTGAAGGCCTTGCAGTGAAGGGGTTAAATAACACTAGAAAATATGCTGTGTATTTTTAAACACATTATAATTAGACAACGCCACAACAGTGGTATCAGTTGTATCTTTGACTCCCTACTTTTTTGTATGTAGTTCTACATATATATATGTAAATTTAATATTTTCAGGTGAAACCTACAAAATCCACATTATGTCAAGTTAGAAAATATATCATAAATTTGATACAAACAAACACATATATCAGCATTTTTTTGTATGCCAGATAAAATGTTTTTTGCTCTTAGTATTATCCAGCAAATAACTCAGCCTAGATGATGCACTGGCCTGGATTAGTAAAATATGAACATGATGAGGTATAACAGGTTACAACAGCATTTATTTTATTTAAAAAATTGTTGTTGTAACTTTTTAAAATGCTTGTGATTGACTTGTCAACATTGTGTTACATCAGTACAAACAAATAAAAGGTTGAAACTTTTTTTTGTTCCTTTTCTGAATCCATACGGGTCAGTGCCCATCAAAAGAAGGACATCTGGAAAGCCATCACAAGAAAGGTGTGTACCCTGGGAGCCTACAAGTGGCACAACATCCACTACCACAAGTGATGGGAGGACCTATGACACTGGACCAAAAAGTCAGCAGAAGTCTAGCTCGGCCTGTCCTCCCAACATGCGAAGCGTGTGCACCACACCCTGACACCCCCAATGGCCTGCATACTTGTGGTAGCGTATCCCCACCTTGATGAGCAGGTGAAGGCCAGAACAGCATTCTTTTCAAATAACTAATTATTTTCAAATAACTAAATTTTGGAGCAGCAACAAAATTTGACTTCAAACTCAAGGGTGACAAATGACCAAGGCACAAGAAATGTTGTTAAAGGTCTAAGTTTTGCAAAAGGTGTTTTATGATGTGTTTTTTTGCAATTATTAGTTAAAAAGGATACCGTAATTTATTTTCAAGTACAGGACTTATTTGACCAGACACATGGCTGCTTAAATTAAATGTAACATTCTTTTGTGACTTTTTATAGGAGACCGTTGTACCAAACAGGGAAATAATCTATTTTGTGTCAGGTGTGATATTCCTTCAAAATTGTGAAGGTTGTTACGTTCCCCCTATTACAAGTGACACAGCATAAAATGCACCTATGATGCAGCGAATGTTTCAAAATTACAATTGAGATTCAGTATATTGAACAAGCAGTATTAAACAAGTGAGCCAAAATCACCAACGCATCAGGAAAAATGGTTTCTAAATTGATTATTAACATATTACAAATATGTTTTTAATGATGAAAAATGTTAATTTATGTTGAATTTGACAATTTTCCATGATGTCTCATTCACAAATGTGCATGTAAGCCAGTCTGTTTTTAGTAAAATGTATTTTCTAGGCATAATTGTTTTCAAAATAACTGACAGGAATGTAAACCCATTTGTGACAGGGTCACACATAGCCTAAACATATTTATTGAATGTCCTTTGTTATATCCAGTAGAAATATCATTAATGAGGAAAATTAGATTCCTTTAAGGGACTTTGGCAAATGGAATGTTCTGTCATATGGAAAATGTAAATGTTCTATTACCTGTTCCAAGGTAAATATTTTATAATGCACTTGCACTTTGAGGGAGGGAAATTCCATCATGTATATGTTGGAGTATTCCATCTGAAAATCCAAATCGGGCACAAAAATAGCACTCATTTTGAAATTTGGGAAATTCATCAAAGTAACCAGTTTATTTTATTTAAAAAAAAAAAAATATTGCATAAAACTCGTGCTCATCATACAGTAAATGCAAAGGTGTGAGAATCGCAAAGTACATACGTAATAAGGCACATGGTAAATCTCAAGCATATAAATATAAATTTTTAGACAAAGAACAATGGCATAAAATAGGAAGTCCATTTAAAATCCCGGGAGTCCATCTATCCTCCCACAGCACCCCCCATTTATACTTCCTGGTAACTGCTCGAGTTGACCCAAATCTTGTCTCATTTTTTGGTAGACCACCCTCTGACACTAGTCCATATTGCGCTTCTAATCTTCAATCCATGGCTCCCCAGGCCCTCGCTATAGTACATTTAGCCATAATAGCCACTACAGCCAACCAAAGCTGCTGATATCTTGGCCATGTTTCCCTTCCAGTATGTGGCACCGGAGAGCATGTCTAAATTTTGAATATCTGTAGCTTTCAGTTCTGCTATGTCATACTCCTGGTGGAGGACCTCAAAAGTCACAAGCGCCTTCCCTCTCCAAACATCTCCTAGGTGTTCCAGACTTATCAATGTCCACTTTGAGAACCCACTGTGAGCTCCAACCTCACACAGGAGGTCACTGTTCCACAATGAAGTCTATTCTGTCAGTTTATCCTCCCAGCCCAAATATTTTGTGGCTTCCCACCTTACCTGTATCAAGGTATGTGTGGATATGCAGGATGTGCTCTCGTGCTTGACTATATGAGGACCTCTTATAGCCTCTGCTCCCAAGAGCATCCCTATCGACTCAGTCGCTGATTCTGCCAGTCCCGCAAATGCCTGGTCATTGACAGTTACCAGCTGCAAGGCTCAGTGATATTTAAGAATGTCTGGGGCCTTCAACTACCATCATACATGCCCCTTTGTAACTTAAGGAACGTGATCCTAGATGCTCCCCTGTCCCATTACAATGTCCTGACCTCTGTCCAGTAATGGGGTTAAGTTCTCAGGAAAAAAGTTTCCTGAATCTCAGGTTACGTAGATACCGAGATATTTAAACCTGTCATGTCCCAGTGGTGCAGCACAACTCTGCGGAAGCCTCGTAGCCTCCCCCGCCATTGGGAATATCAAGGACTATTCACAATTAATGCATTATCCCGAATGGTCTTTGAAGATCAAAAAATTAGTAATATCCTGTCAATGGAAAGAGCTGGCTTGGTGACATAGAGTAGTATGTCATTGGCGTAAAGGGACATGTATTCTTCCCAAATCCCATTGACACTCACACCCCAGGTGACAGGGTCTTGATGCACTTATGCTTCTAGGATCTCAAGTGCCAGCACGAATAATGTTAGGGAGAGGGCACCCCTGTCTTGTTCCCTTCTGCAGGGCAAATACTCTGGAGAATGTGGCATTGACTCAGACCCTTGCCAGCTGAGTCCAGTATAGAAGGTGCACCCAGCCACAGAACTTGAGGCCAAACCCCAGCCAATTGAGAGCTGTGAACATAAAATTCCATTCCAGGCTGTCAAGCACCATTCTGGTGCCTAGGGAGAGAAGCAGGGCCTGTTCAGAACCTGACGTATTGGTCACATGCAGTGCCCCATAGAGACGTGTGAGATTGAGGTGCGTTCCCTATGGAGCATGAAGCCCCATTGGTCCAGATTAACTATTTTCGTGATCATCGACTGCAGTCTGATTGCCAAGGCCCTTGCCAGGACCTTAGACTCTGGATTGAGAAGGGAGATGGGCAGATAGAACCCACACTCTGTCAGTGGTTTGCCCTTCGTTGGGATCACAACAGTTGTGCTTCTTTGATCCACAGGCAAACACCCCTCTTCCTGTGCAGCCCAGAACATGAGTTCAACAGGCAGACCATTTGGCCCCGGTGCTTTGGCAGATTGCAAGGCTCTTATTGAACCTACTATCTCAGTCAAGTCTTCTTACAGGGTTCCCCTTTGTTGGGCAGGAAATGTGGGAAACATTTAGGGGGTCATTCCAACCCTGGCGGTCGGTGATAAAGCGGCGGCCAACCCGCCAACAGGCAGGCGGTTAAAAAAAAGGAATTCTGACCCTGGCGGGAACCGCCAACACAGCCCGCCACTTTAACACTCCGACCGCCACGGCGGGACAGACAAACAGCGTGGCGGTCACCGCCAACAGGCAGGCGGCAGACAATGTACCGCCCACCCTATCACAACTCACCAATCCGCCACCTTTTCCGGGGCGGGAGCCCCGCCGATAAAAACACAGCGGAAACAGACTACGAACGGGAAAACGCTCACATATACACACTCCACGAGGAACCTGGACAGCATGGAACCCGAATTAAACATCCTACCAGCTATTGTCTACCTGCTCATCTACCACGAGTACGAACGCCGGCGCAGACAACAACGGTGAGTACTGCACCTACGACACAGGGGAGGGGGGGGAGGAAAGCTTACGGGCACACACATACGCCATACACCCACCCCCCCCCCAACTATCTACACACCAATGCAGAGCAACAACTCAGAGGTTCATTGAAGTCATGGAAAATCATCTATTTTAAATATTAAACAAAAAACAAATGAACAGTGCTAAATCTAAATACATAGGCAAGAAGTCCAGCTCATTTTGATAAAGTTCCACAGTCCGTGGGCCAATGTCCACAAACACATGGGCAAAGCCCACACAGGAGACCAGATACCGTTGGAGAGAACACTGCTGGGGCATCAGATGATAAAACTACAGGCACCTCAGGGGGAAGGGAAGGAGGGGCACCTCAGCCACAGGAGTCCACGAGGCCAGATCCACGAGGGGCCTCCCTGGCCACTGTGCCATCCTGGTGAGTGCAAAGCCACAGTCTCACAAGTCTCTACAGTGGGTGGATTGCCCACTGTGCCATCCTGGGGAGTACAAAGCCACAGTCTCACAAGTCTCTACAGTGGGTGGATTGCCCACTGTGCCATCCTGGGGAGTGCAAAGCCACAGTCCCTCAAGTCTCTACAGTGGGTGGGTTGCCCACTGTGCCATCCTGGGGAGTTCAAAGCCACAGTCCATCAGATGGATAACCGACTCCACTGGTATTGGAGGAGGCAGGGTGCTCAGAGTGCAGCGTGAACACCAGCTCGACACAGAACCGGCACTGTCAATGGGCCAGCGGTGCTTGAGACGGCGGGGCCCAGCGGAGCGGTGCTCGACAGGAAGGGCCCAGCGGAGCGGTGCTAGAGTTGAAGGGCCCAGCGGAGCGGTGCTTGAGATGAAGGGCCCAGCGGAGCGGTGCTTGAGACGGCGGGGCCCAGCGGAGCGGTGCTTGAGACGGCGGGGCCCAGCAGAGCGGTGCTAGAGTTGAAGGGCCCAGCGGAGCGGTGCTTGAGATGAAGGGCCCAGCGGAGCGGTGCTTGACAGGAAGGGCCCAGCGGAGCGGTGCTTGAGACGGCGGGGCCCAGCGGAGCGGTGCTTGACAGGAAGGGCCCAGCGGAGCGGTGCTAGAGTTGAAGGGCCCAGCGGAGCAGTGCTTGAGATGAAGGGCCCAGCGGAGCGGTGCTTGAGACGGCGGGGCCCAGCGGAGCGGTGCTAGAGTTGAAGGGCCCAGCGGAGCGGTGCTTGAGATGAAGGGCCCAGCGGAGCGGTGCTTGACAGGAAGGGCCCAACGGAGCGGTGCTTGAGAAGGCGGGCCCCAGCGGAGCGGTGCTTGACAGGAAGGGCCCAGCGGAGCGGTGCTTGAGATGAAGGGCCCAGCGGAGCGGTGCTTGACAGGAAGGGCCCAGCGGAGCGGTGCTTGAGACGGCGGGGCCCAGCGGAGCGGTGCTTGACAGGAAGGGCCCAGCGGAGCGGTGCTTGACAGGAAGGGCCCAGCGGAGCGGTGCTTGACAGAAAGGGCCCAGCGGAGCGGTGCTTGAGACGGCGGGGCCCTGCGGAGCTGTGCTAGAGTTGAAGGGCCCAGCGGAGCGGTGCTTGACAGGAAGGGCCCAGCGGAGCGGTGCTTGACAGGAAGGGCCGAGCAGAGCGGTGCTTGAGACGGCGGGGCCCAGCGGAGCGGTGCTAGAGTTGAAGGGCCCAGCGGAGCGGTGCTTGAGATGAAGGGCCCAGCGGAGCGGTGCTTGACAGGAAGGGCCCAGCGGAGCGGTGCTTGAGGCCCTGTTCAGTGGTGCCTGTCTTGGCGGGGCCCTCTTCAGCGGTGCCTGTCTTGGCGGGGCCCTCTTCAGCGGTGCTCTTCACGGCGGGGCCCTGTTCAGCGGTGCCTGTCTTGGCGGGGCCCTCTTCAGCGGTGCCTGTCTTGGCGGGGCCCTCTTCAGCGGTGCTCTTCACGGCGGGGCCCTCTTCAGCGGTGCCTGTCTTGGCGGGGCCCTCTTCAGCTGTGCCTGTCTTGGCGGGGCCCTCTTCAGCGGTGCTCTTCACGGCGGGGCCCTCTTCAGCGGTGCCTGTCTTGGCGGGGCCCTCTTCATCGTGCTTGTCTTGGCGGGGCCCTCTTCAGCGGTGCCTGTCTTGGCGGGGCCCTCTTCAGCGGTGCTCTTCACGGCGGGGCCCTCTTCAGCGGTGCCTGTCTTGGCGGGGCCCTCTTCAGTGGTGCTGTTCACGGCAGGGCCCTCTTCAGCGGTGCCTGTCTTGGCAGGGCCCTCTTCAGCGGTGCTTGTCCTGTATTTCAAGGGAGCCAGACCTGGCCAGGACTCCCGCTTAGTCGCCCTCCGACCGTGCGGTTGCGGGCCCCTCCTGTGATGGAGTCCTGGGCCCGTGGGTGTCCTCCGTCACACCCGGGATGGGGCTGGTGGGGCCCTCCTGGTCCGCGCGCCTGCTGGCTGACTTCTCCGCCCTGCTGCCCTTGCCCTCCTTCGATGAAGCTCTCTGGCCCTTGCCTCCCCTTGATGTTGTGGCAGGTGACGGGCCACGACTACGCTCCTTGGTGGCAGCCGTCTCAGCCTTCTCGCGCCAGCCCTTTGTTTTTCGGGTTCTCTTCCCAGGGGGTGGGCTGGCTGTCCCCTTGCTGCTGGCCGATGTATCTGCACTCGGGAAAGGTGGACTCCAAAACCCGTGCACAATGGTCGCCCTCGATGCAGGGCTGGTGGTGGCTGAGGTGCTCTTAGGACTCTTACCAGATGGAGGGGGTGGGTCAGGTGATGCAAAGAAGTTAACTTTGGAGAGGAAACGTTTTTTAGGAGCAATGGGAATGGTAGGTGCACTGGGTATGGGAGTGGAGGAAGAGGATGTGGTTGTAGGAGAGTCAAGTGTGCTGTCTTTGGGTGCAGGTGCTTGTAACGTAGGCTGTGGTGAGGTGGATGGCTGTTGGGTGGGTGGCTGCCTGCGTTTGTGTGTTTTGGAAGAGGGGGTGACAGACACACTGGGAGAGGACACAGGGGACGTGTAAATGGCAGTGGGGGTGGTGACTGCACGTGTGCGGACTGTACTGGAGGGTGTGCTGGTGATGGAAGTACTGGCTGATGGTGGTGTGCATGCAGGTGTGAGTGGAGACGTCACAGGGAGGGAGGAGGGAGACGAGGAGGAGGGGGACACAGAGGTGGTAGTGACTGTTGCCATGTCTGCATCTGGATGTTGTTTGTGTGAATGCTTGTGGGATCTGTGGTGCTTATGTCTGGATGAGCTGCCCTTGGGTGTTGAGGTGTGTGCAGGCTGGTCTGATGGTGTGGATGGGATAGGCAGAGGAACAGGTGACTGGGACTGGGTGGAGGCAGTTAGAAGAGGGAGGCTGGAAACCGGGACAATGGCTGCCGTCAGTGCTGAGGCCAGAGCATTGAACGATCGTTGATGGGCAGCCTGACCCGAATGAATGCCCTCCAGGTATGCATTGCTCCGATGCACCTCCCTTTCTACACCCTGGATGGCATTCAAGAGGGTAGACTGCCCAACAATGAGTGTCCTGAGGAGGTCAATGACCTCCTCACTGAGGGCAGCAGGGGTAACTGGGGCAGGGCCTGAGGTGCCTGGGGCGAAGGAGATGCCCGCCTTCCTGGGCGAGCGGGCACGGAGCGAAGGCCGAGGGGCTGCTGGGAGGGCGGGGCTGGTGCGCTGGGTGGCGGCTGTACCTGTTGTGGCGGTGGGCACGGATGTTGCCGCCACCGCAATGGAGCTCCCTTCCGAGGACGTGTCGGTGTCGCTGACGTCTCCACGGGTCCCCGTTGTGGAGCTCCCCTCGCCCTCCGTCTCACTGGTGAACTCGGTGTCTGTAGCATGGCCCTCCGGGGCCATGTGAGTTGCAGCTCCCTCGTGCTCCAATGCCAATTCTCCTCCGCCTGATGATGCTAATGCACACATGCACAGGAAGATAAAGAAAATGGGTGGGGGGAGAAATAAAGACAGGTTGAGTGCATGCATTGGCAACACCGTTGGCGGAGAGGACAGACACAGAAGCCCCCTGCACTACGCCGCGCAATCGAGGTACACTACTCAGTACTTGTGACTAGGCCTACAGGTCTATGGACAACAAATGCACACATGGGTGATGCAGGACCATGGATAGCTCGACTTGGCACCCTACAGAGGTGGGGGGCGGGGGCACAGGGCCATACCTAAAGGAGGGGACTAGCCTACAGAAAGTGCCCTGGCCTAAAGTCACCCACAGCCCTCCTCCCCAACCCAGACACCTCCACTGCGCGCAAAGATAGCAGAATGTGCTGATACTCACCCCCTTGTGTCTGCTGTGATGTCCCCACGCGCCCATCCAAATCGGGGTAGGCCACCGCCAGGATCCGGGACATCAGGGGGGTCAATTGGCTGCTGGCACCCCTCCTACGTTGGGAGGCCATCCCCAGCAGAGACTCGGCGGTCTTCCTGGTCCCGCGGCGGATGTCCTCCAACCTCTTTCGGCAGTGGGTGCCCCGTCTGTTGTGGACCCCCAGGGCCCGGACGTCCTTGGCGATGGCACGCCAAATCTCAATCTTCTGATGGGCGCTGACCTATGTGACATGTACAGGGTGGGAAAGGAAATATCATCACTTTTCTGCATGGTAGATGTGAGTGGCCCCCCCTCCCCATCCTTGGCATGTGGCACATGCTCTCATCTGTCGTGCGTTGCACTCCTCATTCGCTCCCCTCCCCACCATCTTACATACACCCCACTCAACACAGGCATAGCCCATTCAACGTGCACCCAGTGTACTCACCTGTTGGTCTGGAGGACCGTAGAGTAGCGCATACTGGGGGAGGACCCCATCAACAAGTTTCTCCAACTCTTCTGAAGTGAAGGCAGGGGCCCTTTCCCCTGTCGCAGCAGCCATAGTATCTCCCAGACCGAGGTCACAGCAGCACTTGCAGTATAGGTCCTCTCCTGTGGATGATCAGGTCTCGAGTGATTAAGCAGCTAGAAAATGGCGGTCACGCCCGCGACGGTGCGTACCGAGGCGGTGCGTACCGCGACCGCCGGCGCACATCGTCATTGGCTACTGAGACCCATAGGGTTGAATGTTAACCAATGCGGCTTCGCACCGCGGTCTTCGACCGCCTACCGCCACGGTGTGCCACGCCAGCGCATTGACCTCACATCCCATTGTCACACTTCACAGGTCAGGCAGCCACCATTTCAAAGGCCCACATGGCATAATTTCTACTGCGTCACACAGGCCTAGGCCGTGCATTGCCACCCATACACGCCTTTCACTGCATTGCGATTAATTTACTGTGCAAGCTGTGTGAACGAACCTGTGGCTTGCTTCACTCTGTACTCCATGTTGTCCTTCCTAGGCACCGTCCGCTGGGACTTGCGAGGAGAAGGATGAATCCTCCCGTGTACCGACCGCTGGTGGACCTGTCGACAATGGAAGAACGACATATTATACTTCGTTACAGACTTGACAGAGCCACTATTCATGAACTATCTGGTTAAGGGCTGGAGCCAGACCTGATGTCCCCCATCCGCCAACCCACAGGGATTCCCCCTCTGGTGCAGGTTCTCTCAGTACTCCATTTTTTGGCAAGTGGGTCTTTTCAGACAACAGTGGCCATGTCATCAGGGATGTCTCAGCCTATGTTTTCTAAGGTTTTGTCCAGAGTGTTGTCTGCCCTGATGAAATACATGCGGAGCTACATTGTTTTCCCTGAGGAGGAGGATTTGGCTACAGTGAAGGGTGATTTCTATGCCCTTGGACATATCCCCAACATCATTGGTGCCACTGATGGGACCCATGTGGCTTTGGTACCCCCCAAAGGCAGTGAGCAGGTGTACAGAAATAGAAAGAGTTATCATTCGATGAATGTCCAGGTGGTCTGTTTGGCAGACCAGTACATCTCCCATGTGAATGCCAAGTTCCCTGGGTCAGTGCATGACGCGTATGTTATGCGAAATAGCAGTGTCCCCTATGTGATGGAACAGCTACAGAGACACCGTGTGTGGTTATTAGGTGACTCTGGTTACCCCAACCTCTCCTGGCTATTGACCCCAGTGAGGAATCCCAGGACAAGGGCAGAGGAACGGTACAATGAGGCCCATGGGCGAACTAGGAGGATAATAGAAAGGATCTTCGGGGTCCTGAAGGCAAGGTTTAGGTGCCTGCACATGACAGGTGGATCCCTAATGTACTCACCAAAGAAGGTGTGCCATATCATCGTGGCCTGCTGTATGCTTCACAATCTTGCATTGCGACGCCAGGTGCCTTTTGTTCAGGAGGATGGTCCAGATGGTGGTGTTGTAGCAGCTGTGGAGCCTGTGGAGAGTGAAGAGGAGGAAGACGACAGGGACGACACGGACAACAGGGATACAGTTATACAACAGTATTTTCAATAGCACACAGGTAAGATTCACCCACGCCATTTTACATTTACTTGAGGCCTCCTGCGTCTCTACTTTCTGTGTTTCCCCCCATTTCATTTTAACTGAATTGTGACTTTCCCTTCACTTTTCAGAGCTGTTTGACCAACTGCGTGACTTCTGCTTTGTTTGCCCGTGGACTACAGCTTGTTGTCATTGGTATGTTGTCATTACAATGTAACAGAACATAATTGCACCGTTATGTGTGATACATAATAGTAAAATAAAAGCAGACTCCTGTAATTGTAAGTGCAATAAGTGATTTATTATAAGTGCTACATATAGATACATGATAGTAAAACGGTGGTGGGTGGGGGTGGAGAAATGTCCATGGCAGAGTCCAGTTCTCAGTCGCACAGGTGCATTGTCCATATGCCTGTGGAAGGATGGAGCAGGGGCAGTTCAAGGTTGGACAGGGTGACAATGTGGGACAGTGGGTTGACATAAGGGGGTATCTTATGCTGGCGGGGGTCTTGCAATCCTACTCTGTCTTCTTGTGTGATCTCAGGTTCCGCTTGCGGGGTGGTTGTTCTTCAGCAGGAGGTGGGGTTCTGGTGGCCTGACGTTGTGTGGGGGCCTCCTGTCCACTAGCGCCGGCGGAGGTGGTAGGCTGTTCCTGGCCTGGGCTAGTGACAGGGGCCCTTTGGGGTGCCACATGGTCCCGCAATGTGGTGACTATCTGGTTAAGGGCCAGGACGATGGTCCCCATTGCGGTATCGATGTTCCTCAGTTCCTCTCTGAACCCCATGTACCGTTCCTCCTGCTGTGCCTGGATCTCCTGGAACCTGGCCAGTACCGTCGCCATCGTCTCCTGGGAGTGGTGGTATGCTCCCATGATGGTGGTGAGGGCCTCTTGGAGAGTCAGTTCCCTGGGCCTGTCCCCCCCCTGTCGCACAGCAGCCCTCCCAGTTCCCCTGTTTCCCTGGGCCTCTGTCCCCTGGACGGTGTGCCCACTACCACTGCCCCCAGGTCCCTGTTGTTGTTGGGGTGGTGGGTCAACCTGGGTGCCCTGTAGTGGCGGACACACCGCTGATTGACGTGTCCTGGAGACAGAGGCATGGGCCCGCTGGGTGGGAGCTGTGCTGGTGTTCCCAGAGGGGGTTAGGTCTGGTGTAGCCTGTGGCTGTCTGTGGGGAACCGACTGTCCAGAGGTCCCCGATGGGCCGGGCTGGTCATCTGGGTCCAGGTCGACAGAGCTGCTGTCATCGCTGGGGGCCTCTTCTGGGGGTGGGATGGACATCGCTGGACCCTCTGTGGCGGTGTGGTGGCGTTCGGGTCCTGCAGGGGTATAAGGGTATGGTTATTGGTTCTGTGTGTGGCTTTTCGTGGGATGGATGGGTGTCCGTGTACCCAAGTGCAGGCATTCCTGTGTGGGGGCTTTTGTGAGGGTGGCTTGTGGGGGAGATGGTTATGTGCAGTGGGCATGCTTTGGTGATGGGTGTCCATGCTTTGTGGTCGCATGCAGGTCTAGGTGTTGGGATGGGTGGGTTGTGATGGTGGTACATTTGGAAGGAGTTGGTGTGATGGGGTGGGGGTGAGGGTGGGGGTATGTGCTGGCATGCAGATGGGGTGGGGGTGGGAAGTAGTAGTTAAGATTTGACTTACCAGAGTCCATTCCTCCAGCTACTCCTGCGAGGCCCTCAGGATGCAGGATGTGCAAGACTTCCTCCTTCCATGCTGTGAATTCTGGGGGAGTAGGTGGGGGTCCGCTGCCAGTCTTCTGCACCGCAATGTTGTGCCTTGATACCATGGAACGCACCTTCCCCCGTAGGTCATTCCATCTCTTCCTGATGTCCTCCCGATTGCGTGGATGCTGTCCCACCGCGTTGACCCTGTCGACTATCCTTTGCCATAGCTCCATCTTCCTAGCAGTTGTTGTATGCTGCACCTGTGCCCCGAAGAGCTGGGGCTCTACACGTACTATTTCCTCCACCATGACCCTGAGTTCTGCGTCAGAGAACCTGGGGTGTCTTTGGGGTGCCATGGGGTGGTGTGGATGAGGTGAGGGATGTTGTATGTGTTGTGGAGTGTGATGTGTGTAATGGTGTATGGTGTTTTGTGCGTTGTAATTGTGTGGGTGATGTTGTGATTAGCCTCTGTGTGATGGTCTACTCTAAGCAGTGCTGTCTCTCTCTGTCCTTGATTCGCTATTGTGGAAGTAAGAGTTTGTGGGTAATGTGGGTGTGTGTTATATATTGTATTGGGTGTGTGGGTGTGGTGTGTGTATGTGTATCAGGTGTGTGTATTTCAAACTGTCCAATGTGGTTGTGTTTTGTAAGGGTGTGTGTATTTTGAGCGCGGCGGTGTGTACCGCCAATGGAATACTTTGTTTGAAAGACCGCCGCGTGGATTTGTGGGTCGTAATGGTATGGGCGTATTTCTGTTGGCGTGACGGTGGAGGTTTGGTCATCGCCATTTTTTCGCTGACCTTTGGTGTGGCGGACTTTTGTGGATGTCGGGTTTTTGGCGGTTTGCCAGTTGCGGGTCAGAATGACCGTGGCGGTTTACCCCTGCCGCGGTGGTGTTATGGCGGTCTTCTGACCGGCGGTAAGCGCCTTTTACCGCCGAGGTCAGAATGACCGCCTTAATCTTTTACGAGGTCCGCACAGTCCTCTTCCAACATAAGGGCTGTGGAGGTGTGCACTCCTTCATAATGAATGGCAAAGGCTTTGGCAATGGCCTCGCTGTTTGTGTGGATCACCCCATCAATATCTACTATCCCCCAAACCTAAGCTCACTTCTGGTCCCTCCTATCCAGCCATGCAAGCAATTTGTTGGACGTATCCCTCACATCATAGAGATGGTGCTGAGTGACCAATGCATAGGCTTCAGAGTGGCCTCCCGCCAATGCCCTCAATTCTTGTGTTTGAGGTGCAGCTGGTGGCAAAAGCGGGAGTTATCCGCCCTCCCCAGCAGGAACCTCCTTTCCATTGTGTCAATTTTGAGCTTGAGAGCCTCATATTGAAGTTTGCACTCTTTCGGTTGTCCCCTTATCAAACCTTGTACTTGACCCTGGATAACCACTTTGAAGGCCTTCCATTATGTACTAGCCAATTCAACTGACCCTTTATTCTCCAAAAAGTGCTGCTCTGCCCTTTCTCTCACCTTAGTCCTTGAAATTCCAGGCCTCTATCCTGAGGGGCATTGAGTAAGTCTTAAGTGGGCCAAATAGAGTTATATCTACCTGGGAATGGTCCGAGATGCTACTTTGCCAATGCACTGCACCCCAAATCATACCAGCTTGCTGTTGGTGGGTAACAATATATCAAGATGGAAGAAACTATTGTGGGCAGCTGAGAAAAATATATACTATTGTGCACAGGGGTTATGGTCTCACCAGATGTCTGTTATACTCACTGCATCCATAAAACTCTAGAGTGTACCCACCTCCCCCGGGGTAAAACCATCGTCTCTCTATCCATCTGCGCATCCAGTATTGAACTATTGTTGTTCCTAGTACTAGGATTCCAGGTGGCATCTCGAAGAGCAAGGTACTGATGTCAGTAAAAGTCTGTGTCTGTAGTTTGGGCGACGCATATAGAGAACAGATATTCAGGCTGTGACCTTCCCAGCTCCGACAGTGCCACATACCTGCTGAGATGGTTGTACTATGTGCAGCCTAGAATAAAAGGCATCTACTTCTTAATCAGGATACCAACCCCCCTAGAGTCAGAGGTGTAAGCCGCATGAATATCCAGACCTATCTAGGGCCATATACTGGTTTCATCTAAGATGTGTTTCCTGTAGAACAACCAGATTCGGGGCCTGTGTACACAGATATTGGAAGACAATGGTTAATTTGATCCTAGTGCTCAAACGGTGGACATTGCATGTTTGAATCTTCAAGGTCCGAGATAATGGTTTCCCCATGTGAGTGTAGAGTGCATCTGAGAATGTTTGTGTCCCCACATGGTGTGTCTCTGTCCCCCCAATCCCTGTGTGTCCCATGTCTAGGCCTACACATTCCCATTAGTCCTGTACTTGAGAGATTCTGAAAACATTGAATAAACACAAAGGCCCAAAACATATTTCCCCAACAAACTCCCCCCTCCCATGTATCCTGCAAAGTAGGCTCAAAACGTCCAACTTTCCCAACCTGCAGAGTGCCTGTCACCCGAGCAATACTATTTAATTCAGCGGGTTGGCAACACCGCCTTCTCCAGCCTAATGAAACAATAAAAGGAACTTGTATTAAAGGGAAATGCATTACCCCCTTTAATTTAACCTGTATCCATACCACTTCAAAGAAAAACGCTATCGCCACATTGTAGCTTCCCCCTTTAAAGTATCATTGAATGTCCCCTGGTGGGGTTAGTCCAGCCTCCAGTACTGCCTCCAGGGTGGAATCTCACACTCCCCCACACAAAAACACTAGTGTCCCCCTAGCACCCAATAATGGGCAGAGGAGACAGGTTTCAGTTTCAGAGTTATCCACGGTAGTTGTGCACAGTTCCTCTGTTGGATCAGGTCTCTACTCTGAGTTTGAATGTTCTATGTACTCCTAATCTGGCCCATCTCCCTGATTCCCTCCTCGGTCCTCCTTTCTGTTGCATAGGCCCTGGGTACGCCATCCCTCCAGCCAGTCCCAGGCCTCCTTTGGCAAAACAAAGTGCCAGGATTAGCTTTAAGTGATCACACTCAAGTGAGTCAGGTAGATCACCATGTACTTAAGTTCACGGCCCCTGAGCACTTTTTTTAACTTCATCAAAACTGTATCTTTGGTGTTGCAACGGTAGTATGAAATCGGGGAAGAAAAACGATTGCAGTGTTCTTATACTTGAGGTCACCATGAGAATTGGCTGCCTGCAGGATAACATCCCAATAAAGGTAGTTAAGCATACTTGCAATGAACGTACTTGGAGGGCATCTGCCGGGAGTGGAGGTACCAGTGCTCCGTGTGTTCTTTTAATAGAGAACATTTTGGACAGGAGCTTAGGGCATAGCGTGTTGGTGATAAAATCTTCCAAAAAGAGATCCACACTGGGATCCTCAGCCCCCTCAGGGACTCCAACCACCCTAATATTGCTATGCTGTGCCCTCCCCTCTTGATCTTCAATCTTGGTGGTTATAGCAACATATTGTTTGGTGAGGAATTGCACCTGTGCCTCCAGTCTCTTAGTGGTCAATTGAAGTTGATGGATATGGGACTCAGCTGCTGTGACTTTTTCAATAATATTTTCAAAATTGGCCTGAAGGAGCATGACATTCACTGTCACAGCATCCAGCTTAGGCTCCAATGAGCACTGGAGGTCCTGAAGGACTGCCATATTTGCACCAATGATGGTTCTCCTGCTGAGTGGGGATCTGCACCTGGGACAGCAATTGCCGTGTTCCCAGTCCCAGCCCTCTCAGCCATCCTAGTAACCGCCTATCTGTCCATTTTGTTGGTTTGCATCTTTGGAGGCCTCTTATTTCTTACCATGTCTTCAGGGGCAGCACTCTGTTGGGACCCAGATGGCTAGGAGACCAATTATATCACACCTCTCTTACAGTGTAATATGGGGCCGCAAAGAGATGTACGAGGCCTGCTCAATGAGATCGCTTGTGTAGCCTCCCCGTAGCGTCAGATGCACCAGTGAGCTCCTCAGTGAACCCTGACACAATTTGCTGCCCCTACAGTCATCCCGTAGCCTTATGCTGAGCCCACCCAGCTTTCCCTTCACCCCAAGGGTTGACGAGCCAGCCCCCAGGCCTCACAGGCAACCCCCATCACGGCACCCCAGAGTGGGCCTGTGAACCAATTAGATCATATGGTGAGGCTGTCCTACAGTTCCATGGGCATCCGGGGGGGAAACAGTACTAAGTTGATGGTGAAGGGGCCAAGGAGGAAGGTTAAGAGTGAACCTGTTTTTGATGGGCCCCCTCAATCAGTGCAAGTAGCGCCCGCTCCACATGACCCCAGACCACGGTCCCTTCAATGGTTTTAGGACTCTGCTGTTGGAACGGCTGAGACCTTTCCACCGATGGTGGGCATTGCCAGTCAGCCCCAGCCATCTGCACTGAGTTGTGGGGGGAACAGCAAGTGTCGGGCAGGGGGGACCTTCTCCACCATCCTGTTGAACAATAATCAGCCTCAGATATTCAGGAGTCTCTGAGCCCTGGCCCAGGCTCACAATGGGAGGAGTCGGCATAGACACTGGGGAAGTTCTTCACACAGCAGACCCATGTGCCACACAAGGGCTACCAGGCCACTGCTCACCAATCCAGATATGGCAGGTGGGGGGCAGGATTTGGGGTAGTCAGCTCCATTACCTCACGCAGACAGCCCAGGATGACCTCTGGATCAGCCGGTGCTTGGTCTCCAGCAGTCACGCCACAATCTCAGAAGGCATCAGATGAACGGGTCCCCAGGAGTGGATCACAAGGTGTCCCTTACAGCTTGTGGCAGCAGGTAGGACCAGACTAATGGACGGTGGTGAGGGATTTATCCTAGATGTCGTGGAGCCCATCTTGACTGCTGCTTAGCCATGCTCCAAAGTAAACATTTTAAATATGCTAAATTTCATTTTGATTGCCCTTTTGAATTTTAAATTCACATGAATAAATGTGCGTTAATTTTGCTGTAGTGTTGTACCAGTATCTGACTAACCTAAAAGGCAGATTTATTTTTTTAAGCTTTTTCACATTCTTTCAGAAAATAATATTAGATTAATAAATTTCACAGAACATCTTTTAAATATTACTATCTGTTCTAATATGTGTTGAAAATGTATCAAGCCTTTTGTATTTACTTATGCTGTAGAAATAAATAAAAAAATAGCGAAGTATATTTTTAAGATTCCTTCAACAGCATAAGTGAATACGTAGAGCTTGATACAGTAATAAGCAATTTCAGTATAGGATTGAAAGACTTATTTAGTAATACTAAAAAATAGCAATAGTCTATTAAAGTAAGTATTACCATTGTGAAATGGGCTATAAATTAAAACAGCTTTTCAATTTAACAAAATATTGGTACACCATTACAATACATATTGATACATATTGAAAGGAGGACATTTTATTTCTCTAAATAGAATGTCTGGTCAGCCTTTTTTGCACCTTGTACTGTCAATGTACAATTTATTTAGTTTGATCTAAAATTTTGGTAACATAAGTTCACTATTATACATAACAAATCTGAAACATTCAGAAGTGTGAATCAGTTCTAATAGGAAATAGATAAGGTTTATGATCAGACTTAAATTAGGAACAGTAATAGGAAATAATAAAACTATGACCAAATGATTTGTGAACATGAT
The DNA here is from genome assembly GCF_031143425.1 of Pleurodeles waltl. Classification (NCBI taxonomy): domain Eukaryota; kingdom Metazoa; phylum Chordata; class Amphibia; order Caudata; family Salamandridae; genus Pleurodeles; species Pleurodeles waltl. The sequence goes on along the minus strand of NC_090442.1, from coordinate 827,944,613 downwards.
CCCTACATGCAGAAGATAAAGCTGTACATAAACCTAATTTTCATAGGCTTGAAGCAGATGGAAACTGAACAAATTTGAAATGTTTTGATGAACACTTCTTGGTTAGTTATATAAACACAGATACAGTAAAACTATTGTATATGTCTTTACAGCCTCTTCAAGAGCAGGTGAAGGGGGCATTGGCCAAGAAGGTGGGAAAGCCTCTGGCCACTGTGTTTCAGGTGGTGAAACCTGTGAGACTGATGGACACAGTGGCATGGAGGGTGAGGGGACTGGAATGGAGGTTACCAGCTCATCATCATCTTTGGAGGCCTCCACAAGCAACTAGTCCCTAGTGGTGGTGAACCCTACAGGAACTGTACCAACATCATCCTTGTTCACCCAGAGACCCATCTCTACCCTACATCTTGTCCCCCAGTTGGCCTAACCCGACCACCCAAAAGGGCTGGGGACTCCTTTGCCACAGGCACCTCATCTCCTGCCCCCGTCCTCCTGGCTCCACTGAGTGAGGAGGCTATTGTCCTCTTACTCAGCATGTCTGCAGCCAGACAGTGATTGTGAATGGCATTCAGGGCTTTAGTTGCCAAATGAATCAAATGGTTGCATTTCTGGATGCCATTCACAGTTTGATTCCTGTCACTTGCAAAAATAGCCTTTTCACTGACCACAGCCTCCCACCCCCAAATCCCAACTCTCACCCCAATCCCAAGCACAGTCACTTCTATGCAGGCACCCACCCCAACAGACACTTGGAGCACACACACACACACATAAGCACAAACACAAAAAGAAACACAAACACACAAACAATATACACACACTATTGACACTACACTGAGAGCTATCACAACCACCATATCCCCACAACAACCATCATCACACCCACAACCACCCCAACCACCACCTCACCCACAACCACCAGCACACCAACAAACACTACAACCACTACCATACCCACAATCACTACCACACTCACATGCACCACAACCACCTCAACAGCAAACCTAAGACAACACACTCAGAAAGGCACACCTACACACAAAACAACAACACCCAGAACCAAATGCTCTCACTCACCCAAATACCAGGCACCTGCAAAGTATAAACAACACACATCAGACCCACATGCAACACCCAAACATACAGATGCATGCACCTCACCCACTCCAGCTCCCTCTACCTCCAAAATCCTAACCTCTCCCACCCCTCCTTCCAGTTCCCCTCCTCTCACATTCACATCCTATGTCTCCTTAACCCCTGTCAAACTCAAACCTACCTCTCCCAAGAAGGATATTTGAGGTGCCTGCTCTGAGCCCACTAGATGGCCTTTCTTGAGGAGGTTACCCTTCGTAGTGTGTATATGAGGCAAGTTTTGGGCAACACATTTGCAGCCTGTGATCCTGTTTGCAGCCTTTTGTTGGACATTTTCTTTTCATTAAACAAAAATTATTGACACTCACACCCCAGGTGACAGGGTCTTGATGCACTTATGCTTCTAGGATCTCAAGTGCCAGCACGAATAATGTTAGGGAGAGGGCACCCCTGTCTTGTTCCCTTCTGCAGGGCAAATACTCTGGAGAATGTGGCATTGACTCAGACCCTTGCCAGCTGAGTCCAGTATAGAAGGTGCACCCAGCCACAGAACTTGGGGCCAAACCCCAGCCAATTGAGAGCTGTGAACATAAAATTCCATTCCAGGCTGTCAAGCACCATTCTGGTGCCTAGGGAGAGAAGCAGGGCCTGTTCAGAACCTGACGTATTGGTCACATGCAGTGCCCCATAGAGACGTGTGAGATTGAGGTGCGTTCCCTATGGAGCATGAAGCCCCATTGGTCCAGATTAACTATTTTCGTGATCATCGACTGCAGTGTGATTGCCAAGGCCCTTGCCAGGACCTTAGACTCTGGATTGAGAAGGGAGATGGGCAGATAGAACCCACACTCTGAGGGTCATTCTGACCCTGGCGGCCGGTGGCCGCCAGGGCCACCGACCACGGGAGCACCGCCGACAGGCTGGCGGTGCTCCAATGAGCATTCTGACCGCGGCGGTTCAGCCGCGGTCAGAAGCGGAAAGTCAGCGGTCTCCCGCTGACTTTCCGCTGCTCATTGGAATCCTCCATGGCTGCGGAGCGCGCTCCGCAGCCATGAGGATTCTGACCCCCCCTACCGCCATCCAGTTCATGGCGGGAAAGCCGCCATGAACAGGATGGCGGTAGGGGGGGTCGCGGGGCCCCTGGGGGCCCCTGCCGTGCCCATGCCAATGGCATGGGCACGGCAGGGGCCCCCGTAAGAGGGCCCCAAAATGTATTTCACTGTCTGCCTTGCAGACAGTGAAATACGCGACGGGTGCAGTAGCACCCGTCGCACCTTCCCACTCCGCCGGCTCGATTACGAGCCGGCATCCTCGTGGGAAGGTCGTTTTCCCCTGGGCTGGCGGGCGGTTTAACTGGAACCGCCCGCCAGCCCAGGGGAAAACTCGTAATACCCGCCGCGGTCTTTTGACCGCGGCGCGGTAATTTGGAGGGCGGGATCCTGGCGGGCGGCCTCCGCCGCCCGCCAGGGTCATAATGAGGCCCTCTGTCAGTGGTTTGCCCTTCGTTGGGATCACAACAGTTGTGCTTCTTTGATCCACAGGCAAACACCCCTCTTCCTGTGCAGCCCGGAACATGAGTTCAACAGGCAGACCATTTGGCCCCGGTGCTTTGGCAGATTGCAAGGCTCTTATTGAACCTACTATCTCAGTCAAGTCTTCTTACAGGGTTCCCCTTTGTTGGGCAGGAAATGTGGGAAACATTTAGGGGGTCATTCCAACCCTGGCGGTCGGTGATAAAGCGGCGGCCAACCCGCCAACAGGCAGGCGGTTAAAAAAAAGGAATTCTGACCCTGGCGGGAACCGCCAACACAGCCCGCCACTTTAACACTCCGACCGCCACGGCGGGACAGACAAACAGCGCAGCGATCACCGCCAACAGGCAGGCGGCAGACAATGTACCGCCCACCCTATCACAACTCACCAATCCGCCACCTTTTCCGGGGCGGGAGCCCCGCAGATAAAAACACAGCGGAAACAGACTACGAACGGGAAAACGCTCACATATACACACTCCACGAGGAACCTGGACAGCATGGAACCCGAATTAAACATCCTACCAGCTATTGTCTACCTGCTCATCTACCACGAGTACGAACGCCGGCGCAGACAACAACGGTGAGTACTGCACCTATGACACAGGGGAGGGGGGAGGAGGAAAGCTTACGGGCACACACATACGCCATACACCCACCCCCAACTATCTACACACCAATGCAGAGAAACAACTCAGAGGTTCATTGAAGTCATGGAAAATCATCTATTTTAAATATTAAAAAAAACAAATGAACAGTGCTAAATCTAAATACATAGGCAAGAAGTCCAGCTCATTTTGTTAATGTTCCACAGTCCGTGGGCCAATGTCCACAAACACATGGGCAAAGCCCACACAGGAGACCAGATACCGTTGGAGAGAACACTGCTGGGGCATCAGATGATAAAACTACAGGCACCTCAGGGGGAAGGGAAGGAGGGGCACCTCAGCCACAGGAGTCCACGAGGCCAGATCCACGAGGGGCCTCCCTGGCCACTGTGCCATCCTGGGGAGTGCAAAGCCACAGTCTCACAAGTCTCTACAGTGGGTGGATTGCCCACTGTGCCATCCTGGGGAGTGCAAAGCCACAGTCTCACAAGTCTCTACAGTGGGTGGATTGCCCACTGTGCCATCCTGGGGAGTGCAAAGCCACAGTCCCTCAAGTCTCTACAGTGGGTGGGTTGCCCACTGTGCCATCCTGAGGAGTTAAAAGCCACAGTCCATCAGATGGATAACCGACTCCACTGGTATTGGAGGAGGCAGGGTGCTCAGAGTGCAGCGTGAACACCAGCTCGACACAGAACCGGCACTGTCAATGGGCCAGCGGTGCTTGAGACGGCGGGGCCCAGCGGAGCGGTGCTCGACAGGAAGGGCCCAGCGGAGCGGTGCTAGAGTTGAAGGGCCCAGCGGAGCGGTGCTTGAGATGAAGGGCCCAGCGGAGCGGTGCTTGAGACGGCGGGGCCCAGCGGAGCGGTGCTTGAGACGGCGGGGCCCAGCAGAGCGGTGCTAGAGTTGAAGGGCCCAGCGGAGCGGTGCTTGAGATGAAGGGCCCAGCGGAGCGGTGCTTGACAGGAAGGGCCCAGCGGAGCGGTGCTTGAGACGGCGGGGCCCAGCAGAGCGGTGCTTGACAGGAAGGGCCCAGCTGAGCGGTGCTAGAGTTGAAGGGCCCAGCGGAGCGGTGCTTGAGATGAAGGGCCCAGCGGAGCAGTGCTTGAGACGGCGGGGCCCAGCGGAGCGGTGCTAGAGTTGAAGGGCCCAGCGGAGCGGTGCTTGAGATGAAGGGCCCAGCGGAGCGGTGCTTGAGACGGCGGGGCCCAGCGGAGCGGTGCTAGAGTTGAAGGGCCCAGCGGAGCGGTGCTCGAGATGAAGGGCTCAGCGGAGCGGTGCTTGACAGGAAGGGCCCAGCGGAGCGGTGCTTGAGACGGCGGGGCCCAGCGGAGCGGTGCTTGACATGAAGGGCCCAGCGGAGCGGTGCTTGAGATGAAGGGCCCAGCGGAGCAGTGCTTGACAGGAAGGGCCCAGCGGAGCGGTGCTTGAGACGGCGGGGCCCAGCGGAGCGGTGCTTGACAGGAAGGGCCCAGCGGAGCGGTGCTTGAGACGGCGGGGCCCTGCGGAGCTGTGCTAGAGTTGAAGGGCCCAGCGGAGCGGTGCTTGACAGGAAGGGCCCAGCGGAGTGGTGCTTGACAGGAAGGGCCGAGCGGAGCGGTGCTTGAGAGGGCGGGGCCCAGCGGAGCGGTGCTAGAGTTGAAGGGCCCAGCGGAGCGGTGCTTGAGATGAAGGGCCCAGCGGAGCGGTGCTTGACAGGAAGGGCCCAGCGGAGTGGTGCTTGAGACGGCGGGGCCCTGTTCTGTGGTGCCTGTCTTGGCGGGGCCCTCTTCAGCGGTGCCTGTCTTGGCGGGGCCCTCTTCAGCGGTGCTCTTCACGGCGGGGCCCTCTTCAGCGGTGCCTGTCTTGGCGGGGCCCTCTTCAGCGGTGCCTGTCTTGGCTGGGCCCTCTTCAGCGGTGCTCTTCACGGCGGGGCCCTCTTCAGCGGTGCTCTTCCCGGCGGGGCCCTCTTCAGCGGTGCCTGTCTTGGCGGGGCCCTCTTCATCGGTGCCTGTCTTGGCGGGGCCCTCTTCAGCGGTGCCTGTCTTGGCGGGGCCCTCTTCAGCGGTGCTCTTCACGGCGGGGCCCTCTTCAGCGGTGCCTGTCTTGGCGGGGCCCTCTTCAGCGGTGCTGTTCACGGCAGGGCCCTCTTCAGCGGTGCCTGTCTTGGCAGGGCCCTCTTCAGCGGTGCTTGTCCTGTCTTTCAAGGGAGCCAGACCTGGCCAGGACTCCCGCTTAGTCGCCCTCCGACCGTGCGGTTGCGGGCCCCTCCTGTGATGGAGTCCTGGGCCCGTGGGTGTCCTCCGTCACACCCGGGATGGGGCTGGTGGGGCCCTCCTGGTCCGCGCGCCTGCTGGCTGACTTCTCCGCCCTGCTGCCCTTGCCCTCCTTCGATGAAGCTCTCTGGCCCTTGCCTCCCCTTGATGTTGTGGCAGGTGACGGGCCACGACTACGCTCCTTGGTGGCAGCCGTCTCAGCCTTCTCGCGCCGGCCCTTTGTTTTTCGGGTTCTCTTCCCAGGGGGTGGGCTGGCTGTCCCCTTGCTGCTGGCCGATGTATCTGCACTCGGGAAAGGTGGACTCCAAAACCCGTGCACAATGGTCGCCCTCGATGCAGGGCTGGTGGTGGCTGAGGTGCTCTTAGGACTCTTACCAGATGGAGGGGGTGGGTCAGGTGATGCAAAGAAGTTAACTTTGGAGAGGAAAAGTTTTTTAGGAGCAATGGGAATGGTAGGTGCAGTGGGTATGGGAGTGGAGGAAGAGGATGTGGTTGTAGGAGAGTCAAGTGTGCTGTCTTTGGGTGCAGGTGCTTGTAACGTAGGCTGTGGTGAGGTGGATGGCTGTTGGGTGGGTGGCTGCCTGCGTTTGTGTGTTTTGGAAGAGGGGGTGACAGACACACTGGGAGAGGACACAGGGGACGTGTAAATGGCAGTGGGGGTGGTGACTGCACGTGTGCGGACTGTACTGGAGGGTGTGCTGGTGATGGAAGTACTGGCTGATGGTGGTGTGCATGCAGGTGTGAGTGGAGACGTCACAGGGAGGGAGGAGGGAGACGAGGAGGAGGGGGACACAGAGGTGGTAGTGACTGTTGCCATGTCTGCATCTGGATGTTGTTTGTGTGAATGCTTGTGGGATCTGTGGTGCTTATGTCTGGATGAGCTGCCCTTGGGTGTTGAGGTGTGTGCAGGCTGGTCTGATGGTGTGGATGGGATAGGCAGAGGAACAGGTGACTGGGACTGGGTGGAGGCAGTTAGAAGAGGGAGGCTGGAAACCGGGACAATGGCTGCCGTCAGTGCTGAGGCCAGATCATTGAACGATCGTTGATGGGCAGCCTGACCCGAATGAATGCCCTCCAGGTATGCATTGCTCCGATGCACCTCCCTTTCTACACCCTGAATGGCATTCAAGAGGGTAGACTGCCCAACAATGAGTGTCCTGAGGAGGTCAATGACATCCTCACTGAGGGCAGCAGGGGTAACTGGGGCAGGGCCTGAGGTGCCTGGGGCGAAGGAGATGCCCGCCTTCCTGGACTACGCCGCGCAATCGGGGTACACTACTCAGTACTTGTGACTAGGTCTACAGGTCTATGAACAACAAATGCACACATGGGTGATGCAGGACCATGGACAGCTCGACTTGGCACCCTACAGAGGTGGGGGGCGGGGGCACAGGGCCAAACCTAAAGGAGGGGACTAGCCTACAGAAAGTGCCCTGGCCTAAAGTCACCCACAGCCCTCCTCCCCAACCCAGACACCTCCACTGCGCGCAAAGATAGCAGAATGTGCTGACACTCACCCCCTTGTGTCTGCTGTGATGTCCCCACGCGCCCATCCAAATCGGGGTAGGCCACCGCCAGGATCCGGGACATCAGGGGGGTCAATTGGCAGCTGGCACCCCTCCTATGTTGGGAGGCCATCCCCAGCAGAGACTCGGCGGTCTTCCTGGTTCCGCGGCGGATGTCCTCCCACCTCTTTCGGCAGTGGGTGCCTCGTCTGTTGTGGACCCCCAGGGCCCGGACGTCCTTGGCGATGGCACGCCAAATCTCAATCTTCTGATGGGCGCTGACCTATGTGACATGTACAGGGTGGGAAAGGAAATATCATCACTTTCTGCATGGTAGATGTGAGTGGCCCCACCTCCCCATCCTTGGCATGTGGCACATGCTCTCATCTGTCGTGCGTTGCACTCCTCATTCGCTCCCCTCCCCACCATCTTACATACACCCCACTCAACACAGGCATAGCCCATTCAACGTGCACCCAGTGTACTCACCTGTTGGTCTGGAGGACCGTAGAGTAGCGCATACTGGGGGAGGACCCCATCAACAAGTTTCTCCAACTCTTCTGAAGTGAAGGCAGGGGCCCTTTCCCCAGTCGCAGCAGCCATAGTATCTCCCAGACCGAGGTCACAGCAGCACTTGCAGTATAGGTCCTCTCCTGTGGATGATCAGGTCTCGAGTGATTAAGCAGCTAGAAAATGGCGGTCACGCCCGCGGCGGTGCGTACCGAGGCGGTGCGTACCGCGACCGCCGGCGCACATCGTCATTGGCTACTGAGACCCATAGGGTTCAATGTTAACCAATGCGGCTTCGCACCGCGGTCTTCGACCGCCTACCGCCACGGTGTGCCACGCCAGCACATTGACCTCACATCCCATTGTCACACTTCACAGGTCAGGCAGCCGCCATTTCAAAGGCCCACATGGCATAATTTCTACTGCGTCACACAGGCCTAGGCCGTGCATTGCCACCCATACACGCCTTTCACTGCATTGCGATTCATTTACTGTGCAAGCTGTGTGAACGAACCTGTGGCTTGCTTCACTCTGTACTCCATGTTGTCCTTCCTAGGCACCGTCCGCTGGGACTTGCGAGGAGAAGGATGAATCCTCCCGTGTACCGACCGCTGGTGGACCTGTCGACAATGGAAGAACGACATATTATACTTCGTTACAGACTTGACAGAGCCACTATTCATGAACTGTGTGCCCAGCTGGAGCCAGACCTGATGTCCCCCATCCGCCAACCCACAGGGATTCCCCCTCTGGTGCAGGTTCTCTCAGTACTCCATTTTTTGGCAAGTGGGTCTTTTCAGACAACAGTGGCCATGTCATCAGGGATGTCTCAGCCTATGTTTTCTAAGGTTTTGTCCAGAGTGTTGTCTGCCCTGATGAAATACATGCGGAGCTACATTGTTTTCCCTGAGGAGGATGATTTGGCTACAGTGAAGGGTGATTTCTATGCCCTTGGACATATCCCCAACATCATTGGTGCCACTGATGGGACCCATGTGGCTTTGGTACCCCCCAAAGGCAGTGAGCAGGTGTACAGAAATAGAAAGAGTTATCATTCGATGAATGTCCAGGTGGTCTGTTTGGCAGACCAGTACATCTCCCATGTGAATGCCAAGTTCCCTGGGTCAGTGCATGACGCGTATGTTATGCGAAATAGCAGTGTCCCCTATGTGATGGAACAGCTACAGAGACACCGTGTGTGGTTATTAGGTGACTCTGGTTACCCCAACCTCTCCTGGCTATTGACCCCAGTGAGGAATCCCAGGACAAGGGCAGAGGAACGGTACAATGAGGCCCATGGGCGAACTAGGAGGATAATAGAAAGGACCTTCGGGGTCCTGAAGGCAAGGTTTAGGTGCCTGCACATGACAGGTGGATCCCTAATGTACTCACCAAAGAAGGTGTGCCATATCATCGTGGCCTGCTGTATGCTTCACAATCTTGCATTGCGACGCCAGGTGCCTTTTGTTCAGGAGGATGATCTAGATGGTGGTGTTGTAGCAGCTGTGGAGCCTGTGGAGAGTGAAGAGGAGGAAGACGACAGGGACGACACGGACAACAGGGATACAGTTATACAACAGTATTTTCAGTAGCACACAGGTAAGATTCACCCACGCCATTTTACATTTACTTGAGGCCTCCTGCGTCTCTACTTTCTGTGTTTCCCCCCATTTCATTTTAACTGAATTGTGACTTTCCCTTCACTTTTCAGAGCTGTTTGACCAACTGCGTGACTTCTGCTTTGTTTGCCCATGGACTACAGCTTGTTGTCATTGGTATGTTGTCATTACAATGTAACAGAACATAATTGCACTGTTATGTGTGATACATAATAGTAAAATAAAAGCAGACTCCTGTAATTGTAAGTGCAATAAGTGATTTATTATAAGTGCCACATATAGGTACATGATAGTAAAACGGTGATGGGTGGGGGTGGAGAAATGTCCATGGCAGAGTCCAGTTCTCAGTCGCACAGGTGCATTGTCCATATGCCTGTGGAAGGATGGAGCAGGGGCAGTTCAAGGTTGGACAGGGTGACAATGTGGGACAGTGGGATGACATCAGGGGGTATCTTATGCTGGCGGGGGTCTTGCAATCCTACTCTGTCTTCTTGTGTGATCTCAGGTTCCGCTTGCGGGGTGGTTGTTCTTCAGCAGGAGGTGGGGTTCTGGTGGCCTGACGTTGTGTGGGGGCCTCCTGTCCACTAGCGCCGGTGGAGGTGGTAGGCTGTTCCTGGCCTGGGCTAGTGACAGGGGCCCTTTGGGGTGCCACATGGTCCCGCAATGTGGTGACTATCTGGTTAAGGGCCAGGACGATGGTCCCCATTGCGGTACCGATGTTCCTCAGTTCCTCTCTGAACCCCATGTACCGTTCCTCCTGCTGTGCCTGGATCTCCTGGAACCTGGCCAGTACCGTCGCCATCGTCTCCTGGGAGTGGTGGTATGCTCCCATGATGGTGGTGAGGGCCTCTTGGAGAGTCGGTTCCCTGGGCCTGTCCCCCCCCTGTCGCACAGCAGCCCTCCCAGTTCCCCTGTTTCCCTGGGCCTCTGTCCCCTGGACGGTGTGCCCACTACCACTGCCCCCAGGTCCCTGTTGTTGTTGGGGTGGTGGGTCAACCTGGGTGCCCTGTAGTGGCGGACACACCGCTGATTGACGTGTCCTGGAGACAGAGGCATGGGCCCGCTGGGTGGGAGCTGTGCTGGTGTTCCCAGAGGGGGTTAGGTCTGGTGTAGCCTGTGGCTGTCTGTGGGGAACCGACTGTCCAGAGGTCCCCGCTGGGCCGGGCTGGTCATCTGGGTCCAGGTCGACAGAGCTGCTGTCATCGCTGGGGGCCTCTTCTGGGGGTGGGATGGACATCGCTGGACCCTCCGTGGCGGTGTGGTGGCGTACGGGTCCTGCAGGGGTATAAGGGTATGGTTATTGGTTCTGTGTGTGGCTTTTCGTGGGATGGATGGGTGTCCGTGTACCCAAGTGCAGGCATTCCTGTGTGGGGGCTTTTGTGAGGGTGGCTTGTGGGGGAGATGGTTATGTGCAGTGGGCATGCTTTGGTGATGGGTGTCCATGCTTTGTGGTCGCATGCAGGTCTAGGTGTTGGGATGGGTGGGTTGTGATGGTGGTACATTTGGAAGGAGTTGGTGTGATGGGGTGGGGGTGAGGGTGGGGGTATGTGCTGGCATGCAGATGGGGTGGGGGTGGGAAGTAGTAGTTAAGATTTGACTTACCAGAGTCCATTCCTCCAGCTACTCCTGCGAGGCCCTCAGGATGCAGGATGTGCAAGACTTCCTCCTTCCATGCTGTGAATTCTGGGGGAGTAGGTGGGGGTCCGCTGCCAGTCTTCTGCACCGCAATGTTGTGCCTTGATACCATGGAACGCACCTTCCCCCGTAGGTCGTTCCATCTCTTCCTGATGTCCTCCCGATTGCGTGGATGCTGTCCCACCGCGTTGACCCTGTCGACTATCCTTTGCCATAGCTCCATCTTCCTAGCAATTGTTGTATGCTGCACCTGTGCCCCGAAGAGCTGGGGCTCTACACGTACTATTTCCTCCACCATGACCCTGAGTTCTGCGTCAGAGAACCTGGGGTGTCTTTGGGGTGCCATGGGGTGGTGTGGATGAGGTGAGGGATGTTGTATGTGTTGTGGAGTGTGATGTGTGTGATGGTGTATGGTGTTTTGTGCGTTGTAATTGTGTGGGTGATGTTGTGATTAGCCTCTGTGTGATGGTCTACTCTAAGCAGTGCTGTCTCTCTCTGTCCTTGATTCGCTATTGTGGAAGTAAGAGTTTGTGGGTAATGTGGGTGTGTGTTATATATTGTATTGGGTGTGTGGGTGTGGTGTGTGTGTGTATCAGGTGTGTGTATTTCAAACTGTCCAATGTGGTTGTGTTTTGTAAGGGTGTGTGTATTTTGAGCGCGGCGGTGTGTACCGCCAATGGAATACTTCGTTTGAAAGACCGCCGCGTGGATTTGTGGGTCGTAATGGTATGGGCGTATTTCTGTTGGCGTGACGGTGGAGGTTTGGTCATCGCCATTTTTTCGCTGACCTTTGGTGTGGTGGACTTTTGTGGATGTCGGGTTTTTGGCGGTTTGCCAGTTGCGGGTCAGAATGACCGTGGCGGTTTACCCCTGCCGTGGCGGTATTATGGCGGTCTTCTGACCGGCGGTAAGCGCCTTTTACCGCCGAGGTCAGAATGACCGCCTTAATCTTTTACGAGGTCCGCACAGTCCTCTTCCAACATAAGGGTTGTGGAGGTGTGCACTCCTTCATAATGAATGGCAAAGGCTTTGGCAATGGCCTCGCTGTTTGTGTGGATCACCCCATCAATATCTACTATCCCCCAAACCTAAGCTCACTTCTGGTCCCTCCTATCCAGCCATGCAAGCAATTTGTTGGACGTATCCCTCACATCATAGAGATGGTGCTGAGTGACCAATGCATAGGCTTCAGAGTGGCCTCCCGCCAATGCCCTCAATTCTTGTGTTTGAGGTGCAGCTGGTGGCAAAAGCGGGAGTTATCCGCCCTCCCCAGCAGGAACCTCCTTTCCATTGTGTCAATTTTGAGCTTGAGAGCCTCATATTGAAGTTTGCACTCTTTCGGTTGTCCCCTTATCAAACCTTGTACTTGACCCTGGATAACCACTTTGAAGGCCTTCCATTATGTACTAGCCAATTCAACTGACCCTTTATTCTCCAAAAAGTGCTGCTCTGCCCTTTCTCTCACCTTAGTCCTTGAAATTCCAGGCCTCTATCCTGAGGGGCATTGTGTAAGTCTTAAGTGGGCCAAATAGAGTTATATCTACTTGGGAATGGTCCGAGATGCTACTTGGCCAATGCACTGCACCCCAAATCATATCAGCTTGCTGTTGGTGGGTAACAATATATCAAGATGGAAGAAACTATTGTGGGCAGCTGAGAAAAATATATACTATTGTGCACAGGGGTTATGGTCTCACCAGATGTCCGTTAGACTCACTGCATCCATAAAACTCTAGAGTGTACCCACCTCCCCCGGGGTAAAACCATCGTCTCTCTATCCATCTGCGCATCCAGTATTGAACTATTGTTGTTCCTAGTACTAGGATTCCAGGTGGCATCTCGAAGAGCAAGGTACTGATGTCAGTAAAAGTCTGTGTCTGTAGTTTGGGCGACGCATATAGAGAACAGATATTCAGGCTGTGACCTTCCCAGCTCCGACAGTGCCACATACCTGCTGAGATGGTTGTACTATGTGCAGCCTAGAATAAAAGGCATCTACTTCTTAATCAGGATACCAACCCCCCTAGAGTCAGAGGTGTAAGCCGCATGAATATCCAGACCTATCTAGGGCCCTATACTGGTTTCATCTAAGATGTGTTTCCTGTAGAACAACCAGATTCGGGGCCTGTGTACACAGATATTGGAAGACAATGGTTAATTTGATCCTAGTGCTCAAACGGTGGACATTGCATGTTTGAATCTTCAAGGTCCGAGATAATGGTTTCCCCATGTGAGTGTAGAGTGCATCTGAGAATGTTTGTGTCCCCACCTGGTGTGTCTCTGTCCCCCCAATCCCTGTGTGCCCCATGTCTAGGCCTACACATTCCCATTAGTCCTGTACTTGAGAGATTCTGAAAACATTGAATAAACACAAAGGCCCAAAACATATTTCCCCAACAAACTCCCCCCTCCCATGTATCCTGCAAAGTAGGCTCAAAACGTCCAACTTTCCCAACCTGCAGAGTGCCTGTCACCCGAGCAATACTATTTAATTCAGCGGGTTGGCAACAGCGCCTTCTCCAGCCTAATGAAACAATAAAAGGAACTTGTATTAAAGGGAAATGCATTACCCCCTTTAATTTAACCTGTATCCATACCACTTCAAAGAAAAACGCTATCGCCACATTGTAGCTTCCCCCTTTAAAGTATCATTGAAGGTCCCCTGGTGGGGTTAGTCCAGCCTCCAGTACTGCCTCCAGGGTGGGATCTCACACTCCCCCACACAAAAACACTAGTGTCCCCCTAGCACCCAATAATGGGCAGAGGAGACAGGTTTCAGTTTCAGAGTTATCCAGGGTAGTTGTGCACAGTTCCTCTGTTGGATCAGGTCTCTACTCTGAGTTTGAATGTTCCATGTACTCCTAATCTGGCCCATCTCCCTGATTCCCTCCTCGGTCCTCCTTTCTGTTGCATAGGCCCTGGGTACGCCATCCCTCCAGCCAGTCCCAGGCCTCCTTTGGCAAAACAAAGTGCCAGGATTAGCTTTAAGTGATCACACTCAAGTGAGTCAGGTAGATCACCATGTACTTAAGTTCACGGCCCCTGAGCACTTTTTTTAACTTCATCAAAACTGTATCTTTGGTGTTGCAACTGTAGTATGAAATCGGGGAAGAAAAACGATTGCAGTGTTCTTATACTTGAGGTCACCATGAGAATTGGCTGCCTGCAGGATAACATCCCAATAAAGGTAGTTAAGCATACTTGCAATGAACGTACTTGGAGGGCATCTGCCGGGAGTGGAGGTACCAGTGCTCCGTGTGTTCTTTTAATAGAGAACATTTTGGACAGGAGCTTAGGGCATAGCGTGTTGGTGATAAAATCTTCCAAAAAGAGATCCACACTGGGATCCTCAGCCCGCTCAGGGACTCCAACCACCCTAATATTGCTATGCTGTGCCCTCCCCTCTTGATCTTCAATCTTGGTGGTTATAGCAACATATTGTTTGGTGAGGAATTGCACCTGTGCCTCCAGTCTCTTAGTGGTCAATTGAAGTTGATGGATATGGGACTCAGCTGCTGTGACTTTTTCAATAATATTTTCAAAATTGGCCTGAAGGAGCATGACATCCACTGTCACAGCATCCAGCTTAGGCTCCAATGAGCACTGGAGGTCCTGAAGGACTGCCATATTTGCACCAATGATGGTTCTCCTGCTGAGTGGGGATCTGCACCTGGGACAGCAATTGCCGTGTTCCCAGTCCCAGCCCTCTCAGCCATCCTAGCAACCGCCTATCTGTCCATTTTGTTGGTTTGCATCTTTGGAGGCCTCTTATTTCTTACCATGTCTTCAGGGGCAGCACTCTGTTGGGACCCAGATGGCTAGGAGACCAATTATATCACACCTCTCTTACAGTGTAATATGGGGCCGCAAAGAGATGTACGAGGCCTGCTCAATGAGATCGCTTGTGTAGCCTCCCCGTAGCGTTAGATGCACCAGTGAGCTCCTCAGTGAACCCTGACACAATTTGCTGCCCCTACAGTCATCCCGTAGCCTTATGCTGAGCCCACCCAGCTTTCCCTTCACCCCAAGGGTTGACGAGCCAGCCCCCAGGCCTCACAGGCAACCCCCATCACGGCACCCCAGAGTGGGCCTGTGAACCAATTAGATCATATGGTGAGGCTGTCCTACAGTTCCATGGGCATCCGGGGGTGAAACAGTACTAAGTTGATGGTGAAGGGGCCAAGGAGGAAGGTTAAGAGTGAACCTGTTTTTGATGGGCCCCCTCAATCAGTGCAAGTAGCGCCCGCTCCACATGACCCCAGACCACGGTCCCTTCAATGGTTTCAGGACTCTGCTGTTGGAACGGCTGAGACCTTTCCACCGATGGTGGGCATTGCCAGTCAGCCCCAGCCATCTGCACTGAGTTGTGGGGGGAACAGCAAGTGTCGGGCAGGGGGGACCTTCTCCACCATCCTGTTGAACAATAATCAGCCTCAGATATTCAGGAGTCTCTGAGCCGTGGCCCAGGCTCACAATGGGAGGAGTCAGCATAGACACTGGGGAAGTTCTTCACACAGCAGACCCATGTGCCACACAAGGGATACCAGGCCACTGCTCACCAATCCAGATATGGCAGGTGGGGGGCAGGATTTGGGGTAGTCAGCTCTATTACCTCACGCAGACAGCCCAGGATGACCTCTGGATCAGCCGGTGCTTGGTCTCCAGCAGTCACGCCACAATCTCAGAAGGCATCAGATGAACGGGTCCCCAGGAGTGGATCACAAGGTGTCCCTTACAGCTTGTGGCAGCAGGTAGGACCAGACTAATGGACGGTGGTGAGGGATTTATCCTAGATGTCGTGGAGCCCATCTTGACTGCTGCTTTGCCATGCTCCAAAGTAAACATTTTAAATATGCTAAATTTCATTTTGATTGCCCTTTTGAATTTTAAATTCACATGAATAAATGTGCGTTAATTTTGCTGTAGTGTTGTACCAGTATCTGACTAACCTAAAAGGCAGATTTTTTTTTTAAAGCTTTTTCACATTCTTTCAGAAAATAATATTAGATTAATAAATTTCACAGAACATCTTTTAAATATTACTATCTGTTCTAATATGTGTTGAAAATGTATCAAGCCTTTTGTATTTACTTTTGCTGTAGAAATAAATAAAAAAATAGCGAAGTATATTTTTAAGATTCCTTCAACAGCATAAGTGAATACGGAGAGCGTGATACAGTAATAAGCAATTTCAGTATAGGATTGAAAGACTTATTTAGTAATACTAAAAAATAGCAATAGTCTATTAAAGTAAGTATTACCATTGTGAAATGGGCTATAAATTAAAACAGCTTTTCAATTTAACAAAATATTGGTACACCATTACAATACATATTGATACATATTGAAAGGAGGACATTTTATTTCTCTAAATGGAATGTCTGGTCAGCCTTTTTTGCACCTTGTACTGTCAATGTACAATTTATTTAGTTTGATCTAAAATTTTGGTAACATAAGTTCACTATTCTACAAAACAAATCTGAAACATTCAGAAGTGTGAATCAGTTCTAATAGGAAATAGATAAGGTTTATGATCAGACTTAAATTAGGAACAGTAATAGGAAATAATAAAACTATGACCAAATGATTTGTGAACATGATCCCTACATGCAGAAGATAAAGCTGTACATAAACCTAATTTTCATAGGCTTGAAGCAGATGGAAACTGAACAAATTTGAAATGTTTTGATGAACACTTCATGGTTAGTTATATAAACACAGATACAGTAAAACTATTGTATATGTCTTTACAGCCTCTTCAAGAGCAGGTGAAGGGGGCATTGGCCAAGAAGGTGGGAAAGCCTCTGGCCACTGTGTTTCAGGTGGTGAAACCTGTGAGACTGATGGACACAGTGGCATGGAGGGTGAGGGGACTGGAATGGAGGTTACCAGCTCATCATCATCTTTGGAGGCCTCCACAAGCAACTAGTCCCTAGTGGTGGTGAACCCTACAGGAACTGTACCAACATCATCCTTGTTCACCCAGAGACCCATCTCTACCCTACATCTTGTCCCCCAGTTGGCCTAACCCGACCACCCAAAAGGGCTGGGGACTCCTTTGCCACAGGCACCTCATCTCCTGCCCCTGTCCTCCTGGCTCCACTGAGTGAGGAGGCTATTGTCCTCTTACTCAGCATGTCTGCAGCCAGACAGTGATTGTGAATGGCATTCAGGGCTTTAGTTGCCAAATGAATCAAATGGTTGCATTTCTGGATGCCATTCACAGTTTGATTCCTGTCACTTGCAAAAATAGCCTTTTCACTGACCACAGCCTCCCACCCCCAAATCCCAACTCTCACCCCAATCCCAAGCACAGTCACTTCTATGCAGGCACCCACCCCAACAGACACTTGGAGCACACACACACACACATAAGCACAAACACAAAAAGAAACACAAACACACAAACAATATACACACACTATTGACACTACACTGAGAGCTATCACAACCACCATATCCCCACAACAACCATCATCACACCCACAACCACCCCAACCACCACCTCACCCACAACCACCACCACAACCACCAGCACACCAACAAACACTACAACCACTACCATACCCACAATCACTACCACACTCACATGCACCACAACCACCTCAACAGCAAACTTAAGACAACACACTCAGAAAGGCACACCTACACACAAAACAACAACACCCAGAACCAAATGCTCTCACTCACCCAAATACCAGGCACCTGCAAAGTATAAACAACACACATCAGACCCACATGCAACACCCAAACATACAGATGCATGCACCTCACCCACTCCAGCTCCCTCTACCTCCAAAATCCTAACCTCTCCCACCCCTCCTTCCAGTTCCCCTCCTCTCACATTCACATCCTATGTCTCCTTAACCCCTGTCAAACTCAAACCTACCTCTCCCAAGAAGGATATTTGAGGTGCCTGCTCTGAGCCCACTAGATGGCCCTTCTTGAGGAGGTTACCCTTCGTAGTGTGTATATGAGGCAAGTTTTGGGCAACACATTTGCAGCCTGTGATCCTGTTTGCAGCCTTTTGTTGGACATTTTCTTTTCATTAAACAAAAATTATTGAGAACTGAATCTCATTTATTATTAAAAATAATTTAATTTGACAAAGCTTGTCTGAACCTTATTTGTATTTTACAGTTTATTGATTCCTAAAAATGTTTATGTTGAAAATGTGAATTACGTATTTTTACTGACAATTATCTCAGGAAATACAACCGTTTTTGAAGTGTATTATTTGGAATGTCCATACACTAGGAAAAAAAGGAATGTTATGGGCATAATATTTTTGGTACAAGCTTTCATCATGCTGATGGACACCTATACCCCAAAAATTGCTTTATTTGAGTTTTACAGGTGTGTTTGTTTCAACCAAGTAAATAAATAAACACATATGCATTACACCTTACAAAGATAAGTTTGTTTAAATTTAATCAAATACAGAAAATGTACTAGACAAGGCAAAATGTTACATTAATAAAATTATAAAAATGATTTCAGTTTTGGACTAACATTGATTTTCCGTATTTTTTTTAAAACATTTTAACTTGTCTAGTGCAATTACTAAATTTTATCAAATTTAAATTATTCTAAAAATGCATGAGGCCTATATTTATAATTTGATAGTTTGTGAAAAATAAAGAAACACACCTGAATGAACACATTATTAATTTTGTTCACTGTCTTCTTTTGTGTAAGAGTTCATTATTATTAAGGAAGCTTGCACAAAATTTGACAATACTGGAATTTTTTTAATACAGCTGTGTTTCTTTCAATTTCCTAAACGAGAACATCACACACATATGCATTACTCATTTGTCATAAGTTGCTTATTAGTAGATTTACAAATTTCACGAGTCCAGGGCTAATGTAAACAGACAAATGAAAAGTAAATACATAAAAAAGACACTTACCTTTGATTCTGGCAATTAATAGATTGATTTGCTTCGTGGTCAGGTAGCAGCAGCAAAGGAAGGACCTGGACATTTAGGTTCATGCCAGAAAAGGAAGTGGAAAATAGAAAAAAGGTATGTTTCGACCTAATATCCCTTTAAAACAGCTAACCCAGGTGTGGAGGTTTACCCACCACAGTTACATTGACAGGAAGGCACATCATGATTGGTCTGGCAGAAATACTGGGTGTACTCCCTTCAACCATAATACAAAAATAGGTGCACTGTTCCAAGCACACATAAGGTTCACAGGTGAATCAACTTAATCAGGAGCGAAGCCCTCATGCATCACAATGGATGACTGGCATCATCATTGGGAAAGCTCCTCGTCAGGCTGGTACTGCAATGCCTGGCGGGCTCCCCGAAGGTGTGCTCTTAACCACTTAGCTCAAATAGTAACTATGAAAAGTGGAAAAATTATCACAGGGCTACCCAATCTTAGGAACCCGAGTCGATGTTGGAAAGAATAATTCATAATTTTAATCAGTAGTGTATGTGATGGCAACCAAGATTAAAAACAAAAATGCGGAGTAACATGATTAATTATGTACACCTACTCCCACTTAAAGAAGGGAGGAAAAACCAATTAGGGTACCTCACTAACACAAGTCTACATGTTTCGCGTCTAGGTGGTCCAGTCGGATCCAGCGACGCTTCATCAGGAGAAAAGAAAAAACCTTCTCCAAAATTTCTAATCAACAATGTGTCGAAGGAACAAAGTCAACTTACTTAGTCCTATATAGTAACGTAAGAAAGGTCACCCATCCCATATGTCAGGATAGAGCTTAAGAGGATCACTCGCCAGAACAAGAAACTGAAATTTTCTGTTTCTTTTTTAAGTGGGAGTAGGTGTACATAATTAATGTGATTGACTGGTTGGAGACACCTGGCTTAGACAGATCATTTAATCTACAATATTAACATACATCAAATACACAGAGAAAATATAACCGTACCAGCTTTTACATGTAAGAAAACATAATATTCTCCCAAATATTATATTATGACACCATGGCCCTTATTATGACCCCGGTGGTGGGCACAAAACCGGCGGTAACACTGCCGACAGGATGGCGGTGAGGACTGCCGTAATATGGCCACGGTAGTGAACTCTCAGTAAAACATCCAGATCACTGCCTGTACTGCCAAGGTTTAGCCACCGCCTGTGACGGCAGTAGGCGTTTTCAGCTAGTTTTGGAGCCATATAATCCCACCGCAGTCATTACAACTAGGTGCACCGCCACGCTTTCCGCAGTGGTAACACCGTTACGAAAAGCCTGGTGGTCCCCTTTATTGGTATAGGGGGTATTCACACAGAACACCAGATTCATCTCCCATGCACACATACAACACAACCAACACACATACATGTCCCCATACCCCTCACAGCATGCCCCCACACACGTTTACACAGACAAACACACATAAATTAATTATCGACATGGACCACATTCATGCACCCAGACAACACATTTACACACACAGACACCCCAAACACACAGGGCACACACAGGGATACCCGCACACACCCACTTATTTCATTTACCCTACCTTCCTCGGGGGTCGGACGTCACCTCTGTAGGGATCCCTATGTTGTGGATTGGCCGCCCCACACCACTGACGTGTTTCCGCCGTTGACACACCGCTGTGCTGCCTTCTGGATCGTATTTCGGTGGGTGGAGTATTTCTGGTGTGGCGGTGTTTTTTTGCTGACCGCCGATTTTCATCCGTCGTTCGCCCTGGCGGTTTGTGAAAAGTGCCTATATACTGGCGTTGTGTGTTTCTGTGGTCATAATATGGCAGTATGGATACCGCCGGCAGCGATGGTCAATCGGCACCCGCCAGCAAGGCGCTGGGCGGGCATAACGGCCAGGGTCGTAATTAGGCTCCATATGTTGAATGGCAGATAAAGAAAGACAGTAGTGCTTGATTGCATTTGTTGATAGAAAGCAAATGCGTAGATTCTAATAATGAGATTATTCTAAAATATGGCAAAAAAATGGCAAAACTATGGAAGTATGTGTAACTACTCAGAGAATATGACAATTGCCCTATGCAATATCTTCAAAAGAGAACTTCAGATACAGAACGAAAATAATTAAGCATCATAGCATACAACTCTCTTAAAATAGATAATGGATACAAGGATTGCATATAAAACATGTCAGTTTTATCAATGTTCACACGTACTTCTGTTGAATGGTATCTGTAACAAATGCATAAATTGCAAGTAAAAGACACTGATATACATAAGAGAACCCATACCAAAATACTAAAATTCTAATGTCATATTGATCCACAGTAAAAGATTGTTGATAGAAATAAGCATTATCCATATTAAGTTTGCATCAAAGCAAGTGAAAAATAATCATTAAATAATATTAAAACATAAGATCATAAGACAGTGGGGTAAAACATAAAATAGTTTTACTACACTGTTAAATCATGTATTGGTCTTGCGAAAGGAATAAATAAATGGTGGCAAAATGAAGAAAGTATCCACAAATCCTTATTTTGTCCATCAAAAGAATACTGACATATGTGAAGTGTATACTTGTGTGCAATAAGAAGTCCTGGTCATGGTGTCTGGCAAAGCTTTCATAGGCCAAACCATGCTAAATTAGATCATATCAAGCCCATGTTAAGTATAATTTATAAATAACTTTATGTGAATAGAACATTTTTCTGATCCTTGATCAACAAAGTACTGTAATAAGCCCTATTGGTTAGTTTCAAAAAGCCTTAGGGTCTAATTATGACATTGGCAGTCCGAGGACCGGCAATACCTCAGTGGCAGTTGGATTGTCGCACTCCAGGTCATTTGACCACCACATTACGACCCTGGTGGTCTGACCACCAGGGGACCGCCGTGCCCGGCAAGGAAATAGTTCCCGAAAGCCTGACGGCGGTCGGAGGTGTGGTCAGCAAAGCTGTACTAAGCGCCAACACACTGATCACGAGACCATTTTCTGCCAGCATTATCATGGTGGAGACCCCGCCATGAAAAGGCTGGTGGAAACAGTGAAGGGGACCACAGAGGCCCCTGCACTGCCCATGACCATGTTGTGGGCAGTGCAAGGCCCACAGGCCCAGCACCCTCGTAATGCACACTATCTGCTGCAGCAGACAGTGTTAATTCCAAGGGTGCTAGGGGCACACTCTGTGTGACGACATTGGCCTTGGCTCCATGAGGAGATGAGGCCAATGCAGCGTGCGGCTGTCAACACCAGGACAGTGCGCGATCTACGGGCAACATAATGCAAAATGACAAACCTTATGCAATGTAATAATTCATGCAATATGCATTGATATTGCATATTAACTTTTTGCATTGCAGGTATTTATCTCGAAATGTCATTAAATGCTGTTTGTAATGTATTGTTCATTTTCAAGCCTTTCCTGCAGCCTGGCTGGGTGTGGCATGTGGGTGGGGCTTGGCTCTATATAAAGCCCCCACCCCCGCTCCACGTGCTCACTATTCAGAGGTCCTGGTGCAGAGCAGCATCATTTTCCTGGGCTCCTGTTCCGGAGGCCTACTTGGACATTTCCTGGCCCTGTCCTCATTATCTTGCTGATCTTCAAGCAGGGCGGTAAGGCGGAGGTCGGAGTAGGCCCGACTCCATTTCTAGAAACATTTGAGTTTTTATCTTTGTGATTTACAGTGTGCGTGATTTATTCTTGGCACTTAACCCTTGCAGTTAGGATCAGCAGAGTGCGCAATCATTTCGAGGCATTTGAATCTTGATGGTTGAATCGGCAATAGTGTGCGCAATTCATTCTTGGCAATTAACCCTTGCAGTTCAGATCGGCAGAGTGCGCGATCATTTCGAGGCATTTGAATCTTGATGGTTGAATCGGCAACAGTGTGCGCGATTCATTCTTGGCAACTAACCCTTGCAGTTCGGATCGCCAGAGTGCGCGATCATTTTGAGGCATTTGAATCTTTATGGTTGAATCGGCAACAGTGTGCGTGATTCATTCTTGGCAGTTAACCCTTGCAGTCCGGATCGGCAGAGTGCGCGATCATTTGAATGCATTTGAATCTTGATGGTTGAATCTGCGACAGTGTGCGCGATTCATTCTTGCCAAGTAACTCTTGTAGTTCTGATCGACAGAGTGCGCGATAATTTCGAGGCATTTGAATCTTGATGGTTGAATCGGAAACAGTGTGCGCAATTCATTCTTGGCAATTAACTCTTGTAGTTCTGATCGGCAGAGTGCGCGATAATTTCGAGGCATTTGAATCTTGATGGGTGAATCAGCAACATTTTGCACGATTCATTCTTGGCAATTAACCCTTGCAGTTCAGATCGGCACAGTGCGCGATCATTCTAGGTACTTAAGTCTTGATGCGCAGTCTGGCAATAAGGTGCGCAATAATTTCTGGGAAATTGAATCTTGAAACTTAGATCAAACAGAGTGTGATCTTTCTAGACAAAACAAGTTTAGTCAGTTTGCCTATTCTACAGTATCATTCATGAATCCTATAGCAGTTAATTCTTTGGGAACTAATGTACACATTGACTCTTGTTGTGACGTATTTGCTATTCTAAGGATTAACTTGAGAGAGTTCAATGTTCAGAGTATATGATTATAAAAAAGGTCACGTTATTGAAAAGTTCTTGATCTCTCATGTTATTAGAGCATAAAGAATTAAAACAAAGTTCATGAAGATTAATGTGAATGACCTTGCTGTTGTGTTCTTAACTCTTGCTGCCACAGATCTCCTTCCCCGCTGTTCCCAACCTAAACCCCATCCCTCGCTTGGCCATTCTTTAACTCTGTGCTATGATAACTAGTAGAGTTAGAAGCTGCCAAGAGGTGGACATATTGCGAACAGGTGCAAACCCCAAGGATCCGGCCTCGCTTACAGAATTGTGAGCCCACAAATTTTAATCCTGGTTTGTGCTAGGTTTTCAATATGGCCATGTTCAATGAGTTACTTAAGGTAATTACGCAGCTTCAATTGGATGTAGTTGAATCAAAAAACATAGCAGCCAATCTAGCAGAAAGGTTGGATCAGTTACAAGACAGAGTGGGAAAGAAGGAGCGAAGTCCTCTGGGTGCGGGTTGGCTTAATCCTCCTCCTCAAAGTTCAGGAGGGAATCCTCCAACTAACATATCACTCACAGCTCCACACCCATTCCTTTGGCTCCCCCAGAAAGGTTTTCAGGTGATCCTCAGAAGGTACAATCCTTTTTGACTCAAGTAGAATTGCATTTCACCTGTAGACCAAACACCTTCCCTAATCCCCAATCCATGGTGGCCTTCTTGATTTCTTATTTGACTGGAGACGCGGCCACCTGGGCAATCCCTCTTGTTCATTGAGATAATCCTTTTCTTTATAATTGGAGAGACTTTGTCCGAGAATTCGAAAGTGATTTTGATCGAAGAACAGTTACTCTGTCCACAGACCGAGAACTGTTAGAATTGCGACAAGGAAATAAGGATCTTGTTTCTTACTTGGCTAACTTTAATCGGCTGGTAGCAGAAACGGCCTGGCCTGAGGAAAAGAGATCAGCCCTGTTTTATCAAGGACTCAAAGATGAGTTAAAAGACATCCTTGTACAGATTGATCCTCAACCTGCGGATTGTCAAGATCTGATAAATCTTGTTTTAGACCATCGTCTTGCAGAATGACGGGGAACACGCAAAAAGACTGAGAAAAATTCCTGGCGTGTTCATGAGCATAGAGAATCACAAGTTCATGGAGACAACAATCATGAACCAATGGAAATAGGAACCATCAGGCGGCCCTTAACGAAAGAAGAGAAAGATCTACGTAGAAAGAACGGACAATGTCTGTCCTGTGGTTGGAAGGGCCATTTCGCTAAAGAATGTCCAGCAAAACCAAAAAAGTAAACAAACCCCTATTAAGAAGGTTATAGCAAATGCACAGATCAATCAGGAAAACTAGAACACCCAAGGTGTAGGGAAAGGTTGCTCTTGGGTGTAACCGTTGACCCTTCACAAGATGCTAAAAAGGTTTTACTCAAGTCAAGGCATTTACAATTAGATCTAGAAGTGCTGGTAAAACAAAAGACTTATCTAAAGAAAGCCTTAGTGGATTCTGGGGCTACTGGTAATTTTATCGATGCACAATTGATTCAAACATGGGGGTTCCCATGTAAGAAGAAGAAAACACCAGAAATGATAAAAGCTGTAGATGGAAAACTCCTAGCTGGAGGTCCGGTGACTCTGCAGACCTTCCCCTTGTCTGTGATCTGTAAAGGGGGAAATCAAAACACCAAACATGTAGAAAAAATAATCTTTGATGTAATCCATGCTCCTCAGTATGGGATTATCCTAGGAATGCTGTGGTTAAATTACCATAATCCTTTAATAAATTGGCAAGAAAGGAAAATCACGTTTTCTTCACTTATGGTATAAAGAAAAATGTCTCCAGGCATCAAGTGTCACAGATTCCCACAAATCCCACATAGCCACAGCCGCTGAAAAAGATGTAACGCTGCCTTTGCAGTATTAATCCTTCCTTGATGTTTTTGATGAAAACAAAGCAGGAACCTTGCCACCTCACAAACCCTATGACTGTCAAATTGATCTGACTCCTGGTGCTATACTCCCTAGTTGTCGTGTGTATGCCCTGTCTGACACGAAAATCAATATCTAAGAAGCTATTTAGATCAATTTCTGGCTAATGGATTTATCCGCCCTTCCAAGTCTCCTGCAGCATCTCCTCTTTTTTTGTTCCCAAGGCTAATGGGGATCTTAGGACTTGTATAGGCTATAGAGGATTAAATAAAATCACAGTAAATAATAAATATCCATTACCCTTGATCCCTGTCCTGTTGGATCAAGTTAAAAAAGCCTAAATTTACACCAAGTTAGACCTAAGAGGAGCTTACCACCTAGTCAGGATGATAGAAGATGATGAGTAGAAAACCGCCGTTAAAACTAGATATGGTCTATTTGAATACACAGCCATGCTCTTTGGACTTTGTAATGTTCCAGCAGCGTTCCAATTCTTTCTGAATGATGTCCTTAGAGAATATCTAGATCTATTTGCAATAGTTTATGTTGATGATCTTCTAATCTATTCTGATAATGAAGTCGAACATGTACAACATGTCCAAAAGATTCTCACAGCCCTTCGGAAACATCACTTATATTGCAAATTGAGCAAATGTGAATTTCATGTTACCACTGTTGAATTTTTAGGGGTTAACCTTACCCCTCAAAGCATGGTCATGGCAGAAAGAAAAGTGCAAGCAGTGTCTGATTGGCCAATCCCAAAAACTGTTTGGGATGTTTAGTGCTTCCTTGGTTTTGCAAATTTGTATTGCAGGTTCATAGACCGCTGCTCACAGACAATGGCACCAATCACCAAGTTACTATGAAAGAAAAAAACATTTGTGTGGTCTCCAGAAGCTGACAAGGCTTTTTCAACCTTAAAAGAAGCCTTCTCTACCGCCCCAGTCTTGACTCACCCAGATACTGAACGTCCATTCATAGTAGAAGCAGATGCTTCAGATGTGGCAATTGGTGCAGTGTTATCACAACGCAACAAAGATACCGGTCAGCTACACCCTGTAGCTTACATGTCTCAAAAACGGAACGAAGCAGAACAAAATTATGTCATTGCTGAGAAAGAACTTCTAGCAATCCGTGATGCCTTTAAAGAGTGGAGACACTATTTGCTAGGCACCAAATATACTATTACAGTATACACAGATCATCGTAATCTTCAGTTCATGAGTTCAGCTAGACTTATGACTCCTTGACAATTGCGATAGATGCTGTTTTTTGCAGAGTTTGATTTTGTGGTAACCTTTCGTCCCGGCAAAGACAATCGCAAAGCAGATGCCTTATCCAGACAAGACTCTACCATGTTACCCACAATCCAGCCCCCACGAGCCATCATTGCTCCAGACAAAATCCTTTATATCTTTAAAACTGAAGATTTTTTTAAAAATATTCGTAATTCTTTCACCATCGAAAAATGGCAGAAATGGGCTCAAGCAGACCCCAAAAGATCAATCAAACAAGGTCTACCTTTTCATGATGCATGTTTATTTGTTCCCACTACCAAGTTGCACAAATTAGTGTTTCATTGGTTGCACGTTATACCTACGGCATGTCATCCAGGTATTCCTAAGACATTTGAACTAATCCAACAATATTTTTGGTGGCCTACTTTGACAAAAGACGTCAAGCAAATGGTAACTAACTGTGAAGTTTGTGCTCGTACCAAGACAAGTCATTCAAAACCAAAAGGACTGTTACATCCTCTTCCAACTCCACTCCGACATTGGGAACATATATCAATAGACTTTATTACAGGAATGCCAGTTGTTCAACATCACTCAGTAATCCTTGTAGTGGTAGATAGTCTCACAAAATATGCACATTTCGTTGCTTGCAGGAAATTGCCTACCTCCAGTGAATTGGCAACAATACTTTTAAATCGAATGGTCCGTTATTATGGATTACCAAAAGTAATTCTCTCCGATCAAGGATCACAATTTGCCTCTGACTTCTGGAAAACATGGTGCAAAATGCTGCAAGTTACATCTACATTATCTACCAGTCCTCATCCTCAAACGGATGGCCAAACTGAGAGACTCAATCAAACATTGAAACAATATTTGCGTGCTTACGCTGAAAAAGCACTCCATTCTTGGGTATCAATGCTTTGGTTAGCTGAACTGGCCTACAGTAACTCATATCATACTTCTACTGGAGCTACGCCCTTTTTTCAGTCTTTTTGGTTATCACATAGGTACTTTGCCAATCACAATTCCACAAGAAAGTTCACTTACACCAGCAGTGCCAGAAACAATACGACAACTCCATCAAACCCAGAAACAAATCCAGCAACATCTAAACAAAGCAAAACAAAAGTATAAAAAACATTATGACACAAAACATTGTGGGGGACCACAATATAAGCCAGGAGATAGAGTGTGGCTTTCCACATGCCACATTGATTTAAAAAAAAGACATATGCTTAATCCCAAATATATAGGTCCTTACACAGTTCCTCAACAGATCAATCCAGTAACCTACAAACTACAGTTACCAAAATCACTACGTATTCATCCAGTGTTTCATACTTCTCTCCTGAAAAGAGCTTTCCAGAAAACTCCCTCTCGACCAACTCCAGTACTGGTAGAAGGAGAATTGAAATACGAAGTAAAACAGGTTCTGGATTCACAATTTAGAGATCGTACTCTCTGGTATCTAATTTCTTGGAAAGGGTAAGGTCCAGAGAAGGACTCATGGTCTCAGCGTCTAACATTCATGCTCCACGATTAGTGCGGTGTTTTCACCACCTAAACCCAGACAAGCCAGGTCCTAGAGAGCGTTTGGGAGGGGGTAACACATGGTGGCACACACATGTGGTGGCGGGAGGAGGGTGCTAAGGGGTGCAAGGAATTGTGCTCTGCACTGGGGGTGCAGCACCACTTTTCTTAAATCAGCCCCATAGTATACTCGCGTTCTTGCGTGCACACGTTTAAATTCTAATTGCTAATGTATTTACTCCTCTTTAGTTTGATATGCGCTTTTCTTTATACAGTTAGGCAAAGTGGAGGCTATCAAAGTCATTATAGCATTGGTTGTACCAGTTAGCAGTATTATGTAGATGGTGCTGAGGATACAGCTGTAGTGTGAAAGTGAAATCCGTCTCCTGTTGTGCCCCACAGCGTCCTGATACTAAAACTAGAAAGCCTGTCACACATCCAGAACACTATCAGAGAAATGTGGTTGTTACAGGAATGCAAGTGAGAAACAGCGGCGCTGTTCTGCTGTCTTAGAAATAGTGTTGTCGTTAATATTTCTAGAAATTAATATTTCCTCAGATCAATTTAGCTAAACATTGCTTTATTACACTACCGTAGACCGTGATTTCTTATGACAAATGTGCTAACACGGTTTTGGTCTCATGGTGTCACTTAAATCGCTCTGTGGCAATGTAATACATGCTGAGGGACCTTCAAAAGCATATTATGTGCTGGTTGTGGATTTATAGCATCCTTCTGTTTTGAAGTAATAATATACTCCTTATTTCAAATACTTGTACTAACATGCAACACCAGGACAGTGTGCGCTCTACGGGCAACATAATGCAAAATGACAATCCTTATGTAATGTAATAATTCATGCATTGTGTGTTGATATTGCATATTAACTTTTTGCATTGCAGGTATTTATCTTGAAATGTCATTAAATGCTGTTTGTAATGTATTGTTCATTTTCAAGCCTTTCCTGCAGCCTGGCTGGGTGTGGCATGTGGGTTGCGGATTGGGTCTATTTAAGGAACCCAGCCCCGCTCCACGTGCTCACTATTCAGAGGTCCCGGTGCAGAGCAGCATCATTTTCTTGGGCTCCTGGTCCGGAGGCCTACTTGGACATTTCCTGGCCCTGTCCTCATTATCTTGCTGATCTTCAAGCAGGGCGGTAAGGCGGAGGTCGGGGTAGGCCCCCGACTCCATTTCTAGAAACATTTGAGTTTTTATCTTTGTGATTTACAGTGTGCGTGATTTATTCTTGGCACTTAACCCTTGCAGTTTGGATCGGCAGAGCGCGCAATAATTTCAAGGCATTTGAATCTTGATGGTTGAATCCGCAATAGTGTGCACAATTCATTCTTGGCAATTAACCCTTGCAGTTCAGAGAGGCAGAGTGCGTGATCATTTCGAGGCATTTGAATCTTGATGGTTGAATCGGCAACAGTGTGCGCGATTCATTCTTGGCGATTAACTCTTGTAGTTCGGATCAGCAGAGTGCGCGATCATTTCGAGGCATTTGAATCTTGATGGTTGAATCGGCAACAGTGTGCGCGATTCATTCTTGGTAATTAACTCTTGTAGTTCGGATCGGCAGAGAGCGCAATCATTTCGAGGCATTTGAATCTTGAAGGTTGAATCGGCAACAGTGTGTGTGATTAATTCTTGGCAATTAACCCTTGCAGTTCAGATCGGCAGAGTCCGCGATCATTCTAGGTATTTGAGTCTTGATGCGCAGTTTGGCAATAAGGTGCGCAATCATTTCTGGGCAATTGAATCTTAAAACTTAGATTAAACAAAGTGTGATCTTTCTAGACAAAACAAGTTTAGTAAGTTTGCCTATTCTACAGTATCATTCATGAATCCTATAGCAGTTAATTCTTTGGGAATGAATGTACATATTGACTCTTGTTGTGATGTAATTGCTATTCTAAGGATTAACTTGAGAGAGTTCAATGTTCAGAGTACATGATTATAAAAAGGTCACATTATTGAAAAGTTCTTGATCTCTCATGTTATTAGAGCAAAAAAGAATTAAAACAAAGTTCATGAAGGTTATTGTGAATGACCTTGCTATTGTGTTCTTAACACTTGCTTCCACAGGTATCCTTCCCTTCTGTTCCCAACCCAAACACCATCCCCGGGTGGCCATTCTTTAACTCTGTGCTATGATAGCTAGTAGAGTTTGGAGTTGCCAGGAGGTGGACATATTGGGAACAGGCGCAAACCCCAAGGATCCGGCCTCGCTGACAGTGGCTTCCACTGAGCTGAGCAGCGGAAACATATATTTCTGAGGTTTCCACCGGTCAGTCAAGTGGAAACTTTGTAATGGGCCTGGGGTGAGATCTCCAGCTCTGTGGCGGTCTCCTCTCCACAGAGCTGGCGGGCCACCAGTCTCATAATGAGACCCATAGTCTGATTACTGTACTGAGTCTTAAGGACCATCATGGGAAAGGGATCGAAAACCCTCCCTTCAAAAACATGAGTAGCCTAGTTATTCATCTTATCCAAACTAACCAGAGTCGTAGAGAGTTAAGAATCCATCCTTTACACAGTATAGCCACCAATTCCAATTCTAGTGTTAAGAGTTTGAAACAGGGATAAAACCCTTATCTTCATTTTAGTTGAACAAACACACCAGGTATAGTCATATTATGGGCATTTATTAAGTATGATGCAAATCATAGGAATCTGTGTAACAAAATGAGTAATAGACCTTACTTTGACCAAAATTGGAGAACGTGCGAAAATTTTATTTTATTTGCTGTTATTTTGTGTGCCCTATTTATATTGGAAACATCAATCACACACCATCATACAAAAGTGCTGATGTGTTGTCTACTTACATTATGTTAGGATGCAAAAAACAGATTCCTTCCTCACTATTTTGAGTTCCATGTTAATACTGAGAAAAGCGATAACACCTCATCACTCTTAGAGATAGTGCACACCAAATGTAATGCTTATAACTGCATAATGGGCCCGATTCGCAAAGGTAAACTTGGACGTTTGGTCTAAATTTAGACCAAAAGTCTAAGTTACGACTTTATGAATTCACAAAGGGCATTTGCGGGTACTCTCTTGATGTCTGCACTTGGGGCAGAGATCTGTCCCACGTGCGGACTTAAAGATATTTCTCGTAAATGCCCTTCGTGAATTTCCAAAGTCGTAAACTCAGACTTTCGGTGTATGTTTAGACCAAATCTCTAATTTTACCTTTGTGAATCCGTGTCATTATTTCTACCAATATGTTAGAATAGATCAAAGCACAACACAATTAATAAGCAACACACAATGAGTTGAGCTTGAACTAACCTCAGTTAAGATGATTGGTCTTGTAGGAGGGAGGAGGAATATTGTGGTTAAAAATAACAATTTACATGTTTATGAGTACTGTTAGACTTGGCATCCTTTGGGTGGTTTCCCCTTCCTTTTTACCTCTGCCTCCTGTATTTTGACTTGGGGCTGAATTTCATTTTGCTAGTTTTAGTACTCTTAGCTCTTTACCACTGCTGATCAGCGCTAAAGTGCAACTGCTCCTGGTGTAAATTGTGATGCTGATTGGTTAACCATGATTGGCATATTTGATTTACTAGTAAGTACCTAGTATAGTGCACCATGTGTGCCCAGGGCCTGTAAATCAATGCTACTAGTAGGCCTGGGACACTGATTGTGCCTCCCACATGAGTAGCCCTGCAAACATGTCTCAGTCCTGCCATGGCAATGTCTGCATGTGCAGTTTTAAACTACCATGTCGACCTGGCAGGTGCACCCACTTGCCAGGCCCAAACCTTCTTTTTTCAGTACATGTAAGGCACCCCTAAGGTAGCCCCATGGGCAGGGTACAGGGTACTTAAAGAGTAGGATATGTATTAATGTGTTTTACATGTACTGATAGTGAAATACTGCCCAATTTGGTTTTCACTATTGCAAGGCCAATCTCTCCAATAGGTGAACATGGGGATTGCCTTGAAATATCTCTTAGGTGTCATTTTCCGTTGGGAGCAGATAGAGATGTGGATTTTGGAGGTCCCTGAACTCACCATTTAAAAATACATCTTGTAGTGCAGGTGGCTTTCAAACTGCATGTTTGAAAATGCCACTTTTTAGAAACTGGGATTTTTCTTGCTTATCCAAACTGTGCCTCTGCCTGGCTGTGTAATACACATCTGGATCAGCATGACAGTTGGGCTGGTTATGAATTCACTCTAGACAGTCACACAAAGGGTGCTGAGTTGCGCCCTGCACACTATGGCCCATATTTACTAAACTTCCATGCAACACACTACAGCATTGGAACTTGATGCACTGCATGAAAGGTAGAGAGCAGAAATTAGACATATTTATGAAAACTTTGGTGTACTTCTTTTCTCTCCTTGTGCTAACACTTTTGGTAGCTTAGCATCAATGCAGGCATCATTCCATCATGGTGCAAGGGTGCTTGTGCTGTGGCCAAAATAGGGATACCTTCTGCAACAAAAACTATTCTTAGATGATTATCCCTCCTTGTATGTCTACTCCAAAATGCAGTTTGCATGCATGGAGGGGGTAATGAGAAGAAACATATATATTTCTCGTTGTTACACCAGCCTTGGGTGGACACACCATTTTAGCACAAACCAATCTGGGTTTGTGTCAAAGTATATTGGTGGAAACATGGGGAGCACCTGTGCTCAACCCATGTAATGCCTGCATGAAGCAAAGTAACACAAGGCAGTGCTTTGATTTGGGAAGCAATACAAAAAGCGGCTGAACAGAATTTAACAGAATTTGGCAGAAGTAGCATCTAAGCCCACCTGGAGTAGATGGAATCTGACCCTGACACATAGAGCTTGTCAGAGAGACACACTTTTTTCCAGACACTAGGAAGCATCCAATATTAGTCACAGCAACATCCTTTCAGGTATGGAGTGCAGCATAAATTATGCAAAAAGGGAAGTAGGGAACCCTGGGCAGTTTAGGTGGGGACAGCTTCTTTCACTAATCCAAAGTTGCAATCCTGTTCATGGAGAAGTAAAAGGCTTTTATCATTTTTCAGCTCAGCATGGATGGCACTTTACTGCAAAAATTGCTAAAATATTTTGTTACTTTTCTAGCTTGGTGTGGATGGCACTATGCTAATCCTATGGTGAAAAACTCTGCTAGAAAAGCAGACATTTGTGGTAAGCAGTTCTAGACTTTCAATGGTGTTGTAGAATGATCCATATAGCTGCTGACCACCTAAAACTTAGGTACTATCCAGGGTACACTACTTCCTTTATTGCATAATTTGCGCAGTACTCTAAGCCCTCCACAAACCAATTTGGGCCCAGGGGACCCAATCCTATGGTGCCTGATACAATTTGTATTAAGGAAAGTGCACCCAACCTCCTTCCCTGGGTCAATTTAGGAGCTGGTTAACACATCCCCAGGACCCAGCACAATTTTGAAGAGGGAGGGGGCATGTGGCCCCCATGCCAATTTCAGCCCCAGGAAACCCATCACCGGGCTGTAATACTACTGAAAGGGAGGTGGGCATGCGTCCCCCCTTGGTGGGCTGATTTCTACCCTGGGGACACAATCCCTTGGGTCTGCCACCATACAGAAGGAGGAATGTGCATGCAGCCTACCTTCCTGGCTCCATTTTTGCTCTGAGGACCCCACACTCAGGGCCTGGTGTTCCCCCGGGGACAAAGGGTTTTAGGATATCCCTACCCTGCCTCCACATATATATATATTTTTTTACAACTTCAGGACAGTCAATCAGGTTTTGTAACACATGGTGGCACACACATGTGGTGGCGGGAGGAGGGTGCTAAGGGGTGCAAGGAATGTGGCACTGGGGGTGCAGCACCACTTTTCTTAAATCAGCCCCATAGTATACTCGCGTTCTTGCGTGCACACGTTTAAATTCTAATTGCTAATGTATTTACTCCTCTTTAGTTTGATATGCGCTTTTCTTTATACAGTTAGGCAAAGTGGAGGCTATCAAAGTCATTATAGCATTGGTTGTACCAGTTAGCAGTATTATGTAGATGGTGCCGAGGATACAGCTGTAGTGTGAAAGTGAAATCCGTCTCCTGTTGTGCCCCACAGCGTCCTGATACTAAAACTAGAAAGCCTGTCACACATCCAGAACACTATCAGAGAAATGTGGTTGTTACAGGAATGCAAGTGAGAAACAGCGGCGCTGTTCTGCTGTCTTAGAAATAGTGTCGTCGTTAATATTTCTAGAAATTAATATTTCCTCAGATCAATTTAGCTAAACATTGCTTTATTACACTACCGTAGACCGTGATTTCTTATGACAAATGTGCTAACACGGTTTTGGTCTCATGGTGTCACTTAAATCGCTCTGTGGCAATGTAATACATGCTGAGGGACCTTCAAAAGCATATTATGTGCTGGTTGTGGATTTATAGCATCCTTCTGTTTTGAAGTAATAATATACTCCTTATTTCAAATACTTGTACTAACATGCAGCAGCTCTAAGTGATCTGCAGATACCTTTAAATCTCTACTTCCCTGTGTCTTTTCAGAACTCGAACAGATGGGAAAGTTAAATAGATTTAGCAAAATAGCTTTATGAAAGTCATTATTTTTTCACACACAAAGGATTACACTTCTGCAGTTGAGTGCTAGATCGTTTAAAATATCATTATAAGACAGCGAGCTACAAAGTGTGTGGAAAATCTTCACCGCAGTGGTGCCTCTGACAGCTGAGGTGCCAACCATATTGAATGTACTGTTGAAACATACATGTAAGAGGCAAAAAAGTTTTAAACTAATCTTTTGGGTTGTGAACATACAACTGTTTCCACTGTAATGCCGCTGTGTCGGGCTTAGTTACTGATAACAGTGTTTAACCCACACAAGAAACAAATAAACTAGCAGCCTTAATCAGTAATAACCAGTTAAGTAGGTTGCTTCAATATTGGCTGCCAATGTCTAAAGAGCCTTGAATCTCTGGCTATTCAGTCTAAGAATTCAACTTAATTTGGTGGTTTCTCTGCACATCAGGTAAATTGTGTGGGATTTTCAGAGCCCAATTTCCAGTTTGCATTAGAATGTCACAGCCAGGTTTTCAGTTTGGATACTATGGGCCTGACTACGACTTTGGCAGTCTTATCAGAAGAATGCCGCTGTGACGGTCCCCAAAAGACCCGCATGTTGGGGGTAATCCAACCGCCGCATTATGACTCAAACCATGAAGACCGCCAAAAAACAACCACAAATCTGACACCAC
The DNA here is from genome assembly GCF_031143425.1 of Pleurodeles waltl. Classification (NCBI taxonomy): domain Eukaryota; kingdom Metazoa; phylum Chordata; class Amphibia; order Caudata; family Salamandridae; genus Pleurodeles; species Pleurodeles waltl. The sequence continues at coordinate 827,909,435 of NC_090442.1, read as the reverse complement.
CAGGACACTGAAGGCGGAAAAGAGGCGGTACCACCACCAGCACCGCCATGCCGACATATTTTCACCCACTAGAATATGAGCCACAAATCAGCACAGCGGTTCTTTAACGGCGGAAAACCATTGGCGGTGCGAACCGCTGCGCCCAAAATCCACCACTGTCAAAACACAATACCACATTGGTTTGTTTGAATATCCCACACCTAACACACATACACACCTCAGACACACATACTCACTGCACTATACAACACACCCCAACACAACCCACAATTCTTTGCGACAAAATTGATGCACACATATACAGAGAGGAGCCAAATATACACATATAGCACTGTTACACCATAGGCACTGTTAAACATCCCACCCAGCACACACAACACAACTGCACTACCAACACAAAACACACATAACGACCACACACATACACCACATACCTCCATCACCCACTAAGCACCACCCACACCCCATCAATCACCCCACGCACTGCACCCCTCCAACCCACAAACAACCACCACCATGTCCCCACAAAGATGACGAGCTGAGGGTCATGGTGGATGAAATCGTCAGGGTTTAGCCACAACTGTTTGGAACACAAGTCCAGCAACCCTTGATTGTAAGGAAAATAAAGTTGTTGCAGAGAATAGTCGACAGGGCCAACTCAGTAGGCAACCATCCATGCACAAGGGAAGACATCAGGAAGAGGTGGAATGACCTTAGGGGGAATGTACGTTCCATGGCATCATTACACCATGATCGCAACACACAAGACGGGCGGTGGGGCCTCTCCTCCTCCCCCACAACTCACATCATGGGAGGAGAAGGTCTTAAACATACTGTATCCCGAAGGCCTGACTGAAATGCCTGGAAGACTAGACTCTGGTGAGTAAAGACAACCTCCATGTCACACAACTGTCTTGTACTGCATACTTCCTCACTGTCCGAGTACTCCGCAATGTACTGTATGTCTCACTACACATCCCACCTATCCACCTAATGCCCCTCTCCTGCATGATACACCTCTACCCAGCCCAAATGCCCACACAACCCTTGACTCCCACAATGCACAAGCCCATCTACCTGCGTACCTGGAATGTGCACATCATATCACATCACATCCCTTGCATGAATGACTATTGGACTAGCCATACTAAATAGATGTTATGACAATGGACCCCTACATGGCAATGACAGCAATGCAATGGAACAACACACTGCCAAACAAGGCTAAATACAGCTGCAACACTGTGACAAATCCAATTGGCCACCAATCAGGATCCACAACCCAGAAGGTCTGCCACCATGGATGGCAGACTCCATGCATACGCACAGCATGCACAGACAGCAGAGTAACCCTTGAAGACTCCCATACTTGCCACCCACTGGGACACTATGCTGCTATGTCCAGCCTTCTAGCACTCACAAGTACCAGGGCTGAATACTCATTAGCTAACAGTGCATAACAGACTTGTGAATTATCAGTCTGTACCAGTACCCATCCACACAGCCAGATGTACTAAACCTGAATGACACTACCTAAATGGAGTCTGGGACGCATGTCACACACCACTACCCAACACGAATGGTATGCTGGTCAGCATCTGTAATTGTCATTGCTGGAAATCATGCCAAGGCACTCTATGCATATAAGAAAGAGTGAACCAAACACATCTTCTATATGTAACTCCCTCTCTCACTCCATCCACAGGTACCCATGCCTGTGCCACCATGGAGAGGATACCAGAGACTGCTAGCGCACCACAGGATGAAGGCCCCAGTGAGGACAACACGCCTGGATGCCTGGACACTGATGACCAACCTGGCACATCTGGGGCACCTGGTCAGTCTACCACTGCCTACCCACCCCTCCAAACCCAGAGGTCTCAACATCACAGCCTAAACCTTTGTTCCTAAACCTGTGTCCCAAGGAGAGATCAATCTATTTTGTGCCCCACAGAACACGGACCTGGGTCGACCCCTCACACCACAGACAATGAAGGTCCTGCAAACACTGGGAGTGGGTACACCGTGCCAGGGGCACAGGCAAATGGTAGCAGGGGGTGTGGGAGGAAAGCCAGAGGATGTGGCCCCCAAGAGACTCAACTGACCAGGCTACCATCTCCCAAGTCATGGGAGCATACCAACAATCCCAGGACAGGATGGGTTTCAGATCATAACCATGTTGGGGGGAAAACCAAAGGTTGCAGAGGGAATACCACCAGGAGGTCATGCATCAGTGGAGGGCCCACAATGCCACCAAGACCTCCATTGCAGGCGTACTGAGGGATATCAACACTACTCTGCGGGCTTCATCCACCCACCAGTAGGCCCCTTCCGCTAGCAACAAAGATCACACCCATTAAGATCAGCGGTAGGCAGCGGGATGGAGGCCCTGCCAGGGGAATCACAGGCCTTAGACACCCCTCCCTCTGTGGTGTAGCTGATAAACCCCATGCAAACATGGACATTCATCCAGACATCCAGCTGGAGCAGATGGGAAGACCACACCCACCGCCAGGAAGTGACCCTCATCTGATTTGTCTCCCTTGTGTGCTACTGAGACACTCTGTTGACTATTCAATGACATAACTTCATCTTCCCATTGGCAATTGGACAGTAGACCTGTGCAACGACAGCTGTACCACCTACTCTGATGATTTCACCTAGCATGACCCCACTCATCACCTCTTGGACAAATTGTGCACCATATGTTTATCACCATTTCAACATATGCACAATAAACACCAATGGAACATAGCCCCTGTATAAGTGCCTTCATTGCAACATCAACAAAAGTCATGATTGCAATATGTGAGATGGCTCTGCACACCTACATTAAACAGGCAGAATAATGGATAGTAGAGAGAGGTATCCTCAGCAGGGCAGACATTAGATACGATATGTGCTAGGACACATGTCAGACAGTCAACAATCCTAAGCCACAATAAGAGAATAGTCAGCATGCAAACCTGCAAAAAGACATTTACAGAGAGTACCAGAAGTATGGAAGGCATGGAGCCACACAAAGCACATATGCAGCATATAGAGGTTGTGCCCAGTGTACATTACCACCTAACCATGTTCCCCCAGAGATCACCTATTCAGCACCAGTCACAGAATATTCATCATGTAGCACTGTAGGTTGCATCTGTCGTGTACTTCTATCCTCTAATCATTCAGCAATGGCAAGTGACCATGAAAAACCAAGCCATAGGTTGCAGAGGCATGTGCCCTTAACACAGTCAGTAGGTTGAAGGCCATGACTACAGGAGAATGCAGCAAACACTGCTCATAACTGTCTGCACAGTGGAGATTAAAATCAAGGACACTTCAGTGGGTACACATGTTATATATGAGAAAATGTTACTGTGCACATGACATAAAAACAGCTTACTTCCCCATCACACACATAGGGATAGGAACACATCACACCACCACTGATGAGTTAATTCTGGAGGACTATTGCCAACTTTTTATGAGAACTTTCAACACTTGCCAAACCTAAATCACCATACCTGTATGTCACTGGTAGTACTGATTGATGAGCCCAGTTCTATAGTCAGCTCCACCTTCCTCCTCTGCCTCCTCATAACTTGCTATGTCAGCATTACCAGCTACTGGCCCAGCTGCCTCACCCTCATCAGCTAGCAATGGTATGTGGCATCTCAGGGCTAGATTGTGGAACATGCAGCAGGCTACTACTATCTGGCATATCTTTTGGGGTGGGTAGTGGAGGGTACCTCCAGATAGGTCCAGACACCTGAATATGGCTTTCAGGAGGCCAAATGTTCTTTCTCTTACACCCTTCATCCTCCTGTGGGCCTCATTGAAATGGACATCCCCATTTGTGGCAGGGTGCCTTACTGATGTCAGCAGCCAGGGAAGGTTAGGATAGCCAGAGTCACCTGTGTGGACAAATGTAGAACCCTTGACAAAACAGGTGCAATGACAGGGAAGAATATGATGACAGATGCAACTAGAATGAACCACATTCACATTGATACATACCAAGGAGCCAGGCCCTCTCTGTGTGTAGCTGTGCCATTATGTGGGGGACACTGCTGTTCCTAGAAATGAAGGTGTCATGCACAGATCCAGGAAACTTGGTTGTGACCTGGGAGATGTACTGGATGCCAGACACACCACCTGAACATTAAGGGAGTGGTAGTTTTTCCTGTTCCTATACACCTGTTCATTGGAATTGTGAGGCACCAGAGCGAAATGGTTGCCATCAGTGGCCCCTATCACATGAGGGATGTGCCTCATATCATAAAAGTCTGAATCATTGGGGAATCTGATGTAGCTGTCCATGTACAATGCACACAGAACATCCTCCAGCACTAGACTGAACGTTGGCTGTGACATCCCTGCCGCCAAACTCACTGTATTCTGAAAGGAGCCTGTGGCACGAAAGTGCAGGACTGACAGGCCTTGTGCTGTGGGAGGGAGGGAATAGGGATTCCGTATGGCTGGTATCAGATCAGGCTCTAACTTTGTACATAGATCCATAATGGTCTGACGATTCAGACAATAGTTTAGTATGATATGCCTGTCCTCCAGGGTTGCCAGGTCAACTAGTAGACAGTACAGTGCTGGTTGTCTCATTCTCCTTATGGCATCAAATCTAGGTGAAGAGGAGAGAATGTGCAATGAGAAACACCCTTGACACATGTCAGCTGAACATTTCTAAATTACTGCACACCTAACACTGTTGGACATGCATAGCACTGCAGACATATACAAAAATGGGCATGCAGATGTGCTTAGGACAGCAGCCGTGCAGCACAATGCTGAATGTGTATGTTGTTTAGGACACATGTCACAAGTGTCAGCACTACCATGATGACACAACATGGGCTAACTCCCACTTTGTACTAATATGTATATGGCACACATAAATTGGCATATCACTGCATGAGATGTGCACAAAATGGCAGCCGCTGTCCTGAAGCACTGGAAAAATGGAAGTGAACAAATCTGCTGGCATATGTGGTCATGGCGGTAGGCAGTGGCTACCATCGTGCAACTTGTCATTAGTTAACATTGCTGCCTATGGGGTTTGGGGGCCAATGGCGATGACTGCCGGCGGTGATGGACGGTTCTGTACGTAGCGGCCATGACCACCATTTTCTGCAGCCTTTCTCAATTGACTCCTGACACTATTGCCAGCAAGACCTCCACGACCTGAGCTGCTGTGTACTGTCTCTGGAAACCATCATACCACTTCCTGCAGGTGATAGGGTCCCTGTCTTCACACCAGAAAAACTGGAGAAGCTTGTGGACGGGGTCCTACCCCTATTTGAACAGGTATATGGGGCACCAGAGGAACAGGTGAGCCCAATGCCATAGTCATGTGTGATAGGGCTGAGTGTGATGGTATATGTGGTAAGTGTACCAGTGAGGGAGTACAGATGCCAGCAGAGGACATGATGTGAAGGCGTGTGGGCAGTGAGGATGGGTATGTGTGGGCACTTGGTGAGTCTAAAGTGTCTAGGCCTCTCCTGTTAGTATGGTGCTAGTCTACATGACCTTCTCCTTTTGTTGTGTCATCCATGAAGGTGAACACCCATCAGAAGAAAGGGATCTGTTGTGCCATCGCCAAGGTAGTGCGGTTCATAGGCGGTGGAGCACCCACTGTCTCAAGCGGTGGAAGGACCTGGGACGCTGGGCCCGGAAGACCTCAAAGGCCAAGCTGGGGATGTCCTCCCAATGAGGGAGGGGTGCCCCTCAGACCCCTCTAATGGCCTGCATTGTGGCGGTGGCCTACCCTGAGGTGGATGGGCTTTTGAGGGCAGTATAGCAGCCACAATGCGGTAAGTACTGACTATAACCTGGGTATTGCATAACGTTTATGGGATTAGCTCCCTCACTGTAGCTATGGTGACAATATAGTCAATGCTACATGAAAATTGACTTAGGGGTAATGGGTATTGTTGGAAATGGCCTTTCTGCAGGGTCACCCCCAAACTTTTTGCCTTCCTCCTTCTCTTTTTCTGACCTCATTTTTGCTGGTTTTAGGACTGCGCACTTTACCACTGCTTATCACTGCTAAAATGCATATGCTCTCTCGTTAAATCATAGTGACATTGGCTCATACCCAATTGGCTTATTTAACTTACTTGTACGTCCCTAGTCAAGTGCACTACATGTGCCCAGGGCCTGTAAATTAAATGCTACTTGTGGGCTGCAGCACTAGTTGTGCCACCCACATAAGTAGCCCCCTAACCATGTCTCATGCCTGCCATTGCAGGGCCTGTGTGTGCAGTTTCACTGCCACTTCGACTTGGCATTTAAAAGTAATTGCCAAGCCTTAAATTCCCTTTTTTCTACATATAAGTCACCCCTACGGTAGGCCCTAGGAAGCCCATAAGGCAGGGTGCTATGTAGGTAAAAGGCAGGACATGAACATGTGCGTTCTATATGTCCTGGTAGTGTAAAACTCCTATATTCGTTTTACACTGCTGTGAGGCCTGCTCCTGTCATAGGATAGCATTAGGGCTACCCTCATATACTGTTTGAGTGGTAGATCCTGATATGAAAGGAATAGCCAGGTCATACTTAGTATGGCCAGAATGGTTATACAAAATCCTGCTTAATGGTGAAGTTGGATTTCATATTACTATTTTAGAAATGCTACTTTAAGAAAGTGAGCATTTCTCTACACTTAAATCCTTCTGTGCCTTCCAATCCACGTCTGGCTAGGTTTAGTTGACAGCTCCCTTGTGCATTCACTCAGACATCCCCAAACACAGGATACTCAGTCACACTTGCACACATCTGCATATTGAATGAGTCTTCCTGGGATGGGAGGGTGAAGGGCCTGACACTTACATGTCAAAGGACAGTAGCCTGCCCTCACACAAAGGACTGCCACACCCCTCCTGGGGACAGGATGGGACTGAAAAGGGACCTTGTGCACTTCTAAGCCACTCTTTGAAGTCTCCCCCACTTCAAAGGCACATTTGAGTATTTAAGCAGGGTCTCTGACCCTATCAACTTAGACACGTCTGAGGTAGACACTTCTACTTCACAGACACTTCTGGACAAGATACCACTGAAGAAGAAACCCAGAACCAGAACCTGCAACCTGCCAAGAAGAATTACCTGGCTGCCCAAGGACTCACCTTGGCTGCTTTTCTGAGAGGGATTGCTGCCTTGCTGTTGCCCTGCTGCATTGCTGCTTTCTGGCTGTGCTGAGAGGTGGTCTCCAAGGGCTTGGATAGAGGTTACTCCTGTTCTCTGAAGTCTCAGGACCAAAAAGACCTCATTCCTGCAAAAGAACTCCTTGTGCCCCAGGGGCCCCACGACACCCCATACCGCCATCCTGTTCCTGGCGGGCGAACCGCCAGGAACAGGATGGTGGTATGGGGTGTCAGAATCCCCATGGCGGATTCCCATGGGCAGCGGAAAGTCGGCGGTACACCGCCGGCTTTCCGCTTCTGGCCGCGGCTGTACCACCGCGGTCAGAATGCCCGGCGGAGCACCACCAGCCTGTTGGCGGTGCTACCGCCAACCTCCACCCTGGCGGTATTTACCGCCAGGGTCAGAATGACCCCCTTTATATAATTTTTACAGTGATATTTCAATGAATACTTATTGCCTCTTGATCGTTTTGACCTGCATCTTATCAGATAAATATTATATATTTTTCTAAACACTGTGTGGAGTATTTTAGTGGTGTTCTACTGTGTTATTGCATGATTTATTGCACAAATACTTTACACATTGCCTTCTAAGTTAAGCCTGTCTGCTCAATGCCAAGCTTCCAGAGGGTGAGCACAGGATAATTTGGATTGTGTGTGACTTACCCTGACTAGAGTGAGGGTCCTTGTTTGGACAGGAGGTAACCTGACTGCCAACCAAAGACCCGATTTCTAACAAGTAGTTACCACCCAGCCTGAGCATAATTTGTAGATGTGAGTTGATGCTTTGCTGTCAGTGGATGTACTTCTCCCATATCCAGTATTCTCCATGCCTGCATTGTGGAGATGGTCTCATGAGTTTGGCACATGTGTGACTCCATCCTGCTTTTACCATGGATGTGAGCTTGTGTGCCACTCTTGACATTGAATATTACCTCCTCCATCCTTCGGCATTAGGGCATTTGTGGTTCAAGGTGTCAGTTAACTCCCATCTGTATGGCCCTGCTGTATATGCAAAAGTGTTACTCTGCTTTCACCATAGGGACTTTAGTTATCAGGTACTGGTAATGGTGTACACCCCATGTGAGTCAGCAATACCATTAGCACCACATATATGTCTTGGGTATGACTGGACTAATGGCTTGACAGATGTATTCCCATATATTGGTAATCTCCTACCTATTGGATATGTGTAGGTTTTAATGGAAGGCTTATTAGTACTGTAGCTTGTAAATGGTCTGATTGCAAACATCATGCTTATCTAAGTGCTAGAATTGTGGGGATGAAACCTTCAACAAAATGGGATAGTAGTAGAGGTGGTAGGTGCCTAGACAGACCCCTTCATTCACAATGTGAAATGTCAAATCCATGCTTGCCAAAGCCCTAGCTGTTACAGTGCTGCATAGCTCATAATCTGCCTACATCATGTCCCAATTGTTACTTGGGTGAACATTTGATGAAGTGTGAACATGTCAGCTAGCCTTGACCTAGATGTAGTGGGTGATTAGGGCAGGATTGGGTATTGTATCACTAATGATATGTTGATGTGAGATTTATGTTGCATTTCCACTGCAGAGACAACCCTGATGTAGTAGTATGATATGTTGTCAGTGCCAATGCAGGGATGTAGGGCCATTTCTGCATATTTCAGCCATGTGTTGAGCCCCAGTCATATGTGGGAACAGGAATTAGGTACAGGTATTCACTAATGAAGAATTGTGTGATTAATGGTAATTTCTGATGTTGTTAATTCCTACTGGGGGAAATGCATGTGTGGTGGTTCTCTCTGTAGACCATGATGTCATATGTGTTTCCCTAATGTTCATCATTCATGACACTGCACTCAGTGAATTGGTATAGATGTGTTATATGTACAATAAGGGCCATTTTAGATGCACTTAGACATATGCTTAGTGCCTGTACCCATGACTTGTAATGTACCAATCACGTCACCTGTATGGATGTTCTACTTGTTGTGACTCAACCAGTCATTGTTGAAAAACTATCATCATTGTACAGAGTGTTATGTCAGCCATTTGATGTGACAGGCAGATGCTGTGTGGTTTGGGAGTGTCGTAGTATTCACTGTCATGGATATCTCATGAAAGATATGGACTGATCAGCTTTTGTAACTGTGCAGGCCTGATGTGTTAAGTTAAACCAGCTTCAATTCCTATAGGTGATAGGAGTATGGAGAGCTCTTATGTGAATTCAGGTGTACATTAGTACTTCACCCAGGGCATGATGTGCATGCAGACTGGCTATGTTGGTGTTCATGTGGATGACTCTAGTGGTGCAGAATTACTTGGATGTTTATGTGGATCTGAGGGTTGGCACATAGTAGTGAGTATTGGTGACATATTCTGACATGATGTAGGACATATGTTGTGACATGATGTAGGACATGTGTATTGGCACCTGAGATTGCCTAGGCAGGATATGTATAGTGACACATGTGCTTGCTTAGAAGTGTGTAGGTGTGTATGTGAGGTATGTGTTAAACCTCTCTCTCCCTATCTCTCTCCCTCCCTCCTTTTTTCTCTCTATTTGTGTGCATCAGCATCGGCAGGTGAAGGAGAAGGGGCACAGGCGAGTGGGGAATTCCGTAGGCTTAAGGACCTGGAGTGCTGCTACCAGTGACAGCGAGGGACTCAGTGGTACCGAGGGTGGGGGGAGTGCCACGGGGGAGACTGGATCTTCATTATTTTCTTTGGAATCCTCCTCCAGTGGATACTCCCTGTCGGTGCCGGACACTTCTGGGACCACCCCAGCACCATCATTGTCCTCCACCCCCTTACTATCACTGCCCTCCCTTTAGCTCCCCACCCAGTTGCCATTGCCCGCTCACCTAGGAGGGTGGGCATCTCCTTCCCCGCAGGCACCGCTGCCCCTGCCCAAGTCAGCCCTACTGCTCTCTGTAAGGAGGCTATTGACCTCGTGAGGTCGATCTCTGTGGGTCAGTCGACCATCATGAATGCCATCCAGGGACTGGCAGCTCAAGTCCAGCAGAGCAATGCATTCCTGGAGGGCATTCGCAGTGCACTGGCTGGCCTACAGGCTCTGGCCTCCACACTGACGGCAGCCAGTCACCCTTTGCTTACTGTCCCCCATCCACCTACCTCTACCTCTACCCAAACCCAAACCCCTCGTCCCAAACCCAGTCCAACAACACAGACATACAAGCACGCATCCATCTCAACAGCTCAGGGTACCACTGACAAACACAAGCACCACAAGACCCACCACCGGTGTGAACCCAAACAACACCCACCTGCGGACACACCAACATCAACTACCTGCAATGACTCCTCCACCATCCCCTCCTTCACAGACACTCCACCAGACACACCTGCACCCACCACACCAAGTTTGACAGATCCAGCTACAACTCCTACCTCACCCAAAGTCAGCACAATAGCAAACCCGCAGACATCCACCCCAGTCACGACACCCGCAGCCACCACAACCACCAACACACCCGCATGCAGCACATCTACCATACCTGCAGTCACCAACCATCCAACATGGCATCTCCCAGAACCTCCTCCCCCTCTTCCCAAAACACATAAATGCCCACACTCACCCACCCAACAGACACCCACCATCCACAAGCATTCTTCACATGCACTTGCACCCATGACATCCACAACTACATCTCCTACAACCACTCCCTCTACCTCCACTGTCAAACCCTTTTGCCATGACCGTCCGGTTTGTCTAAAAAGCCTTTACTTGTGCAGTGCTCCCTGTTCCCTACCCCTCTCCCACCCCGTCATAACCCCAAACATACTGTGTTCCTCCCCAAGTCAGTCCTTCCACCTCCAAGTCCCCCCTCCCACCCTCCTAGTACACTTGTTCATCCCCTGCCAAGAACTTGACCCTTCCCAAACCCAAGCCCAAGGACCACCCTCCCAAGCCCAAGCCCGAACCCAAAGACCCCTTCTCCAAAACCAACCCCTCCTTTCCCCCTTACAGCTGAGGTGCCTGCCTGCCCCCTTGATGGCCCTACCCTGTGGAGGTCATTTTGCAGTCAGGAGTCAAGTTGGGGCACACATAAGTGCCATTTGTGCCTTTTGGTACATTGGCCTGCCCAATGGGCTGAGATATATATATATAGTTGTATATATTTTCTAAACAAATTGAACATTATTTTAATACATCTGGCCCAACCTGTTTTTTGGCTTCGATTGTTACATACTTGTCTTGCTTTCTTTCAACATGGCTGTATGGACTTTTGCACCTTTGTTTTGTTTGTGTGTGGCACTTGATAATACATGAAAATAAATTGAAATTATCGTTAGGAAGTTGAAGAGAAAATAAATTCTCACTTAAGGTAAAAGCAACTTTCACTTGCATTAATATTTCTTGGGAATGATGTATAGAACTGATTAGAAGTAAGCTAATTATATCTTCTTACCGTACAATTTAACCATTTTTAAATTAAAAATGTTAAAAAAATATGTTATAACTAATTAATAAACATCTTTTATTTTTTGATTTTGTGAAACATTAAAGTATATTTATATGAAATAATGTAACTTAATTTTATGTTACTTACTACGGGTTTTTTATTTGAAGCCCCTACCTCTTATTTTCCGTTCATTGGCCATCTTGGTGCTGAACTTTCTACAGTTTCCCTTTGGTAGTAGAAACTTGAGCTTGTTCATTTGGCTTCACTTCTTTTTTCAGAGGGACGAGATGTGTACATTTGCACTTTTGAGTAACTTTACACTTTGACTTTTTGAATAGCACAAAGAAGTTACTTGAAAGTGCAAAAGTAGATGACATATATCATATATATATGACATATATCACGGTGCATGTTGAAAATACCCTGGGTAGGGAGATTCTCACAGGCTTTCTGGCTTTACATGGTTGGCGATTGATAGGTTAAATAAGTAAGTCAGGGATACTTTTGTTAATTTAGGCAGATCAGCTCTGTTCGAGGCACCTTCCTCTATAATTAAGGCCGATATTTCCTAAACCAAGGCAAATTTTATACAGTGGAGAAGATCGGAGAGGGAAGCTCTTGAGTTAAAGCAATCTTCGGTCCATGGCCATGCCTTATTAGTGACTAGTCCTACCACTGAACCTGACCTGAACTACACTTTTAATCTTTATCACCGCTATCTTTTAACCAGGTTTAGGTTTAACCAATATCACTTTTTATTAGCCCTTCCCTTATGTTCCTACAGTTACTTCCAGATGTACATCCTACACATGATTTTTAGCCTCCTCACTGAGATTGAGAAAATTGCGGGACACAGGTAGGGAGAGTTTGATTATGAAAATGTTTTCCACAATGTTTTTTATTCCATGATTGGTTAAGTGTACATTTGCTAAGGGGAGTGGTGGGAGGGTTTATATTTAATTTGTTACATCAATTCTATTGGGTTTTAGCTACTTTGTATTTTAGGTGGATTGTCGTCTATGTTTTATTAATTTATTTTTATTTGCACTTTTATGGTCCTAGTGTGAGTGAATAAAGTATTTTACTACTACTTCTAGAACCTAGTGGCGGTCACCACTAAGTATGTATAGTTAGGAACTAGTTTCTATGGAAAAAGCAGTTTTTTACTTGCGTATGTATTTGGCGCTGCTTGCCGAATCTTCACAAACGTTTCCAAAAGAATTTGACGGTCATGTGAGTGGCTGTCTGGAAAGTTTCGGGTTGAACTGTCAAGCGGGACTGAGTTAAAGGGGGGGGAGGTAAAATTTAGGGCCTTCCCAATGTTAATTCCAAAAAATTGACCGGCGATAGCGCTAAATCTACTAAATGGAATGACACCAAATTTGGATGAAAGGTAGCTCTTGGTCCAGAGAGAGCCCTTTTGGGGTTCTGGTGTAAATCCATTTAGTAGTTTTGAGAAGTAAAAGAAAATTCAATTTGTATGCATAGGGGCGTGAAGGTTTCGCAACTCCTCCTGATCTTGTACTGAGATCTGAGTGGCTGCTAACACTTCAAATCAGGCAGTGGTGGCAGCCAGGTTGGGACTCGGCTTGAGCCGAGTCCCAGACAAAAATGTATAGAAAAAAAAAAAGGGGCCAGGGTACAGATACCCTGGCTCCTTAGCTCTGGTAAACGAAGCACAGGTTGCCCCAGGTGAGACAAGTCCCAAAGACATTGTTTATTTGTAACAGGAGGGGGCGCCTTGCCCTCGCTGATGCCTAGGGGACCACCACCTTTCCACAGATTCAAACAAATAAATCTCGGGTCGCCTGGCCCAGCCCCCAGCCCCGGGGACCACCACCTACTCAGAGCTAAATTAAAAATAATGATAGGTGGTCTTTTTGGGACCCCTGTAGCCCCGGGGACCATCACTACCCTGGGGCTTGTTCATAGGAGGGGGCTACTCAGCCCCACTCGAGGATCCACAGATGGCACTGGGACTGCCACCCCCCTAGGGCTGTCCTGCTATGTACCTCCCCAGGACATAGCTGTTTGCTTTTGCTTGGTGGGAGCTGACTGCTCCCACCGAGCAAAAGCACACATAAGTCTGCTTTCTGACACTAGGATCTCTTAAACAGGTCTTGTTGTCAGAAAGCAGAGTTTTCATCTGTCTTCCCTCCATGCAGATATGTGTGCAGGGAAGACAGATGAATACATTGCTCCAGCAAGCAGGAGGCTGCTATTAAAATCAGCTCCTTTCTGGAGCAATGGCGGCTCTCACAGAAAGGCAGGAGCTAGCTGGGACTGTGGGGGAGGCCTTGAGACTCCCCCACGGTCCCAGATAGTCAATAAAGGGCAGCAAAAAATGAAAAAAAAACAATTGGGTGGGACAGTGGGGGACGCCTTGAGGCTCCCCTATCAGTCCCAGATAGCCTGTAAAGGGCAAGAAGAAAATGAAGAAAAAAAGATGAGTTGAGGGTTTGACTCCAGGTGTATCTGTAGCCATTTCCCTCCATTAATTTCTTTTCAGCTGCAAATTTTCAAGGCTGAAACTGAAAGGTGATCTTACTCTTTTTAATTGACAAATACATTTTTCTTTTCTATTTTCCCAGAAATATCTCATTCTAAGTCTATCATCCATCAAAGCCTAAAAAAATCCATCTCTCTTCCTCTCACTCTCTTTCCCTGTTTCAATCTTTCTCCCACTCACACATCCACTCAGACCCTTACTCGCCCACTCACAGACCCACTCAGACACTCACACACCCATTGAGACCACCATGCACTCACTCACAGCCACAGTCAGCCCCTCATGCACCTACTCACCAATGCACTCACACACTCATGCACCCACTCACAGTCCCACTCAGACTCTCACACACCTCTCACAGACCCACTGACACCCTCATGCACCCACCCACCCACAGACCTGCACAGACACTGAATCACCCACTAAGACACTAATGCATGGATTCTCATACACAGACAGAGATTCTCACAGCCACTCTCACTCCCAGATACAAAGATACAAAGGGCCCTGTGCAGACTAGGGTTGGATGGTTAGCTGTAGGTGTCCCTCTGGTGTGGGTGGGGGTAGGTGGATGTGTCCCTAGGGACAGGGAAGGGCACCTGTGGGCTCATTCCATGGTCTCTGACATGGAAATATGCCTACAGGTCCCCTAATGCCGACCGCCAAGGTCTGACCGCAGGGCGGCCGCCAAATCGGCCGCACTCCCGCCGCGGCCATCAGGAGAGCCCAGCAGGGATCTCGGCCACAACACTGGAGCCGGCTCCAAATGGAGCCTGCGGTGTTGCTGCCGTGCGACGGGTGCAATTTCACGCCTCGCGCTTTTCACTGTCTGCATAGCAGACAGTGAAAAGCTGCATGGGGCCGTGGCAGGGGGCCCGCGACTCCCCTTTCCACCAGCCTTTTCATGGCGGTGCAAACCACCATGAAAAGGCTGGCGGTAGGGGGACTCGTAATCCCCTGGGCAGTGCTGTAAGCAGCGCTGCCCTGGAGGATTACTCCCGCCGGGACTTCCACCGCAGTCGTAATATCAAGGATTTCACTGCCAGCCTGCTGGTGGTGAAATCCGCCAAAACAACCCTGGCGGTCTTTGACCGTCAGGGTTGTAATGACCCCCAGTGTTTTGCTCCTCCTTGCCTTACTTCATATTTTTGAAGTCATTCAAAGCCAGATAATGTGGCTTTGCAGGCTTCAAAAATATGAATTATAGGTTTGCGCCACGCATATACCATGTTGTGTGGTGCAAGCATAGCGCAAACTGCTCATAAATATGCCCCTCTGTCCTTTTTGCACCCTTACTCTGTAACTTGTGCTGATTAGCTGCTGTGACGCATGTGAAGGGCATGCAAGTTTTGACTACTGAGCCCTGGGGTGGATCTGCTTTCCTTTCTTTGGAATTTTTGATGATTCTGTGATCCACTCTTACTGCAACGTATTTGTTCCTACTGGCTTATCCACCAGGCGATCCAAAGATGGATCTGGCCCACTATCTACCTTGCTGGGACACCCTCAAAAACCAATGAGTTGCAGGCAAGAACTTGTCTCCACGAGCAAGCTAGAGGCAATACTCCTGGGGATTTGCTCATCTCGGGAAACTCTTGAGGCTAGGATCATCAATGCTGTGGTGGATCTGAGCCTATTGCACACATAGCAGACTAAACTGTCAGTTTCAGTGGACGAGTACAGAAGACGTTTTTGCAAAACTGCACCCATTCACTAAAACCCTTCAAACTGACATGCAGGCACTCACCAAGAAGGTCTATCTCTTGGAATATCAGACTGAGGAAGTCGGGGGACATAGCCGTGGGAATAATGTTCAGAAAGTAGACATGTTGAAGGGCCTGGAGGGAAATGGCTCTACAACGTTTTTGGAAACATGATTCACTGATAAGAGTGCCCCTGATGAAAATTCTATGTTTTTGCCTTGGATCGGGTGAGGAGAGTGACCACCAGAAACTCTCCACCCCAGGTACTTCCCTGCCCTAGTGTGACACAAGAAGTTTTTTTTATTTACATATAAGGGGAGCGACCCGTTAGGCAAGGGTCGCTGCCCTGGGGAGGCATCTTTTCTGCCCCACTTGGAGGCAGATCAGCCTATTAAAATTAGGCCGATATGCCCCTAAGTGGGGCAGAAACCACTAGGCACTAGGGAATTTTTTTAACATTTTTTTACAGATGGGGAGTGACCCCTTAGCCAAGGGTCGCTCCCCTGGGGGGAAATTTTATTTTAGGCCATTTCTGCCTACCTTGAGGCAAATCAGCCCATTTTTATTAGGGTAATCTGCCCCCAAGGGGGGTGGAAACCACTAGACACAAGCGCCAATTTCAGGCAAGGGGAGCGATCCCTTTTGCAAAGATTGCTTCCCTGGGAGGCAATTTTACTTTAGACCATTGATCGTCCTACTTTTATTAGGCCAATCTGCACCCAATGGGCGCAGAAACCACTACTAGACACCAGGGATTTTTTTTTCTTTACTATTTTACATAAGGGGAGCAGCCCCTTGGGCATGGGCCATTCCCCATGGGAGCAATTTTATTTTAGGCCATGTCTGCCTACCTTGAGGGCAAATCAGCCTATTTTTATTAGGGTAATCTGCCCCCAAGGGGGGCGGAAACCACTAGACATAAGGGTTTTTTTGGCGCCAATTTCACGCAAGGGGAGCGATCCCTTTGACAAAGATCGCTCCCCAGGGTGGCAATTTTACTTTAGACCATTTCTGCCCCCCTTGGGGGCAGATCGGTCTACTTTTATTAGGCCAATCTGCACCCAACGGGGGCAGAAACCACTAGACACCAGGGATTTATTTTCCTTTACTATTTTACATAAGGGGTGCAGTCCCTTGGGCATAGGCCATTCATTATTTTAGGCCATTTCTGCCCCCCTTCGGGCAGATCTGCCTATTTCCATTGGGCCCATCTGCCCCCAAAGGGGGCAGAAACCACTTAGGCACCAGGGATTGGTATGTGTGTGTGCGTTTTGTTTGGGGGACAGCCCCTTGGGCAAGGGTTGCTCCCCATGGGGGCACATTACTGTTTCCCATTTCTGCCCCCTTTTGGGGGAAGATCGGCCTATTTTTGTAAGGCCAGAAAGCCCACTAGACACCAGGGAAGATTTTTTATTTCAAAGAGGGTGGGGGAAATAAATGGGGACAAAGTTTTTCTGCCCACTGGTGGGCCGATGGGGCAATAATCCCTGATCCACTCCCCAGGGGTTTAGAATGCATACTAGATGCCAGCAAATAAATAGTGGGGTGGTGGCAACCAACTGGCATGGGCATGGTTATGCCCCCACCTCAACTGAAGGGGGGTAAGAGTCTTTCATCTCTCCTTCGCACACTTAAAGATCTTATCCCAACGGCAATCAGGAGGATATTTGATTATTTGGGGTTTTGATTTTACATTTGGGCCATGAGAGCTTGGCTAACTCTCACAATTGTCCCACTTGGAATGGTGAGGGCTGCACTTTTTGGTCTTTGGGACGCTGCCATCGAGAAAGATCTACGAGACCTAGACACATCTGAAAACTAAACATCTGGGTGAGTCCAGGGTGGTGTGCTTCACATGCACTGAACCATTTTCTTACTCACAATGCCCTGCAAAATCTCCAACTTTGATTGAAATCACACAGTTTTTCACATTTTGTGATGGAACCTTCCGGAATCTGCAGGAATCCACAAAATTCCTACCACCCAGCTTTGTCACAACTATATTCATAAAAATTCTGCCCCACTTGTAAGTCTAAAAACGTTTTTTTTCAAACTGCCCTTTTGGACCCACTCTGGTCCCCCCTCAATTTCAACATGTTTTTGGCTCTTTCCTGTCACAGACACTTGGCCCACCAACACAAGTGAGGTATTGTTTTTATCTGGAGGCTGAGGGGAATGCTGGGTTGTAGTATATTTGTGCTGGTACGGTGATTCCACACAGAAATGTGGGGAAAGTTTGATTTTTTTAGCTAAATTTGAGATTTGCTTAGGATTCTGGGTAAGAAAACACTGGGGGTTCCACGCAAGTCACACCTCCCTGGACTCCCTTGGGTGTCTGGTTTTCAGAAATGTCTCAGTTTGGTAGGTTTCCCTATATGGCTTTTGAGCCCTGGACCAAAAACATAGGTGCCCCCCACCTGCAAAAGCAGGTAGTTTTGTAATTGATAATTTGGATGTGTCCAGACAGTGTTTTGGGGCATTTCCTGTTGCGGGCACTAGGCCTATCCACACAAGTGAGGTACCATTTTTATCGGGAGATGTGAGGCAATGCTGGGTAGAAGGAAGTTTGTGGCTCTCCTCAGATTCCAGAACTTTGCAGCACCGAAATGTGTGGAAAAAGTGTTTTTTTTGCTGAATTTTTAGGTTTGCAAAGGATTCTGGGTAACACAACCTGGTGAGGGTGCCACAAGTTACCTATCCTGGGTTCCCGTAGGTGTTTACTTTTCAGAAATGTCCAGGTTTGCCTAGGTGCCAGATGAGCTAGATGACAAATCCACAGCTAGGCAGCTTGCAAAAAACAGGTCCGTTTTCCTAACAAAAATTTGATGTGTCCATGTTGTGTTTTGGGGCATTTCCTGATGCAGGCACTAGGCATACCCACACAAGTGTGGTACCATTTTCATCCGTAGACTTGGAGGAATGCTGGGTGGAAGGAAATTTGTGGCTCCTCTCAGATTCCAGAACTTTCTATCACCGAAATGTGAGGAAAGGGTGTTTTTTTCGCCAAATATTGAGGTTTGCAGAGGATTCTGGGTAACAGAAAATGTCGAGAGACCCACAAGTCAACCCAATCTGAATTCCCCTCTGTGTCTAGTTTTAAAAAATGTACAGGTTTGCTAGGTTTCTCTAGGTGCTGGCTGAGCTAGCGGCTAAAATCCACAGCTAGGCACTTTGCAAAAAACAGGCTAGTTTTCTTTGGGAAAATGTGATGTGTCCACGTTGTGTTTTGGGGCATTGCTTGTTGGGGACACTAGCCCTACACACACAAGGGAGGTACCATTTTTATCAGGACACTTGGGGGAATGCTGGGCGTAAGGACGTTTTTGGCTCCTCTCAGAATCCAGAACTTTACAGCACTGAAATGTTGAGGTTTTCTAAAGATTCTAGGTAACAGAACCTGGTGAGAGCACCACAAGCCACCCCATCCTGGATTCCCGTAGGTGTCTAGTTTTAAAAAATGCACAGGTTCGGAAGCTTTCCATAGGTGCCGGCTGAGCTAGAGGCCAAAACCACAGCTAGGCACTTTCCAAAAAACATATCAGATTTCAATTTCAAAATGTGATGTGTCCATGTTGCTTTTCCTCTCGCGGGCACTAGGTCTACCCACAAAAGTGTGATATCATTTTTATCGGGAGACTTGGGGGAACACAGAATAGAAGAACAAGTGTTATTATCCCTTGTCTTTCTCTACATTTTTTCCTTCCAAATGTAAGACAGTGTGTAAAAAAGACGTCTATTTGAGAAATGACCTGTAATTCACATGCTAGTATGGGGACCCCAGAATTCAGAGATGTGCAAATAACCACTGTTTCTCAACACCTTATCTTGTTCCCATTTTGTAAATACAAAGGTTTCCTTGATACCTATTTTTCACTTTTTATATTTCACCAAATGAATTGCTGTATGAAAACCCATTGCAAGGTGCAGCTCATTTATTGGCTCTGGGTAACTAGGGTTCTTGATGAACCTACAAGCCCTACATAGCCCAGCAACCAGAAGAGGCCAGCAAACCAGACATAATGATATATTGCTTTAAAAAATTTGCCATAGCTGGAAAAAGAAATAGAAGAAAATGTGGACAGAAATGGCTCTTTTTTCACCTCAATTTCAATATTTTTTTATTTTAGCTGTTATTTTTTATAGGAAAACCTTGAAGGATCTACGCAAATGACCCATTGCTGAATTCAGAATTCCTTCTACTTTTCAGAAATGTTTCGCTGTCCAGATCCAGCATTGGTTTCACACCCATTTCTGTCACTAACTGGAATGAGGCTGAAAGCACAAAAAATTTTAAAAATGGGGTATGTCCCAGTAAAATGCCAGAATTGTGTTAAAAAATGTGTTTTTCTGATCAAATCTGCCTGTTCCTGAAAGCTGGGAAGATGGTGATTTTAGCAGTGCAAACCCTTTGTTTATGCCATTTTCAGGGGACAAAAAACACATTTTCTTGAAAAAAAACAATATTTTAGCTGTATTTTGGCTGATTTCTTGGTCTCTTCCATGGGCACCCACAGCTTCTGGGTATCTCTAGAATTCCTAGGATGTTGGGAAAAAAGGGTGCAAATTTGGCTTGGGTAGCTTATGTGGACAAAAAGGTATTAGGGCCTAGGCGCAAACTACCCCAAATGGCCCAAAAAAAAGGCTTGGCACCTGAGGGGGAAAAGGCCTGGCAGCGAAGGGGTTAACAAACACATATACATACAGTCAACGTCTACCTTTGTCCTGGGTGACACCAGAACTGCCCACAAAGTCAAATATTGAAAGCCACAGCAAATGGATCAGAAACAGGCTGAAACACAAACAACTGTAGAGAGACAAACCAAGTTACTCAGGAACAACGTAAAGGTAGAAAAGGAATTGCAGGACAAAAGTGTACTGAAAAAAACAACAATTTGGGTTTATTAATTTAAAATGCATAATAGCAAAGGTCATTGGCCAGTCCATTTTAACATCGCTGCACAGTAAAAACAACTGTTTGGGTTTATTTGAAAGACAATGTGAAATGTTCAAGGAAATTGTCTAGTCCATCAGTCTTTCAGTGCGCAGCTCTGTGACCACACTTGACTTCTATTACTGCCAGGGAACCTCCACAGGAAGGTGCATCAAGTGGGCAGGCAGGCACTTCAGCGATTATCTGGGAGAGAGGTGGGTTAGATATGGGATGGGTGGGTTTGGGGCGGGGTGGACTGTTTGTTTGGAGCGGTGGACTTTGTCTTTGGGGAGGGGTATGGGTGCTTGCAGAGGGGGCAGGTGTGACAGGGGAGGACTTGGAGGTGGAAGGGGTGGGTTTGGTCCTCTTGGGTTTGGGATGGGGTGGAGGGAACAGGAGAAAGGGCAAGTTAAAAAAACGTTCCTTAGCAACATGGAGATTTTCATCAGAAGGGGTGAGGATTTGGAGGTTGAGGGAGTGGTTGTCTGGTGTGTTGGTGTGGATGTTTTAGGTGTGTGTGTGTGTAAGAGGTATGCTTATGTTTAAGTGGTGTCTGTTGCGTGTGTGGGCATTTGCGTGTCTTGGGAGGCTGGGAGGTGGATGAGCTTGGTGATGTGGGAGCTGTGGATGTGTGTGCCTGTTGGGTTGGTGTCTGCATGTATGGTGGGTGTAGTGGATTTCTGGGTGTCTGTTGAGGTGGTCCTGCGGGAATGGTGGGTGTGGTAGATGTATGTGTGTCTGTTGGGGTGGTGTCTGTGGATATGGTGGTTGTGGTGGGTGTGCCACTGCCTGTTGTGGTGGTGCCGGTGGGTATGCTCGATGTGGGTTGGTGGGGGTGTCTGGTGAAGTGGGGGCTGATGTTGTGTGTGTGTGTTGAGTGCTTGTGTACCAGTGTGTTTTGTGGTGTTTGTGTTTAAGTGTGCTGCTCTTGTTTGTTGAGGATGGGCGTGTGCAGATTTGTCTGTGTTTGGGATATGTAGAGGAATGGGGATTTGATTGTGAAGAGGGAGGTGAAGGGGATGGAAGGTGGGGGGTTAACTGTCTGCCATCAGTGAGGAGGCCAGGGCCTGAAAAGATTTCTGTAGGTCAGACATGGCACTATGAATGCCTTCCTGGAAAGCATTGGTCTGCTGAAGGTGGCACACCAACGCCTGGATGGCATTCATAATGGCAGTCTACTCCTCAGAGATACTCTTCAGGAGATCAATAACCTCCTCACGTAGGGCAGCAAGGATAACAGGGGCTGTGACAGAGGTGCCTGCAGCAAAGAAGACTCCCACCCTCTTGGGTGAGTGGGCAAGGCCAACTGGGTGGGGAGAAACAGAGAGGGTGTCTATAGAACTTGGGGTTGACAGACAAGGATGGTACAGGAGTTGGCCTGATAGGCCCGGCACCATTAGGGAGTGGCCACTGGAGGAAGAATCCAATGATGAGGATGTAGATCCGTCGTCCTCCGTGGCACTCTCCTCACCCTCTGGACCACTGGATCCTTCTCTGTCGATGGTGTCTTGACCCAAGGTCCCATGGTCAGATGCTTCCCCACTTGGCTGTGCCCTTTCTCCTTCGCTTCGCTGGGCTGATGCTGCAAATAAAAAGAGAAATAAGATCATGACATCTCCATGATCATACTTGAACAGCTGTGATTAGCAAACATTACCATGATGTCAAGTAGGCCCCAGCAACAAACTCCACCTAAGTGGCCCCTACATGAATCAGACCATATGCATGCATGCCATCTGAACTGCCAACAGTTGCCCACTGGAGAATCAGGATCCCAGACAACTACAAATACATGGCTGAAGTTGTGCAATCATAGTAACCATATAACAAGTAGGACACCACATCACCTTCAATGCTTTGCCTCATGGAGCATATATCACTTACCTATTGTAATACAAAAGTAGGCCAATGCCAACTGCATTCCTCTGATCCCATACAAGGTAATGCAGACATGCATTTGTCACATACACAATAACACAACAGGAAATGATGTTTCCAGAACATGCATGTTGCTGACAACAGTAGAATAGCCTTGAGAGGGTGACGTGGAAATATTCATGTCACACTGGAAACAGATCCACACTACACACTTCACCAAGTGAAATGTGTCCTAGAGGTGCCATGGAGGTAGTAGCAAAGTTGCTTTGATAGGCCACATATTTGGCATGGAAATGTGCAAATAGACATAATTTACAAATTGACAGGGACATATGTCCCACACGTCCACAGTACAAGCGACCAGTAAGCCCCAGGGAAGTCACTACTAATGTCTTTCACCCCTTACAATTACATACTCTGATTGCATCAGTAAAAGCCATTAGTCCTTTGTATGTTGGAGCGACATAACGATTTGCAAGGCCCTTCACATGTTGCTCAGTGGGAAGCTACATCACAGTCTCTATTTTGCTCCTGTAAACCCAGATGTGTGTGAATGAATGGTTGTACACAAACACATGTGGTTTCAACATGCTAAGTCAACATACCTGCAAGACTTTCCATAGTGCATGCTAACAGTCAGGTAAAAAACCTTCCCCATTACGCACCAATCATGTTCACTGCGCCATCACTTTAGAAGCACCCAAATATTTTGAAAAATAATGTAATATTTTTGGATTATTGATTTTATTTCTACAAAATGTTATTTGAATAAAAATTTTATGTAACTGCTTAACCTGATATAGTTATAAGGTTCACTGATTTATTTGCCGTGGAAGTTAAGGGCTATACTTCCCCCTTGGGGCCATAAAATATTCTTGTTACATTTATATACCCGGGTCCAGGTGTTACTGGGTTTGCCTAATTTAATCTAAATATTGTCTGAGGGTACGTGTCAGCCAACAATCAATGGTGACACACTCCTATCTGTGGCACCACATGAAATATACTCTCAATGTAAATGTTCTATTCAAAACACAGGTTGGCATGCACATATATGAGAAGGAATACAGGAATCATACCAGGAACACAAGTAGACCCTGCATGAAACAGCAGTGTACACATTTTGCTAAGAAAGAAACAAACACATGCTAACATGTAGGCACAAGGAAGGATGACAACATTGATGGAACACACATCATGTCCATGAACAGCCCCACTTACCAAGAGAAAGTATTGATCTGTAGCTGCACTCAAAGAACAATGTATGCTCTGTTACATGTATGATGGCCATCTTCAAATTACAGACAGTAGTGAGGCGCCAGCAACCGTCACACGCTAAAGACAAATATCCTTTGGCTGGCAGATGCCAATATACTCATTTAACCAGACATATGGCTGAGGACAGTGATCCATCACATCCTTTACTTTGGACTGCAACACTGAGGAGTAGTGGTCTGTTGCATAGAATTTACAACAGCAAACAGTACTTGATTAATCAATGTATACGTTGTCCGTGGAGAGCAAATTGTTTGTGGATTGTACGCATTTGTGTCCCCGGGCCAATACATAAGGGACATCAGTATGCAACACATTACATAACTACACAGTCTCTCATCTACTGTGTCACACATGGGACATCCATAATCATCCGGGGGAGATGTCAGAACCTAAATCATTAACATGGCAAAGAAGGAATATGCCTTGTTCTCACCCCATTGTAACTGCTGTGCTCCCCTCAAACACCCATCAAGGTCTGGGTACACCACCACCAGGATACGTGACATTAGGGGAAGCCATGGTCTGCTGTGTGCCCCGCCCATGTAGGGAGGGCAACCCCAGCTGGTCCTCTGTGATCTTCTGGGCCCAGTGTCTTAGGTCCTACCACCTCTTGAGACAATGGGAACTCTGCCGGCTATGGACCCCCAGGGTCCGCACATTCTGGGCGATGGCTCTCCATATCTCCTCCTTCTGATGGGCGTTGATCTACATGGATGCAAAAGACAAATCAGGAGATTACAATCACAAGTTTTCACACAAATGGTTGTTTCAGACACATGTCAGAAAAACTAAGCTAAAAGATTTCAATTTGTTAACACACCCCAAGTGTAAATCACACAAGCCTGTAAGTACAAAGATATGACTACTCACTGTTGTATCTATCTGCAGACTAACCCTCTACCCTGCTCATGGCTACAATGTTTTAGCAAGCCCACTCACATCAGGTAGCCCATGCTCCACCAACATGTACTGTAATGTGAGCCACAATGAAACACTACACACATATGTGGCTTCTTAAGGGTAAACTCATGAGGGCTGACTGGACCAACACATTCACAGTCTGCAAGATTGACTCACATCAACACAGTCCCTACAGGCAACAGGCATAGTAAAGATTTCACCATTACACTTGAGTGGCAATGAAGGGGCAGGTATGGTGGACACAGAAAGTGTATTCCTTGTGCATGTGTGGACATGTGGCCTACTAAATGCACACTCATGCCACTTCAGGGGGTGGGTCCTGTGCTATGTGCCTGTACCACAGAATACTCCTTTGGACATATGTTTATCCTACAGAGATGACAGCCAACATAAAAAGCTATGCATTGTACAATTTCTGTTATGTGGCCAAGCTCCTGAGTCACATGTCATGGCCTCCCAGGAATCAACACACTTTCTGCACTGTGGGTCTGTCATCAGTGCAATTAGACTGTAGAGGACAAATATGACTTATATGAAGGTGCCAACAGAGCTGTGGAAGTAAGGGACCTGTCATGAGTCAAAGACAGACATTGACAATGATGCTAAATGCACTGGTTCAGGGATTAACCTTAGTACCCATTCCTAATCTAGTCAATGCACTGAGACATTCAGGGCAAGTTCGGCCACTAGAGCCTCATATTGGCCACACAACAGGATCTGCTGGTGTACAGGGAGTGGGCACAGTGCCACAGTTGCATAGCCACAGTGGCTCTAGCCCAGCCTGGACTATGTCCCATATTGGGAGATACATTTGACAGGCCCTGGTCTCTGCAGGCTGAGCATACAGAACCTACATGACACTCCATTTCCCTCACTTCCATACATGACAGTACATCATGGGGCCATCAGCAATTGGGAATGTGGTGTGTGTGGCAACCGGAAGATAGAATGAGTCATGATATGCCTTCCAGACTACAGTTTGCAAAGGCCAGATGTGGGCTGAAAGATCTGTGGTACTATACACATTGCTAACAAAATCCTCAAATAACTCATACAAAATGCATACACAACTCATGCTGTCATGCACATACATGTTGTCTAACATTTACAAGCATCGTCAGTGGATGTCAGTAAAGTCTCCCTATTTAGTTAAGTGCATCCAACACAAGGAGGATCTAGGACCCCAAAACATCTAACATATGTTACTGGCTACCAATACCTGCACCGTGTACATCCCATTGATGCCATACAGACTACAACAACAGGCACATAAGCAGTCTAACTTCCACAGATGGGCATATTGTAGCCTGTGAGGAGGGAAAGGATGGTGTTGAATTTTGACTATGATGATTTTTACCTGCTCCTCTGGAGCCATAGAGCTGTTCATACAAGGGAAGGACCTCACCAACTAGCCTCTCCAGCTCCTCTGGAGAGAAGGAAGGGGCCCTATCACCTGCTGGATGGCATGATTGCTCTCAGAGGCAGCACACAGTAGCTCAGGCCATGGAGGTGTTGCTGGCAGCAGTGTCAGGAGTCAAGTGCGTGAATTTGAAGAACATGGCAGTCACGTCCACCACATATGCAGTAGCCACTGCCAGTGGACATGGCCGTTAGGCTGCGGCCCCTGCTTGCAACAACATTAGCCTATGGCTGTGTCTGCCATGGTTGCAACTGCCTATCACCCTGACGACTTCCGCTGGTGGTCACAGGCGATTCCTAGTGTTCAGTGTAGTAGGCCAGGAATCCTCAATTTTAGCAGCCTTAAATGTGGCATTTGACTTTATAAACGGCGTCACACCTACATTACATGTTTATTTGCATCACAAACATCCTTATTCTGTCTTGTCATCTAGGACCATCTACTCAACCACCACTGTAGTTTATTGTAGGGCACAGATGGCAATTAACAGTGGTACATGGGTCAACACCGCCAACAGTCTTTTTGGCAGTTGGAACATACAGTCATACTTCGAGGGGCAATTGTGTAGCACATCTTTGAATTTTGTCCAAATCCATGTTGTGGGCACGTTTTGAAAACCATGTGGGTCACATGTGACCCTTGTGTAACTACCAGCTGTGATGTGTTCTGGGTGTCATGTCTATCCAGTCTGGAATGCTTAGTCACATGATATTATTGGCATGCATCATGTATGCTACTGGGGACACATTCACTAATGTTACAAATCATGTCTTGTCACACGTAGGTACCCTGGGAGAGGAAGGATGTAACAACCTCATGTCTACAATCCACTGCCAGACCTTCAGACCATTGAAGAACACCACATCATCCTTTTTCATGCACCTGAACAGGCAAACAATAGCGGACTTAAGCTTTCAGATGGAGCCATATCTGATGTCAGCTATTATATCATACCACCCATTGCACAAGTCATGTCAGTATTGTGCTTCCTAGCAACAGGGTCCTTCCAACATATAGTTGCCTTATTTGCTGGTATGTCCCAACCTATGTTCAGTCTGGTGTTGACTGATTTCCTCTCCGCAATGCTGAAACACGTTGATAGATATATCAGGTCCCCCCAACGTGAGGATTTAGCTAATGTGAAGGCTGACCTTTAGAGTTGTGGCCGCCTCCCACATGTAGTGGGGGCCATTGATAACACACATGTTGGCTTTGTGCCACCGCAGGCCACTGAACAAGACTATCACAACAGAAAGGACTTCTATTTCATCAACTTGCAAGCTATCTGTTTGGCAGATTTCTACATCTCAGGTCTGTGCCCGTTAACCAGGTACAGCCCATGATTCCCTCATAATGCGGAAGGTTACCATACCCTGGTTGATGTCGCAAATGCACACAGAGAGGGCCTGGCTGGTTGATAAGTCACTATGGGGGTCATTCTAACCCTGGCGGTCGGTGACCGCCAGGGCTAAAATGACGGAAGCACCGCCAACAGGCTGGCGGTGCTTCCCAGCCCATTCTGACCGCGGCGGTAAAGCCGTGGTCAGAAAAGGGGATCCGGCGGTTTCCCGCCGGTTTTCCCCTTGCTGGGCTGAATCTCCATGGCAGCGCTGCAAGCAGTGCCAGCATGGAGATTCCGACCCCCTTCCCGCCATCCTGTTCCTGGCGTTTTTTACCGCCAGGAACAGGATGGCGGGAACGGGTGTCGTGGGGCCCCAGTGGGCCCCTGCACTGCCCATGCCACTGGCATGGGCAGTGCAGGGGCCCCCTAACAGGGCCCCAGCATGATTTTCACTGTCTGCTTAGCAGACAGTGAAAATCGCGACGGGTGCAACTGCACCCGTCGCACCCCTGCAACCCCGCCAGCTCCATTCGGAGCCGGCTTCTGGGTTGCAGGGCCTTTCCCTCTGGGCCGGCGGGCGCTCCCTTGGTGGGCGCCCGCCGGCCCAGCGGGAAAGCCAGAATGGCCTCCGCGGTCTTTTGACCGCGGAGCGGCCAAGTGGCGGTTCCCGCTTGGCGGGTGGCGACCGCCGCCCACCAAGGTAGGAATGAGGGCCTATGTCCTGATTGTGTGTGTGTGCAATGCTACAATCATGAAGTAAGGGATTCATTTTTGCACTTATGCCCCTTTTCTTGACAGGAGACTTAGCATATCCAACCCGCCCTTGGTTATTGCTGAGGAATCCAACTACATCAGGGGAAGTCCTCTTCAATGAGGTCCATGGAAGAACACGGCGGACAGTGAAGAGTGTTTTTGGGCTCCTGAAGGCCAGATTTCGCTGTCTGGACTGGACTGGTGGAGTCCTTCTCTACTCATCCGGGAAAGTGTGTCTGATCACTGTGGCATGCTGAATGCTCCACAACATAGCCCTGTAAAGGAATATCCCATACAGCCCAGAGGAGGGGGAGCCTGCAGTGCCACTGAGTGAGACTCATGAAATGCCACCTGAGGATGACAGTAGTGAAGAGGAAGAAGCTGACTTGTTGGAAGATCTCATCAACAGCTACGTTTCTTGACGGTAAATGTGTCATGTGATGTCATAACTGTGACTGAATGATGAACTGTAGTTGTGAGAATGTGCGGAGATGAGTCTTTTGAAAACAGCTAGGGAGCTGATAGTCTGTAATTTTCCGCCAAAGTCTGATTGATAAAATAGCTTTGATACATCCCCACCTTAAGGAATTTGCTTTGTTTGTGTCAGTTTCCTGGCACTGTACTTTTTTTCTCCATTTGCTTGCTATGTGACTTGTGTCGATATGTATGGTTTTAAGGCTCTGCTCATTATTTTAGTCTTTGTACAGGTACCTTCACTATGGCATCATCTTGTGGGCATTTCAGAGTTGTGACATTGGCAGGTATCTGATGCTGTTCTGACATAGAAAGAGGTCATGAATTGTTCCAGGTAATCTAGGTAGCAGTTTGGATGTATGAGACCTGTTCTAAGACAGTTGGCACAGTGTTTGGGTGGAGCTACAGAAGTACAGGCTGCACTTGTTTTGTGCCTTGTGGTGGACCTGATGTATCATGTGTGTCATCATGTGGCCTGAAAATATGTAGTCCTAGCTTTTGATCAAGTCATTTTCCCTTCACATTGGCTAAACGCTATTTTTGTATGATCTGTGTAGAGCTGTAGATGTGTTTTATCACTGCAGGCCACAGTGCCTGTGCCACAACACAAACATATGTTGGGGCATACCACCAGATGCATGGGAATTGGAATATGATGGCCCTGTGATCAGGGACTGTTGTACTGACATCTGCCTGCCTCTTTGGATTATGTGATGTCAGATTACTTTAATGTTTGCCTATTCTACAGGACAATGTCTGACAAATCCCTTCCTTCCGTGTCTCTGGGTCTGTACATTGAAATATGTACTTTGACTCAGTATGAGTCACACAGTCTTGTGCCTAAGAGTCCAGACATATTGACAGCCTATCTGCCGTTCACTGGAATAACATTTTGGCTTGACCAGACACTTGTACTGATGTGTTGGTGTGTAATGTATGTAATAGTGAGCTGGACGCTGTGTACCTGTAACACATCCCTGCTTGCACAAGTAATTTGTGTCTTCATTGTATGGTTCACATGGTCTTACATCTCTACATAGCGAAATGTGAAAATGAAGCAAGCAGACAATAAGTTTGTAATGGGAGAATTTATTACAATGCTAATTCTGAAAATACATTTTAGACATAAAGTCAAAAGACGTAAAGTAAATGGGTCAGTTATGGTGAATAAAATCATTTGAGTAGATCACCATTGGGAGTCCAAAGTCCAAAGATCTTCTCCCATTGGAACTGGTGGGTGGTTCAGAATAGTCAAAAGAGTGAATGTGAGGCACACAAAGTAGGTCCTTTAGGAAGAGGTCACTTGCTGGCAGTGGTGGGTGTCTTACTATCACAAAAAGGACACAAAAAACAGTAGATGACCCTAAAAACAGATACAAAATTTCCTCCCACTGATGGTGGTGTCACGTAGGTTCTGATTATTTTAATGAGACTACTGGATTTGGGGCAGCAGAATCACCTGTACAGCAGGAAACTGGGTCTGAACCCGCACCATGTGATGCCTGTCGGCCTATTCCGGGTTTTGTTCAGGCTAACTAGCAGTGGCTCATCTCCACCCAAGAGCAGGGATGATTGGGCAACCGGGCGCATGACATAAAGGACTCCTCATTGGAATCGTGGTCACTCAGATTTCATCCATTTCTCTCAGTTATATTAGTCTCACGGATGCTAGGACAATCAGAAGCACAGTATGTTCAATAAGGTTTTATTGAAGTGACTGCATCTTAGATAATAAGACATGTATTGCAATAACTAGGAGGATGAAGCACGATAGGATTAAGATTGTGACAAGGAGAGTAAAACACAAAAATACTGCTACCACTAAGATTGTGATGGATAGTTACTATACCTAGGCTATGTTAGAGCACAGCATGTTAAGCTCTAGTTCTGCCCTTCATGTTCTCCCTGGGAAGACATCATCCTTCATACCTGAGCAAGAGGCCTGTAGTCTACATAAGCAGCTGCAGCGAAGCACTCAGCAGTCAGCATACTGTTGTGGTCATCTGGCTGGAATCTCCCTCTAATGCACATGGGCCAATGTACTGTGTTTATAATAAAACAGCTGATGTTCCAATAAAGGATCGCCACGTAAGAGTGTATATGTTTCTGTGAACATTGGAGACAAAGCGTACCACTTTTGTTGGCAACCTTTCTTAATGTAGCCTTGAGAAAAGCACAGAGTGAAAGAAATGTCTTATTTAAGAATGCAATGCTGACCTAGGGTAAGAACAGCTAGATAGAGAAAACAAAACAAAACCGCAAATGTAGCTATTGGTAAAATAATAAAAACGGAGTTGAGTAAAATATATCTAGGTTAAAGTGCACAGCAGCAGGCCTAGTATGCTAAAATCCCATGTATGAAGCTATAGCTACAAATCCTACACAACATCCTCCCCTTGCCGGTTCAAAGGTGCTTCAAAGCCTTATTATATCAAAAAGCTACTAAAATTCAACCTAAGACATAGAAATGGGCATGTCAATTATGACAAGCTAAAATACACTTTAGCATGTATTAAAAGACAGTTTAAAATGTTAATTGTAGCATCAAGAAAAGCCAAATTTCAAAAGTCAGAGTCATTTTTAAAATCGCCAATTGAATCCAGCATAATTGAATACAGGAAATCTTCCATTTTGGCAGGTGGTAAGATAGGAAGTTAATCGCCAAGGAAAACCAAGGATCATTCGTGTTCCAAAGCCTGAGCTCCAGCTGAGGCAGCAGCATTCCGTGGTGTGCCCAACAGTGTGTTTAGAGCTGCATAATCTACAAAGGGCAACTCATAAGCAGCTTCCTGTAGCAAACGCACCCTCAACGCGCATGTCTGATAAAGAGCCCTCAGCAAGAACATCAACAGATCAGAGTCCAATGAAAGCAATCGCTACGTAGAAAGACAAACTTTCAGTGCACATTCAAAAGAGCACCAGAGGCAGTGAAACACGGGCTGCATACAATGCAAAACCGGTCTGAATGACAGAGACCAGTCACACTCCAATTGCTCCAGGAGTGATGCTCCAAAGTACTGCATCAAGCGTTCATGACACAGCTGCGCTGGTGGAAGCGCTTTCATTCCTCCGTGTTGTAACGGGACAGCCATTGCACATAAAAAGAAGCAATAGCAAGATGTCACCTATTATAGCCAAAGTTATTGGAACTCCCCAAAAATACTGGAAAATATTGAGTGAATGGCTGAAGGTATTAAGACAAATATAGATGAGAAGGTGTGTATGAAACCAGAACCAACAGCCTTAAAGAAATGTGCGATTCCAGTAGTACTGGACGCATTAAGTATCTGTCCCACAAGTTCACCAAAGTGTCTCGGAATGTTAGTACTTAAAAGGGACTGTATCTCTGCTGATAACCTAGCAACCTGAAGTGCATAGGTCTTGCATTCAGATGTAAGCGCCACATGTTTTTGAAACAATAAAGCCTTGAGTCTGCTCAACTTGTGAAAATTTACATTTGAAGTAGGGATATTGGGCCAAACCTCAGCTACTTCCCCACTGTTGAATAGGAGAAAAAAGTACATTCCCACAGCATGCAGCATTGGAGACCAAAACAACTTAAGCTATTCAAGCTCACATACCACAACAGCTCTCACTATTGAGGAAATCTTAGCTGTCATTCGAGAGCACCTGGAATGCAGGTCTAATCAAGGGGACTAGGACTCCCTTCAGATAACAAGCCAAGTTTGCTGCTGAAGCGTTACATGCCCCATGCAAGGACAGCTGTTTACAAACCATCGAATGGCTGACAGAAGTCTCGCATTCACTACCGCTAAGAAAGACCTCTTTCATGCCACTGAGTCATTTGTATGAGATGGGTAGCTCCCACACCTCAGGGATTTAACTATCTCCTAGCCTTTCACGTCTGCCCATTGGAATGTGTTTTAAGCAGGACGTGAATTGAAGTGTTGAAATAGGCAGATTGATGACCCCATGTATTAACCACTCAGCAGATAGTATTTCAGCCACAGTAAAAGGCAACTTTTCTAATTTCTCAATATTTACCATGACATAAATTGCCTCCTTTTTAGCCATTAGTTGTTGTTGTCACGTTAAATTAAAGGTGGAAGATATGTCCCTCGCACTGACGTGTTGCCAGGGAATGCGGCCTGCCATCAGTGTTTGTAGTGTCCAACCTGACTGCATGATGTTTCTTAGTTGACTCTATCCATGGTGTAAAGAGGATATGTCGTTCTTTACTATGTTTATTGCAGAGGAAACAATGTTGTTTAAGGTGTATATTTGGTCGGACAGGGTATTAATCCCATTATCTACAACAGCTTATGCTTTCTGTAAGTTTTCCTATTCTATTTGCCTTAACCGGACAGCAGCTTCTTGTTGAGAAAGCTTCCAAATTTCATTATAGATTGCATACAAGAAGCATTTTCTGCATTGTTTTCTGGGGCCAAATAGGAAATCCTGTAAATCAGTATTATTAGAAGGGAGAGTGAGGTGTTCTCTAACAGCATCTAGTGAGGAACTCTT
Source organism: Pleurodeles waltl (assembly GCF_031143425.1). Lineage (NCBI taxonomy): Eukaryota > Metazoa > Chordata > Amphibia > Caudata > Salamandridae > Pleurodeles > Pleurodeles waltl. The sequence goes on along the minus strand of NC_090442.1, from coordinate 827,876,192 downwards.
CAACCATTGCTGGCATAGTTTCCATACACTGTATGTTGTTACTATTCCCTCATCTTCAGATGACACCTAGGCCCATATTTATACTTTTTGACACAAACCAACGCAGGCGCTGTTTTGCGTCAAAAAATTTACCACCGGCTAACGCCATTCCAACACACCAGGCGGGCAGCTTATTTATGGATTGACATAAGCCGTTGCTGCAGCCTGGTTAGAGTAAAAAAAATGACTAACCGGGCAACGCAGGCGTAGGCAAGAATGGGGGTTGTGCATCAAAAAATGGTGCAAGTCAGGTTAGAGTAAAAAATCATGACTCTAACCGGACTCACGCAATGTTTTGACGCACAACCCCCATTGAAATGACTCCTGTCTTAGGAAAGACAGGAGTCATGCCCCCTGCCCCCTGCCCAATGACCATGCCCAGGGGACTTCTGTCCCCTGGCATGGTCATTGGGGCCAGTGGCATGTAGGGGGGCCCAAGTTAGGCCCCCCAATGCCACTTAAAAAAAAAAATTACTTACCTTTACTTACGTATACTTACCTGGGATGGGTCCTCCTATCCATGGGTGTCCTCCAGGGGTAGGCAAGGGTGGCTGGGGGTGTCCCTGGGGGCAGGAAAGGACACCTGTGGACTGCTTCCATGGTCAGAGACCATGGACATGAGCCCACAGGTCCCTTAACGCCTACCCTCACCCAGGCGTTAAAAAACAACACAAATCAGGCTATGTGCCATTTTTTAAGGCTAGCCCCATCCTGTCCGTCAAAATGATGCAGGAGTATAAATATGGCGCACATGCCTTAAAGTAATTTTTTGGACGGGAACGCCTAACTTGCATGCCATTAACGCAAGGCGGTTTCATGCATCCAGAAAATGACGCACACTACTAAATTTTGACGTTTGCGGGGTCGGGCGTCAAAGTGTAAATGTGGTGTTGGGTTTGCACTGAATTTGCATCAAACTTTTGACACAAATTTGGCGCAAACAGAGTATATATATATGGGCCATAGTGAGGGTTAGGCCTAATTGTTCTAAACACCCCTCGTGGAGTTTACAAAATGTTTATGACACCCATTGGTATCTATTGGCCACAATAAACACCCACCAGGACATGAAAGTGAAGCATTAGAAGTGCCGTTTTAGACCCATTCATCGAGCCGATCTTCAGTTGCATTTATATACTTTCGCCATGTGTAAAATTTTGCAGGAGTAGGAATACTGTGCGCATTCAAATCCTTAATTTTTGCTAAGCCTAAACAGCTTTTCTGCTGTACAGTTTCATTTTAAAAATATAATTTGAACAGGTATCAGGCATGCTCTAAACAAAGCTTTGTTTTCCCTTTTATGCCAATTTTGTGTTCCCCACACACTTTTTAAGTCAATCAACTTCAGCCAATATTAGCCCTCTATAGCCAATCGGGAATCAAAGGAATCTGAATAAATGTATTTTGCATCTGTCAATAATATATGTACATTTTCCATAAATGGCAATTTGAAATAATATGACTTTAAAAATAGTCTTTGGGGTACTTGCTCTGTGAATGAAATGGTGTCCATAATATTTATAGAAAAACATGTCACCATAATTTTCTTTGGATTGATAAACATCCTCACTTTCAAATACAGTAAAATACTGCAACTCAGTCATCATAGAATCAACTGTTCTCACATCCAAGTCATCAGAAACAACGCCAGGTATTTTTACATTGTTCATAGAAAGTTTAAACACATATGGTATTTGAATGACCTCCGTTGGGCCGTTTATATCAAATGTGACTTTATCCCAAACAATCCCATCAGGAATTGGTATAGCAGAATTTTTCACGAAAGACAAGTCTATGTGGACCATGTGAGGAGAAAAATTGGGTTTTAGGACCTCATCCACCAGTTCAATTGTTGATCGTTCAGGAAGATAATGACCCTGTATTAATAGAAAAAAGTAATAACAAAGCCAATCCAAAGAAGGAAAGCTAACTCAGTCAAGGAAAGCCACATATAGTTCCATGGGAAAATAAAGTAATTTATTTAACACCAATTCATCAGCTTACGTGTTTTTGGCAGTTCAGGTGGAGAAGAGGCAAATGAGTCTGAAAAGGTGTTAGTAATGTCGGCAAAGTATCCAGAAGCAGTTTGTGCAAAAACTGGAGCTGCATTTGAAGGAGGACAACCGGTAGGAGTCTCCTGTGGTGGTTCACTGTAAATGATGCCATCCGTTTGTGTAGAAGTCGAGTCAAATCGATCAGCAATTTCTGTGTTGCTTGTTGTAATAGATGTTAGTGGAACTAATGCAAGATCATTTTGCACTCTCCCCAAGCTCGGAGAGGTGTCAGCTTGCTGCTCAAAACTTGTAGAAGGACATCTTGACCAGTAGTGAGAGGGATTCCGGTACTACTGGTTGTTCCTCTTGGTCGGCTGTGCAGGATCAGCCACATGGCATAATTTGATATTGTCGATGGAGACAAAGCGGTTTTCTTTAGAACCAGGCAGCGGTGGTAGAATACAGTTCTGGTACCGTGTATTCCCAGGACTGGAACCGGTACACGATAGGAAGGACCGCACTCCTTTTTCAAAACAACTTTTTCACATAGTAGATCCCCAACCTTTGGAATCCAGCCAGTAGATGTTATTGGTACATCCTTAATTCCTACGGTGGCAGCACTGGCAGAAGCGTTGTCGTCAAGGAACTGTTGTAATTCCTGTGGCAAGACAGTGACACGTTCATTTGTGTCAAAAAGTGTTTCTGCCGCCTCCATGCCAGGACCGTCAAGATCTGGAACATACATTTGAGTTCCAAACAGGCATTCATATGAAGTACGACGCCCCAGGGACCTTCTAGGTGGATTATTAAGTGCTCTCTGGATGCCATACAGGTGATTAAGCCAACTACGACGTGTACCTGGTACTTTGGCTGTTAAGAATTGCTTTAAATCTCGGTTTCGTAGCTCCATGACACTGTGGCCCTCATTACAACATTGGCGGTAAAAGCCGCTTACCGACGTGCAGAAGACCACCAACACACCGCCGCAGCCGTGGAATTCTGCTACAGCTATTACGACCCACTGCTCAGAACCCACCAAAATCTAGACACCCACACAAGTCCGCCACACCAAAGGTCAGTGATAAACTGGCGATAACAAAACCTCCACCCTCAAGCCAACAGGAATATGCCCACACTATCACGACCCACGAACCCACGCGGCGGTCTTTCAACCACAGTAATCCATTGGCGGTACACACCGCTGCGCTCAAAATACACACACTCTTCCAAAACACAACCACATTGGACAATTCAAAATACACACACCTGATACACATACGCACACCACTCCCACACACCCAATACAATATAAATCACACACCCACATTACACACAAACCCTTACTATCCAAAAATCTGAAGAAGGCCAGAGAGACAGCAAAGCAAAGACAAAACCAGCATACAGAGGCACACAACACCATCACACATCCACATCCACGCACAAAACACCACACACCCCTAAACATCACTCCACACATCACAATACACACCACCTCACACATCACCCACACCACCCCATGGCACGGCAAAGACATCCCAGGTTTTCTGAGGAGGAGCTCAGGGTCTTGGTGGAGGAAATCATCCAGGTAGAGCCACAGCTATTCGGATCACAGGTGCAGCACACCACCATAGTTAGGAAAATGGAGCTATGGCTCAGAATCGTGGACAGGGTCAACTCAGTGGGACAGCACCCAAGAACACGGGATGACATCAGGGAGAGGTGGAACGACCTACGGGGAAGGTGTGTTCTGTGGTCTCAAGAGACCACAATGCGGTTCAGAGGACTGGCGGCGGCCCCCACCTGCTCCCCCACAACTAACAACATGGGAGGAGCAGGTCTTGCCTATACTGCATCCTGAGGGGCTCGCAGGAGTAGCTGGAGGAATGGACTCTGGTAAGTCAAAGCTTTAACTACTTCATCCCCCACCCTACCTGCATGCTATCACATACCCCCACCCTCGCACTCACGCCATCACTCCAACTACCTCACTTATGTCCCGCTATCACAAACCACACATCCCAACATCAAGCCCTGCATGCAACAACAAAGCATGGACACCCATCACCAATGCATGTCTACTACACAGACCCACACAGACCCCTAAACAATAATCACACAAGGTCCTACACAGGAATGGAAGCACTGGGGTACAGGGTCACCCACCCATTGCACACCATGGCACACACAGATACTAAAACTATGAATTTACACCCCTGCAGGACCCCTACCCAACGCCACCGGACAGGAGGTTCCAGACATGTCCACTCCACCCACAGAAGAGGCCCACAGTGATGACAGCAGCTCTGTCCAGCTGGATCTAGATGACCAGCCCAGCCCATCTGGGACCTCGGGACAGTCGGTTCCCCTCACACAGTCACAGGCCACCACAGAGCCTCCCCCTCAGGAAACACAAGCACAGCACCCACCCAGCGGGCCCATACCTCTGTCTCCAGGACACGTCAAGCAGCAGTCTGTCCACCACTACAGGGAACCCAGGCTAACCCACCACCCCAACAACAGCAGGGACCTGGGGGCAGTGGTAGTGGGCACACAGTTCATGGGACAGAGGCCCAGGAACACAGGGGAACTGGGAGGGCTGCTGTGCGACAGGGGGAGGACAGGCCCAGGGAACCCACTCTCCATGAAGCCCTCTCAAACATCACGGGAGCCTACCATCATTCCCAGGAGACAATGGCAACGGTACTGGCCAAGTTTCAGGAGACCCAGCAGCTGCAGAAGGAACAGTATTTGGGGTTCAGGGAGGAGCTCAAGTCCATCAATACCACCCTGGGAACCACTGTAGGGGTGCAGAAGTACCTCATGAACACCAGGAGGGACACTGTGGCACAACAAGGTGCCCCTGACACTAGCCTGGATGATGAACTGCCCACCACCGCCGCCGGCACTAGTGGACAGGAGGCACCGCCACAGGACCACGACACCAGCACCCCACCCCCTGCAGATGGAGAACCACCCCGCAAACGGTCCCTGAGATCCAGGACAAAGACAGAGAACAATGCCAAGACCCCCGCCAAGAAATGAGACCACCCTGATTGTCATCATTCTGTCCCACTTTGTCACCCTGTCCATCCTTAAACTGCCCTAACTCCACTTCCTATGCCCCTTTGGGCAATGCATCGGTGAGACAAATAGACAGGACTCTGCCATGGACATTCCTCCACCATCACCCCTGACCATTTTACAACCCCCTCCACTAATTTGCACTTAAATAAATACCCTTGAATCACAAAACAATCTGGAGTCAGTCTGTGCTTTCACAAAGGTGTATTAGCTATAACTAAGTTAAATACCAATGTCCATTGCATTGTCAACATACCTATGTCACACAGCTCTAGTCCATGAGGTAGCATAGCAGAGGTCACACAGTGGGATCCACATCTGTGAAATCGAAAGGGAAAGTGACAAATCAGGGTCCATACACTGGGTGAAAGTGACAGACAGATGAAAGGTCGAACAATTTCATGAGATGTAGGCGGCAGTGAGGTCTTCTTACCTGTGTCTCACTGGAAGTATTGATGGATCACTGTGTTTCTGTTGTCTATGTCCTCTTCTTCTGCCTCCTCCTCTTCACTGTCCACAGGCTCCACAGCTGCCACAAGACCTTCATCTGGACCATCCTTCAGCAGAAAAGGCACCTGTCGTCGTAAAGCCAACTTGTGCAGCATACAGCAGGCCACGATGATCTGGCACACCTTCTTTGGTGAGTAGTATAGGGAACCACCTGTCATATGGAGGCACCTGAACCTGACCTTCAGGAGGCCGAAGGTCCTCTCTATAACCCTCCTAGTTCGCTCATGTGCTTCATTGTAGCGTTCCTCTGCCCTTGTCCTGGGATTCCTCACTGGGGTCAGTAGCCATGACAGGTTGGGGTAGCCAGAGTCACCTGCAAATGTCAAGGGACAACTGTTAGACACACACTAACCCTTAGGGACAACCCCAGACCCGGACAACTATTCACACTGTATAGGGTCCATGTCCTCACCTAATAGCCACACACGGTGCCTCTGGAGTTGCCCCATCACATAAGGGATGCTGCTATTCCTTAGAATGTAAGCGTCATGCACTGAGCCAGGAAACTTGGCGTTCACATGGGAGATATACTGGTCAGCCAAACACACCATCTGTACATTCATTGAATGGTAACACTTCTGGTTTCTGTACACCTGTTCACTCTGCGGGGGGGACCAAGGCCACATGTGTCCCATCAATGGCACCTATGATGTTGGGGCATAGAAGTCACCTTTCACTGTAGGCAAATCCTCCACCTGAGGGAAAGCGCATGTGTTTCAGCAGGGCAGACAACACTCTGGACAACACATTGGAGAACATAGGCTGGGACATCCCTGATGCAATGGCCACTGTTGTTTGAAAGGAACCACTTGCCAGGAAATGGAGTACTGTCAGGACCTGCACTAGAGGGGGGATTCCTGTGGGATGGCGGATAGCTGACATCAGGTCTGGATCCAACTGGGCACACAGTTCCTGGATTGTGGCACGATAAAGTCTGTAGATGACTATTACATGTCGCTCTTCCATTTTCGACAGGTCCGCCAGCGGTCTGTACACCGGAGGATGCCGCCATCTCCTCACCTGCCCCAGCGGATGTGCTCTATGGATGAGAACAGCGATCAGAATGTCAGCCAACACTGAGGTACGAAAAAACAACTTTATTGCACACATTTGTCAATCCACTATGTGCCTGTCTTACTGTGTACGCCAGGCCTAGATATGTGTGACGCATTTAAAATTATTGCCATGTGGCCCCCTGAAATGGCAACTGCCTGACCTGTAATGTGGGACAAGGGGATATGAGGTAACTGCGCTGGCGTTGTACACCGTCGCAGTAGGCGGTCGAAGACCGCGGCGCAATCCTGCATTGGTTAACATTGGACCCTATGGGTCCGAGGAGCCAATGACGATGTACGCCAGTGGTGGCGGTACGCACCGCCGCGGATGTCACCGCCATTTTCACTCTGTTCACTCACTTGATACCTGATCTTCGACAGGAGAGGACCTACACTGCAAGTGCTGCTGTGACCTCAGTCTGGAAGCGACAATGGCTCAAGTGTCTGGGGAAAGGGCCCCTGCCTTCACATCGGAGGAGTTGGACAAACTAGTGGATGGGGTCCTCCCCCAGTACACGCTACTTTACGGTCCTCCAGACAAACAGGTGAGTACACTGTGAGCATGCTGTATGGGCAATGCCTGTTTGGAGTGGTGTGGATGGGAGATGGGGGGGAATGAGGCGTGCATGAAACAATGGTGAGTGGATGTGCATTTGGGCAAGGGTAGGAACGTGGGCCAATGACTGTGACGGTCCGGACGGTTATAGTTTTTCCTTTTCCCCTGTCCTATTCCTGTAGGTCAACGCCCTCCAGAAGAAGGATATTTGGCATGCCATTGCCAAAGAAGTCCGGACCCTGGGGGTCCACCACAGACGGAGCAACCACTGCCGGAAAAGATGGGAGGACATTCGCCGCTGGAGCAAGAAGACGGCGGAGGCCCAGCTGGGGATGGCCTCCCAACATGGGAGGGGCGCCCATCGCACCATGACCCCCCTGATGTTCTGGATCCTGGCGATGGCGTATCCGGAGTTGGATGGGCGCTTGAGGGCATCACAGCAGCCCCAAGGGGGTGAGTACAGTCACATTCATCTGATTCAGCGCGCATGGGAGGTGTCTGGGTGGGGGAGGAGGGCAGTGGGTTCCCCTAGGCCAGGGCGAGTTTAGTAGGCAAGGTCCCATCGTGAGGCAGGCTATGTGGCACCCCACCAGTGTTAAGAGCCATCTACCCCTAGTCAGGCTCCTGTGACTTCCATGTGTGCAGCAATCAGGCATAGGCCTTGTTCCCCATGGCCCTGTGATTAATTAGGGAACTCTAAGTGCATGGCGTAGTACAGAGGGCTGCTGTGTCTGTAGTGTCCACCAACGGTAGGGGTATTGCATGCACTGAACATGTCTTTCTACTTTCTTTCCCCCCTTTGTGTGGTCATCCTGTTCTTGTGTGCATTAGAATCATCAGGCGGAGGAGCAGTGCCACATGGCCCTGGAGGGTGAGACTCCGGACTCCGAATTCACCAGTGGGACGGAGGGCGAGGGGAGCTCCACTGCGGGGACAGGAGCAAAGACCAGCGACACCGACTCCTCCTCTGATGGGAGCTCCCTCGCGGTGGCGGCCCCGTCTTTGCCCACTGCATCTATAGGTAAAGCAGCCACCTCCCGCCAGCACCGCCCTCCCAGCAGCCCCTCAGTGTGTGTCCCGTGGTCGCTCACCCAGGAGGGTGGGCATCTCCTTCGCCCCAGACATCTCAGCCCCTGCCCCTGTCAGCCCGGCTGCCCTCAGTGAGGAGGCCATTGACCTCCTCAGATCCCTCACTGTTGGGCAGTCTACCATTCTGAATGCCATCCAGGGTGTAGAGAGGCAGTTGCGACAGACAAATGCATACCTGGAGGGCATTCATTCTGGTCAGGCAGCCCAACTGCAAGCTTTTCAGACTCTGGCCTCAGCACTGATGGCAGCCATTGTCCCTGTGTCCAGGCTCCCCCTCCAACTTCTTCCACCCAGACCCAATCCCCAGTACCTCAGCCTATCCCAAGCACACCTTCAGACAAGGCATGCACAAACCTCAACACACAAGGGTAGCTCTGGCAAACATAAGCACCACACATCCCACAGGCACTCACACAAGCATCATACCCATGCAGACATACCAACAACCACTGCCTCCACTGTGACCCCTCCTCCACGTCTCCCTCCTCCCTCCCTGTCACGTCTCCACTCACACCTGCATGCACTACATCTTCAGCCACTATGTCCATCACCAGCACGACCATCACCACACACCGCTTACGTGCACTCACCACCCCCACTACCATTCACACATCCCCTGTGTCCTCTCCCAGTGTGTCTGTGAGCCCACCTCCCAAACTACACAAACGCAGTCACACACCCACCCAACAGCCATCCACCTCACGACAGCCTCCAGCCCATGCACCTTCACCCAAAGTCAGCAAACAAACACCTCCTACAACCACTACCTTTTCCTCCACTCCCAAACCCCCTCCATCTACTGCTCCTAGTATGTCTAAAAAACTTTTCCTGTCAAACCTTGACCTCTTGCCTACACCTAACCCACCCCTTTCGTCCCAGAGGGCCCGCCTTTCCAGGTCCCAACCCAGCACCTCAGCCACCACATCACCAGGAACAGTGGTGCCAGCAGTAACCGGCTTCTGGAGTGTGCCAAGCAGCAGGGCAGCCAGTGTCCCAAGGAGCCAGGCCAAGGACATTACCCCACCTCAAAAACAAAAGAAGTTGTCCACAGCCCGGAGGGAGAAGGCCAAAACACCTGCTACCAAGGGCTCTGCCAGGACAACAGTTGGGAGTGGCAAGACAGCTGCGCCACCATCCAAGGTCGGGAAGGGCCAGAGAAAGAAAGGGAAGTAGCCGCCAACCTACACGGCGGACAAGACCGCCACCGGCACCGCCACATGCACCGCCGCCATGGGCACCACCACACAGGACACCGCCACCAGCAGCAGGCTCAGTGAGCCCCCCACCAGCACCACCGCCCAGGACACCACCGCCAGCAGCACGCTCAATGAGCCCCCACCAGCACTGCTGCCCAGGACACCGCCGCCAGCAGCACACTCAGTGAGCCCCCCACCAGCACCGCCGCCCAGGACTCCGCCGCTCAGGAAACCGCCGCCAGCAGCACGCTCAGTGAGCCCCCGCACCAGCACCGCCACCCAATGAGCACCGCAAGCACCGCCGCTACTGAGGCTGCCGCCAGCACCGCCAGCGGCCACGCCACATCCTGTGCCAGTGGCACCACGACAGACATGGCTGCCATCCCCAGTGGGTCAGTTGTAAGAGGCTGGTGGTCAGTTCCAGGGCCCTGGACAGCTTCCATGTTGGCCCACCGTCAGTGGAGTGTCGGATCCACTACCTCAGTCCTTGTCAGGATGAAGCACTCTGGGCACAAAGCCCCCTCCAGAACCAGTGGAGAAAGACATCCACTACCTCTGTCCTTGGCAGGGTGAAACACTCTGGGCACAAAGCCCCCTCCAGAACCAGTGGAGAATCACATCCACTACCTCAGTCCTTGGCAGAATGAAGCACTCTGGGCACAAAGCCCCGCCAGAACCAGTGGAGAATCACATCCACTACCTCTGTCCTTGGCAGGATGAAGCACTCTGGGCACAAAGCCCCCTCCGGAACCAGTGGAGAAAGGCATCCACTACCTCTGTCCTTGGCAGGATGAAGCACTCTGGGCACAAAGCCCCCTCCGGAACCAGTGGAGAATCACATCCACTACCTCTGTCCTTGGCAGGATGATGCACTCTGGGCACAAAACCCCCTCCAGAACCAGTGGAGATACACATCCACTACCTCTGTCCTTGGCAGGATGAAGCACTCTGGGCACAAAGCCCCCTCCGGAACCAGTGGGGAATAACATCCACTACCTCAGTCCTTGGCAGGATGAAGCACTCAGGGCACAAAGCCCCCTCCAGAACCAGTGGAGAATCACATCCACTACCTCTGCCCTTGGCAGACGAAGCACTCTGGGCAAAAAGACCCCTCCAGAACCAGTGGAGAATCACATCCACTACCTCAGTCCCTGGCAGGACAAAACAATCTGGGCACAAAGCCCCCTCCAGAACCAGTGGAGATCACATCCACTACCTCATTCCTTGGTAGGATGAAGCACTCTGGGCACAAAGCCCCCTCCAGAACCAGTGGAGACTGTTATCCACTTGAGAGACTGTGGCTTTGCACTCCCCAGGATAAAGCAGTAGGCAAACCACTCACTGTAGAGACTTGAGAGACTGTGGCTTTATACTCCCCAGGATAAAGCAGTGGGCAAACCACCCACTTGAGAGACTTGAGAGTCTGTGGCTTTGCACTCCCCAGGATAAAGCAGTGGGCAAACCACCCACTGAAAAGACTTTCAGAGACTGTGGCTTTGCACTCCCCAGGATAAAGCAGTGGGCAAACCACCCACTGGAAAGACTTGAGAGACTGTGGCTTTGCACTCCCCAGGATAAAGCAGTGGGCAACCCACCCACTGGAGAGACTTGAGAGACTGTGGCTTTGCAATCCCCAGGATACATCAATGGGCATGGAGCCCCCTCGTGGAGCTGGCGTCGTGCACTCATCCGGCTGAGGTGCCTCCCTTCTCTTCCCCCTGAGGTGCCTGTTTTATTTCGATCTGATGCACCTGCAGTGTGCTCTCCGTTTGGATCGGGTATTGAGTGTGGGCCTCGCCCATGCTTTTTGGGCCCAGTAGTCCACGGACTATGTAGGTGCAGTACATGGACTTGAATTCTTGGTGTACATATTTGTTAATAGAGTATATATATTTTTGAGTAATGGATTTTTCCAGATTACAATCGTTCAAATCATTTCATTTTGTCATTGCGTTCTTCCAGGGGGTTGGGGGGGTGTAAATGTAATGTTTCAGCATATACTGGTGTGTGTGTTGTAGTGGGTGAGGGTGGGGGTGTTGCATGTTGTGTGTGTGTGTCACTCTCTTTTCCCTCCCCCCTCCCCTGTGTCGTAGGTGCAGTACTCACCGCGGTCGTAACACCGCCGTCGGTCGTGCTCCTGGTAGAGGAGCAGGAAGACAATGGCAGGTAGAATTTGGAGTTCCGGCTCCATGGCGCCCTGGTTCCTTGTGGGGTGTGTAGAGGTGAGAGTTTTCCCTTCCAAGTCCAGTTTCCGCCGTGTTTTTGTTTGCGTTGAATCCGCCCCGGAAAAGGTGGCGTATTGGCCTCTCATAACGATGTGGGCGGTACATTGTCTTCCGCCTGTCTGTTGACGGTGACCGCCATGCTGTTTGTTTGTACCGCCATGGCAGTCGGAGTGTTAAAGTGACTGTCTATGTTGGCGGTTTCTGCCATGGTCGTGATTCCATTTTTTTTACCGCCTGTTAGCCATCTTACCGCCGCTTTACCACCGTTGTAATGAGGGCCTATTTCTCTCGGGATGAAATGGAGATGAGTAACAAAGCCATGGCATCCCTGAATGCCCTTGAGGCGAATGCAGGGCCCTGGTCAGAGTGGAAAGCTGCAACTACATATGTGCCAATAAAGACTTGCAAATGTTTAATAACAGTCAGAGCGTCAGCCGAGTGTTGTGGCCACACCCATAGAAATCTGGAGCAGAAGTCATCAGCAACTGATTAATGTGCATACAATCATCAATCATTCAGAGACATCTGGTACCACCTGCCAATTGAGCTTCTGGGGTAGCAATTGGGCTACCAGAGTTTTTTTTATCCTGAACAGAGTAGAATAAATATACAAATATTTTCTCTTCTGTGCAGGAAAATGGAGCAGGAACCCACAACATTGATATTGCCCTAAATTATCGATATTTAACCTAGTAATTTGCACAGAACTTCCACTCGATATACCTTTATGTCTAGAGCTAATAATAAATGTATACAGTCCTTCTATTACTTTAGGAATCATAAAACTAAGGACAAATTGCTTGTCCACTAATTCATGCTGTATTAGAAAAGGTTTCAAAATAGAAACCAGCAATGGATAGTTGACTATAAAGTAAACATATTTTTTGCCTTTATCAAGAAGTTGCCGATCTAATTCAATTTTATACTCTACAAGTTAAGGAACCCAGAAATGAGGGTATATTTTTTATAGATTACAGATCATTTATTTTCCTTTCTTAATTCTTTTTATAAAACTTATTTTTTCAAAATTAACTATAGTATTGATATCTATGACTTACGATATCGCCTCCCTTTTCTATATAACATCTCTAAAATATGGGCGCCACTATGGCCTTTTGAAACAATTCCCCTGTACAGAAACAGAAGCAGGACTCTTTTTCCGTTTTCTACATACATCCTTTCAATATGGATGCCGCTGTTCTTTTCTAGCAAATGTGACTAATAGAGACAGAAGAAGAACAAGATCTTGGTCCCTATCAAATCAGGTAAGTAAACAGTTAGAAAAATAGAAATGTAGTGCAAACACTGTAGAATACAATAGGATGCAATCAGCCTTGGGGCAGCACAAACCATATACTAAGAAAGTGAAATGCAAACCACTTAGGGACCCCAGGCCTAGTGTAGTGTGTAGAGGGTTGGTTGGAGTGAAATAAAACACTAAGGGTGTCAAAGATACCCCACCTCAAGACCCTGAAAAGTAGGAGTTTCTGGGGTTTACTTCCCCAGAAACACACTAAAGTTGTGATAGGAGATTCTGCAAAGACCACAACTGACTACAAAGCACTGAAGATGGATTCCTGGACTTGAGGACCTGCAAAGGAAGGGGACCAAGTCCAAGAGTCACAAAAGTGTCCGGGGGGGCAGGAGCCCACTAACCCCGGATGAAGGTGCAAAATAGCTGCCTCCGGGTGGAAGAAGCTGAAGATTCTACAACAACGGAAGATGCCAGGAACTTATTGCACAGAAGATGTCCCACTGCGTGCTGGATGATGCAGAGTTGTTTCCACGCAGAAATACCACAAACAAGCATTGCTAGCTGCAAAGGTCACGGTTGAAGAAAATGGGTGCTGCCCAGGCCCAGGAAGACCAGGAGGTCGCCCCTTGGAGGAGGTGACAGAGGGGGCGCTCAGCAACACAGAGAGCCCATGAAGAAGCAGGCAGCACCCGCATAAGTACTTGAACACGGGTTCAAGAAACTGAGCACGGCGGTCGTCTCAACACTACAAAGGAGGGTCCCATGAAGCCGGTGGTCAACTCAGTGAGTTGAGCAATGCAGGACAGAGTGCTGGGGATCTGGGCTGTGCTGTGGACGAAGGATTCCTTGCAAAAGTGCACAGAAGCTCTAGCAGCTGCAGTTTGCGCAGTACACAGGATTACTGTCTGGGCTGGGAAGGCTAGGACTTACCTCCACCAAATTTGGACAGATGGACCACTGGACTGTCGGGGTCACTTGGATCCAGCTCCTGTGTTCCAGGGACCACGCTCATCACGATAAGAGGGGCCCCAGAGGACTGGTGAAGCAGAATTTTGGTGCCTGCATTAGCAAGGGGAAGATTCCATCAACCCACGGGAGATTTCTTCTTGGCTTCTAGTGGAGGGTGAGGTCAGACATCCTCCAGAGCATGCACTACCAGGAAACAGTCGAGAAAGCCGGTAGGATTAGGCACTACAATGTCGCTGGTAGTCTTCTTGCTACTTTGTTGCAGTTTTGCATGCGTCCCGGAGCAGTCAGCTGTCGATTCTTGGCAGAAGTCGAAGAGGGAGATGCAGAGGAACTCTGGTGAGCTCTTGCATTCGTAATCTGAAGAGAAGCCCTCAGAGGAGGATGTGTCACCTAGTCAGGTAAGCACCTATCAGGAGGGGTCTCTGACATCACCTGTTGGCACTGGCCACTCAGAGGCCTCCATTGTGCCCTCACACCTCTGCATTCAAGATGGCAGCGGTCTGGGACATACTGGAGGAGCTCTGGGCACCACCCCTGGGGTGTTGATGGACAGGGGAGTGGTCACTCCCCTTTCCTCTGTCCACTTTCACGCCAGAGCAGGGGCTGGGGGATCCCTGAACCGGTGTAGACTGGCTTATGCAAGAAGGGCACGATCTGTGCCCTTAAAAGCATTTCCGGAGGCTGGGGAAGGCTACTCCTCCCCAGCCCTTAACACCTATTTCCAAAGGGAGAGTGTGTAACCCTCTTTCAGAGGAAATTCTTTGTTCTGCCTTCCTGGGACTGGGCTGCCCAGACTCCAGGGGGCAGAAGCCTGTCTGTGGGTTGGCAGCAGCAGTACCTACAGTTAAAACCCCAGAGAGCTGGTTTGGCAGTACCCAGGGTCCATGCTGGAGCCCCGGGGACGCATGGGATTGGCACCCCAATACCAGATTTGGCATGGGGGGACAATTCCATGATTTTAGACATGTTACATGGCCATATTCGGAGTTACCATTGTCAAGCTACATATAGGTATTGACCTATGTGCAGTGCACATGTGTAATGGTGTCCCCGCACTCACAAAGACCGGGGAAATTGCCCTGAACTATGTGGGGGCACCTTGGATAGTGCCAGGGTGCCCTCACACTTAGTAACTTTGCACCTAACCTTCACTAAGTGAGGATTATACATATAGGTGACTTATAAGTTACTTAAGTGCAGTGTAAAATGGCTGTGAAATAACGTGGATGTTATTTCACTCAGGCTGCAGTGGCAGTCATGTGTAAGAATTGTCTGAGCTCCCTATGGGTGGCAAAATAAATGTTTCAGCCCTTAGGGATCTCCTGGAGCCCCAATACCTGGGTAGCCAGGTACCATATACTAGGGAATTATAAGGGTGTTCCAGTGTGCCAATTAGAATTGGTAAAAATTGTCACTAGCCTGCAGTGACAATTGTAAAGGGAGAGAGAGCATAAGCACTGAGGTTCTGATTTGCAGATCCTCAGTGACACAGTTAGGCACCACACAGGGAACACATTCAGACCACAACTATGAGCACTGGGGTCCTGGCTAGCAGGATCCCAGTAGGACAGGCAAAAACAAACTGACACACAAGTAAAAATTGAGGGTAACATGTCAGGCCAGGTGGTACTTTCCTACACAACACCCCCCCCCCCCAAACGAGGGACACTAAGGCTAACCTTGTCCAGGTTAGTCTTCATTGTCTAAGTGGAAATATCTGGAGAGTCCATCTGCATTGGAGTGGGTACTCCCAGGTCATTGTTCCACTGTATAGTCCGTTCCTTGGAGATTGACCACCTCAACAATTTAGGGTTTTCACCTTTCATTTGTTTAAGCCATAGTAGAGGTTAATTGTCTGTCTGAACAATAAAGTGAGTACCAAACAGGTATGGTCTCAACTTTTCCAGTGCCCAGACCACAGCAAAGGCCTCCCTGTCTATGGCAGACCAACTCTTTTCTCTAGGGGTCAACCTCTTGCTGATAAAAGCAACAGGTTGATCCTGGCCCTCAGTGTTAAGCTGTGATAGTACTGCCCCTACCCCTAATTCAGAAGCATCAGTCTGGACTATTAATTTCTTAGAGTAGAAGGGCTTTTTAGGACAGGTGCAGAGCACATGGCCTGTTTGAGCTCATCAAAAGCCTTCTGACAGCTAGCTGTCCACTATACCTTTTTAGGCATCTTCTTACTAGTGAGGTCAATAAGAGGAGCTGCAATGGAGCCATAGTTCTTAATGAACCTCCTATAGTACCCTGTGCGGCCTAAGAAGGCTCTCACTTGGGGTTTGAGTTGTAGGGGGAGCCCACTCCATAATGGTCTGGATCTTCCACTGCAGTGGTGCAATCTGTTCCCCACCTATCAGGTGGCCCAGATAAACCACTTTCCTGTGCCCTATCTGGCACTTTGAAGCCTTGATTGTGAGGCCTGCCTTTTGCAGGGCCTTCAAAACTTTCGTAGGTGGACCAAGTGCTCATCCCAGGTGGAGCTAAAGACAGCTGTGTCATCTAGATATGCTGCACTGAAAGCTTCCAAACCTTGCAGGTCTGTGTTCACCAACCTCTGAAACGTGGCAGGTGCATTCTTCAAACCAAAGGGCATACCAGTGAACTGATAGTGCCCTCCAATGGTGGAAAATGCAGTTTTAGGTTTAGCATCTTCTGATAATTTAATCTGCTAATACCCTGCAGTTAAATCAAAAGTGCGTAGATACTTAGCAGAAGCCAGTGTATCAATTAGCTCATCTGCCCTGGGTATAGGGTGAGCATCAGTTTTGGTTACTTGATTGACACCTCTGTAGTCAACACAAAATCTCATTTCTCTTAACCATCTTTACTGTGAGGTTTTGGGACAAGCACCACTGGGCTAGCCCATGGGCTTCCTGAAGGCTCAATCACTTCTAAGTCCAGCATTTTCTGTACCTCTTGTTTTATGCAATCTATGACATGGTCAGGCTGCCTATAAATCTTACTTTTGACAGGTAAACTGTCTCCAGTGTTGATTGTGTGCTCACACCATGTAGTTGTACCTGGTATCAGTGAGAAGAGGTTAGAGAATTGACCTAGGAGATTTATACAGTTGTCCTTCTGCTCAGCAGTAAGGTAATCTGCAAGCACCACTCCCTCCACTAAGCCATCAGCTTCAGTGGTGGAGAAGAGGTCAGTGAGAGGGTCACTCTCTTCTTCCTGCCCCTCATCAGTTGCCATGAGCCGGGTTAAGTCAGCCCTGTCATAGTAGGGTTTTAGGCGATTGATATGGAGCACCCTAAGGATACTCCTGGCAGTGCCCAGGTCTACCAAATAGGTAACCTCACGCTTCTTTTCAACAATGAGATGGGGTCCACTCCATTTGTCCTGGTGTGCTCTTGGGGCCACAGGCTACAATACCCACAACTTCTATCCTGGGTGGTACTGGGTCAGGACAGCCTTCTGGTCATGCCATTGCTTTTGGAGCTCTTGGTTGGCCTAAAGATTTTTACTGGCCTTTTTCATGTACTCAGCCATTGTGGATCTTAGGCCCAGTTCATAGTCCACAATGTCTTGCTTTGGAGCTTTTGAAGGTTGTTCCCAACCCTCCTTCACAAGTGCAAGGGGACCTCTTACAGGGTGCCCAAAGAGGAGTTCAAAGGGGCTAAAACCCACTCCTTTTTTGGGCACCTCCCTGTAAGCAAAAAGGAGGCATGCCAACGGGCAGCCCATCTCCTTCTGAGTTTTTCAGGGAGTCCCATAATCATACCTTTGAGAGTTTTATTAAACCTCTCAACCAGACCATTTGTCTGTGGGTGATAGGGAGTAGTGAACTTATAAGTTGCACCACACTCCTTCCACATAGCTTTGAGGTATGCAGACATGAAGTTACTACCCCGTCTGACACGACTTCCTTATGGAAACCCACTCTGGAAAAGATTCACAGGAGGGCTTTTGCCACTGCAGGAGCTGTAGTGGTCCTTAAGGGAAACGCTTCAGGATACCTCGTGGCATGGTCAACTACCACAAGGATAAACCTATTGCCTGAAGCTGTTGAAGGGCAAGGGGGCCAACTATGTCAACCCCTACCCTTTCAAAGGGTACCCCAACCACACTAGTAGGGCACACTTCACTCCAAAGAACAGGTAACTAGAGTCCAGCAAGTTAGAGACAGTTCCACTTCCCACATTTCCTCTGTATCTCAGAATTCACAAGCCTCCCACCCTGAGGATAACATCCTAGAGAGGGAACTCAGAAAGCTGAAGTTGGAAGAGGCCAGACTGAAGCTGAGACAGCAGCATTTGGCCTTAGGCAGGGAATCTCTAGATGTAGAGTGGGAAAGGCAGAGGTTGGGGTTAGTTCCCTGTGGTAGCAGCAGCAGTGTCCTTGATAGAAATCCTGTAAGAGAAAAAGATTCTAAGAACCTGCATAAGATAGTCCACCCGGGATGACATTAACAGGTGGTTTGGTAAACTTGAGAGGGCCTGTATGGTACAGTTGGTCCCTCAAAGGCAGTGGGCTGCTATCATGTGGCTATCATTCACTGGTAAGGGTAGGGATAGGCTCCTTACTGTCAGAGAAAGTGATGCTAATAATTACTAAGTTTTGAAGGATGCACTCTTAGATGGATTTGGCTTAACCACTGAACAATACAGGATAAAGTTCAGAGATACCAGAAAAGAGTCCTCTCAAGACTGGACAGACTTTGTAGACTGTTCAGTGAAGGCCTTGGAGGGATGGTTACATGGCAGAAAAGTGACTTACTATGAAAGCCTGTGTAATCTAATCCTGCGAGAGCATATTTTGAATAATTCAGTGTCTGACTTGTTGCATCAGTACTTGGTAGACTCAGATCTGACCTCTCCCCAAGAATTGGGAAAGAAGGCAGACAAATGGGTCAGAACAAGAGTGAACAGAAAAGTTCATACAGGTGGTGACAAGGATGGCAAGAAGAAGGACGGTAAGTCTTCTGACAAGGGTGGGGACAAAGATAAAAAAACATTCTGAGTCTTCATCAGGCACACAAAAATCCTCTGTGGGTGGTGGGTCCAAATCCTCTTCCAACAATCAAAAGAAACCATGGTATTGTTTATGTAAACGTTAAGGCCATCGGGCAAGTGATTCCATCTGCCCAAAGAAAACCACCATGGCTCCCACTACCACAACCCCAATTGCGTCCTCTAGTGCTCCTAGTAACAGCAGTGGTGGTGGGAAGTCGTACTACAAATAGCCAATGAAAAGGTGCAGCTGGGCTCTCCATTGATAGTGTAGTTGGGGTTGGTCTTGTTAGGGAGACCACAAAGGCTGTTTTAGTCCCTGATGGTGGTACTGACTTTGCCACCTTGGTTGCTTGTCCCCTTAATATGGATAGATACAAGCTACTTCCCCTAATGAATGGTGTTGAGGTTGAGGCCTATAGGGATACAGGAGCCAGTGTCACTAAGGTGATTGAGAAACTGGTTCACCCTGATCAACACCTACTTGGTCAGCAGTACCAAGTGACTGATGTTCATAACAACACTCTTAGCCACCCCATGGCTGTTGTGAATCTCACCAGGGGGGGGGGTTGCTGGTCCAAATAAAGTTGTGGTAGCCACTGATTTACATGTAGACTGCTTACTAGGCAATGATTTGGAGACATCAGCTTGGGCTGCAGTGGAGTTGGAGGCTCATGCAGCAATGCTGGGCATTCCAGAGCATATCTTTGCTTTGACAAGGGCTCAGGCCCAGAAGCAAAGAGGACAGGGAAGCTTGGATCCTCTTTGCTTTGGATCCCTCTCTAGGTGGCCTGTTAGCTGGCAGGTCTTTGGATGAACCCTCCCCAGAGTCCTCAGGGCCCTCCCCTGATTCTTGCTGGGTACCCCCCTCCTCTACCTGCTGATCCTGGAATGGCCCAGACTGGTTCTGGTCACTTTCTAGGAGAAGGCTAAGGAGAAGACCTTTGGTAGGGTTCTTACCAATGCTTAAACCTCATTCTATGCAGAGACCCCTCAAACCTTTAAAGTTTAAACTGGTTGCCTGGACAACTGTGGGAGTATGTTCTACTGCATACACAGTTGTTAGAAAGGATTTAGGACAGAGAGAAAAAAGTTTTAGAAACTTTTAAAGAAAAGAGAAAAACTTTTCTAACTTTTCAAAACGTTTGAAAACGTTTTAGAAACTTTTTAGAAGGTTTTTAGAAAGAGAGTTAAACTGTTTAGGTTAACTGTGTATATTTTTAAGTATTTGGAATATGTTTTTATTATGAAAAGCACCAATGAAAAAGTGGTAAAGCAGTTACAAGTACTTATCCCACCGCTGCACCACCAATGTAGGAGGCTGGCTTGGCTCATAGTGGGTACCTGATGGTACTTACACCTTGTGCCAGGTCCAGTTATCCCTTATTAGTAGATTAGTAGTGTTCTAGCAGCTTAGGCTGATAGAGGTAGCTATAGCAGAGCAGCTTAGGCTGAACTAGGGGACATGTAAAGCTCCTACAATACCACTTATATCATGTAGCACTATATCATAAGAATCACAATCCTCAGAGTTGCTAAAAATAAAGGTACTTTATTTTAGTGGCAATGTGCCAAAAATATCTCAGAGGATATACTCACTTAGGAGGTAAGTAAAATACACAAAATATACACACAAACCAAAATCAGGTAAGTAAACAGTTAGAAAAGTAGTGCAAACACGGTAGAATACAATAGGATGCAAAAGGCCTAGGGGCAAAACAAACCATTTACTAAGAAAGTGGAATGAGAACCACTTAGGGACCCCAGGCCTAGTGTAGTGTGTAGAGGGTCACTGGGAGTGTAAGAAAACACAAGGGTGTCCAAGATACCCCACCCCAAGACCCTGAAAAGTAGGAGTAAAGTTACCCTACTTCCCCAGAAACACACTAAAGTCGTGATAGGAGATTCTGCAAAGACCACAACTGACTGCAAAGCACTGAAGATGGATTCCTGGACCTGAGG
This sequence comes from Pleurodeles waltl, assembly GCF_031143425.1. Taxonomy (NCBI): domain Eukaryota; kingdom Metazoa; phylum Chordata; class Amphibia; order Caudata; family Salamandridae; genus Pleurodeles; species Pleurodeles waltl. The sequence continues at coordinate 827,855,303 of NC_090442.1, read as the reverse complement.
ACCTGCAAAGGAAGGGGACCAAGTCCAAGAGTCACGAAAGTGTCCAGAGGGGGGCAGGAGCCCACTAAATCCCGGATGAAGGTGCAAAATGGCTGCCTCCAGGTGGAAGAAGCTGAAGATTCTGCAACAACAGAAAATGCCAGGAACTTCTCCTTAGCACAGAAGATAACCCACGGCGTGCTGGAGGATGCAGAGTTGTTTCCGCGCAGAAAGACTTCAAAAAAGTCTTGCTAGCTGCAAAGGTCACAGTTAAAGAAAACGGGTGCTGCCCGGACCCAGAAAAGGACCAGGAGGTGGCCCCTTGGCGGAGGAGACGGGGGAGGCGCTCAGCAATACAGAGAGCCCATGAGAAAGCAGGCACCACCCGCAGAAGTACTTGAACACAGGTTCAAGAAACTGAGCACAGTGGTAATCTCAACACTACAAAGGAGGGTCCCATGAAGTGGGTGGTCAACTCAGTGAGTTGAGCAATGCAGGACAGAGTGCTGGGGACCTGAGTGTGTGCTGTGCATGAAGGATTCCTTGCAAAAGTGCACAGAAGCCCTAGCAGCTGCAGTTCACGCAGTACACAGGATTACTGTCTGGCGTGTGGAGGCTAGGACTTACCTCCGCCAAATTTGGACAGATGGACCACTGGACTGTCGGGGTCACTTGGATCCAGCTCCTGTGTTCCGGGGGCCATGCTCGTCATGATGAGAGGGGAACCAGAGGACCAGTGGAACAGAAGTTTGGTGCCTGCGTTAGCAAGGGGGAAGATTCAGTCGACCCACTGGAGATTTCTTTTTGGCTTCCAGTGCAGGGTGAAGTCAGACAGCCCCCAGAGCATGCACCACCAGGAAACAGTTGAGAAAGCCAGCAGGATTAGGCGCTACAATGTCACTGGTAGTCTTCTTGCTACTTTGTTGCAGTTTTGCAGGTGTCCTGGAGCAGTCAGAGGTCGATCCTTGGCAGACGTCAAAGAGGGAGATGCAGAGGAACTCTGGTGTGCTCTTGCATTTATTATCTGAAGAGAAGCCCACAGGAGAGACCCTAAATAGCCCTCAGAGGAGGATTGGCCACATAGTCAGGTAAGCACCTATCAGGAGGGGTCTCTGACATCACCTGTTGGCACTGGCCACTCAGAGGCCTCCATTGTGCCCTCACACCTCTGCATTCAAGATGTCAGAGGGCTGGAACATACTGAAGGAGCTCTGGGCACCACCCATGGGGTGGTGATGGACAGGGGAGTGGTCACTCCCCTTTCCTTTGTCCAGTTTCAGAGCAGGAGCTGGGGGATCCCTGAAATGGTGTAGACTGGCTTATGCAAGAAGGGCACCATCTGTGCCCTTAAAAGCATTTCCAGAGGCTGGGGGAGGCTACTCCTCCCCAGCCCTTAACACCTATTTCCAAAGAGAGAGGGTGTAACACCCTCTCTCAGAGGAAATTCTTTGTTCTGCCTTCCTGGGACTGGGCTGCCCAGACCCCAGGGGGGCAGAAGTCTGTCTGTGGGTTGGCAGCAGCGGTAGCTGCTGTGAAAACCCTAGAGAATTGGTTTGGCAGTACCCAGGGTACATGCTGGAGCTCCGTGGATGCATGAGATTGGCACCCCAATACAAGATTTGGCATGGGAGGACAATTCCATGATCTTAGACATGTTACATGGGCATATTCGGAGTTACCATGGTGAAGCTCCATATAGGTATTGACCTATATGTAGTGCATGTGTGCAGTGGTGTCCCCGCACTCACAATGTCCGGGGAAATTGCCCTGAGCTATGTGGGGGCACCTTGGCTAGTGCCAGGGTGCCCTCACACTTAGCAACTTTGCACCTAACCTTCACTAAGTGAGGGTTAGACATATAGGTGACTTACAAGTTACTTAAGTGCAGTGTAAAATGGCTGTCAAATAACATGGATGTTATTTCACTCAGGCTGCAGTGGCAGTCCTGTGTAAGAATTGTCTGAGCTCCCTATGGATGGCAAAAGAAATGCTGCAGCCCATAGGGAACTCCTGGAACCCCAATACCCTGGGTAGCTAGGTACCATACACTAGGGAATTATAAGGATGTTCCAGTGTGCCAATTAGGATTCGTAAAAATGGTCACTAGCCGGCAGTGACAATTTTAAAGGCAAAGAGAGCATAAGCACTGAGGTTCTGATTAGCAGAGCCTCAGTGACACAGTTAGGTACCGCACAGAAAACACATTCAGGCCACAACTATGAGCACTGGGGTTCTGGCTAGCAGGATCCCAGTGAGACAGGAAAAAATAAACTGACACACAAGTAAAAATTGGGGCTAACATGCCAGGCAAGATCGTACTTTCCTACAATCATACCCACCTGGGATCCGAACTTCATGATTTAATTAATTTCAAATATAGGTTATCACACTCTTTTCTCCCTTGTTATGACTGGTACATATTGTGTAACATTGCGAACAACAAATTAAATTTTAAAATGACATAAATATTGCGAAAGTACATGTTTGTCGAATTGTTATCAGGGATAGTTTTTCTGAAGCAGACATAGGGGGTCATTACAACATTGGCGGTAAATGCAGCTTACTGCCATGCAGAAGACCACCAACACACCGCCGCGGCCGCGGAATTCCGCCACAGCTATTTTGACCCACAGCTCGGAATCCGCCAAAATTTAGACACCCACACAAGTCGCCACACCAAAGGTCAGTGATAAACTGGCGATAACAAAACCTCCACCGTCACGCCAACAGGAATACGCCCACACTATCACGACCCATGAATCCACGCGGCGGTCTTTCAACCACAGTATTCCATTGGCAGTACACACTGCCGCGCTCAAAATACACACACATTTACAAAACACTACCACATTAGACAAATCAAAATACACACACCTGAGACACATACACATACCACTCCCACACATCGAATACAATATAAAACACACACCCACATCACCCACAGACCCTTACGACCACAATTGCGACTGAAGGCCAGAGAGAGACAGCACCATCTACAAACTAGCATCCACAGGCACTCAACACCATCACTCACACAACATCCAGGCACAAAACACCAGACACCCCTAAACATCACCCGACACATCACAACACACACCACCCCACACATCACCCACACCACCCGATGGCACCGCAAAGACACCCCAGGTTCTCTGAGGAGGAGCTCAGGGTCGTGGTGGAGGAAATCATCCGGGGAGAGCCACAGCTATTCGGATCACAGGTGCAGCACACCACCATAGCTAGGAAGATGGAGCTATGGTGCAGAATCGTGGACAGGGTCAACGCAGTGGGACAGCACCCAAGAACATGGGATGACATCAGGAAGAGGTGGAACGACCTACGGGGGAAGGTGCGTTCCATGGTCTCAAGACACAACATTGCAGTTCAGAGGACTGGCGGCGGACCCCCACCTCCTCCCCACAACTAACAACATGGGAGGAGCAAGTCTTGGCTATACTGCATCCTGAGGGCCTTGCAGGAGTAGCTGGAGAAATGGACTCTGGTAATTAAAATCTTAACTATTACCTCCCCCACCCTACCCGCATGCAATCACATACCCCCACCCTCGTCCTCACCCCATCACTCCAACTCCTCTCATATGTTCCACTATCACAACCCACCCATCCCAACACCAAGCCCTGCATGCAACCCCAAAGCATGGACACCCATCACCAATGCATGGCCACTGCACATAACCACACACACCCCTAAACAATTATCACACAAGGTCCCACACAGGAATGCAAGCACTGGGGTACAGGGTCACCCACCCATTGCACACCATGGCACACACAGATGCAATAATGATGCCTTTACACCCCTGCAGGACCCCTACCCAATGTCACCAGACAGGAGGGTCCAGACATGTCCACTCCACCCACAGAAGAGGCCCACAGTGATGACAGCAGCTCTGTCCAACTGGATCTAGATGACAAGCCCGGCCCATCTAGGACCTCGGGACAGTCGGTTCCCCTCACATTGGCACAAGCCACAACTGAGCCTCCCCCCTCTGGAAACACCAGCACAGCACCCACCCAGAGGGCCCATACCTCTGTCCCCAGGACACGTCAAGCAGCAGTGTGTCCACCACTACAGGGAAACCAGGCTAACCCACCACCCCAACAACACCAGGGACCTGGGGGCAGTGGTAGTGGGCACACGGTTCAGGGGACAGCGACCCAGGAACACAGGGGAACTGGGAGGGCTGCTGTGCAACAAGGGGAGGACAGGCCCAGGGAACCCACTCTCCACAAGGCCCTCTCAAACATCATGGAAGCCTACCACCATTCCCAGGAGACGATGGCAACGGTACTGGCCAAGTTTCAGGAGACCCAGCGGCTGCAGGAGGGAACAGTATTTGGGGTTCAGGGAGGAACTCAAATCCATCAACACCACCCTAGGCACCATTGTAGGGGTGCTGAAGGAACTCGTCAACACCAGGAGGGACACTGTGGCACAACAAGGGGCCCCTGACACTAGCCTGGACGATGAACTGCCCACCACCTCCGCCGGCGCTAGTGGACAGGAGGGACGGCCACAGGACCACAGCACCAGCACCCCACCCCCTGCAGATGGAGAACCACCCCACAAGCGGTCCCTGAGATTCAGGACAAAGATAGAGACCAATGCCAAGACCCCTGCCAAGAAATGAGACCACCCTGATTGTCATCCTTCTGTCCCACTTTGTCACCCTGTTCATCCTTAAACTGCCCCAGCTGTACTTCCCATGCCCCTTTTGACAACGCACCTGTGAGACTAATAGACTGGACTGTGCCATGGACATTCCTCCACTATCACCCCTGACCATTGTACAACACCATCCAATATTTAGCACTTAAATAAACACCCTTAAAGCACAAAACAATCTGGAGTCAGTCTGTGCTTTCGAAAATGTGTGTTTGCAATAACTGTGTAAAAATGCTATATCCATTGTATTGTCAACATACCTATGTCACACAGCTCTAGTCCATGCGGCAATAAAGCAGATGTCACACAGTGGGACCCACATCTATGAAATTGAAAGGGAAAGTGAAAACTCAGGGTCCATACACTGGGTGAAAGTGACAGAAAGATGTGAGGTGGAACATTTATATCAGATGTAGCAGGCAGTGATGTCTTCTTACCTGTGTCTCACTGGAAGTATTGATGAATCACTGTGTTTCTGTTGTCGATGTCCTCTTCTTCTGCTTCCTCTTCTTCACTGTCCACAGGCTCCTCAGCTGCCACTACACCTCCATCTGGACCATCCTCCCGCAGAAAAGGCACCAAGTTGTGAAGCATAGAACAGGCCACGATGATCTGGCACACCTTCTTTGGTGAGTAGAATAGGGAACCACCTGTCATATGGAGGCACTTGATCCTGACCTTCAGGAGGCCGAAGGTCCTCTCTATAACCCTCCTAGTTCGCCCATGGGCCTTATTGTAGCGTTCCTCTGCCCCTGTCCTGGGATTCCTCACTGGGGTCAGTAGCCATGACAGGTTGGGGTAGCCAGAGTCACCTGCAAATGTCAAGGGAAATCTGTTAGACACACACTAACCCTTAGGTACATCCCCAGATCCAGACACCTAGTCACACTGTATAGGCTCCATGTCCTCACCTAATAGCCACACACTGTGCCTCTGGAGTTGCCCCATCACATAAGGGATGCTGCTATTCCTCAAAATGTAAGTGTCATGCACTGAGCCAGGAAACTTGGCATTCACATAGGAGGTGTACTGGTCGGCCAAACATACCATCTGCACATTCATTGAACGGTAACTCTTCCGGTTTCTGTACACCTGTTCACTCCTGCGGGGGGGGTACCAAAGCCACATGTGTCCCATCAGTGTCACCTATGATGCTGGGGATATGTCCCAGGGCATTGAAGTCACCTTTCACTGTTGGCAAATCCTCCACCTGAGGGAAAACAATGTAGCTGCGCATGTGTTTCAGCAGGGCAGACAACACTCTAGACAACATGTTGGAGAACATAGGCAGGGACATCCCTGATGCTATGGCCACTGTAGTTTGAAAAGACCCACTTGCCAGGAAATGGAGTACTGACAGCACCTGCACTAGAGGGGGCATTCCTGTGGGATGGCGGATAGCTGACATCAGGTCTGGATCCAACTGGGCACACAGTTCCTGGATTGTGGCACGATCAAGTCTGTAGGGTGACTATTACATGTCGCTCTTCCATTTTCAACAGGTCCGCCAGCCGTCTGTACACCGGAGGATGCCGCCATCTCCTCACCTGCCCCAGCGGACGAGCTCTATGGATGAGAACAGCGATCAGAGGGTCAGCCAACAATGAGGTATGAAAAAACAACTTTATTGCACACATTTGTCAATCCACTATGTGCCTGTCTTATTGTGTACGCAAGGCCTAGATATGTGTGACGCATTTAAAATGAATGCCATGTGGCCCCCTGAAATGGCGTCTGCCTGACCTGTAATGTGGGACAAGGGGATATGAGGTAACTGCGCTGGCGTTGTACACCGTCGCGGTAGGCGGTCGAAGACCGCGGCACAATCCTGCATTGGTTAACATTGGACCCTATGGTTCCGAGGAGCCAATGAAGATGTACGCTGGCGGTGATGGTACGCACCGCCACGGACGTCACCGCCATTTTCTCTCTGTTCACTCACTTGATACCTGATCTTCGACAGGAGAGGACCTACACTGCAAGTGCTGCTGTGACCTCAGTCTGGAAGAGACAATGGCTCATGTTTCTGGGGAAAGGGCCCCTGCCTTCAGCAAGGAGGAGTTGGAGAAACTAGAGGATGGGGTCCTCCCCAGTACACACTACTCTATGGTCCTCCAGACAAACAGGTAAGTACACTGTGAGCTTGCCGAATGGGCAATGCCTGTGTGGAGTGGTGTGAATGGAAGATAGGGGGGGTGGAGAATGAGGCGCGCATGAAACGACGGTGAGTGCATGTGCGTCATCACAAGGGTAGGAATGTGGGCCAATGACTGTGACGGTGCGGACGGTTATATCTTCTCCTTTTTCCCTGTATTATTCCTGTAGGTCAGCGCCCACCAGAAAAGGATATTTGGCGTGCCATCGCCAAGGAAGTACGTACCCTGGGGGTCCACCACAGACAGAGCACCCACTGCTATAAAAGGTGGGAGGACATTCGCCGCTGGAGCAAGAAGAAGGCAGAGGCCCAGCTGGGGATGGCCTCCCAACGTGGGAGGGGTGCCCGTCGCACCTTGACCACCCCTGATGTTCCAGATCCTGGCAGTGGCATATCCGGAGTTGGATGGGCGCTTGAGGGCATCACAGCAGCCACAAGGGAGTGAGTACACTATCATTCAGCTGATTCTGCACGCAGTGGAGGTGTCTGGGTGGGGTAGGTGGGCTGTGAGTTCCCCTAGGCCAGGGCAAGTTTAGTAGGCAAGGTCCCATCGTAAGGCAGGCCATGTGGCACCCCACCCCACCTGTGTTCAGAGCCAACTACACCTGGTCAGGCTACTGTGACTTCCATGTGTGCAGCAATCAGGCATAGGCCTTGTACCTCATGTCCCTGTGATTAATTAGGGGACTCAAAGTGTGCGGCGTAGTGCAGGGGGCTTCTGTGTCTGTAGTGTCCGCCAACGGTATCGGTATTGAATGTACTCAACATGACTTTCTTCTGTCTTCCCCCCACTTTTTGTGGTCTCCCTGTTCTTGTGTGCATTAGCATCATCAGGCGGAGGAGCAGTGGCACCGGAGCAGGAGGGAGCTGCATCCCACACGGCCCTGGAGGATGAGATGACGGAGTCTGAATCCACCAGTGGGACGGAGGGCGAGAGGAACTCCACGGCGGGGGCAGGAGCTGAGACCAGCGACACGGACTCCACCTCTGATGGGAGCTCCCTTGCAGTGGCGGGCCCTTCTGTGCCCACAGCATCTACAGGTACAGCCGCCACCCCCCCTACCAGCACCGCCCTCCCAGCAGCCCCTCAGCGTGTGCCCCGTGGCCGCTCACCCAGGATGGTGGGCATCTCCTTCGCCCCAGGCACCTCAGCCCCTGCCCCAGTCAGCCCTGCTGCCCTCAGTGAGGAGGCCATTGGCCTCCTCAGGTCCCTCACTGTTGGGCAGTCTACCATTTTGAATGCCATCCAAGAGTGTAGAGAGGCAGTTGCAACAGACCAATGCATACCTGGAGGGCATTCATTCTGGTCAGGCAGCCCAACAGCGAGCTTTTCAGACTCTGGCCTCAGCACTGATGGAAGCAATTGTCCCTGTGCCCAGCTTCCCCCCCAACTTCCTCTACCCAGACCCAAACCCCTGTACCTCAGCCTATCCCAAGCACACCATCAGACAAGTATGCACACACCTCAACACACCAGGGAAGCTCTGACAAACATAAGCACCACACATCCCACAGGCACTCACACAAGCATCATACCCATGCACACATACAACATCCACTGCTTCCACTGTGTCCCCCTCCTCCACGTCTCCCTCCTCCCTCCCTGTCTTGTCTCCACTCACACCTGCATGCACTACATCTTCAACCACGACGTCCATCACCAGCACACCTATCACCACACCCGCTCACGTGCAGTCACCACTCCAACTACCATTCACACATCCCCGTGTCCTCTCCCAGTATGTCTGTAAGCCCACCTCCCAAGGTACACAAACGCAGCCACACACCCACCCAACAGCCATCCACCTCACGACAGCCTCCAGCCCATGCACCTTCACCCAAAGTCAGCAAACGTACACCTCCCACAACCACTACCTCTTCCTCAACTCCTAAACCCCCTCCATCTACCCGTCCCTGTGTGTCCGAAAAACTTTTCCTGTCCAACCTTGACCTCTTCCCTTCACCTCCCCCACCCCTTCAGTCCCCTAGGGCCCGCCTTTCCAGGTCCCAACCCAGCACCTCAGCCACAATATTAGTGGGAACCGTGGTGCCAGCAGTAACCAACTTCTGGAGTGCACCAAGCAGCAGGGCAGCCAGTGTGCCAAGGAACCAGACCACGGACAGTCCCCCACCTCAAAAACATAAAAAGTTGTCCAGTGCCCGGCAAAACATCTATCATCAAAGCCTCTCCCAGGAGTACAGTTGGGAGTGGGAAGACTGCTGCGCCAACATCCAAGGTGGGGAAGGGGCACAGAAAGACAGGCAAGTCGAGGAAAACTGGCACAGCGGACAAGACCGCCGCCAGCACCGCTGCCAAGGACACCGCCGCCACCAGCACCGCTGCCAAGGACACCGCCGCCGGGGCGTGGCTTGGCCACCGGGCAAGATGGCCGTCACTCTGTGAGGCTCTGCCGGGGCCGGGCAATTTATCCGACATAATCTATCCTACGGGCGGCGGTGAAGGAGCGGGCCCCTGGGGCTTCCCCCAGGGACTCCGACGACGCTGTTTGAGCCGGGTTTGGCTGCTGCTGGCACCCGGGGGGCGGAGGAGTGCCGAGGGGCCTGGCGCCGGCGGTCTACTGCGCGCGCCGGCTCCTGCGGTGTGCGCGGAGAGAGGGGAGGCTGCGGCCGCCCCCCCCCGGTCGAGGGGAGAGAGGACGGGAGCGCGAGGGACTTCGGGGGAGCCTGATCGGCGGTTGCGTCGGACCGTGGCTCCCCCCCTCCCCCTTTTTTCTTGCTGATTGGATCCTGGTGCGTGTGGCGGCTGGGGGCCCCGACCTCGTGGGCCGCTCCCGATCCCCGGCTGGAGTTTCCCTCCGAGCTTTCAGATCCCCGGGCCCCCGGCAGGAGAGAGCGGGGCACGGTTGATAATAAGCGCTTACTGAGAGCGCTGTGACTGGAGGAGGAGAGGGCCTGAATTCGGGGCCTGCTGAGGGATCTGCCTGGTGGTCTCTGATATCGCCACGGCTGCCTGCACACAAACTTTTCTGGTGCCCTGCGGATCGCTTCTGGAACCCTGCACTGTGCTAGTAGCACAGAACCAGGTAAGGGGCGGATTGGGATTGGGTCGGGGGTCGGAGGCCCTGGCTGGTACGGCGCTGTGCTCCTGAGGTCCCTCCTGGCTCGTGGAGCTTAAGTATCCCGGTTTTGTAATCTGGTGGCCGGCTGACCGCCTCCCCCCCGCCCCCCCTGTGTTGTGTCGAGTCCCCCTGCTGCTGCTGGAGATTATGGAACTCATACATGGAAACGGATTGACTTGGGAGAGGAGGTGATCGCCAGGTGCTCCCGGGGGCCGCCTGGTAGCCTGGTGAGGTAAACGAAGCAACTGACCAGGTGATTTTTTGGGGACAGAGACTTGCTATCTTGGATAGGTACATTTGGTCTGTGCTAGTTGCACTATACGTGTAATACTGCAAGATGGGCAAGGCAGATAAGCGACAGGCTAAACTCTCCTTCTCTGGAGGAGAAAAACGCGGCGCCCCTTCCGCCTCCCAGTCTGGAGATGCAGGCGCCGAGGAGGAGTCTCCAGAGATGTCTGTGAGATCCATGTTCATGGAACTCAAGACCAGCTTGGCGGGGATAGACGCTAAGCTGGATCATGTATCGGAGCGGCTTGACCGCATCAGAGCCCGGGTAGATGACCACGATGCTAGGTTTGAGACTCTGGAGACTCGCACATCTGAGATAGAGGATGCTCGCAGTGGCGATAGAGAACAGATTGCACAGATGGAGCGTCTCCTGGAGGTGATACGAAACAAGAATGAGGACCCGGAGGCCCGGTCCCGACGTAATAACATCCGCATCGTGGGGCTGCCGGAGGCAACAGATATGGGACGCATGGAGGACTTCATCGAGACCATGTTACAAGAGCTGTTCGCTGGCGAGCTCTCTCGGCTGTTGGTGATTGAGATGGCACATCGATCCTTGGGCCCTCGCCCCCCGCCTGGCACTCCCCCACGCCCAATCATTGCACGACTATTGAATTATAGGGACCGAGATACTGTGCTCAGGTTAGCTAGGGAGTAAAGTCCTCTAATGTATAAAAACTCCGAAATTAACTTCTTTCCCGATTATACCCCAGGTGTACAAGCTCAGAGGCGGGCTTTTCTACCGATAAAGCGTTTGCTCAGCCAGGCTGGAATCGGATTTGCTCTGTTATACCCAGCTAAATTGAGGGTGCGACATGAAGGCAAAGTGCTGTATTTCTTGGATCCAAAGCAGGCGAATAAGTTCGTAAAACGATTATCTAAGCAGCGGGGGACGGGGACGCCGGGGGGGGGAGCCCCAAAGACGCCTCTCTCAGTGACAATGATTAAGTGTTAGGTTCGGGACTCCATTACCTCTGAGGCTGCGGGGGCGTGTGGGTCCGCTCCGAGATCTGCCCCTGATGTGTAGCTGCTGCTTGCCCGTGGCCCCTCTCCCCTAGACCATCTGGGTGGAGAGTTGTATGGCAGGCTTCTGCCCCACGGATGATTCCGTTTTTTTTCTGTTACACGCCTGCAGTTTGGGCTTTAGGGATGGTTGGATGGGACACTATGAGGGTCCGATTGGGGGGCCTGGGTGGGAGGTGGGAGGAGGGGGCGAATTGGGAAATGTTCCTGGTTCCTTTTTTGTTAAGTTTTTGGCAGGTGGAGGGCTGTGTCCATGTGCGGAGTTGCATGACTGTGGTTCTGGATGGGGGATGATGTTTCTTCTGCTGTGAGATGCTTGACATGGAATGTGCGGGGACTTAATGATAATCGGAAAGCCCGGCTGGTGATGGCTTATGTTAAGCGTCATGGCATTGACATTTGTATGGTCCAAGAAACACATCTGCTGGCATCGACAGTTGGTAGGCTGAAGGCTGGCTGGGTTGGGGAGGCTCACCATTCGGCATACTCTAGCTATGCTCGTGGGGTTGCAATCATTATCCGTAAGGGACTGCAGTGGCGCACGCGCAAAATTATTGCTGACCCCAATGGTAGATACGTAATACTGAGTGGAGTGTTGTTAGACAGGGCTTGCCGGCTAGTGGCAGTATATGGGCCAAATGTGGATGACCCGGAGTTTTTCCTGGAGGTATGGCGCCAAGTAGAGTCGCTGGGAGCTGGGGCTGTGATCTGGGGCGGTGATTTTAATGTTGTTCTAGATGCGTGGCTGGACCGGGAGAGTGCGGCCAGGATGCAACATGTTTCTGCAGCAAGGTCATTGACAGCTGTAATGGATAGCGGCGCGCTGGTAGATCTGTGGAGGCAGAGACATACAGGAGTGCGGGAGGGTACCTGCCTGAATTACTTTCATAATAGCTGGTCCCGTATTGATCCGTGGCCGGGCACTAGAGATGTGGAGGCCTGGACTAGAGCAATAGACCATCTCCCCCGTACGCTGTCAGACCACTCACCGGTGTTGTTAGACCTGGCGATACCTAGTGAGCTACAACCGATGGTGATGTGGCGGCTGCCCAGCAGTGCTCTCCGGGACGATACCTTCCGTGCGGAGGTACGGGAGGCTATTCGGTTATTTTTTTAGGAGAACCGAGGGTCTGTGGACTCCCCTGGCACGGTATGGGAAACATTTAAAGTAGTTATCCGTGGGGTGTGTCTAGCAAAGCAGCATGGGATAGTGAAAGCTTGAAGACAGGAGATGGCTGATATCGAAAGGAGGCTTGAGGACATGGAACGGCGCTTAGAGGCGACATGGTCAAACGAGGTGCTTGTCGAAATCAGGCGCGAGGTGTCACTGTATGAGGAGGCCTCTCTTCGAGAGGTTAGCTTCCTTGGGAGACATGCGCTAGCTCGCAGGTATGGCGAGGGTGAGAGAGCCGGGAGGACACTAGCGGGATTATTGCGCAGCCCCTGGGCCAGCAACTACGTCACTGAGGTGTTAGATACCGAGGGAGGCAGGGTGACTGGAATGGGAGGCGTGATGCAGGTATTTACTAAATTCTTCTCGCAGCTATACGCGCCTCCGGTGGGACTTAGGGAGGCAGATATGAAGGAGTATTTTGAGAGCATTGCGTTAGTATGGTTTGAAGAGGCACATAGGATGTATTTGGATATGCCGTTCACAGTGGAGGAGGTGGTGGCGGCGATCCAAAGTCTACCTGGGGATAAGTCTCCGGGCACCGATGGTTTGACCCCTGCCTTTTATAAAGAATATGGGGACATCCTTGCCCCCTATTTGCTGGAGGTGTATGAGGAGTCTCTGGCGACGGGGTCGCTTCCGACCTCCCTCCGGGAGGCTTTAATAATAACTATTTTGAAGCCTGGGAAGGACCTGACGCGATGCGATTCGTATCGTCCACTCTCCATGATAAACATTGACAATAAGATTCTTGCAAAAATGATAGCGACCCGACTACAGCCACTACTCTCTAGAATGGTGCTTCCAGATCAATCGGGCTTTATTCCCGGGAGATCCACGAGCCATAATTTGCGCACTTTCTTTGCGGTGCTGGGATCACTAGAGACAGGCGATGATGTGGCTGCAGTGTTTCTTGATGCGGCTAAGGCCTTTGATTCTCTGGCCTGGGAATATATGTTTGCGCTTCTGAACCGAGTGGGTCTCAGCGCGCGTTTTGTGAATTGGATCAGGTTGCTGTACACTCTGCCTACTGCCAGGTTCGCCTTAACGGGGGTATATCAGCCCCATTCCTGGTCTCGCGGGGAACGCAACAGGGCTGCCCGCTGTCTCCGCTTCTTTTTGCGGCTGCTATGGAGCCTCTGGCGGCAGGACTGCGACAGAAATATAGTAATAGCGGCCTGCAATTCCGGCAACGTCCTGTCTTGATATCTTTATATGCAGATGATATTGCGATATATGTGCGCAATCCCGGGCAAAATCTAGATATCTTACTAGATGAAATTGTTCGCTTTGGGAACTTTTCTGGGGTCACTATTAATTGGTCGAAATAAATGATCCTGCCACTAACCCCTAGTGTAGAGAGATTCGATTTGCGATACCCTTTGGTTTGGGCAGATGGGCCAGTACGTTATCTAGGCATACACCTGTGCCGCGACGCGGAAACGCTTCGGCTTGTTAATTACGGGACAGCGCTGACATGGCTAGAGGAAAAGGTGGAGGTCTGGAGAGCTCTGCCCCTTTCGCTGACTGGTCGCATTGCTATTGCTAAGATGGTGGTACTCCCTAAATTTTTTTATTTATTCATGAATCTTCCCCTGCCACTCACTGAGGCTTATTTCCGGCGCCTGAGATCTGCGCTTGTACGGCTGGCATGGGCGGGGCGTCAGCCCCGCATCGCTTGGGAGAAATTGACGCTGCCATTTGAGCGAGGCGGATTGGCAGCCCCAGACCTGGAGTTATATTATCACTGTGCACAGGCACATTTCGCGTACTATTGGCTGAATCCGACCCGTTATATGCCACACCTTGCACCGGAGAGTGATTCTGTCTGGCCTGACGGCTTGGTATGCGCGCTCGGCGGGCGGGTTCTCCCCCGTTCTAGAGGAATAGATACGGTCTCCTGCACTGCGGGAGCATGGAGAGAGTTGATGCGGCGAGCTGGGATGTCGGCTCCCTTTGCTCCATCGCTGCCTGTTATGGCGGTGGCGGATGCCCAGATGTTTCTGGATGGAGGGGTGCGCGGGTTTCTACGAGACGCTGACTTGCTGGTGCTGGGAGACTGGGTGGTGGACGGCCGGCTGTTGGATGTCCCTGGTGCACTCTCGAACTGTGATGGCACCCCGATGCAGCGCTTTTGTGCTTTCCGTGTCCGCGCTTTGTTGCGGGATCGTTTTTTTGAAGAGCTGGATGCTCCCTCCGAGTTTCGGGCTTTGGAGGCACTCTGTAGCGCAAGATCCCCCTCCAAGTTGATAATCAAGCTGTATAATGCTGTGCAGGAGCAGGGGGGCGGCCTTGTGGTACCCGCTCGGGTTGCATGGGAGAGAGATGTGGGGGAGCCCATACCGGAAGCGATGTGGCGCAGCTGCTGTGCTCATATGAGGATATTGTCCCCGAATTATAGACTGCGCTTGCTGCACTTCAAGTTTCTGCACCGAATATATTATACGCCTAGGAAACTACATTCCATGGGACTGCTAGCGGACACACGCTGCGCCCGCTGCGGAGCTCCGGACGCGGGCTTCTTTCACCTGGCATGGGAGTGTGCGGAAGTGTATAAGTTTTGGGAGGAGATAAGACGGTCGATTGTTGAAATGACAGAGGAGGAGATACCCCTCTCTCCTAAGATAGCGGTGTTGGGATATATGGACGAGGTGCATGGCCCGCCTAGACGTTTAGTGGGCCTACTCATGCTGCTGGCTAAGCGAAAAGTAGCAATGTGCTGGGGCCGAGGGAGAGCCCCCCGCAGATCGGATTGGTTACGAGATGCGGCTTTCTGCCACGACCAGCTGTTAGTATACTGGGAACTCATGCCAGAGAGATCCCGTCCCAAAGATATTTGGAGCCCTTTGAATGAATACCTGGCGGCGCAGACTGAGAGTGCTGTGTGACTGATGTCCCCTATCTGCGCGTTTCAATCCCCCCCCGAATAATGCGAGGTACCTTGCTGTGTGATAGCCCTGCGCGATGTGGCTGTGTCCTCCACCTGCCTGTTTTTTAGAGGTTTTTGTAATCGGTATCCTTTTGCAGGTCTTCCTGCTCGACGTTGTTAGATTAATACCATTGGGGGTCTCTGCCCTTTCCCTGCTACAGGGTGGTGGACTGTTGCACTCCTCCGATACGGAGGGCTTTTTTTCTTTGTTTTCCTTTTTCCTGGAACGGATCCCTGGATATCAGTATACAGTGAGAGAAATCGGCAGAGTTACGCCTGCGATATGGGATACCACAGTAGTTATATGATGTGTAATGGCTCTCACGTATCCTTATCCTCCTGTCGAGAGATCTGCTGAATTAATGTTTGTTTCTTTGGTTTGTGCTTAACTGAATAAAACAATAAAAATAAAATTTAAAAAAGGACACCGCCGCCACCAGCACCGCTGCCAAGGACACCGCCGCCACAAGCACCACTTCACAGGACACCGCCACCACCAGCACTGCTGCCAAGGACACCGCTGCCACAAGCACAACTTCACAGGACACCGCCGCCACCAGCACCGCTGCCAAGGACACCGCCACCACAAGCACCACTTCACAGGACACCGCCGCCACCAGCACCGCTGCAAAGGACACCGCCGCCACAAACACCGCTGCCAAGGACACCGCCGCCACAAGCACCGCTGCCAAGGACACCGCCGCAACCAAAACCGCAGGCCAATGAGCGGCAAAAGCTCCAACGCTACTGGGGCCGCCACAAGCAGGATGAAGCACTCTGGACACCAAGCCTCCTCCAGAACCAGTGGAGTATCACATCCACTACCTCAGTCCTTGGCAGGATGAAGCACTCTGGGCACCAAGCCCCCTCCAGAACCAGTGGAGTGTCACATCCAGTACCTCGGTCCTTGGCAGGATGAAGCACTCACATCCACTATCTCAGTCCTTGGCAGGATGAAGCACTCTGGGCACCAAGCCCCATCCAGAACCAGTGGAGTATCACATCCACTACCTCAGTCCTTGGCAGGATGAAGCACTCTGGGCACCAAGCCCCCTCCAGAACCAGTGGAGAAAGGCATCCTCTATCTCAGTCCTTGGCAGGATGTAGCAATCTGGGCACCAAGCCCCCTCCACAACCAGTGGAGACTGTTATCCACTTGTGAGACTGTGGCTTTGCACTCCCCAGGATAAAGCAGTGGGCAAACCACCCACTTGAGAGACTTGTGAGACTGTGGCTTTGCACTCCCAGGATAAAGCAGTGGGCAAACCACCCACTTGAGAGACTTGACAGACTGTGGCTTTGCACTCCCCAGGATAAAGCAGTGAGCAAACCACCCACTTGAGGTGGCGGATTGGACTGTTGTAATACTGTGGGCGGTACATTGTCTTCCGCCTGTCTGTTGGTGGTTACCGCCGCGGTGTTTGTTTGTTTGTACCGCGGTGGCGGTCAGAGTGTTAAAGTGCCTGTCTATGTTGGCGGTTTCCGCCACGTCTATCTTCTTGTTCAATATTTTGATCTTTCCTTTCTAGAAAAAATGTCTGCTTCTCTTCCAATCACTTGCCAGCACTTACATATAAATTAATCCCAGATCGGTTTCACATGTTTTCTCTTTTTTTCTCTCTTTTTCAAAAAATATGTTTTTTTCAGAGAGAAAAGCATGTCTTATGGAAATAACTGCTTCTCTGAAAAACTTGAATAACTTGCCTTCTTTCATGTACTCTGGGTGTTGGTTCAAATATTTCGTTTTTTTCTCTCCTAAAAAATAAATTTTCTTTATCCTAATAGCTTTTCATATTTTTGCAGCCTTGAGGAAGCCCCAGGTTTGCATACCGCTAGGGGGCAAAATATGTGTCTGCAGTTTCTCTTCTCTATATGGGTCACAATAAAATATCTACAAAATCTACGACTGGGCTCAACATGTTTTTCAAAACCCTACCGCGATGTGAAATATTGGATTATTAATCTGGAACAATGATGGATTTACCAATACTTTGTTGCAGTCCTATTTATCGCAATTGAGGGAAAAAAAGGGGTCCATAACTCCTTGGTTGCCCACTACTCTATGAAATTAGAGCATTACAAAATTAGAAGATAGTATTGGACCTTTTGGAGTGGAGTTTCACTATACAAATGTTGTGTATTATATCTCTGGATGCAGACTGCATTTGGGTTTGAGCATACATTTACCTGTTGAGACATACGATG